>NC_090445.1:1202795940-1203435690 GCF_031143425.1 Pleurodeles waltl | reverse complement strand
TCCACCGTAGCCTGGAGGTGTGAGATGACAGCCTGGGGTGAATTCACCTTCAACAGCCATACAACGATATAGGGGAAGATTGGCAGCCTTGATCTACGCAGACAACCACCACCATTACCTTGGTGAACACCAGAGGGGTGCTGGTCAGGCTCAAGGGAAGCACAAAGAACTGAAAGTGCTCTTGGCCTACCGTAAACTGCAGGTAATGCCTGTGGATAGGCACGACGGGAATGTGAAAATATGCATCCTGCAAGTCTAACAATACCATCCGGTCTCCTGGGTCCAGGGCAGACAAGACCTGTGCCAACATTAACATTTTGAATTTCTCCTTCTTGAGGAAGAGGCTGAGGGTTTGCAGATCTAAAATAGGACCAAGGCCTTTGTCCTTTTTGGGAACCAGAAAGTAGGGGGAATAGCCACCACAACCTACTTCTGGCACCAGAACCCTCTCTACGGCTCCTTTGCCCAAGAGAGTTGCAACTTTCTTGCAGAGAAGGGACAGATGATCCTCCATCAACCGGTTGTGAGATGGTGGCCACGGGGGTAGGGTAGTCTCGAAGAGGATGGAGTAGCACCTTGGGACAATCTGCAAAACCTACTAGTTCGATGCTATGAACTACCATTGGGGCAGGTGATGGCAAATCCTGCTACCAACTGGGTGTCTATGATGATATAGAGGCAAATGAGGACGGCTTGGAGTCTGCAGCTTCCGAGGGGCATGGTGGACTAACTAGACCACTTGCTACCTCACCCAAAAAGCTTGTGGGTACCGTGCCCTCCGCCACACGAAGGCTGACAGCATGTGCAGCACAGTGGATGGGAGAGAACTGGCGCAGTTTGAAGCCCCTTCCCTAGCCACGAAAGGAGAGAAAGGCAGATTGGGGATGAAAGGGGGGTACCAAGAGGCCCAACAGTCCTTAAATCGCTCCAGCACCGAACCTGCCTTGTCTCTGAAGAGACAAGTGCCATCGAAGGGCGTGTCCATAAGGGAAGCTTGGACATCCCCCCCAAAAGCCAAACATCTTCAACAAGGCATTGTGCCTCAGGGCCACCATCGATAAAACTGCTCTGCCCAGTGCCCAGGTGCCCAGATTGTGTCCATATCGTATTGTGAACTATGATGCATCTCTCCCATTGGCAGCAGCCTGAAAGAGTATAGCCTGGGACTCATCTGGGACATGTGGCAACACTTGCGCAACCATGTCCCACAGAGTGTGGGAGTAACGCCCAAAAGGCATGCAGTGCTCACAGGCGGCAATGCAAGGCTGGCAGAAGAAAACAACTTCTTCCCCAAAGGGTCCAGCCTTTTGGGTTCCCTATCCAGTGTTGGGGCTAGAACAGGGGAGGTAGGGAATGCACCTTGGGATGTTGAGGCTTGGACCACCAAGCTCTCTGGGGTATGGTGTTAGGTGAAGAAGTTTGGCTCTCCTAGGGCCGGGAGGGGGTACATTGACCCTTTTCATAGGAGCCCCTGTGTTTGGTTTGGACCAGGTCCCCAAAAGGACTTCAGTGAGGGCGTCACTGAATGGGAGTAGGGCTTCTGACGAGGAAACTCCCTGTTGCAACACCTCTGTCAAGATGTTAGTTTTGACTGTCACCGAGGGCAAATGAAGGTCAAGGAACTCAGCCGCAATCCGCACCACCATCGCATACGAGTCTCCCTCCTCTGTAGCCATGGTAGGGAGAGAAAGCAGACCAGTATCTGGAGAAGTATCCAGTCCACTGGCTTCACCCAGGTCCACACACCAGTCCATAGCTGGATCTTCTCCATAGGGTTGGTATTCTGCTGGGTCCAGTGACCTCTCCCATTTCTCCCTGAGGCCTAGTTCAAGGGAAAAGGGCTCAGGCTCCAATCTAGGAAGCAAGACTCCTGCCGGCATCAGATGCAATGTCGTGAGATGCCCCTCTGGCTATATGTCGGGGATCACAATGGGAATGGCTCTGTCAATGGGCTCCAACGGTGCCAGATCCTAGTGCAGATCCTTGAGCGCCCACTGGAGACAATGTGCTGACAATGTGCTGAAGCTGCCAGTGCAGAACCAGATGGGGCTTTGCCTGACCCAAAAGGTCGAAAGTGGGTCAGAGGGGTCAGCCACCCAAAAATGAGGCGTATGGCCTGATAAAACTGCTTGAGTCGGGTGCAGATCACTCCTGCTCCTGGAGAAGTTGGGGAGGTGTGGATTTGGCCCAGGCACAGCCTCTAAGGAACCAGGAATTGAATGCCGACGTCCCATCGCCTCGTTGGTTGATGGACAAGGCAAAGTCGAAGACTTCTTGGCTCTTCTTTTTGGTGCTTCAACTTACCTGACTGTCCCAAGGACTTGGAGTGGGATGATGACCACTTTGGGCTTTGCGACCGGTCTCTTAAAGCCTTCAGATGTATAGTGTGGAATTGTGGTTGCACTCCAGACACCACAGGCAGACAAGATGCAGGTCAGTCATCGACATCGGCCGATGACAGGCTCCGCAAGGCTTAAATCCCGTCTTCCTAGATGACATGACCAAACACCAGGAGAAAATCCTCAAAAATTCTCGAAAAAACATTGGGAAAAAAAAAACAGTAAAAAAATGACTGAGGGGTAGCTCTTCTCTGGGTCAGCGCCGGCTCGTGCAAAAACAAAGAACTGACATAAGCATATCTGGGAGCTATTGCTGGGGTATCTATTCAAAGATAAGGAATCTAAGGTTAGAAGTCTCTATCAGATGAACAAGTTACTTACCTTTGGTGACGCCTTTTCTGGTAGATTCCTTATTGACGCACCCATTCTCCCCGCTCTGCGGATGGATTTATAGGGATAGGGTTGATGCCTTTCAGGGCCCTAGTTGTTCACACCAGTGGTCAGTGCACTTCATGGCTCTGCATTTCTGGGGTGGAAAGTTGTGAAAAAGTAACAGATGTCAATGCGTCTGGGTGGCGCCTATATGAGAACCGTAATGTCACTTGTTGCGCGGACAACACACGCAGAGACGATCACTCCCACCTACCGTCGCGCAGGGGTACTGCTCACAAAAATCTTTGGATCCAGTCTAACACCTGGGAAATTCAAAGGTAAGGAATATGGGTCTAGAAGTCTCTGTTGGATAAAAACAGATGGAATGGAAGGACCACATCATGGAGATTCATAGTTGATTACTGAAAGATTAACAAAATAGTGGCATCACAGTTTCCTGTCGTTCTTAAAATAGTAACATTTCTGTCAACTTTGCCACTTACTATGTCCTATTATTCTGTTACCGACTTAAAGAACACATTCTTCTCTATTCTTGTGTAAGAAGAAAGCACGCGTTTGTTCTCTTTCTCAGTTGCAGGGAGCTCCTATTGTTTTACACAAGTGCCTCAAGTCTACACTGAAAGCCCATCAATTTACAACCAGGCATTGAAGAGAGAACTGAATGCCTTCCAATGCCATCAAATACCACTCTGATAAGGTATACAGACATTTCTTTTTTTGGATAGCACTAGAGAAGACTAGTGCACAAATGATAATGTAAATTTGCTAAATTTCCTTCCTGCCAAAGAACACAAGGTGTCTCTTGGTAATTTGTCAGCAAGAGGTTCCTACTTAAGACACCTCTTGTTGAAAGGGAGGAGGCAATTGGACGCAGAGCACATAAAAACAATTTTGGCAGTACCAACTAAACAAACACAGGTGCAAACATTTTTTGGAATGGCTGGTTACTGTCCCATTGGATTCCTAGCCTTTCATTGTTAGCTTAGCCATTATTGGCCCCTACCCACAAGGACACATCTGAAACACTGCCATAGACATTGGATCATGAACAAAGCTTCCTTGCCATTTGGCAAGTTCTCTGCAAATCTCCTGCCTTCGGCTTACCTGACCGTGCTAAAGACTTTCACATTTTCATTCATGAATCTCATGGAGTGCTCTTGCAGTATTCACCCAGCAACAGGGTGATTATAAGAGACTGTGAGCATATTTCTCCACTGCACTTGACACAGTAGCCAAGGCCATTTGTGATGGGACATGTAGTACACTTATATGTTCCCCACTCAGTTGACCTAATACTGAATAAAACAAGAACAAAGCATTTGGCCAATGCCCGGCTGATGAACTATGAAATGTGCCTGCTTAGCCCGCATGTGCACATACACAGATGTAATGTTCTAAACCCAGCCACACTATTACCTCATGTTCAAAGTGAACAACAGTCTTTTGATGATCATGATTGTATTTATAGTACAAAAGAGCAGAAAAAGGGCAGAATAGATATACAGGATACACCATTTGAAGATGAAGAAGGGAAACTATAGGTGGATGGTTCATGCCTCAATACAGAGAAAGGCACAATATCAGCAGCCTATGCAGTTACAACCCTGCATACTGTAGTTGAAAGTTTTAGGATAGGAGAACAATCAATGCTGAAATATTTGCACTGACTAGAGCATGTGAAATAGCAACAGGGAAACAGTTAACATTTTTACAGACTGTCAGTACATATTCGGCACACAATTTTGGCAGGCTATGGAAGCTTTATCACATCCCAAGAATCAAAGATACAATATGGTGTAGTGTCCTTGTTACTGTTTCTGTGCTCCTGATTTAGTTATCTGTGGCCTGAGCTTTGTACATGGCAGAGCTAGTAATAGAATAGATGTAAGCTGGGGAACAATACTACTGTGGCAAGCAAAGGGGAAAGGTGACAGCATCAATAATACGTCAATAAATAGCCATACCCAGACTTATGAGCATAATGATTTTGTGAAAGTGTTGCACAAGACACACACGCTTTTGAACATAACTATTATATTTGTGGAAAGCTTCCCTCTGCCACCAAATACAAACAGACCTTCCTTAATGTACCATTAGCAACAAGGGACTCTTGTATCACAGCACAGGAGAGCACCCTTTACACTGGTTATTTCCACAAGTACCAACGAGATATCATTCATAACATATTTTTCCTCAGTGTCCAGTGTACAGAGACCATTGCCCACTGTTTATAGGTTATGATGAAATGTTAACGTTCCACAAAGAGTACACCAGGTTTACATCGATAAAGAAACACGGGATTCACTGTGCCCCATCTTTACTCACCCTAGGAAGGGACACTCCTGCTAGACTTACAATGACACCTATGATATGGGTCATAGTGAGTGCAACCTCTCTGCCCCTGCATCAGGGTCGTTGCTGTGGGGTTTACTCCCTTACGGGAGGTCGTCTATGTATGCAGGGGATCTGCTTACCTTTGGCTCATGCCTGATTGGGGTGGGAGCTGTTATCTAGCATATTTGGCTCCAGAGGTCTCTGTCAGGAATAGGGGGTATTTTCAAAGCTATCAGTTAAGCTGCCAGCACCATATGAGAGGTAGAAGAGAGGTGAAAGATGGCATCTTGGCAGGGGATACTGCAGGAGAAGTAGTTGGGGACATAGAGAAAGGCCTGGTACCATTCAGGGGTCCTATAGTAAATTCCAGGGAAATAAGGAAACTTGCTAGGCAGTTTGTGAAAGCCAAAAAAGGAATATACAGAAGTGAACCATCATTCAACCATTTTGTGAACCACCCTCCATTTCACATCTATCAAGCTGCTTCTGCAAATGTACCTGCTGTGACTACAATCTATAATTTAAAATTTTTGTGCTTGCAAATATGAGAACGCAGGTGCAAGTTGTAATCATGCTGTGGCCTTGATGCGACTTGGCTACTTGCACAAAGGAAGTTGATTACTTCCACTGGAGGCCTTAAGACTGAGATAAGTAACTACCCGCAATCTAGAGAAGTTGTGCTAAAATGCTAGAAAACTGAAACTGCAATTTTGCTTCTTTGAAGTCATAATAAGCAGCTGCACATGCTAGCTGACTGAGCACATACATGTATTCCAATGAATGCTTAGGAGTATAAAAAGCACAACACAACCCAAGTAGGGCAGACCACTTTGGCAGTTTGGTTGACTGCGTGTTCTCGATTGAACTTGGTCAATAAATATTGTTTGTTATCAAACACCATATCCGTGTATTGACTGTTTATTTCCTTTCAGACAATCATACGTTTACAGTGCCCATACATTCGACTATCGCTTTCCAAACTCCCTGTATCACTGGGCATTCCAAAAGGATGTGAAAAAGGTTCCAGTCTGTCCACACGCCTGCAGACAATGCTCATCTGCAGTCCTTCCCATCTTCACTATCATCGTTCCAGCACAGTACAAGTCATGGAAGATCTTTAGTTGGACTAGGCGGAAGCGTGCTCATACGGCCACCTCCCTGGGATATGCAAGGGCCACCATCCACTGATCATCCTCCAGTTCCTCTAGTTCTTGGGCCTGCAGGGCATTAGGTGTGTTGTTCAGCAACTTTTTGTACATCAGTGACGTGGTCTTCCAGGGCATAAACTAGTCGGTACCCTGTCCTCCATGGGCGAAGTCTCGGAGAGCTCCGTTCTCCTGGGTAGCACTGATCTATGTGCATGTCAGAGATGTATGAAACAGTAGGTTTCAGTGGGTGACTAACTGTAGCGGCCTTTCCAACATGGCAGCCAAGGAGCCCGGCTACACTCCAGCAGCCCGCACTGATGTCATTCCGCGTCCTACAGACAGAGTGTATCAGCAGACAAGACAGGTTGAAAGAGGCGTACCACAAGGCGGATGTGTCAAAGAGGGAGCGAAGAGTGGAGGACTAGTGGAGTTGATGCGGGCGAGATTATCAGAAGCAGTGAAATTGAGGCCAAGGACGAGGAGGGAGTGGCAGCCGACGTACAGACCAGACGGGGACCGAAGAGAGCAACTATAGCCACACATGCATCTCTAGCTATCAAGGGGAGCAGGAGAATGCTGCGGCACCTCACACTGTGACCCAGGAAGGCCACGGCTTCAGGCAAGTGTTGTGGGCTGGAACCAGCACACTCAGGAGATGTTGGGAGGGTCTGATGGGCACGGAACAGTGTACCACACCTGATCACTAAGCGCGCATGTTACAAATCACTGGGTGAAGGCACTAGCCTATGGTAAGGCAGTACTCAAGAGTGAAAGATGAGTGATCAGGGGATAGTGCATCCACGCAGACACTAATCAGATAAGTAGTGAGGTAAAAGAAACCACCAATTCCTGGGCACATCTTACCTGACACAACTCCGATACTTTGATTTGAGGCTGCCATTGTCCCTTCCGCCCTACCTCCTGAGAAGATGGCTAAGATGGAAGACCTGAGGGAACCTAAGACACTCTGACCGTAAGGAAGAGAAGAAAGTGAAGCCACAACAGGAATAGGAACATACCACATGGGCGAAGAGAACTCTGGGATTACCACTTGTATATAATAAAAATCATGAAAACCTGACAACTCCCAATGTGGTAGCAGACTGTCTGTTACAACCAGGGGCCAGGACTACAATGGTGTCAGAAGTGGGATCATCCCGTGACTATGGAAGCTATGGTAACCCAGCTAATGGAGGGACAGAGCCACCTACAGCTGGTGGTTGAACAGCAGGCCCAGAGGACCCAAAAAGAATGAAAAGCCTTCCAAACCGCCTTAAAAAAGGAGAAAGAGATCCTCACCGTAAACCAGAAAGTCCAGGACACTGTCATATTGCATCTTACGGATGCCATTTCTAGTGCCCAGGTGAACCCCACAGTTCCCGGATTGGTATTACAGAAATATCAGAAGGGATTATCCAGACTATTATTTTGTTAATTTCGAGAGGGTCGCTACTACAGCCACTTGGCCTTGTGAACAATGGGGACAGTATATCACCCATCTGTTATTTATGGAACTCTCAGGCAGCAAACCACCAGGGGACACACCATATGACGACATAAAAAAAGCTATTTTGGAGGGATTAGGGTGCAACCAGGAATATTACTTGGTCCGTTTCAGGAAGGAGAAATGGACAGTCGGTGATAATCCCTGTGCCATGTATTACTGGATACGAGACCTCAGCAACCAGTGGCCACAGCCTACTACTACCTTCAAGGAAGACATAGACGAGAGGGTTTACTTAGAACTGTATCTGGAGGCCTTACCCCCAAACACACGATCATGGGTGAAACAGCATCCCAATTTAACTATATACACATCAGTCAAATTAGCATGTGCCATACCACCTCACATTCTTACTCCTTCTGGAGAATCAATATATATACCCCCACCAAAACCAATAGGGAAACCCTCTATTGGGGTTGGGCTAGGACAACTGATGAGGCCCCACAGAAGCATTCTAGGACACAGGGTGTCAACACACAGTGGTCAGTAAGGACCCGGTTCCTCCTACCCAGATCAAGCAAGGGGAATTTATACAAATCAGTTGCATTCATGAGGACAGGAAGACCTAACCCCTTGCTGTGGTGTTACTGGAGGTGGAAAGGGGATCTCCAACTTTGTAAAGCAGACATGCTACCCGATCTTCTGGATAGGATGTTACTGGGAAGAGACTTACCACATTTTTTATGACTGTCACAATTGACGCCCTCACAGAATTGGCATGACTGGTTCAGGGAGGTCAATTCAGTGGGGCAGAACTGGGTACCTCATTAGGAAAGGTAGTGAAAACATGCAGTGAGAAACACAGGGAGCGGGAGAAATACAGACCAAAGACTCAACCCTATACTGCTTGTGTCCTTTCCTCCTCAGAGGGTTTCCAGGGACCTCAGCGCTTCCAGACTGCTAAAAAGGATGACAGTACCCTGACATATGAGTAGGAGCAGGTGGAAGACGGCAATCCAGACAAGGTAAGCCCCTTTTCCTGTATAAATTGAGGGTTTTTGTATAGAGCAGTACGTAGGAATGGACGTACCATTGAGCAATTGCTAGTACTCGTAGCCTTCCGGGATCAAGTACTAGCCCTTACCACTAGACAAACAGGTGGGGCTCACTATTGGCAGGAAAACACACTGAAATACTTGCTGGAGTGTTTCTTTTGGCATGGGGTGTATCAGGAAGTGGCAAAATACTGTGCTTCATGTCCCAGGTGTCACGTGATAAATCCTCCCATTACACGGAAAGCCCTGTGCATCCCCTTCCTATCATTGAGGTACCCTTCCAGGGCTTCAGGATGGACTTAGTGGGACCCTTGCCTCCCAGTGACTGGGACATCAATATAATAGATAGTGCTACTCGGTAACCTGAAGCCATTCCTCTGGCCAGTATGACCAACACAGTAGTAGCTCAATCCATGATTTCCTTTTCTCCTGCATAGGATTTTCCTTTGAGCTGCTAACTGACCAGTGTACAGCAGTCTATCATCCTCAGACAGCTGGGTTGGTAGAACATTATAACTACACCAATAAGACCATGTTAAGTAAGGTGATAGAGGACACCAGTAGGGTTTGGGACAGGAAACTTCCTGTTCGGCAGGAAAACCCCTAACCTTTTGAGACATGGCTGCCAAACAGTAGATGGGAGGAGGAGAATGAGGGAAGACCACTACTAGCATATGTCACCAATCTCAAGGAAACTCCTACATTATGGGAAGATGTCCATATACACATGAAATAATCCCAAGCCAGACAAAAACAGACCAGGGAATCCAATTTAGGAAATTTCAGGCGGGGGACAAGGTTCTGATACTGTTGCTCACGTCAAAGAAAAAACTGAGGGGGTCATTCTGACCCCGGCGGGCGGCGGTTGCCGCCCGCCTGGCGGGAACCGCCATTTGGCCGCACCGCGGTCCAAAGACCGCTGGTGCCATTCTGACCTTCCCGCTGGGCCGGCGGGCATTACCCAAGGTAGCGCCCGCCGGCCCAGCGGGAAGGAGCCCTGCAACACAGAAGCCGGCTCCGAATGGAGCCGGCGGTGTTGCGGGGGCGCGACTGGTGCAGTTGCACCCGTCGCGCTTTTCACTGTCTGCTAAGCAGACAGTGACAAGCTTAATGGGGCCCTGTTAGGGGGCCCCTAGACACCCGTTACCGCCAGCCTCTTCCTGGCGGATTCGCCCAGCCGGGGGTAAACCGGCGGGAAACCGCCGGCCCCGGTTTTCTGACCGCGGCTTTACCGCCGCGGTCAGAATGGGCAAGGAAGCACCGCCAGTCTGTTGGTGGTGCTTCCGTCATTCGCGGCCCTGGCGGTCTTTGACCGCCAGGGTCGGAATGACCCACCTGAGTCATCTAGCAAGGGCCTTATCCCATATTAGACAAGGTCACTCCGGTGACTTATCAAGCAGCCATACCACATAAAGGTAAGGGTGGGACAGACCAACAACATTAATCTCTTGAACGCATAGGAGGATCCTTCAACCACTATAGCAACCAGAATAGTCACAGTCAGTTCCGTCCACATCCCTCAAACCCTAATTCTGTCCCATCCCCAAAACAGACCCATTCACCAAGACAGATACATGTGACACCAGTAAACACGGAACACTCCTACAACCCGAGCAGAAACAACAACTCAATCCCCTGTGAGGCAATTTCCCAGTTTATTCTCCTCTACTCTTGGCTGCACATCTCTAGTTTCCCACAACATTCGAACTGATGGGTCCTGTATTGTTAAATTAAGACCCTACCGGATTAGTGGAGCTAGGAGACATGCAGAAGAGCAAGAGGTAAAAGCCATGCTGCAGGCAGACATACTGAACCCTCTCAAAGTGACTGGTGTTCCCTAGTAGTGCTTGTCCCTAAGGGAGGGATCATGGCCCACGCTTTTGCATTGACATCCGGCAATTGAATGCTATCTTCTGATTTGATAGATACCCCATGCTCCGCGTTGATGAGCTAGTGGAGAAACTAGGGGATGCACAAGTCATGTCCACCATTGACCTTACTGGGTGGTACTGGCAGATCCCTCTTGCTCCAGCAGCTAGAGAAAAGACCGCCTTTGACACCCGGTCAGGTCTTTACCAATTTAAGGTACTCCCTTTCAACCTACCAGGAGCAACTACTACCTTTCAGAGGCTTACAGATGTGCTCTTGAAGCCACATCAAAAGTATGTGGTGGCTTACCTGGATGACATTGTGGTCTACAGTCCAGAATGGAAGACCCACATGCAACAACTGAGACAGCTGAAAACCTTATACCAAGCAGGACTACTATTAACCCCAAAAGAGACTGTGTTTGCTACCAATTGTATAGAATATTTAGGATACACTCTACACGCAGGGGCCATTCAGCCCCAATCAGATAAGCTTAAGGCCATCAAGTAAATACCTTGCCCTTACACCAAGAAAGAAGTGTGCTTTTTTTGGGTCTGGTAGGCTATTATTGGAGATTTATACCCCAGTTTTCTGAACTTGCAAGTCCCCTCACTGACTTATTATCACAGAAAGTTAGTGGAAACAACGCCCTGGTCTACTCCTCAAGAACATAGCTTCATGCGATTAAAGGAATTGTATGCCATGCCCCTGTGTTGTTGTGTTCAGATTTTATTAAGACTTTTTTGTTACAAACTGATGCTTCAGGTCATAGGTCAAGGGCGATATTATCCCCGCCTGGCACATGTGGGGTTCTTGGACCTGTGCTATTACTTAGTTGCAAGTTCTTCCCACGGGATACATATCTGGCTACCATATAGAAAGAGTGTCTTGGGATAAAATGGGCCATGGAGGCACTGCAGTATTTTCTCCTTGGTCTTTCTTTCATTTTGCTGACTGAAAATGCTCCCCTGACCTGGTTGTACCTCCATAAAGACAGAAAAGCAAAAGTGCTGCAATAGGTTTTGGTTTTACAGTCCTTCACGTTTCAGGCTTTTCATGCACCCGGAAAACTACAAACCAAAGTGGATTACTTCTCTCGCTGCCCTATGCTTGAATGGCCGAATGGCCATTCCAGGATGGGAGGTAATGTAGTACGGTGACTGAGTTAAGGGGCCTTTCCAACATGGTCCCGAATGGACAACTATGCACGGATCCCAGCAACACACCAGTAGCCTGCACTGACGTCATTACGGCATCCTACAGGCAGAGCGTATCTGCAGATGTGACGGGGGTTGAAAGCTGCATGCCACAAGGAGGAATTGTTGACAAGGGAGCGAGAAGCGAAGGACCGGCAGAATTGATTTGGGTGCGACTTACCAATGATGGCAGAAGTGTTGAAACTGAGCTGAAGAACGAGGAGGGAAGCGGCAGCTGATGAACCAACCAGAGGGGGCACTGGAGAGAGCAACTACAGCCACCCGCACATGTCCAGTTGTCCAGGGGAGCAGGAAGACGCTGCAGCGCCTCGCGTTGCGACACAGGAGGGTCGCAGCCTCAGGCAAATGCCGTGGGCTGGGACCAGCAAACTCAGTAGGTGGTGGGAGGGTCTGAAGGGCATGAAATAGTGTACCATACCTGATAATGAGTGTGCATGTTACAAATCACCGGCTGAAGTCACTAGCCTACAGTAAAGGCAGTACTCGAGTGTAAACACAAGTGAATAGGGGTTAGTGCATCCACACAGACACTAATCAGGTAAGTGGTGAGGTAAAGAAAAGCACCTATTCCTGGGTACATCTCACCTGACTAAACCCTGGCACGTTCTTTGTTTTGAGGCTCCCATTGTCCCTTTCACCCTACCCCCTGAGAAGGCATGAGGGAACCAAAGACACTCTGACCCTGAGGAACAGAAGAAAGTGAAGCACAACAGGAGTGGGAATGTATCACATGGGCAGAGGGAACTCAGGAATTACCACTTGCACATCACAAAAATCCTGAAAACTCCCAATGTGGTATCGGACTGTCTGTTATAATCAGAGGCCGGGACTACAGCGTGCTAGCTGGTAGTCACTTTGCAGATCAGGTAAAAGGATAACGTCACCTTGGGTCTACACATCTTCCACCTGAATCTGACCAATGTTGAGGACAAAGAATAGACATGATATATCATCTTCTACTTCCACTACCGATATAAAGGGGGGAGGGGGTCAAAAGGGAACATTTCAATTTGAAGGTCCATCACATGTGGAGCATACACTATTCTGATCTGTCTTTAAAAGATGTTAGAACCTAAGAACATGACCATTAGTCTGAGTGGGGTGAGGTACTATGTAAATTTAATTTTATACAAATGTTCTTCATATGGAGAACAGATGGAAGACAGTGCAGCTTTAGACCAAGCCACCTTATGTTCCCAGCTTAAAATATATCTATATTTCAGTAAGCAATTATTTAAAGAGCTGTGAACAATTTAGACAAAGTTTTCAAAGCTGCTTTCTATTAAAACAGGATGTAAAACCTGGTAGGATCTACCCCTTTTTCTATCTTCTGAGTCTTCTTTTGTGCAACAAATGAAAAAAAACGCATAATGTGGCATCTATATCTTTTGCAGTTAAAATGACATAAGTGTAGAAGCTTGTAAGACCCCCTCCACTATAAAGATTTCTCAGGGATGGTAGAATATTATGCAGACATCTACAGAACCTGGGATCTGTGATTCTGGGCGGAAAATTGTGATTTTCCAATCTTGGAAGTGTAAAGAAAATCAACATTTTATAAAATGTGGAGGATCTGATTATGTGCACTTCCCTTTTAATGTACTTGCAACACGTAGCAAGTTTCCTTTGAAATGGATGTTCTCTAATTAACCTGCAAACCAAAAAAAATTAGTTTGAGTCATTTAACCCACCTTTTCCAAAACTGTTGACAGAAGAAATGCATTTTACTTTATACATTAACATTTAATCTATATACTTACTGCATGGTATGCATTTAACTGTCATTATCTTTCAACTGCTCAAGGGAGGGAATTCGAGGTTTGATCATCAGAGCCTCGGTGCATTTAATAAAATCTCGATTTTCTTTACAATCTCAAGTTTAGAGAAAAACTGTTTTTTTATGTCAAGACCAGAGGCCCTGTTTATGTGCAAGTTTACAGCTCTTGCACCACACACTACAAAGCATATCAAATAGGTTTTAAATACAACTTTGAAAAAGTATACAGATTAGACAGTAAGCAAAATGAGGAATATCTTCAAAGCGTACTCCATTAAAAAAGCACAATGACCCCTCTTGCAGAATGAGTTCCAAAGACACCCACAATCACTTCCAGCTTCGTTCATCACATATCTGTCCCATCTTACAACAGTTGCAAATGGCAATTATATGAATCGTTTTACATACCACATTAGAAGTAGAACTGCAGCACTTGGTCTCCCGTCTCTGCATCATATCTCACATTCTTTAGCATGCTGCATAATACACAACTGTGGCTGATTCAAGAAAATGTGATTCTATATAACTGGACAAAGTCTTCAGTCTCCTAGTGTAAGAAGAAAAAAGGCCTCTTTTACATGGTCACCCCCAACTCTTTCTACTGCTGCTGATGGTTTTTCGACTATGAGAGTGCACTGAGGCTTGCTAGCCAGACCTTAGTGCTAGTGCCCTGACCCTGAAGTGTATGTTGAATTAGCTATACCCAACTGAAAATGGTTAACTGACCTGTAAGTCCCTATAACATGATACCATGGTACTCAGGGCATGTAAGTTAAAGACGTACCCCAGGGCTTGCAGGCACTGATTGTGCCACCATGGGGAGGGGGGGGAGGGGGTGCACGTAAAACAAGTCCTCTAGTCTGCCACTGCAGACTTGTAGAGCAGTTGTGCACTGCCAGTCCGACTGTTTCATTGAAAGCAAACAAAAGCCACCATTTACCCTGAACATGGGTATAAGTTACCCCTGTGGCAGGCCTACTGACCCTTAAAGGCAGGGTGCAACATAAGACACAGACTGGACATGCACTTTACATGTCATGACAGTAAAACATGAAACAACCGTTTTTACTGTGAAAAGACTTGATCACCCAATTGGAGAATATTGGGTTACTTCTGAACGGTGCGGCCAAAGTTGGCACTCAAACGTATCCACCAACTCATTATATTAAGTCTGACTTTTATCTCAAGTCGAAATTAATATAACTTGTAGCAGTGTGCAGCCGGAGCACAGCCGCCACTTTGTTGCCCTTAAAACTCCTGTGCTTTCCCAGGCACACATGGAGCCCGCTCCCTGAGACAGCTTTTTGCCCACCTGAAGAGGCGTTCTAATGACTCTCAGGAAGGAGAACAATGAGGGACTGCAGGACAGGAACCTATCACCTCCCTCCTGCACGAAGCCACCTGGGTGTTAGCCCCAAAAGGCAGGCTGCAAAGGTGAAGCCGCCTTTGCAGGGCAGATGTGCAACACCAGGGGGAAGGGCTGCCCCATTGTTGAGGTAGACAGGTTGGCACGAGAGGTAGAGAGTGTGAACCAGTTCTCAAACTGGTTTCCCCAGCGACATGGAGCCCTGAGTTAGCCACACCTCAGGGGTGGGCTAATGAGGCCTGTACATCTTGGGAGTGGGAAGAATGGTGTATCCAGGGATAGCCAGATGCCAGACTCCACAGGATGTGGTCACCAGGTGGGACAGAATCCAGTAGCTCATTGGCTACATACTGCTTCCTACCCTAAGGGCACTTTCCGAGCATAAAGGGGCACCCCTGGCTCCTAGACCTCTGATCTCAACTGACTTGAAAGAAGGACCGAAGGACCAAAGAGAGGCTGCACTGACTAAGACTGCACTTGCAGCACCTGGTAACTAGCGAAGAGAGGGACTGTGCCTGCTGTGTCCTGCTCAGGAAGAAACTGTCTCCGGGGCCTAGTCAAGTCAAGTCAAGAGAACAAAGAAATACAACAGCTGAAGTTTGCTGGGGCCAGTTAGTAGCCCAAAGTCCTCAAGCTGCTAACACGATGGCCATGCAGCACCAAGGACTAAGACCTGATGCACAGAGTTGCACTTGAGTTCACTGAGCCCAGGAGTGCTGTCAAAAAAATTATAGGACCCTCGGAGGGTGAGTTATCAACCTTCGAAGCACTGGCCTGTGAACGCGATACAAGGCAACTAGTAGTCCAGTGGCTTTTTGACTTCGGCAAGACTAGAGAGGACTTTGTGGGATGTCAACCCTGCAACTAGGGCCCCCTCACCATCTTTGTGGATCGAAGAACCCCTGCAGGAAGATCTCCTATTGAACGTATTAAATCCGCAGCATCCTTAGAGCATCTTCAGCATCCTTCATCCCTTGCTTCAAGATCACTCCATAGGAATCTATTGTAATGTGAATAAAGTGCTTGGAACTGCTGAAGAACTGCTTCCTCTGTGAAGGTAACTGTTCTTGAGGACCTTGTTGGCCCCCCTGACTAGCTCCCTGCTGGAGTTGGTCATCGGAAGTACCTCTAACATACTGCATTGTCACTTACTTAAGTTTTCCTGAAAGGCGCTTACAATTCGTTGACTTTGCCAAGCCTTGTTTGTGGTTGAGTGAAATTACTCTCATTTACTATTGTTTGTTAACTCGATTTCTCCAGAACCCTCCAGGGGATCTTTTTCATTCTAGTGTCTAAAGTATTATAAAAATACAGTCTATTTTTATAAATTGGTGTCAGATTTCTTGAGTGTTGTGTAAATTTCTTCTTCAGGTGTTTTGGTGCTGTTTAAATGTTTTAACACTTGTTCCTCTGTGTAAGCCTTGCTGCTCCGTGCCACAGCTACCCAGGTCCGAGCTCAGGATTTTACAGACAAAATCTACAGAGCCTAAAAGGGTTGGTAAGTGTATTACACGTTGAAGTCACAAAACCACACCATATAATAAACCCTATTTCCTCACATATACTGAACACTATCTTCTCAGGAGCGAAAATTCTATTTAGCAAATACAATGCTTTAGTATCAGAAGCCCTTCTAAATGGAGCCAAGCAAATCAGAGACACTAGCTTTCAAGACTGCTGCATTACTGTCAAATTCTCATTAACTGGCCAAACGTTATCAAATCCACAACCACAGTTCACCCCTTAACAAAAAACACTTTGACATGGGAGAGCTGTTAAAATGAACAATCTTCATTAATCTATAAACCAAATCATTCTTACCCACTGTAGGCCCATCTGCTAAATCATGCTCTAGTACAATTGCATACCTGTAAGCATTTACTGTCTGTTAAATCACTCCTTTACTTAAACGATCAGATAAAAACATCACCACAAGTAATACAGGTGCTTCCAAGAGATGCAAACTCTGTTCACCACCCCAATTAGTCCATGCTCTCCAAGCAAAGCAAGAACCCAGTCCCAGATGCACATTTTCTTACCAATTCTTTTGAAAGTCCTCTGACTTTCCAGGACACTTGAAGTCATCCTCACCAAAAACTGAAGCTGTCCTGTTTGAACCATTTTATGTAACTCTCCACGCACATTGCTCAATAGAGTCAGCAACACGGGAATTTTCAATGGAAATTTAGTTTATTGACATAGCCATTAACATAGTAAACCGAGCCTGTGTTTTCCACCAAAGACTATTAAAACACCAGAGAGACAGTGTCTCTCCCTGTCTGTAACAAGATCCTTGAGATCAAAGAAAACAGAGAAACAGGTTCTCCTCTTGACTGGATGAATGATCGAACCTGGAGCAAGGGGTCTGGATCAGGTCTCTAACTGATTCTGGAGCTCTTTCATCACTCTCATTGCAAACAGATCTAGTATAAAATGTCCTTCTCCTTGCCTCTAAGTTCACAAACACTTCTATAACATTCAATCGCCTGAATCAACCAAATACCTTGAATTCCAATCTGCTTCTGTATACATGTTTCCTGGCAAATATTCTGCTCTGACAGACGTCCGGTGATCTAGATATTAAGACACAAAACTCCTCGGTCAGGTCTGCTCAGCTCTCGGACCTCGTACCCCACAGACGAATCACATATCGAACAGCAGAACCACTGTCCATTCCAAACAGAACTGACCTCCGGGAACCTTTTATCAAACTATTTATTGCAAAACAGCCTTCCATTAACTCTAGGCAATTGTTGATGTATAAACCCTGCTTCTCTTTGGTCAATTTCCCACTTGTTGACAGAGAACCATTGCAGGCACCCCAACATTGTTGGCTTGCATATGACCCTATAACCAATTCTATCTAGTCTCAAAAGACTGCTTTGCCATTCTAGGCCTCCATGTTTATTATCCAACAAAACAGGAACCGGGAAAATAGTCTGGATCGTTCAAGATAGAAGGCCTCTAACTTTGGCTAAATCTTTCATCAATAACCTCCTCAACTCTTTCCTCACATTTTGAATATGGTCTGAAACAACACTTAACACTGACTGTTCTGAAACAACTATAAAACCTAGAAACTATATTTTTTTTACTAGCTCCAACACAGACTACCTTCTGTTCACAATATAACCTAATTCCTCTAACAGAAATGCTGTCATCTTCATTTTAACAACATAGTTTTCGGTTTGTAAACCATCACTGACATGCCATTCTAGTACACAACTTGACACTTCTCGCCCGAAAATAATCCATAACAGGGGTCAACAATGGAGTAGACACAAATCCAAAATATAAACAGATAAACTGTCACCATCTGTCTTCCTAATCACATACTAAAAATGATAATCCTTGTTCTCAGGGATCATAAAATAAGCATCTTTTAGATCCAACCTTAACATCCAATCCTACACCCTGAGAATATCTTTCAACAAATACACTGCTTTCATCTTAACATATAGCCATTGATTCAGAAGTTTGAAATTATCCTGGGCCTCATACCTGACTCCTGTATCCCTTTCTTTTTCACCTAGAACAAGGTCATTACAAAAGCTGACCTTGTCGATGGGATTTTTTTTTATTACTACTTTTTTTTTTTAAGAATTCCTGAACTTTCTTTGGTATAAATAGTTTCTCATGCTTTGAAAAACGTATCTGCCATGAAAGCAACAGCAACCCTGCATTGGAAAATTTACAAATGTTGTTATGTACCCCATCACAGTTTCTAAAACCTAGTGATCCAACATTATCCTTTTCAAAGCAGTATAATGGAGCCTCAGCATGTCTTTCACCTTTGGTAGGGAACATAAGGAAAGGGAAATTCCACTCATCTAAGGAGTTTTCTGAAATCTGAATTCTGCCCTCTACCACAATAATTCCTGGGTTAGGCTCCTCTCTCTCTCATGGTAGGACCCTGTGGCTGTCTGAAAGCTCCCTAAAACTCATTTAACTCTGAAGTAAAATTTTAGGCCATGAGAACCTCAGAATTGTCTGTGCCCTGGAAAGCCCAGTCTCTCCCTCACCAAGCCCTGCCAAAAACACCTCCTGAAAATACTTATTTGATAGCCGTCTTAACTTGACTAGATTTCAGAAGGCCGCTGCATACTCCTCTTTCAGAAAGTTACTGCCCAACAAAAGGCATTCTGCTTTGGGGCCATCCTTTACAAACGTCATATCCACCAATTTTGGATCAATTCTCAAAAAGATCGACTCCCTCCTTTGTGCTGCAATAGCAGCATTCATGTTGCTAATAAGACGAACACGGTGTTACATAAAGCCCTTAAAGCAATCAATATCGACAAAGACCCCGTCTTTTGAAACAACCTCTTCCGTCATGTCAAAAATACAAGCAACTGATCTAATTGCATCTAACAACTTATCCTGACATAAGGTTAAGGATTTTGTTACCCTGTTCGTGGGATCTTTAACAAACTTCTGCATATACCTAGCGACCGTTGGTATGTTCTACATGCTATTACTAGTCTTGAGCACTCAGGTGGCAAAATGTTTTTTTATTCCAATGGCCACAACTGTCTAGCTCTAGGATTGTGGAACTCCATCCCCTCCACCCCCAACCTCACCCCCCCAACCTTTCCGCCATTACAACCTCCAAAACCATCTCCAAACAGATCCATATCCAGATTGTGAGACTCCTGTGGAACCAACAGGTTCTGCAAAATTTCTTCACCTGAGTCAGCAGCTGTTATCCTTTTAGAAATTCTTATATTACCTTTAGGAAGGTAACTTCCCTTGTCTACCTTCATTGTGGCACAGGCCTTTTTTTTTGTTTCAGGCAATCCATGCTGAGCAGATAAAGCATTCTGCCCCATCAGATAATATTTACTAGATAAAGCCTATGTGACGGGATTTTCCCTTTTAATAAATTCTAAAACTGTTTTTTTCCTTTTCTTTGTCTTTCCTGACTTAGCACTCTCAGCCTTAGAACCAGACACAGAATGAAGTTGCTCATCTGCAAGGCTTTCTTTACTAATCTTCCAATTCTCTGCCTTTCCCATACTTGCCTTTTAAGAAAAAGTAGCCTTAATTTTGTCAGCCACCATCTGCATCATATCACTGGCAATTAACCACCCAATACCTTCTCTGGGTAAACCACTGGTAACTGTTGTTGAATCCATAATATCCACAAAACTTCTAAATCCAAAGCCACCATAAAGAACCAAACAAACTCACCCTCTTGCCAGACAGTTTTCTCAGGTGAATCAGAGTTCTGTCACATTAGAATTAAACCCCAAATTAAAATCGGCATCCATTATATGTCAAAGCAGGTTCCTACACTGATCAACTGACCAACCCAAGATGACCAATGAAGAACAAAAGAAGCTGATAGTCCTCTCTCTTCGTTTCCACTAGATGAGCTTGTTGTGATAACAGAAGGGAAGGTGATCTCTCCAGAAAGCTTGCTCAAGGGGCTCACACAAAGAAAAACATGGCACGCTGTTTGTTTCCACCCAACACAAAACTGAAGGGGAACTTGCATACCTTCAGTTTCAACACGTCTGGGAACCACAGTACGCTACAAATAGATGCTTACAGGGTAAGTGACATGATCCATAGATGGTGTGTTTGTTTGAAATAATGCCTGTAGAACTGTTTGTCCCACCAGAGAGTGTTTTCCACAAAGTAGTGTTAGGTGAATGTGTGTCAGTTTGTCCAAGTAGCCACTTTACAATAGTCTGCCAGCAGGATATTCCCTAAGAAGTCCGCCAATGCACCCTTTTTCCCTGTGGAGTGAGCCCTTGGCGCTGTGGATAGGACTCTTTTTGCTTTTAGGTAGCAAATCTGGGTGAGTTTAGCAATCCATCTTGCAATTCCTGCTTTTGAGATGGCACTACCTTTCCTTGGGTTTGAAAAATATACAAATATTTTGTTGTGTTTTTTTAAGGAAAAAACACAAATTGATGGATTAAAATCACACATAGGATAATCCCCCAAGTGAATTTAAGTCTTATAGCACATAAGCATAGCCTTGTTAAAATCAAAACATAAAAAGGATATGTGGTCAAACATAAAGGGTTATACAACAGGGACAATCGGTTAATAGACAAGTGCAATGCAGGGTCCTATTAAAGTGTAAATGGAAGAACCTCTGGGATGATTTCAAAGCCTACATTAATCTGTGTCTCAAAACATTCTGGGTCCTAAAGTGCATTTGCGGTGGCCTGGCTTATGTGTAGAGGGAATTCCAGGCTATAGACACTGCCATCTCCATGGGGGCCCAGACACCCTTGCTGCATAAGCATTTGATCCTCCTGCAAGTATTTCTTGAACTGGCAGACCTAGATGTGCAATACCTTGGTAAATATACCAGCGCCCGGCTCTACGGCGAAGGGGATCGGCATGGTCGAACCTTGTCAAGGATCCTAAGGCCGAACTACCATTCCACTTAACCAACAAGTTTGCAAAATGAAGATGGTGCCATGATTACTGGGATTGACAAGATTGCTCAAACACTTCTTGACTATTATCGTACATTATACACTGCAAAATGTATAGAGGGCGACAAAGAGGTTGCATCTTATTTGTTTGAGACAGCCATGGTCTGACTCACAGCCAGCCAACAGCAATTCTGCACAGCCCCTTTCACGCATGAAGACATCTCACAGGAGACTGATGCCCTTGGTGGCTCCAAGAACCCTGCCTGGATGGCTTAACAGGCCATTTCTACAAGGCCTTCAAGACAGTTCTAGTCCCCCATCTCAATAAAGTATATGCTGAGGCCCGCAAGGATGGAATCCCTCCTCCATCTATGCAGGAGGCTGTAGTGACTCTTCTTCTCAAACCAGGCACATCTTTGTACCTCATACAGGATGCTGTCACTTGTTAATTTTGATAAAAAGTTTTGGCAAAACTCACTGCGACCGGCTTGGCACTTCGAATGAAGCATATAATTCTCCCCTTCAGGCTGGCTTTGTGCCGCTTTGATCCAATTCCATAAACTTGCGTACAATATTCACACTATTAAAACAATTTGAGTCTTCAGACGGCTATCGCCCTTTTGGACGCAGAGAAAGCCTTTGACTCCCTCAAATTACCGTTCCTGAGGACGACGCTTAATAAGCTGTGTCTTCCTCTTGGATTTCTGGATTTGATTTTCCTACTTTATGCGAACCCCTTTGCCCGCAAGAGGGTCAATGGTCATATCAAACAAACCTTTGATATTTCCTGGGGCACCTGACAGGTGTGCCCTCTCCCCACTCTCCTATTATTGCCCTGGACCCCCTGATTCGGCACCTTCAAGAGCGACATTTATACAGGGAACTCCAATTTCAAAATGGTCCCATTTTGACTACAGTATATGTGAACGACATATTGCTGTTTGTAAGACACCCACCCTACAACTTGTCCCGCTCCTTCGGGAAATTATCCGGTATGGCACTCTGTCTGGCCTGTTGATCAACTGGCTTAAGTCAGAACTCTTTCCACTTACTGACTTCTACAATCCCCTGCCCTCTAGAATATCCCCTAAAATAGTGGGATGAAGCCTCCAAATATTTGGGCATCTTTCTCCACTGTCAAAAAGAAGAGGTGATCCACTGCAATCATTGACTTGCCATACGTACACTCACTGCCCAAATTAACAGGTGGATCAGTCTTTCCTTATCTACAGTGGGTCACATTGCAATTATATGAATGGTAGTGCTTCTCCGGTTTCTTTCTTCATTTCTCGATTTTCCAATACCACTGAATGTTTCCTTTTTCTCTACAAAACGCATGATGCTAAAGTGTCTAATTTGATCTGCCCGCCGACCCTGAATCAAATGGGAAACACTCACTCTTCCCTACTCCGAGGGCGGGTTCGTCATATCGAATCTGTACCTTTACTATTTGGTGTCTCAATGCCCCTTTTCCTATTACTAGTATCATCCTGATGCCAGACCCCCTACCTGAATCCAGAGAGATATCAAGTGGATCTGCTCCCTGGAATCCCCGTTGAGTTTTATAATACATACCGAGAACAATTAGCACCACGTCTATGCACCATATACTCTGAAGCTAGGGAAAAGGGGCACCTGCCCCCATCCACAAACAAAGCTATTATGATTCCTTTATTAAAGACAGATAGACCTCCAGAGGACGTCTGGTCCTATAGACCACTGTCCATGCTCAACTTGGATTATAAGATACTCAGTAGGATACTTGCCACCAGGTTATTGCCCCATATGACATCAATGATACACCGTGATCAATCCGGCTTTATTTCCCAGCGTAGTACCGCACAGAATATTAGACAACTGATATCGATAATTAACGCAGCCCCTCACACCCTACCACAGGCAGCAATCATCTCTGTTGACATTGAAAAGGCTTTTGACAGCCTCAGATGGGACTACCTGGAAACGCACCCTTCAGAGACCTACTGAGGAGAGGGGCTTAGCTGCCCCGGACATGGAAATGTATTTCTGGGCGGGTCAGCTACAATGGTTAGCAAGATTAATCGGTAATATTTCAACTATCCAGGAATCACTGAACACCCTAAGTGGTTCAATAGATGACATTCTTAGAATTATTTTGAACCCTAGGGGGAAACACCAACAACTCCCATTGGAATGGAACTCGATAAGACTTTGCTGGGCACAGATTCTGAGAAACACACATACAGTAACACCTTATGCACCAGAGGTACCACTAATGTGTCTGTAATACATAACTTCGAACTCAGCATTCGCAGGGATAAAAAAACTAGCAACATATGGTGTGACTGTATTGGGTGACTGGTATAATAATGGTAAACTACGCACCTTCATGGAATGGCAGGATCAATTTAACGTCCCATCAGGAATGTTCATCACATATAGTGCAATAACTAGAATTATACACAAGACATGGAAAACGGGTACGCTGGAACCTCCTACACATGCGGGGTGTAAGCTTATTTGCTCAATAGGAGAACAAAGAGGGTCCATCTCAGCAATCTACCAAGTACTCCTTAAAAACCTTCATGCGCCCTTGGATAAACTTAGATTGAAAGGGCAGTCAGAACTGCACATTACCATAGAAGAGCAACAGTGGTCTAGAATTACTTCACATATATACCCCCTATCCAGAAATGCCTGATTTAAGTTAATCAACTTATATATATATATATAACAGATCATACCTTACCCCAAAAGACATAGCAAAAATCTTCAACACCAGATGGGGAATCTGCCCTAGATGCTCAGAACCCGCAGCCGGATTGGAGAATATGCTTTGGTCTTGCGCACAAGTAAAATCCTACTGGGAAGAAATATTTAAGCAGTTATCGATAATAACGGAAAGAAACTTAACACCCTCCCCCTTTAATTGCACTACTTGGAGACTTCCCACGCCCTTCAAAAAAAAAAAAAACAACCAACAAATTTATGGATTTAGCTTTACTGTTGGCCAAAAGAGAGATCACATCGCACTGGAAAGATGTAAAAGGCCCTCTTGTACCGAGATGGTCAGATGCTCTAATAAAATGGGCAGAAGCTGAGGGAACTATACTACACTTAGAAGCAGCACGGGGAAAGCAGACTAGGGAAGTAGCTGAACAATGGGATATAATGTTAGATGGCTTGAAACACCCTGACAACACAAGATCTGAAAAATCAGGTACAACATCGGACTTCGAAGTGGAAGGTGCCTCTAATGCATAAATATATAGGTAACTGTATTTGTGAAAGGAAAAAAAAACCTGTTGAATCTATAATGTGCTGATTATAAAACATAATATATGGCGGGTCGAGATGCAGATTAAGGGGAGGGGTAGAACATACGGTTTGAATGGGGGAATTTTGCTTATTCAGCATTAATCATTGTATTGTATTATTTTAAAAATTAATAAAAGACATTTGAGAAAAAAAAAAAAGGGGATCTGCTCCTATTGCCCTCAATCCTACAGAAGGGTATACTTCGAGAACCTTGAGAAATTCATACCCTCTCTACGATATGCTGGGCATGGTCCCCGC
Source organism: Pleurodeles waltl (assembly GCF_031143425.1). NCBI lineage: Eukaryota > Metazoa > Chordata > Amphibia > Caudata > Salamandridae > Pleurodeles > Pleurodeles waltl. The sequence continues at coordinate 1,203,410,798 of NC_090445.1, read as the reverse complement.
TCCAAAGATATCTAGGTTATGGCGTCTTCTATTCACCAGACATTCCTCTCAAAGGTAACCAGTGGATACCAATGACATAGAAAGTGTTGGTGCAACACATATTATCCTCACATCAAATCTGTACGGTAGGTGATCTAATCAGAAATGGTAAATTAGATTTACATTCCACCTTTGAAGTAGGGGGCTCAACCTCTTCAATTGATCAATTAACACGCCTTCGCCTGTATAGTACACTAAAAGAAAAAACTCCTCAATTTTCCTGACGAGTCACCTAATTTCCCCCCTCTCATATGGAGATTTCATCAACAGATAGCACTAGGCTGGTATCTCATCTGTACCGTGCCAGTCTTTAGGTGTGACCCACGCCATGCTTTGCAGCGCGAATGGCATGGAAGCAAGATTTAAATTACCCCATCACAGATCAAATGTGGCAATATTGTTGCCTGCAGGTTAAATTAGTGTTGATAAATAGTCAACATAAACTCCTTCGTTACAAGTTTTTACACTGCGCATATACTCCTCCCCAAAACCTGGCTAATATTGGCCCATCTTATTCTCACCAATGTCCCAAATGTACAACTGATCATTGCTGATTTTTCCCACCTCACTTGGAATTACACCTTCATACAGGCATACTGGAGGGACATATTTACACATACATCTACTATGTTAGACCATGTCATAGATCCTGACTCCACCATGGCACTGCTGGGTTATGTTAAGCCGCTTACCCCACATTATAGAAGATTCACGGCAATGGCACTTCTCTTGCTAAACAACGTTTTGCGGCATTGTGGGGCAGTAGTCAAAGACCAACCTTTCATGACTGGTTAAATGATCTTATTTTCTGTGATATGACCAGTGAATTGTATGCTTCGTTGCTTCCCCCTATGTCCCGGCCAAAGGATATTTGGGCCCCTCTTCGTTCGTACTTATTGACTCGTGCTAAAACTAGCTCCACAGACACTGAGCCGGATACTTGAAATCATCTCCTCTCCTGACAGTGGCATGGCACTTTGGACAACTTGTATATGATGCATATTGTACTGCACCTTCCTATGTCAATAATGTGTTTCGTGTTGGGGATTCCAGCAGTGGTATTGTTAGCTGTTGAGAAAAATATAATTTAAAAGAACATGTGTATGGAAGAAGCATGGGGACACAAACATGCAATATCAGCTTAAAAAAATAAATCTAAAGTAATGAACTACCGTCTTCACTAAAGAGTAACTGTAGGAGGCTGGCCTGGTTTGTAGTGAGTACCAAGGGGTACTTACACTCTGCACCAGGTCCAGGTATCCCTTATTAGTGTAGAAGATGTGTCTAGCAGCTTTGGCTGATAGAAAAGGGTAGCTCAGCAGAGCAGCTTAGGCTGAACTAGGAGACATGCAAAGCTCCCACTATACCACTGGTGTCATATGCACAATATCATAAGAAAACACAATACACAGATATACTAAAAATAAAGGTACTTTATTTTTATGACAATATGCCAAAAGTATCTCAGTGAGTACCCTCAGTATGAGGATAGCAAATATACACAAGATATATGTACACAATACCAAAAATATGCAGTAATAGCAATAGAAAGCAATGCAAGCAATGTACAGTCACAATAGATTGCAATGAGAGCACATAGGTGTAGGGGCAACACAAACCATATACTCCAAAAGTGGAATGCGAATAACGTATGGACCCCAAACCTATGTGAGCTTGTAGAGGGTCGCTGGGACTGTAAGAAAACAGTGATGGTTAGAAAAATAGCCCACCCCAAGACCCTGAAAAGTAAGTGTAAAGTGCACCTAAGTTACGCAAAGAGCACAGAAGTCGTGATAGGGGAATTCTGCAAGGAAGACCAACACCAGCAATGCAACAACGATGGATTTCCGGACAAGAGTACTTGTGGAACAAGGGGACCAAGTCCAAGAGTTGCGACAAAGTCGAGATTGGGCAGATGCCCAGGAAATGCCAGCTGAGGGTGCAAAGAAGCTGCCACCGGATGGTAGAAGCTGTGGATTCTGCAAGAACGAAGAGGACTAGGAACTTCCCTTTGGGAGGATGGATGTCCCACGTCGTGAAGAAGCTTGCAGAGGTGTTCCCACGCAGAAAGACCGCAAACAAGCCTTGCTAGCTGCAAGGGTCGCGGTTAGGGTTTTTGGATGCTGCTGTGGCCCAGGAGGGACCAGGATGTCGCCAATGGCGTGAGGAGACAGAGGGGGCGCCCAGCAAGACAAGGAGCCTTCTCAGAAGCAGGCAGCACCCGCAGAAGTGCCGGAACAGGCACTACGAAGAGGAGTGAACCGGACCTCACCCGAAGTCACAAAAGGAGATCCCACGACGCCGGAGGACAACTCAGAAGGACCCTTCCCAATCCGGTTTTCGCAGTAACCACAGCACTGAGACCGCCCTCATCGCCGCCACTGACGACATCCGGACCCTGATGGACAAAGGAGAAACAGCCGCCCTCATCCTCCTGGACCTATCAGCAGCCTTTGACACGGTCTGCCACCGCACCCTATCAGCACGCCTCCATGACGCCGGTATCCAAGAGAAGGCCCTGGCCTGGACCACATCCTTCCTCTCCGGCAGAACCCAGAGCGTCCGCCTCCCACCTTTCCGCTCCAAAACCACCGAGATCATCTGCGGCGTCCCACAGGGATCCTCCCTCAGCCCGACACTGTTCAATATCTACATGGCCCCCCTCGCCCACGTCGCACGACAACACAACCTCAACATCATCTCCTACGCCGACGACACCCAGTTGATCATATCCCTCACCGAAGATCCCCACACCGCCAAAGCTAACCTCCACCGAGGAATGAAGGCCGTAGCCGACTGGATGAAGGACAGCAGACTGAAGCTGAACTCAGACAAGACGGAGGTCCTCATTCTCGGACCCACCCCATCAGCCTGGGACGACTCTTGGTGGCCCACGTCACTAGGCACAGCCCCGGAACCCACGGACCACGCACGCAACCTAGGGGTCATCCTCGACTCCACTCTCTCCATGACCAGGCAAGTCAACGCCGTCTCCGCGTCCTGCTTCAACACCCTCCGTATGCTCCGCAGGATCTTCAAATGGATCCCCCTCGACACGAGAAAAAACGTTACCCAGCCCCTCATCACCAACAGACTCGACTACGGGAATGCCCTCTACTCAGGAATTACAAACAAGCTCCTGAGACGACTCCAACGCATCCAGAAGGCCTCGGCCCGACTCATCCTCGATGTCCCCCGCCACAGCCACATCACACTCCACCTGAGAGGCCTGCACTGGCTCCCCGTCAACAAAAGGATCACCTTCAAGCTCCTGATCCACGCACACAAAGCACTGCACAACACCGGACCCACCTACCTCAACAACCGACTCAGCTTCCACACCCCCACCCGAAGCCTCCGCTCAGCCAACCTCGCCCTCACCACAGTCCCCCGCATCCGAAAAACCACCGCCGGCGGCAGATCCTTCTCCTACTTTGCCGCCAAGACCTGGAACACTCTCCCCACCATCCTACAACAGACCCAGGACCTGCTGGCCTTCAGAAGACTCCTCAAGACCTGGCTCTTCGACCAGTAGCACCCCCCCCTCCCCAGCGCCTTGAGACCCGCGCGGGTATGTAGCGCGCTTTACAAATGCAGTGATTGATTGATTGATAGAAGGTTGTGCACTGCAGGTTAGAGTGTCGGGACCCAGGCTTGGCTGTGCACAAAGGAAATCCTGGAAGAGTGCACAGGAGCCGGAGCAGCTGCAAATCATGCAGTACCCAGCAATGCAGTCTAGCGTGGGGAGGCAAGGACTTACCTCCACCAAACTTGGACTGAAGAGTCACTGGACTGTGGGAGTCACTTGGACAGAGTTCCTGAGTTCCAGGGACCACGCTCGTCGTGCTGAGAGGGGACCCAGAGGACCGGTGATGCAGTCTTTTGGTGCCTGCGGTTGCAGGGGGAAGATTCCGTCAACCCACTGCAGATTTCTTCGGAGCTTCTAGTGCAGAGAGGAGGCAGACTACCCCCACAGCATGCACCACCAGGAAAACAGTCGAGAAGGCGGCCGGATCAGCGATACAAGGTTGCAGTAGTCGTCTTTGCTACTTTGTTGCGGTTTTGCAGGCGTCCAGAGCAGTCAGCGGTCGATTCCTTGGCAGAAGGTGAAGAGAGAGATGCAGAGGAACTCTGATGAGCTCTTGCATTCGTTATCTAAAGAATTCCCCACAGCAGAGACCCTAAATAGCCAGAAAAGGAGGTTTGGCTACTTAGGAAGGAGGATAGGCTAGCAACACAGGTAAGAGCCTATCAGAGCAGTCCAGTGTGCCAGCAGCACCTCTGTTTCCAAGATGGCAAAGGTCTGGAGCACACTGGAGGAGCTCTGGGCACCTCCCCTGGGAGGTGCAGGTCAGGGGAGTGGTCACTCCCCTTTCCTTTGTCCAGTTTCGCGCCAGAGCAGGGCTGGGGGATCCCTGAACCGGTGTAGACTGGCTTATGCAGAGATGGGCACCATCTGGGCCCATCAAAGCATTTCCAGAGGCTGGGGGAGGCTACTCCTCCCCAGCCCCGACACCTTTTTCCAAAGGGAGAGGATGTAACACCCTCTCTCTGAGGAAGTCCTTTGTTCTGCCTTCCTGGGCCAAGCCTGGCTGGACCCCAGGAGGGCAGAAACTTGTCTGAGGGGTTGGCAAACCCCGGGAAAGGTAGTTTGGCAGTACCCGGGTCTGTGCTAGAGACTCGGGGATCATGGAATTGTCTCCCCAATGCCAGAATGGCATTGGGGTGACAATTCCATGATCTTAGACATGTTACATGGCCATGTTCGGAGTTACCATTGTGACGCTATACATAGGTAGTGACCTATGTATAGTGCACGTGTGTAATGGTGTCCCCGCACTCACAAAGTCCGGGGAATTTGCCCTGAACAATGTGGGGGCACCTTGGCTAGTGCCAGGGTGCCCACACACTAAGTAACTTACCACCCAACCTTTACCAGGTAAAGGTTAGACATATAGGTGACTTATAAGTTACTTAAGTGCAGTGGTAAATGGCTGTGAAATAACGTGGATGTCATTTCACTCAGGCTGCAGTGGCAGGCCTGTGTAAGAATTGTCAGAGCTCCCTATGGGTGGCAAAAGAAATGCTGCAGCCCATAGGGATCTCCTGGAACCCCAATACCCTGGTTACCTCAGTACCATAAACTAGGGAATTATAAGGGTGTTCCTGTATGCCAATGTGAATTGGTGAAATTGGTCACTAGCCTGTTAGTGACAATTTGTAAAGAGAGAGCATAACCACTGAGGTTCTGGTTAGCAGAGCCTCAGTGAGACAGTTAGGCATCACACAGGGAACACATACATATAGGTTAAAAACTTATGAGCACTGGGGTCCTGACTAGCAGGATCCCAGTGACACATAACAAACATACTGAAAACATAGGGTTTTCACTAGGAGCACTGGGCCCTGGCTAGCAGGATCCCAGTGAGACAGTGAAAACACCCTGACATACACTCACAAACAGGCCAAAAGTGGGGGTAACAAGGCTAGAAAGAGGCTACTTTCTCACAGTAACACCATTGGTAACAATGACTGTAAGGACAACATGGACAATCAATTAAAAATTCAGTGCAATACAAGACCTACTAAAGTGCATTGCAAGGAGACACAATCAAAAATGGCTTGAATAAGTTAATCAACAACCCTCAGCGTTGGAGATTAATGCCTATGGAGATAAAAGCTACAGGACAACAAGAACAATCAATTGATTTATCAGTACGATGCAGGGACCTATTAAGACGCAAGTGAAAAGAAACATAAAAATATGGTACATAGTATCAGATAATTTTCAATCTAGCAAATGGTTGGCAATCATCAACACTGGAAAAATATACCTTTAGAAACGGTTGCTACAAATCACAATCTATTGGAGGCACGAGAAAGGATCAATAACACAACTGCACTAGGAATCTATCAGATAGTGAAACTATGCTGGGAGTGAAACACAAATAACAGCAACATATTAAATAAAAACTGCAAGTACATAAGAACACAGGAGGCATCCTGGCAGCAAATGCCCCTCCGGTATAGGTCATCCGGTTATCTTAATACCTACAACAGCGGGAAAATCTTTCAGAAATGACAAGGCAGTCCATAAATATGACCTTACAGAGTTAAGGGAAAAATTATCATCAGTCCCGAAACACAGCAAAAATGCAGATTTCACACAATTAGCCCCATAAACCATAAAAAGGGGAAAAAGCCACCGCCTACTTGCAAACAAAATAGCAAAACATATTGTTGGTTGTCCTTCCCTCAAAACTCAGTTACAATACTCAGAACCAACAGCAAGTCTGAAGCATTTAGTAAGACATTCCATGATTGGCAGTGTACACAACCTGAATTTTATATACATTGGGTGGGGAAGGTGGCTCTATGGCTGTGCCTGTAAGGACCACAACATAGTCATCCCATGGACCTGGGCTTTGTGGGGGTGTCCTGTGCATCTGAGTAGCAAGTCTCATGGTCAGGGCTGTCTATTTCCTCTGATTTGTGATTGGGCAAGGGTGAACTAGTGTGTGGTGACACTAAGCAGTTTTGTGGCACGGACCATGTTCTGTTGCCACCCTTTTTAGCAATAGCTGTGCAATATCGAAGTCTTAGCTTTGTTGCTTGGAAGCTTTACCCTTCCTGCTGCCTGATGACATTTCTGCATAAAGTCCTGAAGGCCTTTAAAGACATTGCCTTCTTCTTCTGGAAGCATGGGGTTCTGTAGGGTTTTTGCCTGCTTCCCAGTTATCGTTTTTTGCTGCTGCAAAAAGTTTTGTTTTTCATCTTGGCCCCTGACTTTTGTGGTGGAGCCTTATGCGTACTGTCCTGGACCAGCACGTCCAACTCCTCTCCCTCAATGGACTCGTCCAAGGCGATGTAGTGAGGGCTGATAATGATGTATCCCCCTCTCGAGCTGCAATGTTGGCATCTACCTCGTCCTTGATGGGTTGGAGCTGGTGGACTTTTTTTTTAGGAAAATTCAGCCGCTGTTGCTATCTACATGGTATGGGCCAGTCTGCGATCCTGTCTGCTTAATGTCTTTTTGTTTTTGAATAGGTTGCACGTGGCACAATCCTGTTCCTTGTGCTCCAGCACCAGAGATTGCACACATTGTGGGTGTTGAAGTAAGAGTATTTCGCTCCGCACCAAGGGCACATATGAATATTCCTGTCCTTTTTACCCTCCATTACCCAGAAACGGACATTCTTAATGGGTTTTTAGAAGTAATTGATGTTGAAGTCATGTGAATTCTGTCTTTTTGATGGAACCTTAGACTGCTCCAACAGTCACAGGAGCTGTGCCTATGTTGTTGTCATTGAGTAGCGATTCTTTTGAGCCGGTAGCCGCCTCTAGGCAGCGAGGGTGTCAAAGCGGCACAGAGCTTTAACGCAATTTGTCTGAGCCCAATAGCACAAAAAAAAAAAATCTAACAAAGGAGTTGGTAAACATGCGCATTACCTTGACAAGAAGGAGACACGTCACACAACATCTACAGTAAAAGACTTCCTCAAGAAAAATAACTTGTAAAGTCTGAACCCAACTCTAGACGGCAGGAGTGTGCAGAGCACGTGTATCTGCAGCCAACAAATTCTACCAGGTGACAACAAGGAGAGGAAGCAGTTAGGCCTTTGTCCGTAACATAGTGTTGTTTTTGAAGATTCAAGAAGGGGACTAATGTGCTTTGGGTATTAAGGGGATCTCCCAAGAACGTCTTTTAGCAGGATTTTGGAATATTCATGTTCAGCTTCGAAACACAGTTTGTCTCTAGGAGTCCCTGATCATGCTGAACAGGCCCCAACTGGGCCACTAAAACATATCACCTCACAGATGGATATCTTAAACTCCCCTCATGTTTTGAACTGTAGAAAACCGTGCGGGCTACTGATAATGATTTATTAAGTACGTTTATTACATCCAACAAGGACCAAAATTCTATGCTGAATGGTCTTCGGAATATCCATGCAGAAAGTTACAGTAAAGGTCTGTGAAACATAGAGGTTTGCCTCAAAGCTCATCTTAACATGGTTTATCCTCCAAACCCATGTTATCACCAATTGACACCATCTGCATTTGTTCTTGTACAGGGCTTCTATCAAGGCTGAGAGGTTAAGACCATTGAGATATTTCTGATGTTCCTGGAAATTAGTTAATAAATTGCATATATCCTCTTTCAACCACATAAAACCATTTAGCGGTAGCAGGTCCCGCCTACTGAAAGTCTTGATACATCCATGCCCTTTCATAATTAATTATAATTCATTTTTAAACCAAAGACCTTGAGATATTTCAGTTCATTAACGAGGGCTGACAGAAAATGTAGCAGATCGTAGTAGGTGTCCCATTATGAGGGTAAACAGCCCTGTCTGTCTCCTCTTGAGAGCATAAGAGATTGTGCCAGTTGCAGTTATGCAATAACCTTGATTCTGGTAGAGCACAAATGAAGCCTGGCTGAATATATGTCTGAATCGTGGTACTCTGCTGATTTCAACATCCTCTTTTAAAGAAATTGGCAGGCGACTGTTGAACAACTCTGCATCTAAGGAGAAAAGGATCATTCAAGTTTTAATGCATACTACTCAGTTTGTAAAATTACACACCAAAGGATAATACTGCATTTTGACATCCTTCAACATAGTCCAGTTGGTTAGGAGAGATCAGAGTTGGCCAGGTGTCTTCCTGGCATGCAGGAAGAAACTGAATATGAACTTGAGCACTGTTCTTCAGTAACGCTACATGGCTTTAGCTACAAGGGCAGTGCAGTGTAAATTTCATAATGCTCTCAGTAACCAATTCTCACTGTTAAAATGAATTACATATGCTTGCCAAAAGGCCCACAAGTATTCCCTGAAATAATTTACAAAAAGTAGCTCTGAAGCTATCTGGGCCGCCAGGGGCTTTATCCTTCGACAGTTGCGACAGCAGCATACACTTCATCTTATGTTATAGGTTTGCCATTTTTGCATCTAGACATATGAATCCCACATCCTTAGGATAGTGATCTTGGTTTTCAGTACTGCTCTCTTGGCTCCAATGTAATTTGCTTATATCAGAATTGGATGTATCTGATTTTCCTTTGTGATCTTTTATGTTATTATGTGGTTGCAGGTTAGGTCTTTTTTATTTTACAACTTAAGGCTACAGTTAATGCATTCTGGAACCCTTTGTTCAAATTTGTACTCACAGTGCATCACGAACAAGGTAGTACATAATGAAGAACATAGTTCTGCTTTTCTGAGCAAGGTCCAGGCATCTCTCTCCTAGGCTTAAAGTCATGGTTGTAAGGGAGAGTGCAATCAACCAATAATTTTGGACTGCAGTTCAGCCCAGGAAAATATCTGCAGCTTCTACTGTTCACTGAACTCGATTTGGAGTGTTGGACTTCAACTGTACCTGAGGCGCCTCAGGGTGTCACACTTCTCCTCCTCTGCATTGCTTTACTTACCTCTATCACATCCATCTTTTTTTCCAGATTCAGCCTTTTCTCCAGCTTTAGAAAGAATTAGAGCTTGGTGGAATCGCCACCAATACACCGCAGCAGCAGTCGCAAGTACTCAGTCAAGTTGATGGTGTTCCGACTGCCATATATAGATCTATAGCAGTTCAACCGCCGTCCACGTTGACGGTATGTACTCCGTCGCTCTGGTTGTAACCCGTGGCGGACTCCAATGCTGGTGAGTTCCAATCTGTCGCCGTCGGGAGTGTGGCATTGTACCAACAATATTTAGATAAAGCTGAGCTTGCTGTGTACCAGTGGCAGTGCCATGACGACGGGAGTCCATCGCGGGACCTGTTCAGCATTGGACTCTGGCTATTGGCTGGTTACTAGCATCCTTCACCTGATGTATATTGGACAACTGTAAACACTACAAAACACACTCCATTTTAGACCATGACCCTTTGCCATTCCATTGCTGACCACCATTCTGAGTACGACTTTCCCACTGAACTGCCAGGTTATTATCTGTTCACTCATTGTCCTTCTGTTTTTTCCTTATTTTTCACATCACTGTAGGGACACAGTATAAATATTTGTTATCATTATGGCAGGGAGAAGGAACACACATTTTACAGAGGGAGAATTGACAGTCATAGTGGATGAACGAAGAATTAAAGTACAGCCACAATTGTTTGGAGCACATGTACAAAATACTATAATTTCTCAGAAAAGGCAAATGTGGGACAGAATAGTTAACAGAGTGAATGATACAGCTAACACTCTGCACACAGAACTAAATTGGGAATCGGTGGAACGACCTACAGGGGAGAGTCCGTCCTCTGGCCTCCAAGCGTTAACTGGGGGCCCAGAGAACTTGTGGTGGTTCTCCCAGCCCCCTATTACAAATCTTTCCCCGGAGGGGGAGAAGGTCTTGCAGATCCTACATCCTGAAGGCTTGACAGAAATTCCTGGTGGAGTGGAGACTGGTAAGTTACATTCACGCATGTCTCACTAATCACAAATGGAGTCCTTGCTTAGCTGTTCAGAAAGTTTCTAGACACCTATCAAAACATGTATATTGAAACTTCAGTTACCAAAATACCTTGTGTTATCAGTAGCACCATGGTTGTTACAATCTATTTAACAATGAACAATATGTATTGCCAAATTGTGTGATGTCTTCCCTGGATCACCCCTTGCATTTGCCTATTCATTTGCTGTCTCTCAATGTAGGTTTTTCTTACCTCAAAAACAAGTTCCAAACTCCATCTATATGCACATGAAAGTATAGAGTTTGTAAGTAGTATCTTAACCTATATAATTACACACGTGTGTCCATATTTTAATTTAGTGTTTAATTTTCACTGTATAAATTCATATAGGTATGTGTTACCCACTTTTTCACAAGTATTGGCAATAGTGTTTACAAATGACTACAACTACTATGATGCCCTGTTTTTGTCACTGCAAAACAATAGTGTAATGTGATGTTCCCCAATCTCCTTTACCTTCCACATATGCACGAATAGCAAAGCTTTATGTAGTTGTCATTCACAATTTCATGTATGCATCAACATTTCATCTGCTATATTGATCCAGTATGTTGTCACCCCCTTGTTACTCCACTGAGTTGATCTACTTGCTTGCATAAATAATGCTGTGTGTTTCCAAAGGTTTACAATCATGCTCTGTAGCATGTTGATTAAAAGTAGTATTGATATACAATTTACTTTGCTGTGTTGAAATGATGGCCAATGCCATGTCATCCAATAAGTTGTACTATGGTTTGTTTTTGAGGCTGCTAGCCCTGAAATCGCTCAGCTCTCAAATCTCCTGTGTTGAGTTGCATTTCTGATACATGTATTGTACACTTCCTAAAGAACATTTTACATTTCAGGAAATCTCTCCATCATTGTTACTGAAGTGTGCCTTTGTGTCCATTCACCTACATAAGTAAAAAGCGGAAAATCCCACAAAGGCCTCAACATCTCACTAATCATAATATCTCCTTTTTTAGGTTGTGTCATCTGTAGCGAAAGACACATTTGAGGTACACTACAGATATTTAATGTCTTTTAATTATGTAATTCATATTAGGACAATACCCAGGGCCAGTGGGCCACCATCTGCAACTAAAAACACCTCCACTCGAGGCCTGGGGCAAGCCTTCAGTGAGGACACCACTCCAGTCCAGATGATGATGGGATGTCTGGTCCATCCTTTCCCGTCCAGGAAGACATGCCCAGTGAGTCACACTCTGCCCACACTCTGCTTCCTGTGTCCAGAGGGCCACAATGCCCATCTTGTGCCCCTCAATCCTGGCTACTGTTGAACAACCATCACCTCCAGTTGTGCAAGGACCCAGTGGGATGGGGCACACGTCCTCAAGGGCACAAAGTAGCTAGGCAAGGCATCATTGTCACCCAGACCACCATTGACCGAGTCCTGGGAGCAATACAAGACTCCCAAATGTGAAGCGCCAGGTCCTAACAGAGCTATGAGACATTAAGCAGATGCAGAGGAAGCACAATGTTGAGATGCAGAATATCATCTCCAACTTGTGCTCCTTGGCTGGGGTGTTGTTTGACATTTATCAGCACATGTGCAGGGCTTTTCCTGTACCATCTACCCCATCTGTGGTCCTTCGACATCTGAACTAAATAGTCTACATCATGGCAGTAACACAATTTGAGGCCACGTGACCATTTCAGGACAATGTGGCAGTATCTGGTGCAATATCACAAACACAATTAAGTGGTGTGCTATAAAAAAGTAATTTTTAACTATGAGGAGACACATTAACAGCATCCTACACTGAACACAAATTGAGGATTTAGTCAGTGTGAAGGAAGACCAGTATGCTATAGCTTGACATACACTTATGGTTAGAGCAAGTTAAGCAGCACATATTGCATTCATTGTAACATCCCACAGAAAACAGGTCTGCTACAATCTCAAGAACTTACATTCAATCATAATGCAAGTTGTCTCTGTACAACATCTATCCATCTTTAGTGGATGTCTGTCCCATGATCAACACAGGTTCACTTTGTACTTTCCAACAGCAACAAATCACTGCAAATATCACAACTTTGAAATGTCCAAATGAAGATGACATGATGAAGGATCCTGAAACAGAATAATTAATGATTTCATTTATGTAATTTGACTCAAATTTGACTCAAATGATACATTAGGTAGTACACATATACATAACACAGCGAAGTAAATCTTACTCAAAGTTAATCTATGTCAATAAACACAGTAGTCAACAGAGGGAAACTCTGGTCCACAAGCATCTTTGCCTTGGACTTTCCAGCAGACTGATATGCTCAGTATGTCACAAGTTGTTCTGACATTGTATTTCTGAATATGCAAGGGTTCACATACACTCAGGTGAAGAAGTGGTCAATGACTTCACGACTGTCATCTTCATTGGGCATTTCGACATCCTCACCCAGTGTCTCTTCACGGTCTCCATCCTCTGTGATACTTGGATGTTCATTTGCAGGGTGATGTTGTGCAGCATGCAACTGTGATTTGGCACACCTTATCAGTTGAGTAGAGGAGGGCCCCACACCAGTCTTGTCCAGACACCTAAATCTGACCTTCAGGAGCCCAAAAGCCTGCTCCTTTGGCCTCTGTGTACTTCCCTGGGCCTTACTGAAGCAGACATCCCCTGTTGTTGTTGGATTCCTCAGCAGTGCCAACAACCATGGTCGGTTAGGATATGCTGAGTCTCCTACATGGAAGCAATACATTTAGAGTTTAACATAATATCAAGCCATTGTACGTTCCTAAACTAGGATTAAGGCAAATGATCTGCAAGTCATATTGTACTTACCAACAAGCCAGGCCATCTCAGGTCCAAGCTGTGACATTTGCAGTTCTGAAATACAAAAGATCATATGTTGGCCCAGGAAAGCGGGCACACAACCTTGAGATATATACATCCGGTAAACAGACAACTTTCACATTGATGGAATGGACATTCTTTTCCAGTGGCTGTAGACCTGTTCCCTGGAGTGTGGTGGCACCAAGGCAATATGTGTGCCATCAATTGATCCAATCACATTTGGTAAGGCACCCAAATCATAAAATGCTCCCTTCACGTTGGCCGAACCCTGAGATGAAGCTGTTGAGGAGTCTCATCATTGCAGCAAGGACTTCTTGTAGCACACCACTGAAAGTTGGCTGTACCTATTTAATCTGAACTTTTTTGATTGTGTTCCTTTCATTCAAGGTGGCAAGGTCTGGAAATGGTCTGAAGACTAGAGGACGCCTTCTTCTACCCATCCCTGGGTTAATACGTCTGCATGTAAGGAAAACAAACTATCAATAAAAATTGTCACATAAGACTTTCACAATGTGCACAAATTTCATGTCTAATTTAGATTAGTGCAAAAAGAACAGATGATGGACAGAATGCTGAACAATGCTAACATTAACCCCCCAGTCACAAAGATCTGGGTTTAATCCATTGTTTCTTTGCTCACCATGCCACCCCAGTTTGGACCCAGCCACATGCAAATCAGTCTTGACCCTGTTCCTCATGGGAACAGCCCAGCCTGAACTGCTATACCAGGTCCTCCCTGGACCGGAAACAAGCATCTTAGGACTGGTTTCAGGGTATCACCCTTCATCAAACTAGGCTATCTTGAATCCAGTTGCGCAGTGCGCACGGGACCCACGTCTGGGCATACCCTTCCCACTTGGGGCAAAAAGTAAAGAACAGATGATGGAGGGAATGCTGAACAATGCAAAGATTCACCCCCAGTCACAAAGATCTGAGGTTAATCCATTGTTTTTTTGCTCATCATGCCACCCCAGATTGGACCCAGCCATATGCAAATCAATCTTGACCCTGTTCCTCAAGGGAACAGTCCAGCCTGAACTGCTACGCCAGGTCCTCCCTGGACTGGAAACAAGCATCCTAGGACAGGTTTTAGGGTATCACCCTTCATCAAACTAGGCTATCTTGAATCCAGTTGCGCAGTGAGCACAGGACCCACGTCTGAGCACACCCTTCCCACTTGGGGTGACAAATGCAAAAAGTTTAGTTTAGATCAGTGTCATATATGTCCAACAATTTTCAAACATCTTTGGTACTGCAAATCGATATTTTGGAACAAGGATTCAGGCAAAGCAAGTGACAGGGCCTCTAATTTCTCCCCTGGGGAGTTGGAGATCCTCACATCCTCACCAGGGAGGGCCTATCAATGTAGAGCCAGTTGCGTGGGAACCCAGAGGAACAGGTACATGACTGAGTGGAAAATGTTACACAAATTAACTTGTTTCTCCTTTGTACACATGATAATTTGTCCTCTTGTGTTTATGAGTGAAGTGTTATTGGAGTGTAGTGAACAGAATGATTTAGCTGCGTGCAGAATGTTGATTGACAATGTTAGAAATGTCTGTACATTGAAATTACAAGTGACCTGAAACAATAAGCTCAATTGTTAGTTTGTGTTGCTCACAATTTCAGATTTCATTAGACAAACTGCAGGCCCCTTAGTTACACTGGCTGGTAGACACTGTATCACTAGTATAAATGAAAACAGATAGTCCATGTCAAAATGAGTGAAATGTAAAGTGCAAAAAGAACCTTCAAAGTTGTGGAGTTGTCTGATGCTTATCTGTCAAGTGCAATTACATTCTATATTTTGAAATAAGAATCAGGAGGAGTCCAACTCAGCCAGGCCTACCAACGAGGCAAGCATGTGCGCCGGAGCCAGAGCCTCCTAATGACCCGCATGCTTGTGGTGGTCTACCCGTAGCTTGGGCAGCTCCGGGTAAGCTTTTTTATTTACAGCAATGTTGTCTGGCATCAACATGAAGGCTGACGCACATCCAACACACACAAGGCTTTCTGGAGGTGTACGTTTTTCAGACGGTGCCTGATGCTGTGTTTGGTGTATTGTTTCGTGCTAAAGGTTGTGACTAGATTCCCCATCACAAGCCAAGTACTGTTTTGAGAAGACACATGGCTGCATGCAACAAAAGGGTCACCTGCATTTTATCAATGTTATGAGGGACTTTTGTGCCAAACATGCAACATTTGAGGATTGGGTCAGGTGAGTTGCTCCATCACAAATGGGAGCAGGTAATGTAGGCCTTATTCCTGCTGACATGGCATAGTAAGCACCTATGAGACCGGTCATGTTCTAGATTTTACACTGGTAAGTTGGTACAATGAAAATATGATCATGAGCATCTGCACCAAAAGGACTGGAAATGTGTACAATGGCATCACTCCTTATCTGAAATATGTTAGAATTATGTTTATATAGCCAAATTCAGTTCATTTAATGTATACAGTAGCAGACTGTCATGAAGTTTCAGTCCTTCGCAAATGTGCATGTAAGCCGGTCTGTGTCAACCAACATGAATTTCCATGCCAGACTGTATTGACCGAAACAGACAGGAATGTGTCCACATTGGAAACCGAGTTACACATACCCCGAAATTACATTTAAGTGCCCTTAGTTATGTTCAGATGAGAAAGCAATGATGGTGAGAAAAGTGATACTTAAAAGGACAATTGCAGATGGAAGGTTCCATCACATGGATGTTGGAGTATCTCATCTTGATGAGTCAACATCAGGCCGAAAACATGTCTCTCTTTGATATGTGGAAATATTTTTGCTCTGTACTGAAGTGGTTTAGGAATGTATTCAGGACTATGTTTTTATTATGATGTCAAAGCCATTTGTCGCGAAGAGAAATAAAAGTGGACATGAGACAAAAGGCATACGTGATATGAGAGCTAGCATGTTGAATTTTTAGACTGAGCAAATGGTTTGTGGAATTCTTCCCTACAGGCATGAGATACTGATGACTAAGCTGGTTTAATATGCAGACTTGATAAATGTTTTGTGAGCAAAGTTCATGTTCATATCTATTTACCCAAGTACCCTGACATTGGCCGCATTGGAGGGGAAGACGCATGGCACTGTAGTTCTGGTGCAGACACCAATGTCACCGAGGGACCCAGTGCGACGGAGGGTGAGGGGACTGGCACGAAGGCCACAAGCAACTCCACATCATCTTCGAAGGCCTCCACAGATGACCAGTCCCTAGGGGTAGCAGACCATAGTGCGACTATTCCACTTGCATCATCGTACGCCACCCACATTTCCATGCACACCCTCGCTCCTCCAAGTTGGCTGTAGCCACTCCCCTAAAAGGGGTGGCGTCAACTTTGCTGCAGGCACTCCCCTGCCCCTGTCTCCCAAGCTGCGCTCAATAAGGAGGCTGTTCATCTGGCATGGACTATCGCTGTAGGCCAGACAGCAGCACTGTATGCCAATCCATGGGCTAAGTGGTCAGATGACTCAGATGCTAGCTTACCTGGATGGCATTCACAGTGCCATGTCTGGCCTACAGCAGTCTTTCCAGGGTCTGGCCTCCTCATTGACTGCAGTGCCCCATCAACCCCAACCGTGCCCAAACTCCCACCTCTTCCCCATCACAAATCCCTCCTCAGCCCTAGCCAGAGCACACACACACCTTTACACACCCACTGAAGCACAAACAAGCAGCACATCCTCACATAAACACAAACACATCAAGAAACACACACTGACACCACATACCCCACCTACACAACCATACCCACTGACAACACATCCCCCCCCCAGTAACATCACTGAGGTGCCTGCTCTCTGCCCCTTGGATGCCATTTCCAGAGGAGGTTTATTCTGGCAGTGCAAATAGAAGGCAAGTGAATGGCATGCAACCCATACTTTGTGGCCTAGTGCTGTATTTGTTATGACAAAATCTAAAAAAAAGTCATGAAAGACTTCTCTCATTCATATAAAAAATAATTTGAGAATACCTTTGTCCTGGTCTTATTTTTTGATTGTTACTAATTGTTTGCTGATTATGTTATTTCTGCTAATGTGTGTGCCAGGGACTTACACTCGTTTGTGACACTGACAAGCACATGTTGTATATGTTAGTTTTTTTCAAAATGCATTCATTAATGTTGTATATTTGTGATGGACATGTTACCTTTGAGGCAACCATTCATCATTTTACTGGACCCTTACACCAAAATTAGATGTGTTTCTGTTATTGTGACTGGAGAATGGTTGTGTGTTTATTTTAACACGATGTGTCAATAATATGCACATATGCATTACACGGGGAACCTGTCACTCTACAGTCAAATGAGATCTAATGTTTGTCATACATTGCACAAACCAAGGGGACATGTGACCTTCATACATCTCAGACATGTTTGCAGTTTAGAGGCAAGAATGGCTGTACATTCTGTGTACAGCCACTTGTGGTATTTTGCAGTCCAATTGCTACATTATCATGGTTTTGAGTAGTTCCTATTGGGCATGTTATTGATGTATACGATATGGTAGTTTAGGGAAACTTATTGCAAACAACTGTATTGACACATTTCTATGTGGGATTGCTGTGACTTTTTGTATAGGTGTCCATTGCCATGAAGGCAGTTTGCACCAGATTGGTGGGTGTTACTACTATCTCGAGGTGTGTTTTTAAACATTTGTCTAACTACATTACATACATATGCATTGCACATTATAGTACTATTGCTTACGAGTACTTGTTGAACATGCTTGCGTCCATAACTAATGTGCATCGACAATTCCGAGGCTGACCAGTAAAACACTGACTTACCTTCTGTTCTGGTGATGACAGTTGATTTTCGTCTTGGTCAGGAGCAGCAGCAACGGCAAGACTTGTGTGACTGGGTTCATGGTGACAGGAAATGTGAAAACTCTGAAAAAGGTGAGTTCTGTCCTTTCATCCCTCCCAATCCACCAACTGAGGTGTGAAGGTTTAGCCTGCACAGTTGTGTCTGCGGGAAGGCACTTCGGAATCCTGCTGCAAGCCGCTTTTGTCTATGGCGCTGTCGACGTGTGGTTATCCATGGCAGTGACAGCGGTTCATCAGCGGTCTTCCGTCTAGGGACCCGCCAACAGCTAAACAGAGTGGGTGGACTGCTTAATAGGTGGACGGGAAATCTCAAGGAACACCGACGGCTGGGCTGTTACTGCCAAATCCAAATCATTAGATTCCCTATGCGGACCCTGTGCCCACGGGACAAGGGCATTTTTGACCTGACAGAATCCAAGATTCAGACACACTGTCCATATAGAGTCACCATAACACAGGAATCCTTGCACTCATGTTTAGGCTCTAGACAGAGGGTATTCCCTCAAAAAGCTTTGGGGCACTGAAGGTTTGTAGTTTTAATGAGCACATAAAATCTGGAAATTAAATGGATAATTGCATACACTTTGCTACCAAAACCTAAAAAATGATTCAACACTGATTAATGTGAAAGGAAACAACTGGCCTCGACAGGCATAAAGCTATGCTATCATAATTAACTAACTAAGACTCTTGGTCAATTACTCTAATTGACACTAAAAGCCCCACGAAGAAGGGCCCTCTTTCTACCAGTATGCAAAGTAAAAAAGCAAAAAACAGTTTGACAAGTAGTTTCGACCTTTTACCGGGTGTGCTCATTTTAAGGAAAGTCCAATTGTTTTGCATGTAGAAATGTGGCACTCATGCAGGACACCTCAGATCCAGGAAAGATAAGTATCTGCGACACAAGAATCCTACGCCAAATGCAGACAGCTTGGTCAGCCTCAAACTAATTCCCCAATTCCATTTTCAACTTGTTTGTTATTGATGTGTCTTTCTGCTGTCATGCTTACAAATAATTTAGAATCATTAGGCCAACAAACCTTGGATGCATACATGTTATTTTTACTTACCTGTGGGTCAATTCAACAGTTTCCACTGTAGGATGTTACGTGGACGCCGTGTACAAGGCTTTTCTTACAACAAACAATGGGTTCCTTGAGGTTACCAGCCATTGGAGTGGGACAGGGAAGAAGCAAATGAAAAAAAAGAGGAAAAACCCACCTAAAAACGTAAGTTCTAAATTAAGAATGCTAACGATCCAAAGGTTACTCCTACTATGTAAACTGAACAACAATATATATCCTTGAATATATATATATTTTTTTTACAAATCAACCAAGTGTCAATCAACACCAATTTTGATTCACAAATGAGAAATTGACAGAGTACCCCCCCCCGAACATTAAAATATATGACATTCATAAAATTCAGACATATCATTAACACTTCACACTCTCACTAGTTCATAAAAACATGTAACTTAAAACCGACAATATTCATAGTTATAAACGTACAAAAAAAACTTTTTTGCCTATTAATGATATCCAAAGCTCCCATCCTCACCTATGTAACAGTCTCTCTGTTTGTGATTGCAACAGTGTTGATTAAGAATATTTTGAATGATTTTTAAGTATTGTATTGTTTCACTTTGTATACACTGATTCTGCCCACTGGACTCTGAGGATGAATAAAGAACAAGAATATTCAAGGATATATATTGTTTTCTAGTTTACGTAGAAGGGTAACCTCTCGCTCATTAGGATTCTGTTATAAAGATGACACTGCGCTGTGAGATTAAATATAGAGGTCTTTATTGTTTGTCTCCTCTCTCCACTGACATCACAGCTCTGTCATTGTCAGAGTAAAACCCCACAATCTGTACATTCTAAGACAAGCTCTAGGTTCGACTGAAGGAACACACCACCTAGAGGTGAGGGGAAGGGGGGAATAACAGAAGGGATATACCCCTGTGTTTACTTCAGGAGAGAGGGTTTATATTGATTTGAGAATGTAACACATCTCCCCCCAATATATTATATAGAACTGAGGGATGACATTATTTTCCCAATACATAGGGCCTGAATTAGATGTCAGTGGAGGGGAATACTCTCTCACAACAGTGACAGATATCCCGTTCGCCGTATTATGATCCCATACTATCCTATGGGGATCTTAATATGACAGACAGGATATCCGTCACATTTGTGACAAAGTATTCCCTCCACCGACATCTAAATCAGGCCCATAGTCTTTATGCCATGCTGGTGGATTTATGGGTCTTCTCTTCAAGGGGCTATTTGTTTTAGAGTCTTCTTGGTTGGACCCAGATGTGATATCCTCATTTTTGCCTTTTTCCAGTGGTGTGCACTTGGCTGATCTGTCCATGCTTCATTGTCCATTACAGCTACATTGCGCTTGATCTTAACAATGCACATAGGTTCTGAAAACATGGAGTCACTCATCTCTGCCTTTAGGTTTCCTGACAAATACCCAGTCTCACACTCTCCATGTTGTTATTTTGGTTCCATGTTTGTGATCATAGTCATTTTTGTATTTAGTTTGATGAAAAGCAATTTTGTTTCTCATATCCTGTACTTTGTATTCCACTCCCTCACCCTCCTACTAAACAACGGGGACATAAATTAGTGCTGGGTTTTCTCATTTTAAGTGATGAAAATGGTGGTATGTCTGTGACTTGGTTAGGAGTGGTGTGGTATGCCCAGAGCATATCTTATATGGCTCTCTCTAATTGAAGGTGGCTGCAACACGCAAGTTGTATGAGCTCTTTTCCACAAGGCCATAAGCCCTGGGGCAGTATAAAGCAGGTTTTAGATTTTGAGATATGCAATTTGTTTAAGAAATCTGTCATCGCTAATGAGGCAAGTTGTACATCATTGTCATTGACAATGGTGGCTGCTATGCTTTCATTTGCAAAAGTGTCTCTTAAGAAATTCATAAGAGTTTCTGTAGTGATTTGATTTACCATTCTAGTGGCTACCAAATGATAATGATCGCTTCGTCATACCTCTGAGGTTTATGGGGCTTTTCAAGTCCAGAGCCAGCTTCTCCCTCTCGTGACTTTTCGGGAACAGCCACATGGGATAAAGGAACATTGCGAATAGATTTAGATTTATCGCAGTTGGCACATAAGCAACCATTTTTTACATTAGGTTTGACTAAGGAATTCATGTTGGGAAACCAATAACGTTCCCTAAGTTTGGATTTGGTGACATTACTTCCTAAGTGGCCTTCATGTACTAAATGAATTGCTTTATTTTGATCTTTAAGTCTTTGGGAGGTATTATTTTATCATTTCTCCGTATAAGATTTTCATCAATGTTGATTTCATGGCGCACTTGCCAAAACATTTTGATGTCCTCATTTACATTACACAATTTGGGCCAACCCAGTAATGTGTATGTAATTTCTTCCCATTCTCTGGAATTGATGGCCTGAGAATCGATTTCTAATACAGGGTACTATAAAGTTCTGCATTCTTCTTCTTTATTCAAAGGGGCTCTGGATAGAAAGTCAGCTGCAGTGTTTATTTCTCCTGGCAGGTATTCTACTTAGAAGCAAAAGCTTTCTCAGCCTAATACCCACCTAGCCATACAAGGTGTGCTATTGATAGACCCACTGGAAGTCAATATGTGTGTAAGAGGTTTATGATCTGTGTGTATGATGAATTTCAGACCCCACAAGAACATTTTTAAATGCTTGACAGCCCAGAAGTACGAAGGGCTTCTTTTTCTACTATAGAGTAATTTCTCTCAGATTTAGTAAGGGTGCATATGGCGATGGTGACAATCCTTTCTTTACCTGCAATTATTTGTGAAAGTGTGGCTCCTAGTCCCTTGTTACTGGCGTAAGTTGTTAGTATAATTTCCTATTGGGTTCAATATTACACAAGTATGGTGCTGTTAGTATAGCTTCTTGGAGTTTCTCAAATGATTTTTGATGTTCTTCTAGCCACTTGTACTGTTTGCTGTTTTTTTAGAAGTTCTCTTAGATTACTCTTTAGACTGGCAAAATCTTTTACATATTTGGCAATAGTCCTAAGAATGATTCAAGTTCATCCTTAGTTTCTGGGGCAAGGTTTTTTTT
Source organism: Pleurodeles waltl (assembly GCF_031143425.1). NCBI lineage: Eukaryota > Metazoa > Chordata > Amphibia > Caudata > Salamandridae > Pleurodeles > Pleurodeles waltl. The sequence continues at coordinate 1,203,388,534 of NC_090445.1, read as the reverse complement.
AATCAGCTTCTAGTAAACAAACCTTGGGTTTAAATCTACCTTCAGATATAGTGCACCCTAGGTATGCACCTACACTCACACCAATTTGACATTTGTCCCTTTTTAAAGTTAGCTCGCCATCCTTGAGTTTTGAAAGGACCATTATTAACAAATTGTCATGCTCCTCAACATTGGAACCATATTTAGGACATCATCCTGAAAACATAGCGTTTTAAGTACTCCTCCCAATATTTGTTTTATCATTTGTTGGAAAACCGCAGCTGCCGAAGCAAGACCAAACTGCATCTTGCGGAACATAAATGTACCCACAGGTGTGGTAAATGTTGTGAACCATATGGATTTGGGGTGCTATTCCACTTGGTGGTAGGCCATGGACCAGTCAAGGACAGTGAAACATGTTGCTTCCCCTATAGTGCTTTGCATTTCATGTATACGGGGTAATGGGTGTCTTTTGACCCGTATATTCTTGTTAAGATCATGTAAATCTATACATAGCCTAATGCCATCACCGTAAGCCTTCCTGGCTATAACCACCGGGACCAACAAATCAGAACACTCCAAAGGTTGCCTAAATCTATCAATCGTGTGAGTTCCTTTTTCAATGGTCCTTTCATTCGGTTTGGTATTGGTCTGGTTTTGTGTATTACTGGTTTTGCATTTGCTTTAAGGTGGTCATTATGACATTGGCGGTGAGGGATAAAGTGGCGGAAATACCGCCAACAGGCTGGCGGTAATTACCGCCAAATTATGACCATGGCGGTGAGAACTCCCATAGAAAGCCAATGTACACCACATACGCCGGTGGTCCCAACCAACAGCCAGGCGGAAGACAAAGTACCACCCACCATATCTCGACACAGTACACTGCCACGATTTTCGGGGCGGAACCAACGCCATCAAAAGCCTGGTGGAAACACTGCACAGAAGACGAAAGACTCACCATCAGAGACACAGAGAAGGACAAAACCGCGATGGTACCGGAACTGCAAGTCTTCCCGATGCTCTTGTACATCATGCTCCACCTGGAACACCAACATCAACGAAGACTACGACTGAGTACAACCGCCTAGCACACAAGGGAGGGAGGGAGGAAAACGAGAGTGACAGACACACGCACAACACACACCCATCTGCACAACCATCTGCAAGCGAAAAACAATGGTACACGACATACAGCATAATAATGCAAGGACAAAAAGAAGGCTGTAATGAGAATGTATTGAATGGAAACAGCCATGAAATGAAACAATCAGATAAAAAAAAGAGATACGTACAAACGTCCACAAAGGGCCAATGCCCAGTCCAAAGTACAAAGGGCCCCGTGGCCACAGTCCAAGACCCAACTTGTTTCCTGACAGCATCCGCACAGAACTCTGCAGGGGCATCAGTTTGCAAATGGGCAGGCACCTCAGGGGGATGAGGCGTGGGGGCACCTCAGCCGAAGTCGGGAACTTGCCCACTGGTTCTGGAGGGGGCTCCATGCCCATCTCTCTGTGTTGGGGAGTGCAAGGTCACAATTTCTCAGGTGGGTGACTTGCCCACTGGTTCTGGAGGGGGCTCCATGCCCATTTCTCTCTGCTGGGGTGTGCAAGGTTGCAGTCTCTCAGGTGGGTGACTTGCCCATTGGTTCTGGATGGGGCTCCATGCCCATTTCTCTCTGCTGGGGAGTGCAAGGTCGCAGTCTCTCAGGTGGGTGACTTGCCCATTGGTTCTGGATGGGGCTCCATGCCCATTTCTCTTAGCTGGGGAGTGCAAGGTCGCAGTCTCTCAGGTGGGTGACTTGCCCACTGGTTCTGGATGGGGCTCCATGCTCATTTCTCTCTGCTGGGGGGTGCAAGGTCACAGTCTCTCAGGGGAGTGACTTGCCCAGTGGTTCTGGAGGGGGCTCCTTGTACAGCAGTGCCAGGAGCGTGGCCTACATGCCTTCTGCTGGAAGTGAGGGCTGCACTGTCTCATCTGGAGGTGAGGGCTGTACTGTGTCAGCAGGTGAAGGTGCCTTCTGGGCAGCCTCTGCTGGAGGTGAGGGCTGCACTCTCATCTGGAGGCGATGGCTGCACTGTGTCAGCAGGTGAAGGTGCCTCCTCTGCCAGAGGAGTGGGCTGCACTGCCTCAGCTGAAGGTGAGGGCTCCGTGACTGATTGTGGTGGTGTCACCGTGCCAGCTTCTGCTGGAGGTGAGGGCTCCGCTGTGTCAGCAGATGAAGGTGCCTCCTGGGCAGCCTCTGCTAGAAGTGAGGGATGCACTGTCTCAGCAGGTAAAGGTGCAGCTTCTGCAGGAGGAGTGGGCTGCACTGCCTCTGCTAGAGGTGAGGGCACCGTGACCACCGGTGGTGGTGTCACCCTGCCAGCCTCTGCTGGAATCGAGGGCTTCTTCCCCTTCATAGCAGGAGTCGAGATCTCCTTCCCCTTCATGGCAGGAGTCGAGGGCATCTCCCCCTTCAAGGCAGGAGTCAGGGGCTTCTTCCCCTTCATGGCAGGAGTCGAGAGATTCTTCCCCTTCATGGCAGGAGTTGGGGCTTCTTCCCCTTCATGGCAGGGGTTGTAGGATCCTTGCCCTTCCTAGCTGGTAGAGTGGGATCCTTCACTGTCTTGCCTTCACGACTAGGAGGTGCCTCCACTGTCCGCGTCGACTGTTTGGATGAGGTGCTGGGCTAGGTCGTTGGGACCCTGCTGTTACAGGCAGGACGGGGGAAAGGGGAAAGGAAGAGGTCAAGTTTGGCAGGAAAAGCTTCCTAGGGACGGTCGGGCAGGAAAAGGGAGGAGTGGAGGTTGAGGGAGTGGTTGTTGGAGGTGTATGTCTGCTGTACTTGGCTGCAGGTGCATGGGCAGTGTACGTGTGTGAGGTGGATAGCTGTTGGGTGTGTGAGTGCTTGCGTTTGTGTCCTTTAAGGGGGGGGACCAAAGGGGGGAGAGGACACAGGGGACACATGGATGGATGGTGTGGAGGTGTCTGCTCGTGAAGTGCGTGTGCTGCTTGGTGTGGTAATGCTGGTGGTGGATGATGATGCAGTGCATGCAGGTGTGAGTGTGGGCGTTACTGTGAGGGAGGTGGAGGAGGGGGAGACAGTGGAGGCAGTGGATGTGGTTGTGTGTGCAACTGTCTGGTGTTTGCGTGAGTACTTGTGGGCTGAAGTGTGGTGCCCGTGTTTGACTCTGCCACTGTTTTGTGATGTCTTGTGTGCATGCTCATCTGTATGTGTACCTGGGATGGGTTAGGGTTCAGGAGACTGGGAAGTGGTAGTTGGAGGGGGGACGGTTGGTACAGGGACAATGGCTGCCATCAGATAGGAGGCCAGAGCCTGAATCGGTCTCTGTTGGGCCACCAATCCACTGTGGATGACCTCCAGGAATGCACTGCATTGCTGCATCTGGGATGGCATTCACAATGGTTGACTGCCCTACAGAGATGGATCTCAGGAGGTCACTAGCCTCCTCACTCAGGGCAGCAGGGCCTAAGGTTCCTGGGGTGAAGGAGATGCACACCCTCCTGGGTGAGCGGGCACGGGTAACTTGCTGAGGGGCTACTGGGAGGGCGGTGCTGGTACTGTGGGTGGCGGCTGTACCTGCAGCTGGGCTGGTCACAGAGGTGTCCGCCACCACCAGGGAGCTTCCATTGAAGGAGAATTCTGAGTCAGTGTCTCCGCCGTGGCGCTCCCCTCACCCTCTGTCCCGCTGGGTCCCTCAGCATCAGTGGACTCTGCCTCCTGGGTCCTGTGGAATGCAGCTCCCTCTATCACTGGTGACCCTGGTCCTCCATCAGATGATGCTAATGCACACATGGACAGGATAACAGAAGAAAAAAGGGGGGAGAAAGGAAAGGGAGAACTAGGTCAATTACTGCACCAACACCACAGAAGGCACACAATTGGCTAGATGCCACAGCAAGATGAGGGCCAACCACTGCCAACTGCACTCCTCCTGGGACCCCGCTAAGCCCTGTTTGACATGGAATGCAACCTAGCTAGGTTACCTTGTTTTCCCTTTCAACCATTACCCTTGAGCTGGATCACGCTGCAATGTCTGGTCTGGCATTAAGGGGCACCCACTAACTGACACCCACCACCCGGATCCCATGCCACCTACAAATTGTTGTTGTAATGGCCACTGTACTCACCCGCTTGTGGCCACTGTGATGCACTCAAGAGCCCGCCCATCCAACTCTGGGTAGGCAACTGCCAGTATGTGGGCCATCACAGGGGTTCAGGTTCCAACGGGCATCCCTTCCTCGTTCAGAGGGGCCTCCGCGGTCTTCCGTGCCCAGCGTCTCAGGTCCTCCCACCGTTTCAGACAGTGGGTGCTCCGCCTGCCATAGACCCCAGGGTCCGCACATCCTTGGAAATTGCACGCCATAATCCCTTCTTTTGATGGGCGCTGACCTGCAGAGGCGATACAGAAAGGAGGACACCATTACACATACAATCCAGCCTGTCACACATATGGCCCACCAATCCTGTTCCCATCACCACTGGCACATACATCGCATGGCGCACACCATGTACACCACCACAAGACATTCCCTCATAACACGATGCTTGCACACACATCTCCATGCATCCTTCTCATATGCATCGTGTCCAAGGTGTACTCACCTGTTGGTCTGGAGGCCCATACAGCAGTCCGTACTGGGGTAGGACCCCATCCATCAATCGCTCCAACTCCTCCACAGTGAAGACAGGGGTCCTTTCCCAGGTCATACCGGTCACGGTAGGTTCCAGACACAGGTCACAGCAGCACACACAGTGTAGGTGTTCTCCTGCTGAAGGTCAGGAAACAAGTGAGGAATCAGATACAAAATGCCAGTCACGTCTGCAACAGTGTACACTGTCACCACTGGCGCTGATCCCCATTGGCCACTGTACTCCATAGATCCCCATTTTTCCAATGAGGAATTGTACGGCGGTGCAAGACCGCCTTCCACCATGATGCCCAACGTTAGTGGAGTTACCTCACTTCCACCTGTCCCTACATACAGGACAGGCGTCGCCATTTTATGGTGGGGGAAAATGATCAGATTAACCTTAACTGCGTCACTGCCTAGATTTGCACATACCTTGCCATTCCCACTGTCCCATCACATAAATACACTACGTACACTGAGGTGGGGGTTCCATTGCTTAAATTGTGACATCCTACTCACTCTTGTGTCCCTTAAATACCTAACGCTGTGGATGAATGGGAGGAGAAGACAAACCCCAGTGTACAGACCCCTTGTGGACTTGGCTACACTGGAGGAGAGGCACATTATACTGACTTATAGACTGGACAAGGCCACCATCACAGAGCTGTGTGTCCAATTAGAGCCTAACCTGATATCAGCTATCTGTCATTCCACTGGGATCCCCCTCTTGTGCAAGTGCTATCAGTACTCCATTTCCTGGCAACTGGTTCTTTCCAAGTGACAGTGGGCTTGGCAGCAGGAATGTCACAGCCAATGTTTTCAATCGTGAGGGCAAGGATTTTGTCTGTCCTGGTGAAACACATGTGCAGCTACATTGCTTTCCCCCAGGTGGAAGATTTGACCACTGTGAAGGCAGGATTCTATGCAATGGGGCATATTCTCAATATTATTGGGGCGACTGACGGTACACATATAACGTTTGTTCCCCCGCCAGAATGAACAGGTGTTCAGGAATCGTAAGAGTTTCCACTCACTGAATGTGCAAATGGTGTGGACCAGTACCTCTCCCACATCACTGCTAAGTATCCTGGGTCGGTTTATGACGCCTTTGTCCTAAGGAATAACAGCATCCCAAATATGATGGCCCAACTACAGAGCACAGGGTGTGGTTAATATGTGAGCCAGAGTGCCCACCCCCTGTATGTCAGTTTATGCCTTTTTGGTGTTATCCCCATAGCATTGTGTAAGGCTAAATGTTGTCTCTTAATACTTGCAGGTGACACTGGCTACCCAAACCTATTGTGGCTCCTGACCTCTGTGAGATTCCTGCACAGGGGCTGAGGACCTTTATAATGAGGCAGAAGAATAATTTAGAGGACCTTCGGCCTCCTGAAGGCCAGGTTCAGGTGCCTCCATCTGATCGGAGGCTCCCTGTACTACTCACCCAGAAAGGTCTGCTAGATAGTAGTGGCATGCTGCATGTTGCACAACCTGGCCCTCAGACGAAGTGCCATTTTTGCAGGAGGAGGAGACTGGAAATGCCCCTGGGGCAGCAGTGGACCCTGAGGACAGTGAGGATGAGGAGGCAGAGGATGAGGATGAGGACCACAGAACATCAGTTATACTTCAATACTTCCAATGATACACAGGTAAGACAGTGGAACTGACCATTACTCGGACTATTGATATTTTCTGTGTGGCTGTAGCATGATGGCATTCACTTCCTTTGCATCTGAACTTACTGTCACCTATGGCTTCTCATTTTCCAGATGTTGGTGATATGACAACAATGTCCTGATGTTATCACTACAGACAGTTACATGACATTATTTGTATGCTATCACATTGTTCAGATCATTTGTACTAGATGTGACTGTTACCACAAATGCACATTTTCAACACATAAAACCGTGCCATTCAAATTGTGTTCAAGGATATTTACTGTAGTGCAAATAAGTGTCTGAAAAGTGCATTGGAATGGGTTGATGGTGGAGGAAAGTCCAGGGTATTGTTCCAGTCTGTTTGTAGCACAGGTCCAGTGTCCAAGGGGCCATAGGAAGGGGAGCAAAGGCAGTTCAAAGTGGACAAGGTGACAGGGTGGGACACAAGGGGGACAATCAGGCGAGTCTCATTTCCTGGGGGTGGTCTAGGTCTTGGCAAGCGTCTCCGGCTTCTGTCTGGTTCACAGGGCCCGTTTACGGGGTAGTTCATCTTCTGCAGGGGGAGGGGTGCTGGTGGCCTGTGGGTCCTGTGGCAGGGCCTCCTGTCCACTAGCTGCAGCGGATGTGGTCAATAGACTGGCTAGTGGTAGGGGCCCACTGTTGTGCAGTCCATTCCCTCATGATGTTGGCCATGTCTGCCAGCACTCCTGCTATGGAGATCATGATGGTGTTTAGGGCCTGCAAGTCCTCCCTGATCTCCTGATGGTGTTCCTCCTGCAGCTACTTGTTCTAGTGCATGTTGTTCAAGATCTGGCCCATTGTGTCCTGGGATTGTTGGTAGCCACCAGGACATTATTAAGTGCCTTGTGGAGTCTAGGTTCCCTGGGCCTGTCCTCCCCCTGGCGCACAGTGGTCCTCCCAGTGTCCCTGTTGCCCTGTGCCCCAGTCCCCTGAACGGTGTGCACACTGCCACTACCCCAGGTCCCTGATTGTCTTGGGGGCGAGGTGTGGACTGGGGTCCCTGTACAGGTGGGCACACTTCTGATTGACGTGTCCTGGGGAAAGAGGTGTGGGTACGCTGGGTGGGTGCTGTGGTGTTGGATACTGTTGGGGAGGCTCTGTGGTGTACTGTGAGTGGGCTGGGTGACCGACTGACCAGTGGTCCCTGATAGGCCAGGTTTTAGATCCAGATCATGAAGTCCAGAGTTACTGTCATCATTGGGGGCATCTTCTGTTGGGGGACTGGATAGTCGTGGAATCTCCTCTCCGCTGAGATTGGCTGGGGCACCTGTAGGGATGTAAGGGATGTATTATGCTTCATGCCTGTGACAGATTGTACACCCCTATCATCCCCTCTATTGTTGTTGTTGCCCTGCCACCTTTGAATGTGTATGGTGAGGTATTGTGGGATTATAAGTAGCCCTATGCTGTGGATGCTTTGGTGATGGGTGTCCGTGCAGGACTGGGAGGGCTGCCCATGCATTGATATGGCATGCAGGGCTTGGCATTGGGGTTAGTCAACGGCATTAGTGCAGTGTGTGGGATGGAGTAGAGTGATGGGTGTGAGATGGCATGCAGGTATGTGGGGTTATAAGTGGTAAATGTTTACTTACCAGTGTCCAGTTCTCCGGCTACTCCAATGAGTCCCTCTGAATGCAGTAATGCCAAAACTTGCTCCTCCCATGCTGTGAGCTGTGGTGGAGGAGGTGGGTGTCCACCGCCAGTCCTCTGTATGGCGAGCTGGTGCCTTGCTGCCATGGAACATACCTTCCCACGTAGGTTGTTCCACCTCTTCCTGATATTGTCACTAGTTCTTGGATGCTGTCCCACGGCGTTCACCCTCTCCATGATTCTTCATCATAGCTCCATCTTCCTTGGATATCTGCGGGACCTGTGCTCCAAACAGCTGTAGCTCTACCCTGACTATTATATCCACCATGACCCGCAACTCCTCATCTGTGAAACGGGGGTGCCTTTGACGGGCCATGGGTGTTGTGTGGTGTGTTTAAGTGTGTGGGTGTTGGGTAGTGTGATTAGTTGTGCGTAGTGGAGTGCGTGAGGGATGTATGGTTGTGTGTGTAGTTGTCGCAGTGGTCTTGATGTCTGTCTGGTGGCAATGCTTTGTATTCGTAAGGGGTTGTGGGTAATGTGTGTGTGTGTGTGTGTGTTTTATAGTGGTGTGAGTGGGTGGGTGTGGTGTGTGTATGGGCATCAGGTGTGTGTTGTTTGAATTGGCCAATGATGTGTAGTTTAGTATTTGGGTGTCTATTTTGAGCGCTGCAGTGTTTATTGCCACTGAATGCCCGCCGTGGTGATTCGTGGGTCATGATGTGGTGGGCGTTGTTTTGTTGCAGTAACAGTATGGGTGTTGGTACCGACAGTTTACCACTGACCTTTGGGCTGGCGGATTTGTGTGTGTGGCTGTATTCTGTCGGTTTGGTGTGTGTCATAATATGGCGAACGGATATTCACCACCGCAGAGGTATGTTGGCGGCCGTCACCGTGGCAGTAAGCAGGATTTACTGCCAATGTCATAATGAGGTCCTAAGTTTGATTTTATGTTGAAAATCTTTTAAGACCCCTAGACTTTAGGAAACACATCTGAGAATTCATCAAGTATTTGGTAGCCAGTGACAGATTGGCTTATAGCTAAGCTTATAGCTAAGACCTGTTCTGGGTTATTGGGATCCAGTTTGATTTCTAATTCCTTTTGATGCTGCCATCCTAGAAGGTAGAGACCTTCTTCCACTATGTATATCTTTCCTACTGTTGATCGATTTTTTAAGGTGATGCATGACTTCACCATACCCTTGAGGAGCATGGGATCTTTAGTGTAACCACTGGGTGGTATATCAGGGGTTTGTAGTATTATCTCATCACTGTTTGACGTTGATTTGAAATCAGAAATCTGGTTAGTGTACATAGGGGGCATGAATCTGTAAACATTTTTACTGTTTACCATCCACAAACATGTTACATTCAGGGTAATTAATTTGATTGATGGTATTCCTGTCATTCATTTGGAGGATTATTTTCTTTACTACTTGGGAACACTCTTCTGAAGCCCTAATTTAATTTCCTTTTCCATTTATGATCATGTCCCTACATACTCTAACAAGGGGGCCTTTTTTGTTACATTTCCTGAATGTGGCTGATTTAGCTTAGCAGTTGGAGTAATTAGCTAAATGATTACTGCTGATAACATTTAGGTTTGTTGTTTTTCTACTCATTTCTAAGATGGTACTCACTTTTAGGATCAATCTTTGTTTTTATTTTACACACTGTAGTTTTTTGTTCCTCATCTATTATTTCAGAGATGTATTCAAATGTGGTAGGGCTTTTTTATTTCTTTTAGACACATGACTGTGTGTTCTATACATGTCGCAATTTCAATGGCTTCATTTAAGTTGGGTTGTTTTTGTAACAATTTCTCTTGTATTTTCTTGTTGTTTGTGCATCGTACTATTTGATCTCTTATTAGAGAATCATTTAAATCCCCAAATTCACATACATTTCTTAACTCTCAAAGTACTGCTACGTAATTAGTTATACTTTGTTTACCTCAAGTGCGCTGAAAAATGTATGACATTTAAGTAAGATGTTGATTTTGTCCCCAAATTGGTTTTCTAGTTTTAATAATAGTGATTTGCACTCGTCAATCTATCATCCCCTACAACACAGCACAAGAAGCCAGAAGCACTCTCCTCAGGTATGTGGATTACTGATCCTCTCCCCATTACCTTGTTCTGTTTTAATAGTACACCCCATGAAGCTGTAATGGTTTACAATACGCCATACAAGGTAAGTAAGCTCATATGACCGCTCTAGTGGTGATGTATGCAAACATAATGGGTCACTGTGTGTTATGCACACAAGCATGGAGCGGTATCATCTCACACAAAACGTTGCTTGTAGATAATACTATGCAAGTATGATTGTTGGCCAGATGGCAAAAGTATTGCAGGATAGACACTATACGGAGACGCTCCACTTAGGTATGGGCGTAATATGGTTGCAGGTGAGCAACGCGATCACCAACATTATGGGAGACACATAGACCTTACTTAACACAGGTCTATTCAGAGGACAGATTTATACATGTGTGGACTACAAGTAGATAACTCAACTTTCACATACACTAGATGCACGGGTGTAATGTGCTAAGTTTGTGTGACACTGTCATGATTTGTATCCATCTATAATTGGAGATACAGCGGTGGTAATACTATTTCAGCTAGGGATGACCTTCACGGTCACTGCTTGTCAGTAATTAAAGGAAGAGGTGCAGCTATGTTAACCCTATCACAGCAGACTGGTTAAGAGCACCTGGTCACAATATGCATGAAGTGGATGATATGCATGTGATGTGTGGCTCATGTGTTTCACTTGAACTCACACTTTATGGGCTCAATGTAATTCTGAGAACTGGATGTTTCATGCTGACTCATAAATGAACACTGCATGCTAGAGAAACAGTATGCTCTACACGGAACACGGGTGATGGCACTGTAAATAGCAATACAATAGACGACACATTCAAATTTCAACGTAGATGTTTAATATCACCTCAGGGTTATACGTTAATTTTGCCAGATAAGCTTAGAATATGTCAACTCGGGAATAGCTACTCACTGGGGTATGCATTAATTTACAGAGATGGACACTAGCAATGTAGGAGAACGACCCAGCAAACACAACAAACAGGCGCAGCAAGGTAAGAGATGAGCACTCACATAGAACCTAATACACCAAACCCATTACTTGATATCATTAAATGGAGATCCCATGAAATTTTAGGAACTACAGTTAAATACATGAGATAGCAAGAAGGACTAATTCTATGTCACAGAGACACCAGACCAGGTGAGCCCTGTTCTTTTCATGACATCTGAACCCAGGTGACTCTCTCAGATTAACAACCTCAAACGGCCATTATTTGGTAATTTTGGGTGACTGGAAAACTGTTATTAGACTTTGGGCGTTTATGGATGATTTAAGACACTTACACTAAGAGGTACCCTATTTTGATCAATAATACGTACTATTGACTAAGGTATCCCTTGCACACAAGGTGATTTGGGTCACCTTAGCCAATGTGATGGTTCTCTTGCAACATCCTACTTAGGAACTCTTCCTTTAAATCATGTACATTTATAATTGCAGCCCTAAAGAAGTCTGCTGCAACATCTGCAGCATGACACAAAACATGTGTTGGCTTGGGCAAATTTGAGAGACTTTTGTGAAAATAAAGACTATTGATACCCCATACTCAACGAGCACTCATTTGGAGTGCTGAGACCTAATTTTGTTTTATTTGGACCTGTTCTAGTGGGGAATGATTAGGCAGCTCTTCGTCCTCCTTGAGCACCGGACACTTGAGAGCATCTTTGGATATAGACAATTGGAGCTGTCTCGTCACTGTAGCGTGTGCGCCTTCGCCCTCAGCCACCAGCTCCTGTTTTTTGTATCATTAACTCGCTGTTTTTTTAACGTTTATCCTGGATTGCCATCAAAATGGTATGAAAGCATTTTAATAATAGTCATTTAATGGCTGTAAAGAACCCACCAGCAAGGGGGATAACTCCACACAAAAAAAAGATAGGACAGACTTATCTTTTTATGTGTGGAGTCTCCACCACAAGTGCAAGGACTCCACAGTCAAAATTACTATACCAAAAAACAGTAAACGTATAGCAAAGTGTAAGTTTACCTTCATAAATCAGGCCCACAGTGTGCCTCAACAAACCAGGCAAGTATGATCCTACCACTTTTGAATGGTGGGCAAGAGCAAGATCTGGGGATTTAGGCACAGATATTACCAGATGAAAAGGGGAACATAACAGCAGGGTATGTTTAACATCGGGCTATTGAGGCTCATTCTTTATAACCTAATGGGAAGTTTGTCACAGAGTGCTGTAGGATATCAACGTTTTAGGTGTGTTCAAGAGGAAGTGTGACAGTGTGAGCATGTCAGCATGCCAACCCTAGAGAACAAATCAGGTGGTACCGGACATTGCGAGATTATAAAATTCAGGGACCTTTTTGATTCTTGCTTTATGTATAGGCGGCTGGGATTAATTTAATATTGTTGTCTAATATGGGCCTCTGAAATTTGTATGTACTATAACATAGTGAGTAAGGATACAATGAGGCTTAGGTAGTTTTGACTGGACAATGGACATACTTACAAATACTCGAAAGGTTTATCTTTGTTATGAAATGACAGAAGACTTTGAATATATTTTTTAATAAGTGTACAAAGTCTGCGTCCAAGTAAACAATAGGAATTGTGTAGAAAGTAATCCCTAAGAAAACATTTGCGAAACTTAGATTTAGTTATCCAGATTTGAATCTCATTTCTTTGTCAGCTACATCAAAACAACATTGGGGAGATGTTGCCTCACCATGGTGTTTGTGAGATTATTTCCTGGCTTTTAAGAGTGAGGCACACAGTGGAAGGTCCATGATTAGAAGGAAAGGTGGCATCCATGTCCTGGCACTGGAAGCACAAGTGTGCTATTTGTACAATATGTGAATGCAGAAATTGATATATATATATATATTCTGTCATCAAAGTATCCCCACTTTGCTTTTAAAGAGGGAATCTTGTGTGTCTTTAGCTGGCAAGAGACTCAGCTACAATCACTCCAGATAAAAAGGGTAACATGAACTGATAACATTTCTCTCAATAGGCATTTAGCCTGAGCACTGCTATCCAACAGCTTATTTTAAAGATTAATTATCATGCCATCACTAAACCCAAGGAAAAGATAATCAAACAATCTCACCTGCATGGTTAAGGAGGGTATCAAGTTCTTCTTTGGCCACAACAATTCTTAGCCTGTCACTGCTGTCAATGACAAAGATAATTGCCTGACCTTCTCTGCAAAACAAGAAACAAATTTAAGTTACTCAATAAATAGGGTTGGAATTTAAACACTGTATTGTATTTTTGTGTGACTGTTCTGATGGTAGTAATAATCACTTCTGCTAAGAGCTGCAACATTTAAAACATTTCACAGTGGATACTACGTGCCTTTGCACAGCTTGCTTCAGCACCTCACAATGAACACTACGCCACATCTTGTTCTCTTGTAGAGCTCGTCATACATAAGACCATCAGCACATGAAGGAAGTGGCAGGTCAGTAGATAGTGGTAAAAAACTGGAGTCTAGGACTAACGGAGGAGTGCAGTAACAGAATGTTACTTACCATGTTAGCATCTGTTTGTGGCATCTACTGCTGTGGATTCACATGCTGTGCATGCTCCTGCCATCTAGTGTTAGGTCTGGATGCATTCAAGTTGTCTTCGAAGACGCCTTTTGAGACACGAGGAGAGTGACTCCTCCTCTTGGTGATAATGCGCATGGGCATTGTCTCAATTGTGAGATTGTTTTCCTGCCTGGCAGGTGAGGATGGAATTTGAAATGAAGTGATAAGTCAAGAGATGTCCATGCATAAGGGGGGAAAGATATAGTAGGAGAAATCGCAATGGCCATAGGTGTCAAGGGAGGAAGGTAGGCCCATGTTAATTAACAGCACGACATGCCGCAAACAGATGCTTTCAGAGTAAGTAACATTTTCCATTCGAAGCATTAATGGCTTTGGATAAACATACTGTGCATAGACTGTAAAACGGTCCTCCCCAAAAGTAGTGGCTAACCTAAGGTTGTTGCAGTTGTTTGGACAAGTGTACGTAACACTGCCTAACCTTTGTTAGCTTGTTGACGTGCTAGAACATTCACACATCAGTGTTTAGTGAAAGTGTGTGGTGTAGACCAGGTAGCTGCTTTACATGTGTCAGCTACTGGGATTTTTCCCAGAAAGGCCACAAAAGCCCATTCACTTCGAGTAGAGTGTTCTCTAGGAGGAGGTAAAATTCTCTTAGCTTAAGCATAGCATGTTTAAATGCATTTAACTATCTTTTTGGTAATGCCTTATTTGGATATAGCCAAAAAGAGTTGTAGTACATGAAGGCTCTTTCGACACCTTGTATGGGGAGCTCGTTCTGCAACAGAGTCTGGTTGTGGAAAAAAAGACCGGTAGGTTGATTGTTTGATTGAGATTGAAAGGAGAGACTTTGGGAGGAATTTGGGGTTGGTGCAGAGTACAACTCTAGAATAAGGGTTCTTCTAAGGTTAATGCTTAAAGGTAACTAACACGCCTGAGTGAGGTAATAGCAATTAAAAATGCCACCTTTCAAAAGAGAACCTGAAGGGAGCAAGTGTGAAGAGGCTCAAACGGAGGGCCCATGAGTCATGTGAGGACAATGTTAACATTCCATGAGGGTGGGGGTGGGACTCATTGTGGGTTTGAGACCTTCCATGAAGGCCTTAATAACTGGTATTCTGAGGAGAGAAATGTGTTGTCTATTCTGAAGACAGGCAGCTACTATAGCTAGATGTAATCATATGGAAGTGAAGGCTAGGCCAGAGGTCTGTAAACAAAGCAAGTAACAAACAACGTTTTGTACTGTAGCCTTAAAAGGTTCTGTTTGTTTAGAGTGACAATAGCAGACAAACCTCTTTCATTTGGCTGAGTAGCATGCTCAAGTGGTAGGTCAACAGGATTCCCTGACACTGGCCATGTACTCAGGAGGAAAACTGAGGTATTCAAATTTTATTACCTCAGGAACCAAATTGCTAGGTTGAGGGACTTGGGATCCAGGTGCCAGATTTCTCCATGGTTCTGCATGAGAAGGTCCGGGTCTGGCCTATTGGAAAGCTTCTCAGGGGGAACTTCAGAAAGGCTGAGAAGAGTTGTGAACCAGTGCTGGTGAGCCCACGCGGGAGCTACCAAGATGAGCTTGTGAGACGTTTGTCTGAGCTTCTGAACCAAAAATGGAAGAAGGGGAGAGGAGGAAAAGCAGATGCAAATATCCCGGACCAATTCCTCCATAGTGCATTGCTGCTGGACTGTGTGTGGGGGAACCTGGAGGTAACGTTTTGTCCTCTGGTGTTGTCTGCAGTTGCGAACAGACATATTTGAGGGAACCCTCATCTGTGAAAAGTAACAACGGAGAGCTTACGGGTGAGTTCCCACTCGTGGACTTGTTGCCACATCCTGCTGAGGTCAGTGAAATTGTCTTTTCCCGGAAGGTACTCCTCCAAGAGATGGATGTTGTGACAGACAGCCCAATGCCAAATGGTCTGATATAGTTGAGACCCTCCCCCCCACCGTTTCTGTAGGTAGTACATGGCTGTCACATTGTCCATTAGGATTAGAACAACCTTGTCAAAAAGGGGAGGTAAGAATCCTTTCAATGCTATGTGAAACAGCTAGAAGCTGTAGGTAGTTGATGTGGAGACCCAGGCATTTGGTCTCCCACCGCCCTTGTACTGTGAGATTCTGTAAGTATGTACTCCACCCCAGGAGTGATGCATTGTTGTAGCAATGAGGTGCGCAACAGGATTGAGGAAAGGCTGCCCCCGTAACAGGTTTTTGGTGTTCCACCATTACCAAGAGTGATAAGTGTGGTGGCGATCATCATTAGATCATCCCAATGACCCTGTGCTAGAGACTATTGTTGAGTTAGACATTCTTGCAACGGACACACGTGTAGCCTTGCATGAGGTACTATGGAAATGCGGGAGGCCATCATACCTAAAATCGCATGACTGTCCTCACTGTAATCTGCTTCTGGTTGAAACAATGGGATGAGTGTATTAAAAGAATGGATCTTTGCTTAGTTGGGATAAGCAGGCCTATTTCTATGTTCAGAATAGATACTAGAAAAGATGGGATCTCCTGTGGTTGGAGATGGGATTTGTTGGCATTGATAGTGAAGACCTATTGGCACCCATTAATCGTGAAGTCCTATTGGTTGTCACCTGTCTGTGGTTTTTGACACTGTTCACAGGTGGAAGCTGTTATAAGCCAATCATCCAGATGTGAGAATAAGTGGAGGCCCTTGTATGCCCAGATGAGCAGCTACCACTGCCAGACACTTGGTGAATACCCTAGGTGCAGTAGTCACTCCAAAGGGGAGGACTTTAAATTGGCAGTGACTTCTTTCTATCACAAACCTGAAATATTGTTTATGTTTCCAGTGTACTGGAATGTAGAAATAAGCATTCCTTAGGTCTAGTGCCTTGCTGGAGAAGCCGAATGACATCCTGAAGAGTTAACATATGTAACTTCTTGGGATAGGATGTATTCATTTAGGGGCCTAAGGTCCAGAATGGGCCTGAGGGACCAATCTTTTTTGGGTATGAGGAAGTATAGTGAGTACACTCCTGTACCTTGCTGATGTTTGGGGATGGTTATATAGCCCCTTTGAAGAGGAGGGGTTTGACCTCCTCTTTTAGCAGTGTCTGTGAAGTGGAATGTTTGGAGGTGTGGAAATGAGCTCCAGACAATAACCATGTTGGATAATGTCAAACACCCACTGGTCTGAGGTGATGTTTTGCCATGTAGGTAGAAAATCCTGTAGACATCCCTAAACATGTGTTATATGGTCATGGGGGATAACTAAGTCACTGTTTGGTGGGGGTGCTGCTCCTTTTGGGAATCTACCCTTGCATCTGACTTTGGAGTTATACCCTCTTTAGGATCCCTTGAAGTAACCCAGGTACGCTGATAAGATGTGGATGTGCCAGAGTGTGTTGTCTTCGATCCTCCACAGTAGTAGAGGTGACAAAAGGAGCCACAGGGAGCTGGTGCTTGTAGTGGCGATTGTTTTCGAGCATATCTGTGTCCTTCTTGATTTTGCTACACCTCTGGCTTAAAGACAGAAATAGATAACCACACATGCTTCCATAGGAGAATGCTTGTGTTGATCCCTCTAGCTGCAGTGTCAGCAGAATCTAGGGCACAACTTATAGATCTGTTGGATATAAGCTTGCCATCTGAGACAAGTTCTTCACCCCTTTTCCTGTGCTCCTCTGATGTCCTAGTTGGCCCAGAGGTCGTACTTTGGAGAGATGCCAAAAGTTTCCTCTCCAGAACCATGGTCAACTGTGCCAGAGTGTGGAAACCTCTGAGGTGAAATGTCAAGTGAGTCCCCTGAAGAATGAGGCAGAGAAGGCGAAGGCAAAAGAGGTTAGATGGGTGGTGGTGATGGTGGTACAAGAGGTAAAACGCTGGTAGCCTTATCAACTTTTTTCTGTGTTTTCACAGGGATTGGAGTGTCGAGGGCTTCTTGGAATGATAACTATCACTTGGTTGGTGGAGCAGCAGCAGATGAAGGGCAGGCAGGGATGCGGCCCATATGAGGATGTGTGACGATTTGTTTTTATCTGGAATCCAGCTATTCTTGCAGCCGATGGAGGATTGGCTTGATAGGTGCACCGGAAGTTGCTATTTAACAGGGCTTTGAAATGTTCAGATCCAAACTTTGTTTCCATATCGGTACCAAAGGTGTGCTCGGTACTGAAGCAGTGGGAGTTGCTGAGGGACAGTCCAAAACCAAAGCTGCTGGAGACGAAGCACCTGGCTTGGAACTCTTTTCAGCACCATGCCAGGGCAGCCAAACCAGCTGCTTGGTGCCCAACATGGGTGGAAAGCAGTGTCAGACGGACAGCGGCCTGCTGTCCAGAGGGGCCTCATGTTTTTGTTTTTATTTTTTAAAAAAAAGCTGTTCAGGATGGTGTCAGGGTGGGGGAGGGATACCATACTCATAGATTGTTGAGTTGGGGGAAGGTCTTCCACCTCCAGATCGATCTCCAGGTTGGATCCAGCGCTCCTCTTGATGGAAAAAGCCTCTTCCCTTGCCACCAATAGCAAGGGTTTGGTTCTCCCTCTGCGTTGCAGAGACAGGAAATGTCTGGTGTTTTTTCCATGCTCCTGCACAACATCTCAAGTCGACGAGCATAATGGTCTCAGAGATTTTTTGGAGAGGAAAGAGGGGTAAGCGATGCAATCAGCCTTGCTAAGTTCCTGCGATCTCCTGTCGATCCAACACTGTCCTTGATGGAGAAAGCCTCTTCTTCTGCCGCGAATGGAGAGGGTGTTGTTCTCCCTTTACGTCGCCGAGACCGAGAAGGTCCAGTGTTTGTCAGTCAACACAAGCTTTATTCGATCAACAGACCATCAAAGCAATACAAACAATAAATATCAATATAAAATAATACAGTTTCATTCTAAAACCAGTGTCCAACAATAATAAAAACCCGGTTGCCCCCATCTCATCTTCCTTAAAATTCATTACTTACATAAAGGTTACATATGCGCCATGCTGCCACTAAAAACTTACAGCATTAATTAAAACATTGGAGCAGTGGCTTTTTAAAACCCTCAAGGCTAAAACACATTTCCTTATCTTCATTTCCCGGCAAATTTTGCGGATCCATTTAGACCTGGGGGATGAGTATACAGGGCAAAAAAACATGAAGTGCTCAACTGTTAGGTAATACCACACACGGGACAAATATCAGATGTGGCATTTGGTCTCCATCTACTCGTCAAGGTCTTCAATGGCAATTTCCCAAAGCGAAATCTAGCATATAGTCCTTTGCCTAGTATATTAGGTATTATATCTAAGTATGGTTCGAACTGTGGGTACCCTTAAAAATCAACAAAAAGATTGGTTAAACAACCATGGGATTTTCGGCTAATACAGTCATTTCGTACGTATGACCAATAAACACACTTCAATACTTTTACATGAGATTTCTACAGTTTGTAGGGATTCTCCCAAAAATCTCCTATGCCCAAGGTACAGAGCCAGCTGGATACATGCTTAACCCATGGAATAGTAGTAGAATTTGGAAACTTTAACAGTTCTAGAAGTGAGATCCTATATACAGCCAATTCAGGAAAAGACCACAGCCTTACCCAGTATAATAAGGGTCTTAAAATAATTAAGTCAGCTATCCGTTTTAATCCCAGGTCTAGGAACAATGGAATCAATGGGGTACTGGGAGGGCATGCACATAGAGCCCTCGCAAAGCTGTTCTCACCAGTGGTTATCCTATTACTGTTGAAAAAGTCCCATATCTCCGATCCACAGACAGCAGTTCCATGCGCCTTGGCCACATAGAACTTGACTGCTGGAGATACAGCTTTGGCCATCGTACACCTATAAAAGCGCAGAATGGATGCTGCACTATGTTGCAGAAGTCCAGCACTTTTGCTAACCTGTTCTTCTCAATGTAATTTGTCTGTGAGCCTCACATCCAGGTAATCAATAAAGCAGACCTTATCCAAAGGATCACCATCTAATCTAATAGTGAATTTCTTCCGTGGTCCAGAGCGCAATTCCAGCAATTTCGTTTTTTTTAGAATTCATCTCCAAACCATAGTTCCGACAGAATAGATTAAATCTGTCAACAAGGATTTGTAAACCAATGGGGGTCTTTGAGATGAGAAGTGAGTCATCTGCAAAGAGAAGAATAGGGATTTTCTGGGAATCCAAAGTGGGAGCATCATTCTAGCATGCCATCAAAACCTGCACCACCTCATTGATAAAAAGAGAAAACAGAAGCGGTGCCAGCACGCAACCCTGACGAACGCCCCTATTTATGGGGATTTTGTCGGTCAGTTCGCCTTGATTGCCCCATCTCACTTGCGCATATGTGTCTTCGTGCAATCGCATTAATAATTGAATTATGTTAGATGGAATCCCTATTCTATATAGTACTTCCCACAACTTCTCTCTTGGGACCAAATCAAAAGCTGATCCCAAATCAATAAAAACAACATATAAAGGTTGTTTTGCCAGAACTACATATTTTCAGTATAACGCGGCCAACCTGAAAACCTGATCACCGTACTAAATCTAGGTCAAAACCCTGCCTGAAGGGAAGAAATAATTTGGTGCTCCATGACCCAACTCGACAGTCTACCTAGAAGTTGTTTGGCAAAGAATTTTTGTAGATTATCTATGAGACTAATCGGTCTAAAATTTATTGGGAGTTTAACATGACCCTTTTTGTAGATGGGATTAATTTCAGAACCCTTCCACGTAATAGGAATCTGTCCTCCTGCAGAAATTTTGTTTGAGAGTGTATTAATGAATCAGGTCCACACAGCTGGCTCAGATCTATAAAGATCACCTGGAATCTTATCTGGTCCTGGAGCTTTACCAGGTTTTAAAGAGTAAATTGCATCAGCGGTTTCTTTTATAGAAAACCAAATGTGGTCCTTATAGTCATATTGACCCCCACCTATGGGGGCGATGGCAAAGTTCACATCTGACAAGGAGGGGGGGGGGGGGGGGGGGGGAGTCTTGTTCCACATCAAAAGTATCAGGGACCACAGGAGTATTGATTTTCTCATAGAGGCGAGAGAAGTGTTCCACCCAGCTTTCGGGTTGGATATGATTCCTTAAATTATTCCTACCCCCTTTCTCTCGTTTAGACAGCAATTCCCAGAACAACATATTATTATTGGATTTCGTGGCTTCCAACAACTCCTGCCAAATAGAGTCTTCCCAAGATTTCTTTGCTCGTAAAATAGTCTCCTTGTAGGCAAGTCTAGCTTGTTGTATTTCCCCCAGGATCCCATTCATAATAGCTTTTTTTAAAATCAGACTTAGCCCTGGAACATGGTTCATCAAACCATCTATTGTTTGCCGGGATCCCACCTCGCGATCTTACCCCAGCCTTTTTGTAAAAAATACTTTGCAATTTAACAACCATGATATCATGTATGCAAAGAAGTGGGATATCCGTAGAATCGTGATGTTCATAAACTATCAAGTTGTTTATAAACGTTTGATAAATCTCACTTAACAGATAGGGATTCAACATCACCTTTGGCCACCCTACCTTCATAGATGAATTATTCAAAACAGGAGAGGGAACCACATCTCAGGTCCACCCTCATATCTTTCAACAGGGGCCATAATCTCACATCCACTAGGAAATAATCGATAACACTTGTCATTAAGCCTGTTTTGAATGTAGGTGCAAAGTTTGAATCAGAGGGCGTACTTCCGTTACAGGCCCTAAGGCCATACTTTAAACATAGGGAAGCCAACTGGACATCCACTCGAGAGCGTGGACAAGGGCGATCACTATTCAACTATGCAATCCCCCACAATTCATCCTCCTCCACTGTTAAACCACTAAGCAACACGGATGGTTCAAAGGTGCAATTTACATCCCCAGCTACGATTAAATAAAATTTTGTTTGTAAAATATCTAGAAAATCAGATAGCAGGGTTAGGGTCTGAGACTCTGATCCGCGAGGAACAGATCGGGCATAGACATTAATAAGAATTACATTAAACTTCTGTTGAAACGAAATTTGCAACCCCATCAAATCAACACAATCAATTTTAAAATCTTATAATCGCATTGCAGTTTTTTGTTTAAAAGAATTAAGAGCCCCCCTTTTGCACGACCTGTCGCCTTTACTGATAGTTGGGTAGGAATGTTGAAGGAAAGAAACCCATCTACATGAATTCTATCCTCAGCCCAAGTTTCTTGGGAGAGACATATATCTTGAGGGTTTATATATGTGAGCCAATCTAAGTCGTCCAGTTTCCTCGCAAGGCCAGCTAGATTCCAAGCCATTTTTGTCTAGCTCAACTCCATATATCTGGGGACTAACATCCTCTGGAATCATCTCGTCAGTAATTGGCCCATCGAGTCTGTTCATTTGTGGCTCCTCTAAACTGTCCCTAGAAATACTTCTTGTGGTGAGAACAGTCATACAGATTTGGACTGCATGGGTTCAACAGGCTCAAGGGGATCCCTCCTAGTATTGTGCGCCAACTGACCATGTGCAGGGGCCTGGCTTACATCATCTAAATCGGACGCTAAGGTAATGCCTCCCTTTTTTTGTCCCCTATGCTGATGAGTACGTACATCAAAAGCAATGAGTTGGTCCACCAAGGTCTTGTCGAAAAACTCAATTGAAATTACATCGTAGTTCGACCCCAAAGGACTCCATCTCTTGGCTTTGGAGATGTCTGAACGTATAACTGAAAAACAGTTCCGTCGGAAATGTAACCAGTGGGTGACCTTGTTAATCCGGGACTCATGGTCCTCAACTAACCCTGGCAACAACTTCGGAACATTGTTTAAAAAAAGGGTGTTATTTCTGCACTTGGTACCTAAGCTTTTTGTCGACATGGCTGGGGTCACTGGAATATCTATAGGAGGAGGTAACACAAATGGAATCGCAAATAGGAGGGGGTACAGATAACCTACTAACATCAGAGAAGGTACGGGCCCCCTTGCCTAGTGTGTTAGTAATAGATTTACACCTCCTAGATGTCTGACAGCTCAAAGGAGCAGAAGGGCGACCAATATTAACAACACAGTTCGCCGTAGAGGCCCCATCCATAGAAATATTATTGGAACCCAACCGCTTATTTTTTAGATTATCCACAAGGGGTGTTTGATTGACCTCTGTATCAGCCATATATATCCCTTTACTTTGGGGGTGGTTAGCTGGTCCCCCATGTACAATAGAGGTGGACGGAATCGGTTCAACCGTCGTGATTCTTCCTTTTCCAACCACCTCTGCCAATTGGCATTTGCATTCACATGGATATGCCATTTTCCCCTGCAGACATTTAGCTAGCTGCAATACCAAGTTCCCAACTTCATCATCTCTCTGCAGAATAAGGGACATGTTAGCTTCACTGACGGATTGCTCAGGAAAAACTGTGGTAATAGGAATATGTGGAAGAGTAGCATCCTCAATATCTGGCTCAACCGTAGGATGTTCATGGACCCTAAACAGATCACCCTCCTCAGCCAGGGGCCCAAACCGATTTCTACAGGGTATGTTGGGAGCTAGCCTTTTCTCAGGGCTCAGTGGAAAGTGTATGTTTTCTACGTCTTCTACTTGGGATGCCCCCTGTCTGAGCGAGAGGTTACAAGCACTGCCCACGGTTCCCTGGGAAGAAAAATGAGTGGTATTGTTTATGTTAGACGGGTTCCCTCCTCCGTCAGTCTGAATAACAGAGCCAGAGGTTTGGCCCTTCTTCTTCTTTTTATTAAAAAACTCTTGGATCCTTTAGGTTGTGGTAAAGCCTTCTTTGGGGGCAGGGCTCCATTGATAGCCATTTTGCTATTCAAAATGGGCTCCACTTCCTCAAATAGCAAATCTATCTTGTCAAGGAATTTAGGGCCACATCCAATGGCCTTATTAGCTAGTTTCCTGGTACGTTTTTTCTGTTTTTTTGGTGTCCTTCAGGGGTACCGGCAAATCGACAGCCTTCCTCTTCCCCATGGATGCAATGATAATAGATAGCAACCCAGTAAATAATGAAATGCAGTTCTTACTTGTTTATTAAGTCTTCTTCAAAGAGAATAGGCCCGGCCTGGCCTTGATCGGGCGAAGACGGGGCGCGTCCTTTATGTAGCAGCTGCGAAGAGCAAAGTAAGTCGGGAAGGGCGGTCCATTCCCCCGGCAACTGGTAACAAGCGCGTCCCGCGAGGGGCGCATCCTTTATGTAGCAGCTGCAAAGAGCAAAGTGAGCCGGGAAGGGAGGTCCTTTCCCCCCGCAACTGGTAACAAGCGCGTCCCGCGAGGGGCACGTCCTTTATGTAGCAGCTGCGAAGAGCAAAGTGAGCCGGGAAGGAGGGTCCGTTCCCCGGCAACTGGTAACAACAAGCCAGTGTTTCTTCCATGCTCCTCCGAGACACCTCGAGCCGACAAGCCCGACTGTCTCGAAGAGTTTTCTTGGAGCAGAAATAGAGGCAAGTGACACAGTTGGCTTGGCTGTGTTCCGGCGTTAGGCAGAGGTTGCAGATCTGATGTAAGTTGGTCCAGGGGTAGTTTGTGTGGCAGCAAGGGCACTAATGGTAGGGCATCCGTTCAATCACCAATGGGGCATTCTCAAGAGATGCAAAAGAAGTGTGAGTGGCCCCCGAATGGTGAGGCCCCTCGATGGACTGCAATCAAAAGAGACTAGGCTCAAATAAAGTCTAACAGAATGTCAATATGCTAGGGAAAAGGGAAATGGGATCATAAACTATATTGATAAAGGGGAAGGTACCATGAACTGAAAAGAGCACCCCAACGATGTTGACCCGGAGCACTGGAGCACACATCCGAACCCGACAGCGGAAAGAAAACAATCTAACAACGGAGTCAATGCCCATGTGCATTATCACCAAGAGGAGGAGTCACTCTGCCTTGTGATTCTAAAAGACGTTTTTGAAGAAAAGTCACTTGCACACATCTGGACCCAACACTAGATGGCAGAAGTATGCACAGCATGTGTATCTACAGCCAAGCATGCCTCAAACTTTATGGCTATTGGGTTTGGCACTCTCCTATTCCCAGTTTGAAAGATCAGTTTACAAATGTATGGAAAAGGGGACAAGCTTCAACAAGTCAAGCTTCAATTTAACATGTTAAATAAGTGTAGTATGCAGGGGTTTGTCCGTGCAAGAATCTCAGTCTAGTGAAGGCTAGCTTAGCTGATTCTGCGTGCAAACATGAAGATGCTCAGAGCAACTTAAATGTAACTTTTGCCAACATAAATGCTGGCAAGAATTTTCACAAGTAAAATATAATACCAGAGTTACCTTTCCCTAGTTATCAGACTAAGGGTAAACAACTTTGCTGGATCGCAGGAAACCCTATTATGTATAGGCATATACATGCCTAATGTAGACAGAAGCCTCTGCTAAGGATTTTGGAACTCTCAACAGATTGAGAAGCACAAGAATAGAAGATAAAAATCTGATTCATATGGGCAAATATCCAGAACACTGGCGCTTGAAGACAACAAGCATGAATACAAAAAGATCTACCCATTGGATCAAAGAGAACGATTGGAAACTTGTTAGCTATAAAAGGCTTTATTACCGGACCTATGTGAGACTTCAACGGAAAGTAGTGCATGTTCCTACGTGTGTCTCGGACACAGTTGTCCTTCTGACTGGGCAGGAACCAGCCCATGCAATAAAGGAGGCAGCATCTCTGGCCCCTACGAACATAGGACCTATCTGTTTAGTGGTTAGGTATGTAAGTAATTACATTGGACATGTTTAAGTCTGGAATTGGTAGAGACATGCTTAACCAAACTTAAACACTGTTCCCACTGTTTGTCCTGAAGAGCCACCTCCAGCACATTCTTCTAATGAGCCTTTAACTCCAACAACGGTGTGCGTCCATTACAACGTATGGCACTATACAGGCTAGTAACTCCACACATAGCCCTCCTACACCACTCTATAACTAACGCATGATGTGGAAAATGGATGGAAGCAGGACTTTGCATGTGGGAGGACCTCATTACTGATACAACCCTTTACAACTCTGAAGATTAGGTAGACAACATTGGTATATCAAAGAGTCCCTTCTTCCTTTACGCTGCTATCACTCGCCAATTGCATCAGATCACACCTGCATTCTCCTGATATCAGAGGAAGTACGCTAGGGCCGGCCAGAGGAAACATTTAGGGAAAGGTGATGGTAAGGGGGGAAAAAAAGAAAGAAGGATGCATTTTTTTGTTTTCCCTGGTAAGTGGTCTTTAGCTGAGGACAAAATTATAGAAGACATTGTGCAGGATATACAACTGCCTGGCAGCCAAGAGCCACTGCAAGCTAACACTGAAACTTCCAGAAAATCAGTCATTGTAGAGCTTGGTAATTCTCATTAACTTGAGAAACCTCGACTCCTCTCCACACACCTGGTTCCTCCCACTTCATCCTCCTCTCGTCTGCCTCCCACCCTCCTTTCCCTCCCTCCCCTCCCCATCCTTGCTCTCCCCCCCACAGTGCCCCCTTTTTTCTTTTCTCGTATGTTGTTTCAGGTTTTTCTCTCCCCTGCCTCCATCCCCTTATCCTCCCATCCATTCCCTGCCTATCGTCCCAGCTGGCTTGTTCCCCGTTGTCCACCCCGGGCTGGTGAATCCCTGTTTGACTGTGTCCAGGGCTGGTGCATCCCTGTTCAACTGTGTCCCCACTGCATTCTTATGGTGCGGACATGTGTCCAGGGTTTGTTCAGCTACCACAGCATTCTATCATATGCTGTACAATGTTTTCCGTTATGTTTTTCTTCTGTGCAAAACCTGAATAAAGAATTGTGAAACAAAAGACAAAACCCAGATCAGCTGGTGGCTCAGCCGGACAAATATGTTAAGAGCCATTACAAACTTACTGACAGCTTCCCCAGACCCTTATTGCATCCTCTTTTTGAGCATTTCTTTCCACCTCTGTTTCCTGAGTACCCAGACTCCTCCCTGATCAAGTGAACCACAACAGCAATACAGCTAGAAAGTAAACATTGATTGCAGGGGGCAAACAGAAAGGCAAAGGAGGGAAGAGAGAGAAGAGAAGATAAGTGTAAGACGGATGGAGGCATAAGAAGCCCAAAGAATGGTCTGCCACAGTACTCCCTTCCCCTCCCCCCGGCAGTGAGAAGGTAAAAAAGAACATGAACTAGCAGGAAACAAATTATTAAAATAAATATAGCCCCAGCAAATAACATCATATGTAATATTAAGATGGAAACCTGAGTCATTTTGAGCAGCAGTAAAAAAAAAAAAAAAAATACAAAAGGGAAAAAGAATTGCTACAAAGATAGAGAAAGAAGGTCCACATTGAGAAGCTATACACACATCAGTTGTGACAACACTTTTGTTGATTATAATCTTCTGCTCAAAGCAAGCCCTAACCCCCAGGGTGCCTGGGGCAAGCTGGTCTTGTCCAGGCACACGATTCCCGTGTGCCTGGGACGAGACCAGATCGTCCTGCACCCGGCCCATGGGGGGAGCGCTAGCGCTCCCCCCCCCCCCCGGGCCTTCCTCCCAGTCGGGGATGGAAGGGGAATCACTTCCACCCCCCACCATCACCCCGGCAATCTGATGATTTCAGCGCGCGAATGTCATCAGAAGCTGCCGAGGATGCGCTGGAAGCCATTTGCTTCCAGCGCGTCTAGAGAAAGGATGCATTTTGGGTGAGTCCTTCTCTTTTTGGGGATTTTGGGGGGGGGGGGGGAGCAGGAATCACCACTAGGCACTAGGGATTTACGGTGACTTATTTTGGGGAGCGATAATAAATCCTGTTTCTGCCCCCTCAAGGGGGGGATCATCAAAACCCACTAGAGAACTAGGGATTTTATTTTCATGAAGTATTTGGGCAGCAACCCCTTAGGCAAGGGTCGCTGTCCCGTGGGCAATATTTTTTTAATGTTTCGCCCTCCCCCCCTCCCCGGGGTTAGATCAGGCAATGTTTTTGGCCGATCTCGCCCCCGGGGGGGTCGAAACCCACTAGGCCCCAGGGATTGTGTGGTGTGTGTGTGTGTGTTTTGTGTCTTGGGGGCACACCTCAGGCGAGGGTTGCCCCCCCAAAGGGGGGAAATTAGTGTTGGCTATTTCTGCCCCTATTTCTTTTAGGCCCATCTGCCCCCAGGGAGGGTAGAAGCCACCAATAGCCAGGGATTTCTTTTTTGTTCCCCCTTTTTTTTGTGCTGGAGGTGCCCCTTTTCTCCCCCTTTGGCAAGGGTCGCCCCCTAAAGGGGGCAAAGAGATGTTGGCCATTGACCTATTTTTTTACGCCCATCTGCCCACAAGGGGGACAGAATTCACTTAGGCACCAGGGATCCTGTGTGTTTTGTGCGGGGGGAGACACCTTTGGCAAGGGTCGCTCCCCAAAGGGGGCATGTTACTGATGGACATTTCTGCCCCCCTTGGGGGCAGATTGGCCTATTTTTTTAAGGCCCATCTGCCCCCAAGGGAGGCAGAAGCCACTGAGACGTCAGAGATTTCTTTTCTGGTTCCCTTTTTATATTTTTATATGTTCAGTTTCACGGTTGGCATTACTGTCCTGTATTTAGTTAGAGCTTTTGTGTTTGTAGTTTTGTACTTCTTTTGTAATTAGTTAGTGGTTTCTTTGTTGTTTACAAACTAAAAAAAAGTGATGGTGGTGAGCGTGGGGTGGCGCTTGGCTGGTGGTGTGTGTGGGGTGGCGCTTGGCTGGCAGTGTGTGTGGAGTGGCGCTTGGCTGCCGGTGTGTGTGTGGAATGACGCTTGGCTGGTGGTGCAAGCCAAACGTCAATCCACACACTCCAATCAGCTAGTGTGATTGGTGTATCAGGCATGTGGGTGTATGTGAGTGATGGGCCCTTGAGTGGCGCTGTCTGTCGATGCAAGTGCTGTAATGTGCTGGGCCCGTGGCTGGCGACGTGAATGGTCTTGTGCATGTCATGTATAAAAGGAGTTTGAATGGACTGTAAAACGGTTGGTGCCTTGAAGCGGCTTTACAGCTCACGAGCTGTGAGTCATTGGTTCTGTTTTTTGGCCTTTCAGTTATTAACAGCGCATTTCACTTTTGTGAAATCTCTTGTTAATAAAATGTTATCTACTGAACCATCACTTACCCTCGTGCCAAATCCAACCAGTATGTGTGGTAAAAATTTCAAAACCTGCTCTGCTGTAATCAGGCGCACCAGCACACTTGTGACACGCTAGGTGTCTCAGGTGGGACCCCGATGATGAAGCATGCCACCAACTTGGTTGGTGGGCGAGGGGTCTTTTTAACATAACTTAAATGTGTTTCTTTTCACAATTGTAGTGTTTGGCACATCACAGAAATACGTGGACACATCAAAATGATATATTACAAAACTACCTTTGTATGTTTTTGATCCTGGGTGCGGCCTTCATCTAGGGAAACCTACCAAACCCAGACATTTCTTAAAACTAGACACCCCAAGGAGTCCAGGGAGGTGTGGCTCGCATGGATCCCCCAACATTTTCTTACCCAGACTCCTCTGCAAACCTCAAAATTTGCTTAAAAAAGCAAACTTTTCTTTGTAAGATCACCACCCCAGCACAAAATTCCTACTCCCCAGAGTCTCCCAAGTAAAATGAAACCTCACTTGTGTGGGTCCCCAAAGCAGAGTTAGCCTAAAGATGTATGAAAGAAAAATATGGACTTACCAACTTGCTGTGCTATCCACTCAATGGCTACAGGTTTTTGGCATTTTTCTGTTGAAGGCACCTGGCCCACCCACACAAGTTTGGTCACTGGGGTCTGCCGTGGGTTTTTTCAGGAGGGCGTTGATTTCTGCGTGTTTCCAGCTCTCGGGGAAGGTGGCTGATGCGAACGAGCTGTTGATGATGTTCTGGAGATGGGGTGCGATGACTGTGTCGGCTTTGTTGAAGATGTGATGGGGGCAAGGGTCCGAGGGGGAGCCGGAGTGGATGGTGTTCATTATGCTTCTGGTCTCTTTTGAGCTGATAAGGGGCCAGGAGCTGAGGGTAGTGGTGGGGGCTGCTGGTTCGGTGGTAGGAGGCGGGGTCTGGGGTCCGAAGCTGTCGTGTAGATCTGCGATCTTTCGGTGGAAGAACGTGGCAAGGGAGTTGCAGAGTTCTTGTGAAGGTGTGATGTCGTTGGAACTGGCACTGGAGTTGGAGAGCTCTTTGACGATGTTGAAGAGTTCCTTGCTGTTGTGGGTGTTGTTGTTTAGTCGCATTTAGTGTTCACGGGTGGCGATCTTGAGGGCGGTCATGTTTTCTGTGGTTCGTTTGCTGCGCCAGGTTTTTTCAAGTGTTCGGCAGGATTTCTTAGATTCTTTGAGGGCGTCCGTGAACCATGGGGTTTTCCTGATGCTGGTTCCGCCTGGGGGGGTTTTAAGTGGTGCGAGGTTGTCGGCACAGTTGGTGATCCACTGTGTGAGGCTGTGGGCTGCGTTGTTGACGTCAGTGATGTTGGCTGGTGGGTTTTGGTTCAGTGTTGAGAGGAACTGGTCTGTGGAGATTTTGCTCCAGCGTCTGCGGGGAATTTGTTGTGTGCGACGGTGGTGAGTCTCCCGTTTGAAGGTAAAGTGGACGCATCTGTGGTCGGTCCAGTGTAGTCCGGAGGAGTGGCTGAAGGAGACGTGGTTGCTGGCGGAGAAGATGGGGTCGATTGTGTGGCCAGCGATGTGGGTGGGGGTGCTCACCAGTTGCTAGAGTCCGAGGTTGGCGAGCAGGGTGGTGGTGTTGTCGTTGTTTTTCTCCAGGTTGAAGTTCAGGTCCCCGAGGAGGATGTATTCTGGTGAGGCTAGGGCATGCGGGCTGATGAAGTCTGCGATGGTTTTGCTGAATTGCGCGCATGGGCCCGGGGGTCTGTAGATGAGTGTTACTCTGAGGGTGGTTTTGGGGTCGGTGTGAATCTGCGGCCGCCATAAGAAGGCAGGAGGGGAGGATGGGTCAGCTGGGAGGTGGGAGGGAAGGGCAGCAAATGGGAGCGGGGGGGCTGGCTGCACGGGTGGCAGCGGCAGGAAAAGGAAAGCGCCAAAAATAGGAAAACGCCAAAAATAGGAATAGGAAAACGCAAGGACCACGTGGCAGAGGGCTAGGCAGGCGGAGCTGCAGCGGTGGGGAAGCGACCTACCCAAGGGTCAAGGGTCGCTGTCTCTGCCTCTGCCGCGCAGGGGCCGCCATAAGAAGGTAGGAGGGGAGGAGGGGTCAGCTGGGAGGCAAGGGCAGCAAATGGGAGCAGGGGGGGCGGGGGCGGGGCTGCACGGGTGGCAGAGGCGGGAAAAGTAAAGCGCCAAAAATAGGAAAACACCAAAAATAGGAATAGGAAAACGCAAGGACAACATGGCAGAGGGCTAGGCAGGCGGAGCTGCAGCGGTGGGGAAGCGACCTACCCAAGGTTTGAGGTTTGCAGAGGATTCTGGGTAACAGAACCTGGTGAGAGCCCCACAAGTCACCCCATCTTGGATTCCCCTAGGTGTCTAGTTTTATTAAATGCACAGGTTTGGTAGGTTTCCCTAGGTGCCAGCTGAGCTAGAGGCCAAAATCCACAGGTAGGCACTTTGCAAAAAACACCTCTGTTTTCTTTGGGAAAATGTGATGTGTCCACGTTGTGTTTTGGGGCATTTCCTGTTGCGGGCACTAGGCCTACCCACACAAGTGAGGTATCATTTTTATCGGGAGATGTGGGGGAACGCTGCATGGAAGTAAATTTGTGGCTCCACTCAGATTCCAGAACTTTCTGTCTCTGAAATATGAG
This sequence comes from Pleurodeles waltl, assembly GCF_031143425.1. Lineage (NCBI taxonomy): Eukaryota > Metazoa > Chordata > Amphibia > Caudata > Salamandridae > Pleurodeles > Pleurodeles waltl. The sequence continues at coordinate 1,203,357,401 of NC_090445.1, read as the reverse complement.
GAAAAAGTGTTTTTTTTAGCCAAATTTTGAGGTTTGCCAAGGATTCTGGGTAACAGAACCTGGTTAGAGCCCACAAGTCACCCCATCTTGGATTCCCCTAGGTGTCTAGTTTTCGTAAATGCACAGGTTTGGTAGGTTTCCCTAGGTACCGGCTGAGCTAGAGGCCAAAATCCACAGGTAGGCACTTTGCAAAAAAACACCTCTGTTTACGTTGTATTTTGGGGCATTTCCTGTCGCGGGCACTAGGCCTACCCAAACAAGTGAGGTATTATTTTAATCGGGAGACTTGGGGGAACATAGAATAGCAAAACAAGAGTTATTGCCCCTTGTCTTTCTCTAAATTTTTTCCTTTCAAATGTAAGACAGCGTGTAAAAAAGACGCCTATTTGAGAAATGCCCTGTAATTCACATGCTAGTATGGGCACCCCGGAATTCAGAGATGTGCAATTAATCACTGCTTCTCAACACCTTATCTTGTGCCCATTTTGGAAATACAAAGGTTTTCTTGATACCTATTTTTCACTCTTTATATTTCAGCAAATTAATTGCTGTATAATCGGTATAGAATGAAAACCCACTGCAAACTGCAGCTCATTTATTGGCTCTGGGTACCTAGGGTTCTTGATGAACCTACAAGCTTATCCCCGCAACCAAAAGAGTCCAGCAGACGTAACGGTGTATTGTTTTAAAAAAGCAGACATCCCAGGAAAAAGTTACAGAGCAAAACGTAGAGAAAAATGGCTGTTTTTTTACCTCAATTTCAATATTTTTTTTATTTCTGCTGTTATTTTCTGTAGGAAACCCTTGTCGGATCTACACAAAGTATCCCTTGCTGAATTCCAAATTTTGTCTAGTGTCCACTAACTGGAAGGAGGTTGAAAGCACATAAAATCGCAAAAATGTGGTATTTGTCCCAGTAAAATGCCAAAATTGTGTTGAAAAATTGGGTTTTCTTATTCAAGTCTGCCTGTTCCTGAAAGCTGGGAAGCTGGTGATTTTAGCACCGCAAACCCTCTGTCAATGCCATTTTCAGGAAAAAAAACACAATCCGCCTTCTGCAGCCATTTTTTCCCTTTTTTAAAAAGAAACAAACAAATCTTTTCCCCTGTATTTTGGCAAATTGCTTGGTCTCCTTCAGGGGAACCCACAAACTCTGGGTACCTCTAGAATCCCTAGGATGTTGGAAAAAAGGACGCAAATTTGGTGTGGGTAGCATATGGGAGCAAAAAGTTATGAGGGTCTAAGTGCGAACTGCCCCAAATAGCCAAAAAAAGACCTAGCAACTGAGGGGGAAAAGGACTGGCAGCGAAGGGGTTAAAGGAGGGACTAAACTAACTGTTTGGAGATAAAAATCAAGCTATTTAGCACCCTAAAAGATCAAGTAGACTGTCTTTTTGTTGTTAGAGGGAGAACTTGTGTTGCAATTCAGAAGCGCCTCACAAAGTAAACAGTTAAGGCAGGAACATCGCCAACACAACCACCACTCTAAACTTCATATGGCTTGTAACTACTTATACTGAAATCAGTACTTTGCTTGCAAATTCAAGGGAGATGACTGAAAGTGGCAACAGAATGAAGAACAAAAAATAAATGGAAAGTGGTGCAGTACGGGGTCAGGACTGAGGGTCTCAGCTCTCCAAGGTGGATAAAGGGCATGGGTGAAGTGTTGGACAGCAAAACCGATGCTACAGGAGGCTTTAAAGGGCATAGTATCAGAACAGGCAAGGAAAATGGGTACAGGGCTGAAGGAACGTCGGAGCATATGTACGAAAGCATATGTACAAAAATGCTTTTCCATATGTACAGAGCACAAATTACGATTCAGTAACTTGTTTCTGAATAGCAATTTGTGTTTGGTATTTGGAAGGGGTGTTTTGAGCACGTGCCTTACAAATACCAAATTGCAGTGGTATATATATGAATGTTTTGCAAACAAATTACGGTTGCAACACATGAATTTTTTACCGACACCTCAAGGGTGGTGGAAACCGTTCGGAAACTGGAATGGGCCCCCATGTAGCCCCTTCTTCTCTGAATGTTGAATTTGTTTTTAGTTTTATTAGGCAGTGGTCCCATGGGACCACTCCCTACTCTTACAAATAGAAACTTGAACATTTCATTTTTTCTTTTTAAACACATCCAGTTTTCCTTTAAGGAGAACGGGCTGCATTAAAAAACTGAAAAACAAAGATTGCTTTATTATGAAGTAATCACAGACATGGTGGTCTGCTGACCCCAGCAGGCCACCATCCCTGTGACGGCTGCAATTCCTAACTGTTCACAACCTACCTTGTTAATATTCATGAGGTAGGTATATTGCAACCCCATATTTGATCGCTATTTCCAACTTCTAGGTTTTTGTGCATGAGAAATTGTAATTTCATACCTGCAATTCGCAAAGAATCGTAATTAGGTAATCACAATCCCTAAATTGTGTATATATAGCCCTTGGAAACGTAGGTACCAAGAATGCATTTGGTAAAATTGATTGCAATATGCGCACCAACTTTTACAAAATGCGTTGATATTTTGCAAAACAACTTATTCACTAATAGATCGTTTAGAAAAATACCAAATCTTAGTGGGTCACAATTTGATCTACCTCATGAAAACGAATAATGTAGTTCACAAATAGCAGCCCACTACAATTTGATTACATCACAGCCATGGTGGCCTTTTGGAGTCTGCAAACCAACATGTTGGTGATTGCGGTTAAATAGAGCAATCATTTTTTTTTTTATGTAGCCCTTATTTCCTCGGAGGAAAACGGGATATTGGTTACAATATCTCATATTAGAAACTCAAAAAGATTTAAAAACACTGCTGTCCTCTAAATAGAGAATTAATCTAACTATACAGATACCTATGACAGTTCAGAAAGTACAGAATAATAAGAAGAGTTGCCCCAGTAAGCACTTTTAGCATACACTGCATGCTGAAAATGATCTTGGAAGGAATAAAGTATGTAAAAACTTGTTCAATGTAATAAATGAACTGTAAAGTAAATGTACTAGATGAAAGATTTACTGGGCAGCAACAGAGTGCAAGAGGTTGAAGAAACAGTCAAATTCTTTGAAAGCCAGACTTACCAAACAAGAGAGTAAAATTGATAAAGCAATCTGAAATGTCATAAATAAAACTGAAATTGGGGTCGCACAGACATAATCTTCAGGTTTTAGGAGTCCAGGATGAAACTGAAGCTACCATCCTGATAGAAACATTTGTCTATAGGTTGATCTGCTATTCAGTAATAAAACAAGCATTTGCAATGCAACAGGTCTTGCATCTGGACGAGTTAGAGCTATTAGCGTTGTAAACTCCTAACCAAACTTTTCTTGCCACACAAATTGAAAGAAAAAAAAAAGCCCAATTGCGCTATGTAAACCGCAGTGCGTTCACACTGAAATTGAAAACCCAAAAAACGAGCGCGCTATGTAAAAAACCCAGCTTGATCGCACTACGTGGAAAATAGAAAGATAAAGTAGTCTGGAAACCATGCTGAAAACATGAAGCCTGGTATGCTTTCAGTAGTTGGCCGGTGCGTCGAGGAGGGCTAATCACAGGAAAAGGAATGATGTATGCACATGATGTATGCATGCTTTTCACGAATTAAATCAAGCGGATTTTAAAATGCAAGCCCACGAACCAATGAAAGTGACAGGTGTGACATGGGCATGGTTAAAAGCCCAAAGAGAGATTAGATTACAACGGGGATGGAGCGCTTGTGCGCTCAACCCTAAAAATGAGATCACAATCTGTTAATCGGAGCTAACAAGGTATATTTCACCAGGCCTAACCACAGTGTCCATCACCCCACAATCCGGGGCTTTTTTCAAAACTGCCAGGCGAAGGAAAGTGTTTATAGTAGAATAGGAGGTGAGGTCTCTGATGGAAGTCGTTTATGATATGTTTTTTAACTTAACTTGTTAAGTTTTTCAAGAAAAAAGTAAACAAATACTACAAAATATCCAGTTATGCGTCACACATTGAGCACTCATAGCTATACATAGCATGTACAAACATTTGCAGTAACCGAAAAGAAATAAATTGTCTAGGGGGCACAAAGAGGAGCCAGGAGAGAAGATCTGCGGAAGGAGCAAATGGGAGGAGGTGTGCAAACATAACAGGATAACAAAGGCCCTCAGCGTGCACCCACATGGAGCATTTAGTACGTATAGTGGTTAGTATCATCTACGGAAACAGCGGTGTCTAAAGTTAGTAGACAGTCACATAGGGGCTGCCAAATGAGCTTTGTCCTGGAAGTGGGGGGACGAAGCTCAAAGTATGTCTCACTAGTGGCATCACAATATATCATATCTTTCAACCATTCATCCTTGGAAGGAGGGCGATTGCTACCCCAACATATGTCGATCCGACATTTAGCCAGCAGCAGAGCTATGCGTCAGGAGCTGGGTTTTACATGACACTTGGTATGTAAGTCATGTTTCTGTAGAGCACATTAATGAAAGCCAATGGCTGTGATCGACAGGTAGAGGTGGTCAGTAGAGGAGCCTGCCACGCAAATACCTGTGCAATTTCACCGAAGCCCAGCTTGTAGTTGACAAAGTGAGGATATCATAGGGGTCTCTCAGGAGGCTCAGTAGCAATATAGAGGAGAGCTGGAGCTGACCAGCCTGGTCTCTTTCCGGCTTCAGGTACAGTAGGTGAACATCGGGATGGTACTAGTAATATGAGGAGTGACATTGTGGAGCCAAAAAAAATGCAGATGTAAATCTGACACCCCAAGCCCTCCCTGTTCATACTGAATTGTGAAGTCTTCCCATTTAATTCTGGGATGATGAGCTGCTCACATCAGGCGAACCAAAAGGCTTCGAAGTGCTGGAAAACAGCTATTAGCCAGGGGGTCTGTATATTTGTAAGCAAGTACAGAAAACGAGGGAGGATCACCATCTCAATAGCTATGCACCCAGCTGTGGACAGTGGCAATTTAATCCACTGCTCAATTTGCGTAGTAGGTTTGTCAGTCGCTGGGCCACAGTTCAGGTAAATTACCACCTCCGACGAGGTATTTGGTGGAGTCATCACACAAGGTCAATAAAATGTTGCTGTACATGGAAACCAAAAGGGGTCCATGTCGGAACCACAGGCCACGCTCCAGGTTTCTCTTGTAGCTGCCTGACATATAGGTGGAGGGCAATTCTAAAAAGTAAGGGACCCTGGCAGCCCTTCCGAGTTCCCCTGGACACTGGACACGGGCAGGTAAGGGAATTGTTGATTCATAACTGGGCCACAGGGCTGGAGTAAAATAACATGATCAGATCAATAAATCCTTGCGGAAGACCCAGTTTGACCACGATCGCCTTCAGAAAAGGCCATTCAAGGGAATTAAATGCCCTTCCAGAGTCAAGTGTGACTACAGCAGGGTAGTTAGGAGAGATAGGATGCAGTGCAGCGAAGATGGTCCGGAGGTTAAGGATGGTGGATCTATGCAGAATAAAGCCAGTTTGTTTTGGCGAGATAATTTGTTCCATCAAAAGCACAAAGCGCATGGCAATCATTTTGGGGAGGATCTTTTGTCATTGTTGAGAAGTGACAGTGGCCTGTGCAGCAGGCTTAAGCAGCACTGTTATTACAGCGTCATTAAGAGTTGGGGGACTCCAGAAGGTGGAGGGCAAGTATGTCTTTGCAAGCCTGGTAAAAGCTGCCCGTCAGACCATCTAGTCCCAGGGCCTTAGAGCCATTTCATGCATAGATCGCTTGAATGATTTCCTCGCTGGTGATGGGTGTAGCCAGAAACTGTAGCTGGCCGACTGTCAACCAGACCAATGCTACCTCCTATAGGTAGTCTCACATTCGCGGGGTGTCCTCTGCCGTGCATGTGATGTATAGCTGCTGGTAGTTCACAGAAATCCCTTGACAATATTGTAATTATTGACTGCTCTTGAACTTCAGTGGTGAAGAGTTAAATTATATGGTTACTATGCAGATTAGGATGCAGTAGGCGCACCACCATCTACCCTTGTCGCTCACCTTCTACATGTACACGTTAGTGCATATTTCCCCAAATACAACACCTCTCGCTACGCAAGATCCCTCCGCAAGACTCATGATCAATATAGAGCAGCTCGAGTTCTATGAAGCCCAAATTATTTCTAATGCTTTTAAGTATTCCTGCTTGTTTGGCGATGTATACACTCCCTATATAGGACTTGCAGGCCTACCTAAGGGCTGCCTGTTTGTTGACTGATTCAGTGTTAAAGGCAAAGTACTCTGTTAAGGAATCACCTAGGTCTCAGCAAAAGACCATATCGTTGTCAGGGAATCTCCACTGTCGTGACAACCCAGCCTCATGGGAATTTTCAAAATCGTCTTGCGTGGTACATGGTTGGATAAAGTATGGGGGAGGTGTGCAACATCTGATGTCCATAGAGTTGCATCTCTAGACACAAACCAATAGTTGATACAAGCCCAAACAGCATAGGTGTGCAGAATAAAAAGTGTAGGCTGGGATGTTAGTGTTATGTGACTGCCATGTATCGATCAACTGAAATACGTCAACAATATCTTGAAAGGCGCAGGGTTTGCCACTGATATGTGAGCCTGTGAAGTCTAACACTGGATTGTAAGCCATATTTAGATCGCTACCCAAGAGTACCAGATCAGCTACTACTTGCCCCATAAGCGCTGAAAGTTCATGAAAGAAGGAAGCAAAACCTAGATTGGGAGCGTAACCATTAACTAAAAGGACATACTTGCCTGCCATATGCCAGAGATGAGTATGTATCTCCCTTCTCTATCAACAAAGGTATTGCGGTGTGTAAAGGCAATACTTTTATGGCTCAGTGTGCAAACCTCACGAGAGTATGAACTGGAGTATGTAAAATATCAGGTATCTCTCCATGTAGAAGTGTAAGTGCACGAGCCCCTGGGGGAGAGATGGGTCTCTTGAAGGAACGTTAGCTTAAAGCCATGCTGGGTTAAGTAGGAATCAAAAACAACAAATGATGGACGGAATGCTGAACAATGCAAACACTCACCCCCAGTTGCAAAGATCTGGGTTTAATCCATCGTTTTTTTGCTCACCATCCACCCTAGTGTGGACCCAGTCATATGCAAATCAATCTTGACCCTGTTCCTCATGGGAACCGTCCAGCCCGAACTGCCAAGGCAGATCCTCCCTGGACCTGAAACAACCATCCTGGGACCGGTTTTAGGGTATCACCCTTCATCAACCAGGCTAGCTTTATTCCAGTGGCATAGTGAGCCTCGGATCCACGTCTGGGAATACCAGGGGCACTTTTGGCAACAAAAGCAAAAAGAAAAAATGATTGACGGAATGCTGAACAATGCAAACACTCACCCCCAGTCACAAAGATCTGGGTTTAATCCATCGGTTTTTTGCTCACCATGCCACCCCAGTTTCGACCCAGCCATATGCAAATCAGTCTTGACCCTGTTCCCAAGGTTAAGTAGGAAAGCACTTGTTTACCTTTCTGGGGGTTGTTAAGACCATGGATGTTCCAAAACATACAAGTCAGTTGCACCATAGGAGGCTCTCTAGTCTGGGACCTCATTAGGCAAGAGAAGAATGGAGAGTAGTCACAGAAAGTGTCTCAAATGTGACATGATGTAGAAGAACAATAAACAATCATACAAAAACAAAATGCAGTCAAAACAGCCCATCCCACCCACCCACACCAGAGGCAAGAACAACTGGTGAATCCCAAACAAACAAACAAACATCCCAATTCTAATCAAGTAGGTGTACACCTTGAAGGCGTGGCAACATTAAGGTAGTCAATGCCCTTGTAAATAATGGTACTGAGGAATGAGTAAAAGTCAGGTAACGTAGAGAATGCCATAGGCAGCATGGTGAGGTACAAGCAAAAACACCTGGTGACAAAAAAACAGTATATTTAGCAGAGATGGACAGTTAAGTGTCAGATCCACAGTAGCAAACATAGTTCAATCCGGAGAGTCATGACAGGCCCCAGAAACACCAGCGTTAGGAGAGTGGTTAAGTGTGGAATGGCCAGAGAGAGAGCAGCCCCTCTGCCACGGTGCTTAGTGAAAGTGATGGTGCAGGAAGATGGCCATCTATGTAGTGTACCAATGTAAGGGGACACTATGCAGATAGTCCATACAACCCTTACTGGTTTAAAGGGGTTAAAGGTAATAATCCCAAATGCTCCCTTTTGTGGTAGAGTGGGCGAGCAGAGTAGGCTTGTCAGAGGATAGTGCTAAGCATTTGTTGAACATAGTGTCAATACACGCTCAAGAAGAAACTCGAGACCAATGTTTAGAAAAACATGGATACCTTTTATTTTATGTTTCAATACCAGAAAAGCTTCAAAGAAGGTAAGTACTGCTGCTGTATATCGATTTACAGGTAAGTAGCAGTTTTACTCAAATGAGCTTTTATGCAGTAAAGACTTATAGGTACTTCTCCTGCAATGGGGACATTGCAGACAGTTCTAAGGGGTTCCCTGTAGAGTGTAGGGTGGTAGGGAGGAAAAGTATTAAAAGAAAATGTAAAAAACACCAATAGTACAGTTATACCTGCTCTGGGGCGTCTGGTTGCAGGGGTGCTGCTCGAGTTGGGTGCCTTACGCGCGAATATGTGATGGAACAACTAGGTCCTAAACAACTACTTGCCTGAACCACTACTGCTAAACAACTAAAAAGTCTCTACAACAAAGTACTGAACAACTACTGTCTAAACAACGATTTTGCCTGAATAACGATTGCCTGAACACTTCATTTTAAGGTTTTTATTTTTTTTATTTTATGGTTTATTAGTTGTTTAGAATTTATATATATATATATATATATATATATATATATATATATATATATATATATATATATATATATATATATATATATATATTCTAAACAACTTCTATATATAAATTCTAAACAATTAATAAACCATGAAAAAAAAAGAAAAACTTACCTTAAAATTCGTTGTTCAGGCAATCGTTATTCGGGAAAAATCGTTGTTCAGACAGTAGTTGTTCAGTACTTTGTTGTAGAGACTTTTTAGTTGGTTAGCAGTAGTAGGTAGTAGGTTTAGGCAAGTAGTTGTTTAGGACCTGGTTGTTCAGGATGTTTCCCCATACGCATTGCATGGTTGGTGACAAGAGGGGATATCTTGAAATAGGCTGCAGACATGGACTTGGGGATAAGTCAGGGAGCTCCCAACACGGGGATCGGTCAGTGGGGGTCCTGGGAGCAAGGGAACTCTGTTGGGTGTTTTGTTGTCCCGGGCCGTGAATTTTGGGTGCAGAAATTTTTGATTGTCAGGTTTTTCTGTGCAAGGCACCCACAAGTCTTGGATAGACCAGCAAAGATAGGAGAAAAACAAGGCAGCCCGAATACTCTTGGTGATAGCCTCTGCGATGCTGGAGTCCCTCATGGACTGGTCCTCGGTTGCGGTGTTGGGACTCCAGTCTGGACTCAAACAAGCGTTGGTTGCTGCAAGCGGTCCAGTGCCCCAGGTATTGGTGTACTTTGGCTTCAGTAGGTCCTAAAAGTCTTCTTACTTGCTGGGGAGACAGGTTGGTCCTGCTGGAGCGTCGGTGGGTGTCCTCTTCCTGGGCAGCTGCTGCATCGGTGGGTCCGGTGGTCAGCAGAACGGTGAACCGGACATTGCAGTTGGTGCCTGCAGGATGCAGGGAGGTGGCTCCTTCACTCCAAGGAAGATGTTGACGACTTGGTGAAGTGCTAGGGGCGCCTCCAAGGCTGCACAACTGCAGCACAAGTCGAGTTGTCATGATTGTCACAACAGAAGGCAGGCAGGCAGGGTTTTGCGGCAAAAGTCCAACAGCAGTCAGCAGTTCTCACTTCTTCGACTCTTCTTTTTCCTCTTCTTCTGGGGTAAGACAAAAATGCTCTTCTGGTGTCAGGGGGCCACCTAAATGCTGGATTTAGAGGTGTTTAGGGGAGTGTATGGTAACAGTCAATTGGCTACATACCCTTCGGGAGACTACACCCCCTATAGGACCACATCCTGATGGAAGTGGGCATAACCCTGTCCTACAGTTCCTAGTTCCACCAAAAAGAAGATGGAACACATCAGGCTGCCCACATTCGGGGTGTGACTAGCCTGGTAGTGCACCATGCCTACCTGCATATCTAATTTCCTGCCTGTCCTGATGCCAACTGGGGCACAGGGCAGGGGATGACAACTCCCAGGGCTGGGGGAAACAGAGTTCGCATAACCAAGACGGTAGGGTCTTTGAAGTTCCTGGCCATGGTATGCGGATTCACTAGCCATCCAGCAGAAGGAGGTGATAACGTCTTCCTCTGGAACAGGTGCTGTTTCTGGGCTCAGAGTGTGGGCTCTCAACTCCAGGGGGTCAGAAATATGTCTGTGATGACAGGCTAGTCAGTAACAGTCAGCCAGCACACTATAGGATTAGTAGGTTTCAAGGGACACCTCTCAGGTGCCCTCTGGGTGCATGTCATAATAAATTGAAATTTGACATTGATTAGATATCAAACACCATAGGTTTCAGTGAACCTATTATGCAGCTGGGTAACACGGGTTGACCAGTGCCCAATACACACCTTAGAATGGCTTCCCTGTTCACTTGCAAAGTCCAAGTAATTGAACTAGATAGCACAGGGGCTTATCTGCTCATGCAAATATAATGCACCCTACCTTATGGCTCTAAGTGCTGCTGAATGAGTGACTTACATATATTTGGATGCAGTGACTGGAGTATGGCACACAATGTGCGGGCCACGTTGTGTTTTCCCACAAGGTTTGCACCATGACGCACAGTCTGTAATGGCAAGCTGTGGGCAATTTTTAGCGGAGCGCCTTTGGGTGGCATAATACATGTGCAGTCCTTAGGGACCCTCTCTAGTACCAAGCCTTTAGATACCAGGGTAACCATTTACTAGAGACTTACAGAGGTCCTAGAGTTTGTGCTAAGTACGTACAATTAGGCTTTTACTCTGTGTTGGGGAAGGAGCACTGGGGTCCTGTTTAGCAGAATCTCAGAGCACCTCAGTCGAAAAACCTCAGTACCAGTGGGGGTGACCATGTCCAAAAGGGGCTCTTTTCTACAGATGGCATTGGCAGGTGTGGCGAAAATCCAAGAGGTTCCATTGACTTCAACACAGACGAACTGGGTTCAGCATACTATATTGATTCCCTGTTTCCGTAAGGTGTTCTTAATGTTGGTGAACTTGCGCCTCGCCTTCTGTACAGCGATGGTGCAATCAGACAACAGGGAAATGGAAGAGCCTTGATATTGTAAGGGGCCTCGTTCACGCGCCAGGCGCAATGCTATGTCTATTCCTGTAGTTTAATAAGCAGGCTATAATAGAGCAAAGTGGTGCCCTGGGCGGAGGTCGTGGGACAAGTGACTGCGGTCTGGCTCCACGATGCATGTGTTGGTGAAGTCTTGCCAGGTAAAAAGTTCAGTAAGACGGCGCTCAACAAAGGTATCTGGACGGCCCATGTTCTTACATTCTGGGACCACCCTAATTCAAAGATTATTACAGTGGGACCTCGCTTCAAGCTCTTGGTTCTTAGCCACTGTCAATATTTCCACCTTCTCCAGCCGTTTTGTTACGTTTGTGGCCTAGTTTACCATATTGGAAATCTGATGCTCCATGCCATCAAGCCTGACTGTATGATGATCTAAGCGTTTGTCCATGCAATCCAGTCTAATTCTAAGGGCGTCGAAGTGGATGTCAATGGATTTAAATCTGGCTCAGAGTTCCACCATAATAAAATCCGCACGATCCAGGGGTGCTGTTGCAGTGTCTTCAGGTGGGGCCTCGTCAGAGTCAGAATGCAAATGTTGGCATTGTGTGCTCCTAGGCTGTCCAAAGAAGATATCTTTCTGTTTGGATCACTGCTGCCCATGTTGAAGACGGATTGTATGCTAGGAGAGATGCTGTGTGCAAGGGACGGGTGACGGTAGTAAGTCGCAGGGCCACGAGAGACAAAAAGGATGTCCAAGCACAATGGACTGGCAGCAAAGGGACTGTCCTTGAAGGGAGACAGCACTTTAGTGACAAATGGAAATGTCCATGTGGGGGAGAGGGCCAAGAACTCACTGTACAATAGGAAGGTCTTGGGTTGCCTTTAATGAGCACCAGGCAGGAGGGGAGTTGCAGATGAGTTTTTGGTCAGGCTCCAGTGGTCCGGAATGCTGAGGGGCTGTGAGGTGTCTTAGCGCAACCTGGGGTGCGCCGGTACGAAGCAGATGGCTGACCATTATGCAGTAGAGGGGAGGGCCAGGGGGAGGTGGAGTCAGAGGGGAAGAAGGACTGGAGGGAGTGCTGAACTCACCTCACTTCGATGGAGGCCCCGCTGGAGCAGCATAATTCGATGAGGGCTGCGCACTCCTCAGGAGCACTGTTAGAGGGCCAGGTAGAGGCACACGAGAACGAATCGAGCATTCAGAGTGTATGACTGGCTGGGCTCACGTGTCCCTGTTGTCATGCTCTGGTGCTGCGTGTAATGATGATGTATCCCACTGTAGTGGCACACATGGTGAGCTTGGAAAGGAGGGTAGTCGGCAGGGCAGACAAGCAACCCAGCAGCGCTCAGTAGCCCCGATCCTCAGTCTCATCTGTGGCCCCTGTCGCTGCAGTTCCACCGAGGAAAGTGCTGGGCTGCAGCAGCCCGTCATCTGCGACTTAACCGTGCAATCTGACTTCCATCAGGTGGAAATCAGGCTGGTCTGTTGGTCTGTTCTCAGTCATTGTATCAGCACTGTTGTGGCATGTGGCTGCCCTCGGATGCCATTGAGAAACCAACCTAATCGGGGATCGGCCTAGGAGCTTCACTGCCATGCGGCCATCTTTGATGCCGTGGATGTGAGACCTCAACTTGTAATGAACTCACTATCTGTACCGGCTCCAGTCAGATTCGTTTGAAAAATCTTAGCTCACCTCTGGGTAGCTGTGGCTCTAAGCAATCAGGCTTTATCAAAGGAACAAGTGGAAAGCATTAAGTACCAAAATAGTCAAATACGAAAGATATGATACACATTATAAATCGGACATCCATTTATAAAATAGGTTATATTTTTATCTTTAAAATGACACCCCAACAAGAAAAATCCACCCAAGTGTTTCAGAGATATTAATTTTTAAAAGAAAATTAAGGGCCTCATTACAACCCTGGCAGTGGCGATCATACCCCCAACAGGTTTACCGCCATAGTTGGCCTGGCGGTCAGAGTCCGCAAGGACAGCGCTGCCCTGGGGATTTTGACTCCCCTGTCCATGGCGGTAAGGGGAGTCGCGGGGCCCCTGCACTGCCCATGCACTTGGCATGGGCAGTGCAGGGCCCCCCAGACACAGCCCCGTAGCGATTTTCAACGTCTGCCTGGCAGACAGTGAAAAGCACGATGGGTGCTGCTGCACCCGCCGCACCGCCACATTGCCACCAGCTCCATTAGGAGCCGGCTGCAATGTTACGGCCCAACGGGATATCCAAATGCGGCCGGCGGGTTTCCGGTCCCATGGGCAGCCGACTGGCGGTTCAGCCTTGGCGGTTGGCCTCTTCAACCGCCAAGGTTGAAATGAGGGCCTAAATCACTACTTTTTTATTCAACACAATAAATCAATACAATTGCTATTGCAGTCATACTTTGCACACTCTGGAAAAGTTTCATAAAGTTGTAAACTCCGGCCAGCTATGGGCGAACAACTCCAGTAGGGAGCCGATCACAGAGGCCAATGAGGCATGGTAGGACACTTACCTCGCAGTCAAAGCAATCTTGAGTTCAGTTCCAAGCTCTATGACCGAACTGTCATAGACTATAATGGAGTGCTCCTAATGTGAGGGTTGAAGGATGCTGAAGCATGTAGAGGGTGCTAATCTGGTGATGGGGGTCTTTCTGGGGCCACCCTTAATTCCACTAACACCCTGGGGCAACTTTGGCCACAGGAGTCGATGTCCCTCTAAGTCTGGGTAAAGTTTAGCCAAAAGCCTGTTGCCATGCGTCTACTGGTCTCCTGTTACAATGGAACCAGAGGTTTCCTTTAACTGGGTATAACTTCTGACTTGGGTGACCAAATAGTACTTTGAAGAATCTCCTGGGTCCAGCAGAGTTGGGTTGAATATTTGAGGATCAGATCTGGGTCTCCCGGGCTCCACGTTGGTGTCCACCCTAGCGGTCAAGCGTTCTTGGCTACCAACTTGCCAAGACAGGCTTCTTTAGCTTTTGTGGCCCTTTAGCTCCAACAGGAAGTCTGTCAACTGACTTTCGGAGCCACCTCTTCTGTCTGAGGCTCTGGGACAAACTTTCCTCAAGCAGGGCACCACAGACACAGCGCCCTTCCTTTTGCTAGCCCAAGCAGCAGCAGGTGCAGTCCATTCTTAGTATAGCCTCTTTTTGCGGGGTCCACAGTAGAGCGGGACAGCCCTTTTTCAGTACAGACAGGATCTGAGGTCTTGGTGCCAGGGGTGCCACTTTTATGCCCAGTTAGTACCCTAAGGGGATGTGGTGACTACTAGCCAATGGGCTACCAAGTTCCCTCACTACTTCTGACAATTTCCTGTGAAATTTGGCTACTTGCTATCCCAGAATGCACCATTCTGACCACACCCTACATGGCAGGACCCTTGTCTCAGTGTGTGGAGCTCTTTAGCCCACCCCAGAGGTGTGGCTACATGGGGCTAAACGACATCCGAAAAACAGGCTAGGCCATGGCTTTCTCCTTTCTGTCCACAACACCAACCTGTCTGAAAAAACAAAAGAGCAGTCCTTCTCGTGTGTGTCCACCATTTGCCCCTTCAGAGGCAGCTTCCCCTTTGAAGCTCACCTTTTGGTCTCACACCCTGTTTGGCCACACCTCTTCCAACAGCAAGCCCTTTGTGTTCCTTCCTGAGAGCTGTTCACACCTCCTGCCGGGTGGGCAGAAGGATGTCTCTAATGACAAGCAACCATGAATGGTCAGTGGAAAGCTTTGGGCAACAAAGTGGCTACTTACTAAAGTTGCCATTTGTGCAAAAGTTACATAAAATTTGAGTTGGCCATCAAGTCTGCGTAATGCAACAATTCTTTTGATACCTTGAAGCATTTACATTTAGTAGTCTCATTCAAAAGTTGGGACTACAGAGTTGTCAGCGTATAACTTTACTTGCTGATGGGGCAACTATCCTTACCACATTAAAAACAACAATGCAGAGTTTTTACTGTTAGGGTAGCAAAGCTCAAAAGAAACAAGCCCAACATTTTAACCCCTTCGCTGCCAGGCCTCCTTCCCCTCAAGTGTCAGGCCTTTTTTTGGCTATTTGGGGTAGTTTGCGCTTAGGCCCTCATAACTTTTTGTCCACATAAGCTACCCATGACAAATTTACAGCCTTTTTTCCAACATCGTATGGGTTCTAGAGGTACCCAGAGTTTGTGGGTTCCCCTGGAGGAGACCAAGAAATTAGCCAAAATACAGCAACAATTCTTTTTTTTTTTTTTTTAAAGAAAATGGGGAAAAGGGCTGTAGAAGAAAGCTTGTGGTTTTTTCCCTGAAGATGGCATCAACAAAGGGTTTGCTGTGCTAAAATTTCCACTTTCCCAGCTTTCAGGAACAGGTAGACTTGAATCGGAAAACCACATTTTTCAACACAATTTTTGCATTTTATTGGGACATACCCCATTTGTACTATTTTTTCTGCTTTCAGCCTCCTTCCAGTTAGTGCCAGAAATGGGTGTGAAACCAATGTTGGATCCCAGACAGCTAAACATTTCTGAAAAGTGTACAACATTCTGAATTCAGCAAGGGATTATTTGCATAGATCCGTCACGGTTTTCCTACAGAAAGTAACAGCTAAAATAAACAATATTGAAATTGAGGTTAAAAAAAAAGAGCCATTTCTGTCCACGTTTTCTTCTATAACTTTTACCAGCAATGGCAAATTTTCAAAAGCAATATACCGTTACGTCTGCTGGACTCTTCTGGTTGCAAGGAAATGTAGGGCTTGTAGGTTCATCAAGAACACTAGGTACCCAGAGCCAATAAATGAGCTGTACCTTGCAATGGGTTTTCATTGTATACCGGGTATACAGCAATTCATTTGGTAAAATATAAGGAGTGAAAAATAGGTACCAAGGAAACCTTTGTATTTCCAAAATGGGCACAATATAAGGTATTGAACAGCAGTAGTTATCTGCACATCTCTGAACTCCAGGGTCCCCATACCAGCAGGTGAATTACAGGACATTTCTCAAATAAACGTCTTTTTTTACACACTGTTGTACATTTGGAAGGAAAAAATGTAAAGAAAGATAAGTTAACACTTGTTCTGCTATTCTGTGTTCCCCAAAGTCTTCCGATAAAAATGGTACCTCACTTGTGTGGGTAGGTCTAGTGCATGCAACAGGAAAAGCCCCAAAATGCAACATGGACACATCACATTTTTCCACTGAAAACTGATGTGTTTTTTGGAAAGTGCCTAGCTGTGGATTTTGGTCTGTAGCTCAGCCGGCACCTAGGAAAACCTACCAAACCTGTGCATTTTTTAAAACTAGACACCTAGGGGAACCCAGGATTGGATAACTTTGGCACTCTGACCAGGTTCTGTTACCCAGAATCCTTTGCAGACCTCAAAATGTGGCAAAAAAAATACTTTTTACCTCGCATTTCGGTGATGGAAAGTTCTAGAATCTGAGGGGAGCCACAAACTTCCTTCCACCCAGCATTCCCCCAAGTCTCCCGATAAAAATGGTACCTCGCTTGTGTGGGTAGGCCTAGTGCCCGCAACAGTAAATGCCCCCCAAAACACTACATGGACACATCAAACTATCAAATAAAAAACGACCTCTTTTTGCGGGGTGGGGGGAGGGGCCCTGCGTTTTTGGTACTGGGCTCAGCAGCCATCTGGGAAAACCCACCAAACCCAAATATTTCTGAAAACTAGACACCCCGACAAGGGAGGTGTGACTTGCGTGATCCTCCAGTGCTTTCATATCCATAATCCTCAGCAAACCTCAAATTTAGCTAAAAGAAAATATCATTTTTCCTACATTTCTGTGTGAGATCACCACACCAGCATAACTTTCCTACCACCCAACGTTCCCCTCAGTCTCCCGATAAAAATAATACCTCACTTAGCTAAAAACATGTTGAAAATGAGGGGGAACCAAAGCAGATCCAAAAGGTCAGTTTAGAAAAATATGTTTTTAGGCCGACAAGTGGGCCAGAATTTTTATCGGTTTAGATGTAACAATGCTGGGTGGTAGGAATTTTGTGGATTCCTGCAGATTCCAGAAGGTTCCATCATAAAAATGTGGGGAAAATGTGTGATTTCAAGCAAAGTTGGAGGTTTGCAGGGAAGTAAAATAGTGCGGGTGCATGTGAAGCACACCACCCTGGACTCACACAGATGTTTAGTTTTCAGATGTGTTTAGGTCTCTTAGATTTTTCTACATGGCAGTGTCCCAAAGTCCCAAAAGTGCAGCCCTCACCATTCAAAGTGGAACGATTTTGAGAGTTAGACAAGCTCTCATGGCCCAAATGTAAAACCGACACCCAAAATAATCAAATGTCCTCTTGCTTGCTATTGGGATAAGATCTTTTAGTGTACGGGGGAGAGCTGAAAGACTGTTACCCCCTTTAGTTAGGCTGGGGGCATAACCATGTCCATACTGGTTGGTAGCCACCACCCCACTATTTTTTTAATTTGTATTCCCTGGCATCTAGTAGGCTTTCTGCCACCGGGGAAGTAGATCGGGAGTAATTGCCCCATCTGCCCACCGGTGGCCAGAAACAACTTTGTCCCCATTTATTTATACCCCCACCCTCTTTTAAAAAAAAAAAATGACAGCCCAACAAGAAAAATCCACCCAAGTGTTTCAGAGATATTAATTTTTAAAAGAAAATTAAGGGCCCCCCCACCCCCTTGGAGGCAGCTGGGCCTTCCAAAAATAGGCCAATGGGGGCAGAAATGGGCAACGGTAATGTGACCCCAGGGGGAGCGAACCTTGCCAAAGGGCCCCCCCCCCCCCCAAACAAAACACACACCAATCCCTGGTGCCTAAGTGGTTTCGCCCCCCAACCCCCCTGGAGAGATCGGCCAAATAGAAATACATCGATCTGAACTCAAGGGGGCAGAAATGGCCTAAAATAAAATTACCCCCCAGGGGAGTGACCCTAGCCTAAGGGGTCGCTCCCCATTAGGGGGAAAAAAAAAATCCTCACTAAAATAGGCCGATCAACACCTCCCTGGTGTATAGTGGGTAATTCTGCAGCCCGATAACTTCACGATCAGGCTGCAGAAATGCTCTGAAAGACATCAAAGGAAAGGAAAGGCCTTTCCTTTCCTTTAATGCCTCTCTGCCTGCCCCACTGCTCGATTGGAAGAGAAATTCAAGCATTTCTCTTCTGATCGCGCTGGAAGCTGTGCTTTCAGTGCGATGGGGGTGGCCTCTGATGAGGTCAGCATGCGATCGCCTTCCATCCCTGCCCAGGGGGGTGAGTGGGAGGCCTGAGCACCAAGGACGTATCCACCTCGTCCAGGGCACCCGCAGGGTTAATATAATGCAAAACGAACAACAATGTAAGATAATGCACCCCGCCTTTGGAGCTCAATAGACCAGCCTTAGTGATGATTTATAAATATTAAAAAGTAAAGTTTTGGCTTTGCCATTACTTTAAATGGCAAAGTCAAGTTCAAAGTCAAAAGCCACTCTGCAGCCACCAATAGCTGGCTGGGAGTCATACTTTGCTTTGTCACACTCGTGGTGGCACAATAAGTGCTGCAGTCCACAAGAGACACTAACTTACAGCTCCTGAGTACCCCTAGTACAATATACTAGGGATCCTTAAGTAAGGTAACTTATGCAAACTGAGGATGAACCAATCAGACATATACATTTTAAGGGTCAGAGTACTGGCACTGAAACCTGGTAGGAGGCCTCAGAGCACCTTCAACAGCATCTGTCTAAAATCTTGATGATGAACATGCAAAAAGAGGTATTTACTCACAAGATCTATTAGCACAGTCGGTAAATACAGTCATTCATGACAAATGCAACACAGCTCAACAGAGCATAAGCCATGCAAAAATTGTTTACAGAATTTTAACACTCGGAGCACAGGTACCGATTTTGCTATTTTCTATGATCAAGGCACTCTGGAAGGGGAGTTCCACCATGCTGGGAGACCTTCAACATGCTGATTAATTTCTGGAGAAGATAAAGGCTGCAACCTTATTTATTGACTGATGGTGACAAGCTGTCACTTACATTATATTATAAATTTAGCTGAAAAATTGAAAACATTTGGGACAAGTATTATATGTCATGACACCAAGCAGTAATATTTGTAAGGGACAAGTATTAGAAGTCATGACACTGAGCAGTAATATTTGTAAGCGTTAGTAATAAATGCAAGCTGGGACTGTTATGGCTGTGATACAAGAAACAACTCCAAAGTATGTTTCAAACATACCTTTATGTAATAAGTACAGCTTCGGAAGGTTGTTATGAACACAAGAGGTGGAAGAGACACCAAACTCTGCAGCATTATGTAGTGTGGCAATTTTAGTTAAGGGGATCCAGCATATTCAAATCAAAAGGGGGAAGGTAGATAAAACTGGGAGGCGAGCCACCACAAAAAACTAGGGCAGTTGGGTATAGCATTATTTTGTCAACATTTTATGCTTCCATTGGGCGACCCTCTCTACTCACTATTAATGTAGGTGGCTTTGGCTAAGTAAGGAGCTTCATTTATTCAGAGCGTTCATATCAACTCTCTGAATGTCCATCTCAGAGATAGAGATTTAGAAATTGGAGATCTGTCTTCCGAGAGCTAATCATGTCAATCAAGATACTTATGAGGGATTGCTCACCAAGAGATGCTTGTCATCTGCAAGATCTCTTTTAGTTGCAGTACACTTGTATGTGTAAAATATGTCACATCAAATCATGTATCAACTACTTTTTGGTTTCCTGTATTGTACAGGTAACAGCTTTGAGCATACCTCTCAGATCACTCCCTTATATACATATAAACATATCCTTTTTAAGGTATGGGCCTATGAACATATCTCTATGTGGTGGTTTGATAATTGTGTGTGTGGGTTTCTGGGTTTTAAGGTTAATTAAAACATGGATACTGGGAATAGCCAAGGTGGCCAGGATCTAAGCAATTAAGCTTCTCCTGCAGTTGTTGGCCCCTACATGGAATGCAAATTTGAGGTAGAAAGGAGGTGGAAATAAGGAGACTCTTGGCAGCATAGTGGAAGCCCGTTTGATGTCCTGGAAGGAGCAGTTTGTGGACTTTGTGTCAGACGGGGATGGGAAAGCAGCTCCTGCCTGTCTCAACAGAAACCTTAGATGTGGATAACAGCAAGATGTGAGCCAGAAGTTGCTAAGTTGCATGAGTCAACAGTCCTGAGCCCCACAGTAAACTACACATGGTGAGTGACCGCCCATCAACAAGAGATGGAGAGGGGACCACTATTGAGTGGTGGTTATTTGGGAGACAGAGAAAAAAGACTCACATTACCAACTGTAGGGGCATCTTGGAAGGTAGAAAGAAGAGAGGGTTAAAGATTTCCACATCCTGAGAGGCACTACAGATGAGCTGTAGTACAATGCCTAATCCTTACAAAAAGAGAAGGATCACATTGGTTTATTTGCTGCCAAGTGAGCTACCACAAAACAATGAAACCGTGACCAAGAACTTTCTCCTTAGGCATTTATAAGAGATTACTCCTCATTGGAAATAGGAATTATGTAAATGTTGTAAACAATAATAGGGTGATGTGTATGTCAGAAATCACATAAGCTGCATCAAGCAAGAGAGGTCAGAGCTCTGTAATTATCCCGATAATTAAGAAATGATGACATAAAAAGACAACAAAACATTATAAGCAACTAGATAAAAGAATAAGTTGGATCTGAGTAGCTCCCCATTCAACTCTCCCCAGAGACCTCTCAGGCTATATAAGGAGGAAAAGGGAAATGGGACTACTCCAGGTACTTTGGTCTGTAGAGGACGGCAGAAAACATATCTCTATGTCACCAAATAAGTTTCTAGGAAGCAATTGAGAGGCAACCATATTGACAAACAAGATACCTGTGACTTCAGTCACTCACTAATACAGTGGAGAAAAATAGATTGAGCCAAGATGAGAAACAATGTTGATCACATTCCTTATGAAGGTTGACTCTTGGCTTGCCCTTTTTGATTCTACTGTCATGTCACCTTTGTGTGTGCCCTACCCAGGGGTCTCCCTCTTTCACTAGAGATCAAATTCATTAGTTATAAAAGCATGGGTAGGGGCACATTTTGGGGCTAATAAAGAACGTTGCGGATTAGAGTGCTCTGGCAGAGTTTTAAAGCCACAACTATATGGAGAGTTATGAAATACAGACAGCATTGCAGAAAACTGGAGTAATATACATTAGCTAACCTCTTTCTATAGTATACAGCACAGGAAGAAAACTCATCGATCTATCTGTGCCTTTAAAAGGACAAGCTTTGCGAAAAAATAGTTTTCACCAAAAAGTGTATGAGGAAAACCAGAAGGCAGGTTCTAGACTGGGCTGGTTGCCTTTGTAAAACGAATAAGCCGATTATGGAATTCGTTGTTTTGTGTGGTGATTTACATTATTTACATTAGGTATCAGACATTAACCTGGGCCTAACAAGCTAACTGGTCATTGTTAATGCTAATTGTTTTCATTGCAATATGCTGATTATTACATAACAATGTACTGCTTACGTTTTACATATTATGATTGTGTGCTATTTCATTCATTTACAATATAGTTTCTAGCTTAGGTCTCAGTGTATATTTGTATGTATATTTACACATAAGACTAATAATTCCCCAGGATATTCGTCACATGCTCCTTCAGAGTTCAGGTGGACACCTCCTTACAGTCTTCCTGCAAATAGTACAAACAGGATATGTTCAACCTTTCATGATGGTATGAAAAATAATTAGCAAAAATATCATGATATCTCTTTTCATAATATCTCCTTTCTGCATATTCTTTATTGCCACTGTAACAGTGATATCTGCCAATATAATTCTGTGTCAGGACTTGAGGCGAGGATTAGCCTTTACTTACTTACTTTCTTTATTCTACTCCATCAGCCATTAAAAGATTACAACTACAATAAACAATATTTCCCATGAACTACAGTGAAAGAAAAACAGCAACCAGTCCACCAATCTCAGCGCTTCCATCTAGTTAACCGTCCTGAGGCTTGGTGAACAGCTCTTGCCGCAATACCTTCGGGGGCTATACTTTATTTTTTAAAGAACATAGGTAGCTCAGAGAGCCACTGTCTGGAAAATAACACCTGTTTTCACAAATAGGCTTTTATGATAAACTGTGACTCGCCCAGACAGATTGCCAATCCCTCAGATCATAAGGGAGACTTAGTCCCAGACCCCAAGGATTTTTTCAGTTAACCCTGTGAGAGACATAATATAACAGGGGACTCCCCTATTTGTATATTCCCCTTATCTTCCTGGATGACTCAAAATGGAGGAGTTGGGGAATTATTGTGAAGAGGAGGTTACTTACCTCACTATTGATAACCGTTTTTGCCAAATAATGGATGTCTCAATCTTTAAAGCGGTCTGTCAAGTGGTTGCTCATCTGGAGAGGAAGATCCAACAACTCCTGGCCCAGTGCCTAAAACCCTTCAGCTTGAGGGAAGAAACGCAATGGCCTCGGGCCCCCTTACCACCTGGGCAACCTTCCCCTTCTGCCTCAGACCCCACCCCTAACACAAGCGCAAAGAGAAAAATTGGGTTGATTTGGATGCTTTTGCGTGCCTGAAAAAGGTGCGTATCAATTTCCAGGCCTCTAGCTCTACTCAGCTCTATCTATGGCACTTGGGGGCCCCTAAGGAGTTTCTGACCCACTGAACCCTTGGGATCTTGATGACTATCCTCCGGGACCAACCTTTCGGTGGGGGTCTACTGACCCTGGTGCCGAGCCTCAGGAGTCTGGTAGGGATAAGTTAAACCCGGATGAGCTGGTACATCCTCGCTCAGCAGAATGGACACCTGCTTCGAAGATGGCTACCTATATAGCAGCTAGATTGTAAACCGCTAGATAAAGATGTTCAAACCTGCCTAAAAGCAGAATGCCCCAGACCAGTCCTGGAGGGGAAAGTAGCCCTCACACCAGGTGTAAATGCAAAAATTGAGTTTTTTCTGGCAAAGTTTATTAGGGACCTGAAGAAAGGCATTGACAGGTCCTGGCGGGCGTGCCAGGATAAGTTGCTGGACATCATTGGCCTGTTAGCGAAAATCCTTGACATGGCAGAGGACGCCAAAGCCACTGGCGCCCTTATCTCCTCAGATGCACTTTCCAGTTGGGCTGACAGAGCAATCATATTCTTGGGAAATGTGAATCGTGCAATTTTCATGGAGCAACGCAGATCTTTCCTAATAAAAATAGGCCCAAAACCGGGGGAACTCTCTACCTCAGAGGCAGACCCTGTTGCAGAAGGCAACCTTTTTGGATAGCCTTTAGTGAAGGAGTTGAGCAAATCTGTCAACACTTTCAGCTCCCTTGACAAGGACCAAAACTATCAATAAAACGCATTTTCACACCCCGTGTTTTGGCAGAGCTGGTCGGTGCAGGGAGCGCTCAAATGGCCAGCTTACCACCAAGCCTCCTACAAAGGGGCTGAATCCCGTAGGGGTCAGTGGTAAGACCCGTCCAAGTTCAGAACCTTCTATCAGACAAGAACCTATCCCCGTCGGTAAGGGGCCAGAGGAAGAGGCAATGGAGCCTATGCTTCCTACAAAGTGAGTGTTCGGGACTCGGAGTGGACCGGAATAGGGAGCAGACTGGGTCTCTTTTCCCGCAGGTGAGAGGTTTTAACCTCAGATGCTTGGGTCTTACAGACGATCAGAGGTTTCCATATAGAGTTCTACAAGTCTCCCTCCTAACTTTCCCGTCCAAAGCCACTTATTCACACCCCGTGTTTTGGCAGAGCTGGTCGGTGCAGGGAGCGCTCAACTGGCCAGCTTACCACCAAGCCTCCTACAAAGGCGCTGAATCCCGTAGGGGTCAGTGGTAAGACCCGTCCAAGTTCAGAACCTTCTATCAGACAAGAACCTATCCCCGTCGGTAAGGGGCCAGAGGAAGAGGCAATGGAGCCTATGCTTCCTACAAGGTGAGTGTTCGGGACTCGGAGTGGACCCGAATAGGGAGCAGACTGGGTCTCTTTTCCCGCAGGTGAGAGGTTTTAACCTCAGATGCTTGGGTCTTACAGACGATCAGAGGGTTCCATATAGAGTTCTACAAGTCTCCCTCCTAACTTTCCTGTCCGAAGCCACTTATTTTCAATCCTGATCACATGTCATTGGTGGACGGGGAAATGTCGAGTTTCTTACAGAAGGGAGCAATTGTGCCAGTGCAGCTTCACCCCAGGGGCTTCCGCAGCAACATATTCCTGGCACAGAAAAGGGATGAAGGTTACCGGCCTGTTATCAATCTGCAGGAAGTCAACGCATGGCTGGTATACGGCCATTTCAAGATGGAGGGGATCCACCTTCTCAAGGACCTGTTGCAGGCTAAGGATTGGGTGGTCCGGCTGGACCTCATAGATGCGTATCTTGCAGCCCTGATATTTCCTCCTCACAGACGTTTCCATAAATTTCATTGGCGGTCTCAGGTCTTCGAATTTGTCTCCCTTCCTTTTGGTTTATCTTCCGCTCCATGGTGTTTCGCCAAGGTGATGAGACCTGTGGCAGAACATCTTCAAGCGATAGGGACCAGATTAATCATCTATTTGGATGATATATAGCTTCTGAATCAAAGCCCTATTCATCTGTCCTTTCAATTGCAGACTACCATAGACCTGTTAGAATCCTTGGAGTTTGTGATCAATGAAACTAAGTCAGTGTTTATCCCATCCCAGAACATTTGATTCCTGTGGTTTATGTTGGATTCAACCAATGCCACCTGGAGACTTCCAGCGACCAAGCTTTCCAAGATAAAACACAAACTCAGGCGCACGCTGTCCAACCCCATGATCTTTTGTGCCAGCTGGCCAGAATAGGTAATCTGCTATCTTAATCGATTCAGGCCATCTTCTCCGGGCCCCTGCACTATCAAGCCCTGCAATACTTCAAGACATTTCACCTTCACAGAGGCCGGTTGTACTCCCAACTGGTCCCTTTGTTGGACAAAGCAAAGGTAGAGATCCAATAGTAGATCACACACATGGATGCATGGAGTGGTCGGGTCATATTCAGCCCCCAACCCGATACTGTGATAGTCGGACGCCAGTGGTTCAGGTTGCAGAGCTTAATAAGAAGAGTATCATCCCAAGTTTGGAGACACCAGGCAAACCTGGTTGTGGTAACCCCGATTTGAAGGTCTCAAGTCTGGTTTCCAGTTCTGATGGAACTTTCTTGGGATTTTCCAATCTACTACCCCTATCTCAGGATCTGCTTCAGGATTGCCAAGGGAAATGTCATCTGCTGATTTTCTCACGTTCGCTCCATCTAATGGCGTGGCGGATTACAGGGAACGTTGGAAGGTCCAAGGAATCTCAGCGGGCGCGGTCTCTTTACTATCCATAGGCTGGACAGTGAGTAACAACAAAAGATACCACTCTGTCTGGTCAAGATGGGGGAGTTGGTGTCATCAGCGGCACGTGGATCCGATGGGGGTGGAGGTTGTCCATGTCTTGAATTTTTTAGCCTCCTTGACTTCGGAGGGTCTAGCTTACAGAACTATTTATACCTTCAGGTTGACAATTTCAGAAGGTCACTTGCCAGTGGACGGACACTCTAGAGGCATGCATCCTCTGGTGTGCAAATGTCTCAGGGGCATTCGTTTGTCTTTCCCTCTTGAGCCTCACTACTCTACTTTATGGAATGTGAATAAGGTGTTGAGGTTGTTTACGTCCTGGACGTTCAACAAATATCTGTCTAAGAGATCTCTGCCAAACTGGCTACTCTGTTGTGCTTGATATTGTGTTCTAGAGTTTCGGATGTGAGAGCCCTGGACTTGACAGGTAGAGTATTCACCCCTGAAGGGGTTACCTTTTATATTTCCAGGAGAATGAAAACCAGTTCAAGGTTAGTATCTTATCCTTCATTTAATGATGTGCCTAAATTGTGTGTGTTGAAGGCTCTTAAGGCCTATGAGACGATGACTGAGGATATTCTCCCTCATGGCAAGAGACATTTGCTCATTGCTCTTACGAGGCCTCATAGGGCGTTTTTCCCCCCTACTATTGCACGATGGGTTCGATGGGTCATGCAGGAAGCAAGGATTGACACGTCTCGCTTCAGAGATCACTCGATGTGCGGAGCCATGTCTTCAAAAGCGGTGTCTCTGGGTGCACGTTTGGAAGATATTCTGAATTCAGCATATTGGTCTACGGAGTCTACTTTTAAAAGATTCTACTCCAAACCAGTTACACATCTGGCTACCTTGGTAGTTGACAAGCTTTAAACTAGCCTAATCCTCACCTCCGGTCCGGACATAGAATGAAAAATTTCCTAGCTATCGTAATGGAAAATTTCAATTCTTTTAAGGACTTGGAGGCGAGGATTAGCCCACCAGTGACTAGAGTATTCTTTTTCCTCTCAATGGATCTGCGTTCTGAAGTAGGTACATTGTTCTAAAAGACTGGTTAATGTTTATGTTAACAGTTAAGTTGAATGGACTTCATTGAATATAATTTGTTCAGGGTAGATATCTTCTATAAAGCTATTTCTAGGAGGTTTTACAGGATGTTTCTGTTTCCTGGGACCAGATTCGAATAAACAGGAGGGAATCTGAAGTTTAGGAGCTGTATCACAGAAAGAAAGAGAAGGATAGAGCGCCTCTGCAGGAAGTTAACTAGATGGAAGTCCTTCGATTGGTGGATTGGCTGCTGTTTTTGTTTCCCTGTAGCACATAGGAAATGTTGTTTATTGTAGCTGTGATCTTTTAATGAAAGCTGGAGTGGAATAATGGAAGAAAGTAATGCCTAATCCTCACCTCTGAGTCCTTAATAAAATGTAAATTTTCCGTTACAATAGCTAGGACATTTTTCATTTTGTGTATGGTCTGTGCTACTGTGGCTTTTAATAAATACCTTCTAATAATACTAGTCCAGATGTGCGTGCTGGCTCGGGGGAAAGGTGAGCAAAACTCAGACAAATATATATGTTGTCAATGGAAGGCCGGGATACCCTTCTCAGGGCCTTTGTTTTTTCCATATCAGTGTGGCTCCGTACTCCTGGCATGGAAGGCCCCAAAAGTAATTGATATTGGCATGCCTCGGTGGTGCTTATGTAGGTAATGCGCATGTCACTTCCTGCGTGGACGACACTGATGCAAAGCCAAACGATGCCACCTACTGGCGCACAGGTGTACTGCTCAAAAGTCTTCCGGATCCAGTTTGACGCCTCAGGATATTCTAAGGTAAGGAAACTGCGTCTAGATAGTCTCTACCAGATAAGGCATTACCAAAGGGAAGTAACTTGTTCGTCTTACACTTAAGAAGGTTGGAGTAGGAGTCTTCAAAATATCTGATATAATTGTTATGCACTATTTTAACTGTTATGTTGCTACAGCAGTTCATAGTTAGTTTTATTAATATTGAAGGTGTGCATAATATTTTGGATTTAACACCTTCTGAGATGTTATGCTGTTTCCAGTTTGGAAATTCTGAGGTGAATATTTTGCACCTGGTCTCTGGGTAATGAGTGAAAAAGAGAAGACCATTTGTGGTAGACAGGTGCCATGGAGGCTTCAGGGCTCTATGTAATGATGAAAAGAACTGTGAGGGCTTTTTATGTTTGTAGGTGTGATGTCTGTTTGAATATATGATGGGGAAGCTGCTTGGTCCTGCTACACAGAATGTTTCTTTAGTTTTTGATTAACCTAGTGTGACATGTGTGAACTAGATATTGTATACATTAAGTAGGTAGTGTTGAAACACCTTCAGATAGATTGTTTTATCACTATAATGGGGGGTATGATCCATAAAGCTGTGATGTTCTATGATTCAAAAGACATGATTGCTTCATGGACTTCTCTTCTCTTAGTGGTATCAATAAAGCAGAGCTTTCTGTCTCTGAAAGCTGTGATACATAGTAATTTAAGAAGTAATTCTAATGGAACACTGATGACAAATATCTGCCCATTCACTGGATGTGTTTATTACTATGGTGCCTGGCAAATCTTATTCACAACTGCTAGATTTCCCTTGATCCCCAGGTATGCAGGTATATTAACTTACCATTTGGATTGGGGAAAATGAACAAGTGCCCCATGAACATCTCCAACCTTGCCTAGAAAATGTTGTAAATTAAGAAAAAGAAAAAAGGCGAAAGCCATCAAAGGCCATGTCCATAAGCAAGGCTTGGACATCCCCTAAAAAACAGTGGTTCTTAGCCAAGCATGGCACCAAAGGGCCGCAAACTATGAAATCGCTATACCCAGCAAGTTGGTCATGTCAAGTCCACATCCTATGGTAAACTTTGCTGTGTTTCGCTTATTAGCAATAGCTTGGGAGAGTATGGCTCTGGCCTCCTCCGAGACAACGGGCATCACTTGTACAACTGAATCCCAGATGGTTTGGAAATATAGGTCCAAAAGGCATGGTGTGTTCACTGACCACAGTGCAAAGCAGGAAGAAGAGAACATCCTCTTTCCAGAGGTATCTATCTTGCCTTTTGGCTTCCCTATCCAGTGGAGTGATAGGTAACGTGTCAGGGTTGATCGTAGAACTGGCTTTGACCACCAAGCTCTCTGGGGTAGGGTGTCGGGATAGGAAAGTAGGGTTCCCCTGAGCAGGGTGAAGGTGGCAAGTAACTGTCCATGCACAGGAGCCCCTTGGACCAGAGCCCAAGAAGGATAACAGTAAGGCTTCACTGAATGGGAGTAATGGTTCAGAGGGGAGGGACTCCTGGCTGAAACAGCTCTGTCAAGATGCTTGGTCTGACCACCGTTGAGGGCAGGTTCCAAAACCTCAGTCACCCTATGCACCACCATAGCAATAGAGGCTTCCTCCTCTATAGCCACGGTAGGGGGAAACCAGACCAGTGTCAGGCGAAGTGTCTTGCCCACTGGCCTCCGCCACATAATCATACCAGTTGTCCTCCTTATCTAAGGGATGCTAGTAACCATAAGGGTCCTCAGACCTCTCCCATCCCTCTCCATCTCCAGGCCCATCAATAGTAAAAGACACTGGCTTTTCTCCAGAGAACACGGTCGGTGCCAGAACCGGTGTCTAGCAATGCCCATCCGGCTCTGTGTCGTAGTAAGGAATGAGGATGGGGATGGCGCCGGTGTGGGATGCTGGCACTGGAGCAGGCATTGAGGAAGGTCTTGGTCTCCCTGGTGACTCCACTCTGGATTCCAGCAAAGGATCCATGGGGCCCAACTGCTGCTGAGAGCGAACGTGCTGATGAAGAACCAGTAGGGGCCCCTCCCGTTCCTGTGGGGCCCAAAGGTGCTCTAGAGTGGCTGCGCAGCCCAAATATGAGGTGCATGGCCTAAAAAAAATTCTTATAGCTGGGCAGGGGTCACTCCGGGTTCTGGAGAATCAAGGAAGCATGGAGCAGACCCTTACTTAAGCTCCACCGAAGCATGAGGCCTGGATTGCTGATGCTCCTGCACCTCATCAGACGACTTTGATGGGTGAGGTGACGACAAAGACCTCTTCGAATTCTTTGATTTTTTTGTGCTTGTGGGACTTATCCGATTTCCCCCCACAACTCTGGTATCAACTCACCAAGACAAGCTGTCTCTTCAATAGTGCATTATTTTGGGAGATTTCAAACCAGCCCATTTTTGTGCAACCAGAAGTGGATTCTCTGTCCTCTACTATATCACTGGATGACTAGGTTAAGCATTTCTGCTCTCCATGTAAATATAAAGTACCTGAGGCCATAGGGGTAAGGAAATTCTGATTATTGTGCTTTCAAATATACATTTACCTTAGACGAAGTCTCAAATGCCATCTCTTGCCTGTTGAAAAATAATGCATCGGGCCTGATGGTACCCATCCTGCTCTTTATATACTGGAACCTCAGAGTTGGACCCCTTTGCATACTCAGGTTTTGAATGCTTCGGTCACAGTCATTAATGACTGTTTGTGGCCTGAATCCATCATTACATCAGTATACAAAGGGAGTGATGGGTTGAACCCTACATGTGATAGACCTGTCTCCCTGATCGATTCCGTTGTTAAAGTGGCTGGTTGTGTGATATTCAAGATTCTAATGCCTTGAGCAACCGCAAACAAAATCTTATTGGATCTTCAATTTGGTTTCAGACTGGGTTTGGTCACCATAGACCAGTGTCTGAATTTATACTTCATTATCAACAAATATATCATTTGTAAATCGGGACCCTGATATTGTATAGTTTCTTAGGGATGTGCACAATATTATGTCGACAACTGTAAAATTTAAAACTGATGGTTCATGTACCAAATCTTTCCCTATTAAAAAGGTGTCTACGCGGGCTGTATATTTGCACCATTCATATTTGGCCTCTATAGCAACAATCTTGAGCCTTCTTATTAGCCGATAGGGTAGATTTCCCTCAAACTGATAGTCGCTTCATTTCTGCACATATGTATGCAAATTATATGGTTCTGGTGGTCAGAACTACTCTGGGTCTGAAAAAACAGCTGGACAATTTTATTTTATGGATTCTTTGGAACTTACCACTAACATTACAAAGTCTATTATTATGGTTGCTGGTGTCAGGTCAAATAGGACTTTTTTTTTTGTTAAAGGAAGACCTATTGCAAAGGTTGATTCCTTTCCATAACTGGGTATTCTATTTGATTGAAATTGTTTGTGGTCTCCTTTGTTAGATGGCAAAAAAAAACTCATGTCAAGGATCATAGCCTGTGTTTGAATTTGCATCTTGGCTCAATTAACAAGCCAGAGAAACAAACATGTTACTTACCCTGTAACCATCTGTTCATGGCATGTAGCGCTTTAGATTCACATGCTTTGCATATTCCTGCCATCTTGTGTTGGGTCCAGATGGTGTAAGTTGTTTTTATTTGAAGAAGTCTTTCGAGTCACGCTTGCACATGGGCATCGACTCCATTGTTAGATTGCTTTTCCACAGGCAGGTGAGACTGGAATGTAGAGTA
The DNA here is from genome assembly GCF_031143425.1 of Pleurodeles waltl. Classification (NCBI taxonomy): domain Eukaryota; kingdom Metazoa; phylum Chordata; class Amphibia; order Caudata; family Salamandridae; genus Pleurodeles; species Pleurodeles waltl. Next base: position 1,203,326,367 of record NC_090445.1, on the reverse strand, counting down.
AGTGTAAGTAATAAGAAGTCCATGTGAATATAAAGTACGAAACTACAACAGCCACAGGTGTCCCTGGAGTATGGGTGCATGTGAATCTACAGCACTACATGCGACGTACAGGGGTAAGTAAAATTTTCCCCTTCGAGGCATGTGTGGCTGTAGATACACATGCTTTGCGCAGACTGTAAAGCAGCCCTCCTCGGAGGTGCTGGTTAACCTGTGGGTGTTTCAATTGTCTGAAAAAGTGTACATAGCACTGTCTGACCTACGCTGGCTTACTGGCGTGCTAGAACAATAATGTTTATTTCACACAATAATGTTTAGTGAAGGCGTGCAGTGTAGACCATGTAGCTGCTTTGCAAAGTCAGCTACTGGAATATTTCCTAGGAAAGACAGGTATACTCATTTCTTCCTAGTAGAGTGTGCTCTAGGAGGTGTAGGTAGATTTCTTTGGGCTTTAGCATAACATGTTTGAAAGAATCTAACTATCTATCTGCCTTTATCTAATTTGGATATAGGCTTTCCTTTATGGGATGGGGGGAAAGCAGCATATAGTTTAGTTCTTTTCTGAAAGTTTTAGTTCTATCAATGTAGAACATTATGGCCTTTTTAACATCTAATGTCTGGAGAGCCTTCTCCGCAACTGAATCTTGTGTGAAACAAAAACATCAATTCAACTGATTGGTTGAGGTGAAAATGAGAGACAACTTTAGAGAGGAATTTGGGGGTGTTGTGGAGAACCACTCTGTCGCTGTGGAGCCGGAAGAAGAGCTGCCAGAACGGTTCTTCCAAGGCTAAAACCTGGACCTCATTAACCCCCTCTAAGTGAGGTAATAGCAGTTAAAAAAGCCACCTTCCAAGAGAGACACTGAAGAGGGCATATATGCATCTATGAGGCTAAAATGGAGGGCCCATGTTAAGTCGTGTAAGAACAATGTTAAGCTTCCATGGGAATGCAGGTGGAACCCATGGTGGAATAACTCGAGGCCCTCCATGAAGGCTTTAATGACTGGCATTTAGAATAAAGAGATGCGTTGTCTATTCTATAGAGAGGCAACAATTGCAGTGAGATGTAATTTTATGGATGTGAATGCCAGCCTAGATTTTTGTAAACATTAGCAGAAAATCTTGTGTCCATTGGCTTTAAAAAGGATCAATTTGTTTTGAATGGCAATAAGAGATAAACCTTTTCCATTTTGCTACGTAGCATACTCTGGTGTTAGGTCTACGGGCTTCTTTATGAAAGGTCATACAGTCAGGTGGTAGACTGGGGTAACTGTGGAATTGCATTTTACCTTGTCTCCATTATTGGGCCTACTAGGCCCTATGATACTCAGTGATAACAAGGCCTGTTTGTTGAACAGCTCATGACCTAGCTGAACTCTGTTTTCTGTTCTTTTCTTTTTGCTCGGAACACATTATGATGCAGGGCTTGCTATCAAGACATCCCTCATGAAATATCATTGAACGGTAGCTGAAGCAATACATATCAAGAAATGTACAATCCTGTGTACATGTAGCCTCTGTCAGATGGAAAATTCCATCTTGCAATGTGAGGCACATAAATCATATTCTGTTACTTCCTTTGCTGTACTGTACCTTACCTTATTTGGTGCGATTTAAAAGATTACTGGTAATACCTTCTGCAATGTCCGAGAAATGATCATATGCTAATGTTCACAACTAATGAGACGCATGAACACACCTTGTGGTTTGTAGAAATACAAGATCATGTATGACTTCTTTAATTTGAACTGCTTGGACTTGGCTTCTCAAGCCATTAGTTCCCGTACCCGTAATACATTGTCTTTCTCTAAACCCTAAGGACTGGCTGGTCTTTGGTTTTGTTCTTGAACGGAAGAAGTCAGGTGGTAGACTGGGGTAACCAAACTCTATGACTTTAGGAACCAGATCACTAAGTTGAGAGTTCTGGGATGTGGGTGTCTGTTTTCTCAATGCTTCTGGGTGAGAAAGTCCAGCCTGTTCGGTAGCTTCTCATGGGGAACTGCAAAGAGGGCCAGGGAGGATGTGAACCAGGCTGGCAGGCTCACGTGGGAGTCACTGGTATCATTGTGAGAGAGGTTTGTCTGAGCTTCCAACCAGAAATGGAAGGCGAGGGAGAGGAGGAAAGCATAGGGAAATATCCCTGATCAACTCATCCATAGTGCGTTACTCTTGGATAGTGGGTGTAGAAACCTGGACACGAAGTTTAGGCATTTTGCATTTTCTGCGGTTGCAAAGAGGTTTATTTGAGGGAACCTCTATCTGTGGATGCATGGGAGGAGCACTCGAGGGTGGAGTTCCCACTCATGGACTTGTTGCTGCATCCTGCTGAGGAGGTCTGCAAAATCATTGTCTGTGCCCAGAAAGTATTCTGCTAACAGGTGAATGTTGTGATGTAGAGCCCATCTTCAAATGGTCTGTGACAAACGAGATAATTGTGGAGACCGTGCCCCCACTTTTGTAAATAGTACATGGCTGTCATATTGTCTGCTGGTATAGGATAACCTTGTAAATGAGGTAGGAAGGCTTTCAACGCTAGGTGAACAGCTTGAAGCTCTAGGTAGTTGATGTAGAAACCCTGGTGTTCAGGGTTTCAGAGACTTTGTACTGTAAGATCCCTTAAATGTGTGCCCGATCCTGTGAATGATGCATCCATCGTAACAGTGATGTGGGGAATAGGGTTGAGAAAAGGCCGCTTTTTAACCCCTTTTTTTTGCTATTTGGGGCAGGGTGCGCTTAGGTCCTCATAACTTTTTGGCCACATAAGCTACCCACGCCAAATTTGCGTTATTTTTTTCCAACATCCTAGGGATTCTAGAGGTACCCAGACTTTGTAGGTTCCCCTGAAGGAGACCAAGACATTAGCCAAAATACAGTGAAAAAGTTTGTTTAAAAAAAAAAAAATGGGAAAAGAGGGCTGCAGAAGAAGGCTTGTGGTTTTTCCCCTGTAATTGGCATCAACAAAGGGTTTACAGTGCTTAAATCACCAGCTTCCCAGCTTACTTGAATCAGAAAACCCAATTTTTCAACACAATTTTGGCATTTTCGTGGGACATACCCCATTTTTACAATTTTTTGTGCTTTCAGTCTCGTTCCAGTCAGTAACAGAAATGGGTGTGAAACCAATGCTGGATCCCAGAAACCTGAACATTTCTGAAAAGTAGACAAAGTTCTGAATTCAGCAATGGGTAATTTGCTTAGATCCTACAAGGGTTTCCTACAGAAAATAACAGCTGAAATAAAAAAATATTGAAATTGAGGTGAAAAAAACTGCAATTTTTCTCTACGTTTTACTCTGTAACTTTTCCCTACAATGTCAGATTTTTTAAAGCAATATACCGTTATGTCTGCTGGACTCTTCTGGTTGCGGGATATACAGGGCTTGTAGGTTCATCATGAACCCTAGATACCCAGAGCCAATAAATGAGCTGCACCTTGCAGTGGGTTTTCATTCTATACCGGGTATACAACAATTCATTTGCTGAAATATAAAGAGTGAAAAATAGGTATCAAGAAAACCTTTGTATTTCCAAATGGGCACAAGATAAGGTGTTGAGGAGCAGTGGTTATTTGCGCATCTCTGAATTCTGGGGTGCCCATACTAGCATGTGAATTTCAGAGCAGTTCTCAAATAGACGTTTTTTTTACACACTGTCTTATATTTGGAAGGAAAAAATGTAGTGAAAGACAAGGGGCAATAACACTTTTTTTGCTATTCTATGTTCCCCCATGTCTCCCGATAAAAATGGTATCTTACTTGTGTGGGTAGGCCTAGCGCACGCAACAGGAAATGCCCCAAAACACAACGTGGACACATCACATTTTCCCAAAGAAAACAGACCTGTTTTTCGCAAAGTGCCTAGCTGTGGATTTTGGCCTCTAGCTCAGCCGGCACCCAGGGAAACCTACCAAACCTGTGCATTTTTTTAAAACAAAGACCTAGGGAAAACCAAGACGGGGTGACTTGTGGGGCTCTCACCGGGTTCTGTTACCCAGAATCCTTTGCAAACCTCAAAATGTGGCTAAAAAAAACACTTTTTCCTCACATTTCAGTGACAGAAAGTTCTGGAATCTGAGTAGAGCCACAAATTTCCTTCCACCCAGCGTTCCCCCAAGTCTCCCTATAAAAATGGTAACTCACTTGTGTGGGTAGGCCTAGTGCCCGCAACAGGAAATGTCCCAAAACACAAAGTGGACACATCACATTTTCTCAAAGAAAACAGAGGTGTTTTTTTGCAAAGTGCATACCTGTGGATTTTGGCCTCCAGCTGCTGAACCAGCACCTAGGGAAACCTACCAAACCTGTGCATTTTTGAAAACTAGAGACCTAGGGAAATCCAAGATGGGGTGACTTGTGGGGCTCTCGCCAGGTTACGCTACCCAGAATCCTTTGCAAACCTCAATATTTGGCTAAAAAAACACTTTTTCCTCACATTTCGGTGACAGAAAGTTCTGGAATCTGAGAGAAGCCACAAATTTCCTTCCAACTAGCGTTCCCCCAAGTCTCCAGATACAAATGGTACCTCACTTGTGTGGGTAGGCCTTGAGCTCGCATCAGGAAATGCCCGAAAACACTATCTGGACACATCAAAATTATCAAATAGAAAAGTACCTGTTTTTTTGGGGGGGCAGCACCTGCGTTTTTGGTCCTGGGCTCAGCAGCCATCTAGGAAAACCTACCAAACCCAGACATTTCTGAAAACTCGACACCCGAGGGAGTCAAGGGAGGTGTGACTTGCGTGGATCCCCCAATGTTTTCTTACCCAGAATCCTCAGCAAACCTCAAATTTAGCTTAAAAAACCCCCCACATTTTTCCCACATTTCTGTGTGGGATCACCGCACCGGGACAAAGTTCCTACCACCCAACGTTCCCCTCAGTCTCCCAGTAAAAATGATACCTCACTTGTGTAGGTGGGCCAAGTGTTGGTGACAGGGAAGAGTCAAAAACACATCAAAATTGAGGGGAAACCAAAGTGGGTCCAAAAGGGGAAGTTTGAAAAAAAACATTTTTAGTCTGGCAGCAGAAATTTTATCGGTATAGATTAGACAATGCTGGGTGGTAGGAATTTTGCGGATTCCTGCAGATTCCGTAAGGTTCCATCACAAAAATGTGGGGAAAATGTGTGCTTCCCAGCAAAGTTGCAGGTTTGCAGGGCGTTGTGGGTAAGGAAATGGTGCGGGGTGCATGTGAAGCACACCAACCTGGAATCAACTAGATGTTTAGTTTTCAGATGTGTCTAGGTCTTGTGGATTTTTCTACATGGCTGCGTCCCAAAGTAAAACAAAAAAAAAGTGCAGTCCTCTCCATTGGAAGTGGGGCGATTATGAGAGTTACCAAGCACTCATGGCCCAAATGTAAAACAAAACCCCAAAATAATCACATTTCCTCTTGCTTGCCATGGGATAAGATTTTTAGTGTGCGGGGAGAGCTGAAAGACTGTTAGCTCCTTCATTTTGGGTGGGGGCATAACCAGGCCCATACTGGTTGGTAACCACCACCCCATTATTTGCTTTTATTTTTGTATTCCCTGGCATCTAGTAGGCTTTCTGACTCCCTCGGGAGTGGATGGGGGGAAATTGCCCCATCTGTCCACTGGTGGGCAGAACAACTTTGGCCCCATTTATTTGGGGTGGGGGTATGGCCATACCCCCAACCTCTTATTTTGAAAAAAAAACTTCCCTGGTCTCTGGTGGGGTTTCTGCCCCCCTTGGGGGCAGATGGGCCTCCCAAAAATAGGCCAATCTGCCCCCAAAGGGGGTAGTTATGGCCAACAGTTATGTGCCCCCATGGGGAGCAACCCTTGCCCAAGGGGCTGCCCCCTCCCCCAAACAAAACACAAACATAAACACACACCAATCCATGGTGTCTAGAGGTTGCTGCCCCCCTTGGGGGCAGACTGGACTAACAAAAATAGGCTGATCTGCCCCCAAGGGGGGCAGAAATGGCCTAAATACAATTTGCCCCCAGGGGAGCGACCCTTGTCTAAGGGGTCACTCCGTATACATAAAAACATAAAGTAAATTAAAAATAATATATATCCCTGGTGTCTAGAGGTTTCTGCTGCCCCTGGGGGCAGATTTGCCTAATTATATTAGGCCGATTTGCCTCCGGGGGGGCAGAAAAGGCCTACAAATATTTTGTCCCCCCTGGGGAGTAGACCTTGCCAAAGGGGACGCTCCCCTTATGCGTTAGTATAAAAAATAAAAAAAATCGCTGGTGTCTTGTGGTCTCTGCCCCCAGGGAGGGCAGATATGGCCTAAAAATAATTTGGCCCCCGGGAGCAACCCTTGCCTAAAGAGTAGCTCCCCAAACATAGAAAAATACAACAAAAAAAAATATGTGGGGTCTAGTGGTTTTCTGCCCCCTGGGGGGGCATCAGACATGGCCTAAAAATCATTTGCCCACCGGGGGGAGCTCCCCTTATGTGCAAGTATGAATAAAATAAATAATCCCTGGTGTCTAGTGCTTTCTGCCCCCGGGGGAGGCAGAAATGGCCTAAAGATATTTCGGCCCCCTGGGAGCGACCCTTGCCTAAGGGATCGCTCCCCAAACATTTTTTTTGTTAAAAACAATAAATAAAATGATCCCTGGTGTCTAGTGGATTTCGGCCCCCTGGGGGCCGATCGGCCTAATAATTTTAATCTGAGGAGCAGCCCTTGCCCAAGGGGCCGCTCCCCTTATTTGAAATACAAAAAAAAAAAAGAAATCTCTGGTGTCTAGTGGGCATTTCTGCTACCGGATCAAATGCTCAGAGAGACATGAAAGGAGAGAAAAGGCCTTGCCTCTCCTTTCATGCCGCTCTGCCCCCTCCACTTGATCAGAGGAGAAATGCCTCTGATGAGGTCAGCGAGCGAAAGCGCGCTGACGTCATCAGATGCCACGGGGGAGGCGGTGGAAGGGGAAGCAATTCCCCTTCCATATCTGCCCAGGGGAGGGGGGTGCTCGGCCATCTAGGAGAGCACTAGCGCTCCCCCCGTGGGCCCATAGCAGGTGAGTTGGTCTCGGCACCAGGCAACCAGTGCCGAGGGTGAGACCAGCTCGTCCGGGGCACCCTAGTTGTTAAATAGGTTGTTTTTATTCCACCATTGCAGACAGCGATGAGTTCGGCGGTCCCTCATCACTAGATCCTCTAACTGTGACGGAGACCACTGACAAGCTAGACATTCCTGCAACCGGTACATGTGTAGTGGAGCATGCAGTACTGGAGTCCATCAGACCTAAGAGGCACATGACTGTCCTCACTTTGAGTTGTTGATTTGTCTGAAATTGAGGTAATAGTGTCTGAAAATTCTGGACTCTTGGGGGATTGGGATAAGCTAATCCTATTTGTACATTTAGAATAGCTCTAGATACAGCTGAATCTTTAGAGGGTGCAGGTAAGATTTGGAAACGTTGATGGTGAACCACATGCAGTGGAGCAGATCTATTGTAATCTTAGTGTGTTGTTAACGCTATTAATGAGTGCTGGCTTTGATAAACCAATCGTCCAGACATGGAAATATGTGGATTTTTTGTCAGCGTAGATGGGCTGCTACCCACCACTAGGCATTTGGTTAATACCTGAATTGCAGTAGTCACCCTGAAAGGGAGGACTTTGAACTGATAATGTTTGCCACCCACCACAATTCTAAGATATTTGCGATGAGCTGGATGTAAAGTCGCCCTATTGAACAAGTGGGATTACATCATGCAGGGTGACTATGTAGAAATGCTCTGAAAAGGACGTACTCATTTAGTGGCCTGGGATCTAGAATTGGCCCTAAAGAGCCATTTTTGGGGGGTATTAAGACGTATAGAGAGTAAAAGCCTGAGCCCATGTTGAAGCGGAACAGGTTTCACAGCTCCTTTGAGAAGAGCTTGGACTTCCTGTTTGAGCAATGTTTGATGATCCAGTGATAGCCTGCGAGGTAGAATGTTGGGAGGTATGGTAGTAAGCTCCAGCCAATACCCATGTTGGATAACGGCTACACCCGCTGGTGTGACGCAATTGTTTGCAATGTGCGAAAGAAAATCCTGCAATCAGCTCTGACAGGTGTTATATATGGTGGGGGCAGGAGAGGAAAGTCATTGTTTGGTGGTGGGTATTGCTCCACATGGGGAGGCACCCTTACCTCTACCTTTTGCATTGTTGCCTCTGTAGGAGCCATGGTAGTAGCCCTTTGAGGAGGTACTTTGGCCCTGCTGACATTCGTAGAAGCATGAGGCGTCCGAGGAGGTTACCTTTGATCTCCCACAGTAAAAGGGGTGGCAAAAGGAGCCTTGAGGAGCAGGTATTCGAAGGTCCCCCATTACTGTTGCCGTCTCCATATCGTTTTTGATCTTCTCCAATGTGGCATCTACATGGGGACCAAAGAGATGTTCCTTGTCAAAAAGCATATTAAGTACTTTTGTTGTACTTCTGTTTTGAAACCAGGGATTCGTAGCCATGCATGGCGCCTGAGCAAAATGTTAGTATTAATCCCTGTAGCTGAGGTGTCGGGGGCCACCTAATGAATAAAGTATTGAGGTGTTGGAGATAAACTTGCCCTCTGCCACAAGTTCTTGCCCACGTTGTTTGTGTTCAGACGGGAGATATTGGCAGTGATCCTTCAATTTATCCAAGTAAGCATGGTTGTTGCACCCTATGAGTTGGTGATGCGCCAATGATTAGGAGCTTGTGGTGCAACTCTTTTCACCGCAGAATCAATACGCTTGCTTTCCTTGTCAGTATTGGCACGTTTGAGAGCAGTGTTAGTGATGAGGGAGTCTGGTGTTAACTGGCCCCTGATGTATATGGCATCAGACGGGGAGGGCTAGTGTCTTTTCTTTATTCTGGAGGTTATGACCCTAGCCCTAATAGGATTCTTAAGTATGTCCACTGTGTGCTGATACATGCCCTTTAACATATGGAGATAGTGTGTGGCTCTATGAGTGGTTGAGACGGTATCAGGAAGTACTCTTCTAAAGGCTCTTTGTGTGGTTGCACGTTGTAAAAATGCAGCAGCACTGGCTAAAACTGCCTGATACGATGTAGCACCATCAGGAGGAGAGGGGCGGGCAGGGTGTAAGTCCGGATATGTGTCCCTGGTGGGGGATCAGCATCATAGGTATCTCAGGGGGTCATCTTGTGGTGGTATCCCAAAAGTGTGTTTCAGCATAACCACGAGAATCCGACTGAGGAGACCCTTGAGGTGAAATGTCTAATGGGTCTTCTATATACTGTGGTAGGGAGGTGAAGCTGGTGGTGGTGGAAGAGAAAAAGAACTGGTGGCTTTGTACACTTTCTTCTGCTGTTTCAGTGGAACCAGCACGTCCAAAGCCTCTTTGGAAAGTTAGCCTCCTTTTAGGTGGTGGAGGCTTGGGAGACTAAAGGATACGTCCGGTGTGAGGATGGATGTGGATTTGTTTTTGTTTAGTATCCAGCTGTTCTTGGAGTCTATGAAGAATTTGCTCCACTGTTGTGTCAGAACCAGTCTTTGAACTCTGATTCGAGGGCTTTGGATACAACCCAGATTTTGGTTTATGTGTCAAAACCAGGACAGTGCACGCTCTAAGGGTGACTAGAATGCAAAAACCCAACACTCTCAAGATAATGTAATTTCTACATTGTACGGATATGTTATTGTTTAACCTTTTGCATTACAGAATTCAATCCTGAAGACTCATTCTTAAGGTGCTTATAAATACTGTTCATTTGCAAGGTATTGCTGCAGGCTTTCAGAGTGAGTCAGGGTGTGATCCCTTTCCAGGGCCTTCTAGAAGCTTTCCCTGCAGCATGCCTGGGTGTGGTTGTGGGTTGGGCCAAGACTCTATAAAAGGGAGCCAGCCCAGCTCACCGTGCTCACTATTCAGAGGTCCCGGTGCAGAGCGGCAGCAACTTCCTGAGCTCCTGTTCCGGTGGCCTACCTTGATCTTCCAGGCCTCTGCCCTTCATACTACAGTCGTGATCCTTAGTCAGGGCGGTAAGACGGAGGTTGGGCTGGGCCCCCGACCCCGTAATCAAGGACGCTCGAATTCTCTGGCCTAATTCTTCATGCTAAAACAATTTGCCTTTGCGCGTGTGAATGTGCGTTTGGATTTTTCATGGCATTTGCATGCTGGCATTCGAATCGGTAAGATGCACGATTATTTTCCTTGTGATTAATTCATGATACTCATAGTGCGCTACCATTCCTTGGCAGTTTCATGGTGGCGTTCGAATCGGCAAGACGCGCGATTCGTTTCTTGGTGATTTAACCCTTGATGCTCATTGTACGCTACCATTTCTTTGACAGTTTCATAGTGGCATTCGAATCGGCAAGACGCGCAATTCTTTCCTTGTGCGTAATTCATTATATTCATTGTGCGCTATCAGTTCCTTGGCAGTTTCATGGTGGCATTCGAATCGGCAAGACGCGCAATTCTTTCCTTGTGATTAATTCATAATACTCATTGTGCGCTACCATTCCTTGACAGTTTTCATGGTGGCGTTTGAATCGGCAAGACGCGCGATTCGCTTCCTAGTGACTTAACCTTTTGATAATTATTGTGCGCTACCATTCCTTGGCAGTTACATGGTGGCATTCGAATCGGCAAGACGCGCGATTCCTTCTTCGTGTTTTAATTCATGTTATTCATTGTGCGCTACCATTTTTTGGCAGTTAAATGGTGGCATTCGAATCGGCAAGATGCGCAATTCTTTCCTCGTGCTCAATTAATGTTATTTACTGTGCGCTACCATTCGAAGGCATTTACTTGGTAGTATTCGAGTTGAAAAGTCGCGTGATTTATTCCTTGAATCTACGTTGTGTTATTCTTGGTGCACAATCCTTCTATGGTGTTTAATACTTATATGAAAACCTGCAATGTGCGCAATCCACTTTTTCAATGTTTTGAGAGAACACAAAAAGACCACAGTTCTAGATGTAATGTTGTGTGTTCCTGATATGTATTCTTAAAATAAGAATCATATGATGGCTCAGAAATTACTCAGATTGTTTCCTGATTTTCATGCTAAAGAAAGTACTTGAATCTGTTAGTTTTATCTAACCTCTCTTGTATCCCCCACACGTATTCAGTCATCTAAAAGCCTAGTCATTTTAAGACTATTTTTTAGGTTGTTCATGTTTTCTGAATGATGATGCTTAGAGTCATAGCATAGTACTGATTTCATGAGATATAATTTTGATGTTGTGTGTTTTAACCTCTTGCTTCCTACAGGTCTCCTTCCCAGCTGTTCCCTTCCTAATCCCCTTTTCCCCACTTGGACTCTCTTAGACTCTGTGACAAATCTAATCAGAGTACTGGAGCTGTCTTGTGGTGGAAGTGTTGGGAACGTGCACAGACCCCGAGGATCTGGTGACTCTGACAGAATAGTGAGCCCTTGAATTATTATCCTCCTGGTTTGTGTTTGTTCTCAGCATGGCCACACTGGACGAGCTAGTCAAGGCTATCACACAGCTCCAGGCAGAAGTGGTATCATCAAAAGATTTGACAAATAGCCTAGATGAGCAAGTGAGTCAGTTATAGCATAAGGTAGAGAAGAAGGAACAAAGTCCCATAGGTGTGTCTTGGCCAGGTACTTCTTCTCAGACTTCTGGAGGTAATCCGACAAACATTTCCCTCAATGTTCCTTCAGCCATTCCTTTAGCTCCCCCAGAACGTTTCTCAGGTGAACCCTTGAAAGCACAATCTCTCCTGGTTCAAGTGGAACTACACTTCACCTGCAGACCACATACTTTTCCCGATGCCCAGTCCAAAGTAGTTTTCTTATTATCATATCTGTCTGGAGATGCAGCTACCTGGGCTATTCCTCTTGTGCATAAAGATAGTCCCCTGTTGTACAACTGGAGAAACTTTGTTTTTGAGTTTGAGCGAGTTTTTGATCGTAGAACTATAACACTATCAGCAGATCGTGAACTATTAGACTTACGCCAGCGGAATCAGGACTTAGTGTCATATTTAGCCAACTTTATTCGGCTGGTCGCTGAGACATCCTGGCCAGAGGAAAAAAAAAGCGGCCTTGTTTTACAAGGGACTCAAAGAGGAGTTAAAAGATATCTTGGCGCAAATCGACCCGCAACCTACAGACTGTCAAGAATTAATAAACATTGTCTTGAGGCTTGATCATTGTTTAACTGAACGAAAAGGAACGCGTAAAAAGACTGAAAAATATTCTTGGGGTGTGGCACGATAACAAAGACTCAAGAACTCCGAAAGAAAGAACTCCTGAACCGATGGAGATTGGAACCATCAGGAGACCTTTGACCAAAGATGAAAAGGACCTACGCAGAAAAAATTGACAATGCCTCTATTGTGGGCGGAAAGGTCATTTCGTTAAAGACTGTTCAATCAAACCAAAGAACAAGCGAGGTCCAGTTCAGAAGGTTGCAGCCAATGCATCAGTCGAGTCGGAAAACTAAAACACCCAAGATGCAGAGAAGGGTTGCTCTTGGGTGTCACCGTTCACAATCTAGACATCTCAAACTGGGAATAAGAGTTCAGGTTAAGAAAAAGACCTATTTCAAGAAGGCTCTAGTCGATTCTGAGGCTACCGGGAACTTTGTTGATGCCCAATTGGTTCGTGCATGGGGGATCCCATGTATTGAAAAGAAGACCCCAGAAATCATCCAGGCAGTCGATGGAAAACTCTTGACTGGAGGTCTGGTAACTCTTCAGACTGTCCCCTTGTCGGTGATTTGTGAAGATAAAAATCTAAGAAAGAAACATAAAGAGAAACTTATCCTTGACGTGATCCATGCTCCCCAGTATGGGATTATCCTTGGTGTAAGGAAATGCGGGTCCACACTGAAGCTACTCTAGTTTCTGAGAGTGGGGTGGATTTAGCCACACTAGCTGTCTGGCCGCCTAACATGCAAAAATACAGACAGCAACTCTTAATTAATGGGACTAGAATAGAGGGACTGAGGGATACAGGTGCCAGTGTCACCATGGTGACAGAGAAACTGGTTTCCCCTGGCCAATACCTGACTGGAAAAACTTACACAGTCACCAACGCTGACAATCAGAAAAAAGTACATCCCATGGCAATGGTTACTTTAGAATGGGGAGGGGTCAATGGCCTGAAACAGGTGGTGGTCTCCTCAAATATCCCAGTGGACTGTCTGCTTGGAAATGACCTGGAGTCCTCAGCATGGGCTGAGGTAGAACTAAAAACCCATGCAGCAATGCTGGGTATCCCTGAACTGGTGTGTGTGAAAACAAGAGCACAATGCAAGGCACAGGGTGAACAAGTAGAGCTGGAGTCTGGAAGAATGGCCCAGCCTACCAAGAGAACAGGAAAGGCAGTTGGGAAACCAACTGCAACACAGCAAAAGAAAGGGAACCTCTCTTCTCAGGAAGAAGTTCTGCCCTCTGAGGGAACTGAGCCTTTGGAGCTTGAACCTTACCAGGTTGAGCTCTTGGGCCCAGGGGGACCCTCCAGGGAGGAGCTGTGTAAGGGACAAGAAACCTGTCCCTCTCTTGAAGGCCTTAGGCAGCAAGCTGCTGAAGAGTCCAAAGGCAAGAAAAATGGAACACATAGGGTCTATTGGGAAGATGGACTCCTGTACACTGAGGCCAGAGACCCCAAACCTGGTGCCACTAGGAGAGTGGTAGTGCCTCAGCTGTTCAGGAAGTTCATCCTAACATTGGCCCATGACATTCCCCTTGCTGGACATTTGGGACAAACCAAGACGTGGGAGAGGTTAGTCAACCACTTCTACTGGCCCAATATGTCCACCATGGTTAAGGAGTTTTGCCTCTCCTGTCCCACCTGTCAAGCCAGTGGTAAGACAGGTGGGCATCCAAAGGCCCCCCTCATTCCACTTCCAGTGGTGGGGGTTCCCTTTGAAAGAGTGGGTGTGGACATAGTTGGTCCACTAGAACCTCCCACAGCCTCAGGAAATATGTATATCCTGGTAGTAGTGGATCATGCTACCAGGTATCCTGAAGCTATTCCCCTTAGGTCGACTACTGCCCCTGCAGTAGCCAAGGCCCTCATTGGTATCTTTACCAGAGTGGGTTTCCCTAAGGAGGTGGTGTCTGACAGAGGTACCAACTTCATGTCAGCCTACCTGAAACATATGTGGAATGAGTGTGGAGTGACTTATAAATTCACTACACCTTACCATCCACAAACTAATGGCTTAGTTGAGAGATTCAACAAGACATTAAAGGGCATGATCATGGGGCTCCCAGAAAAACTCAAAAGGAGATGGGATGTCCTCTTGCCATGTCTGCTTTTCGCTTACAGAGAGGTACCACAGAAGGGAGTAGGATTCTCACCCTTTGAACTTCTGTTTGGTCATCCTGTAAGGGGACCACTTGCTCTTGTTAAAGAAGGCTGGGAGAGACCTCTCCATGAGCCTAAACAGGACATAGTGGACTATGTACTTGGCCTTCGCTCTAGAATGGCAGAGTACATGGAAAAGGCAACCAAAAACCTTGAGGCCAGCCAACAGCTCCAGAAGTTTTGGTATGACCAAAAGGCTGCACTGGTTGAGTTCCAACCAGGGCAGAAAGTCTGGGTTCTGGAGCCTGTGGCTCCCAGGGCACTCCAGGACAAATGGAGTGGCCCTTACCCAGTGCTAGAAAGGAAGAGTGAGGTCACCTACCTGGTGGACCTGGGCACAAGCAGGAGCCCCAAGAGGGTGATCCATGTGAACCGCCTTAAGCTCTTCCATGACAGGGCTGATGTGAATCTGTTGATGGTAACAGATGAGGATCAGGAGGCAGAGAGTGAACCTCTCCCTGATCTTCTGTCATCAGACCCAAAAGATGGCACAGTAGATGGAGTGATCTACTCAGACACCCTCTCTGGCCAACAGCAAGCTGATTGTAGGAGAGTCCTACAACAGTTTCCTGAACTCTTCTCCTTAACCCCTGGTCAGACACACCTGTGTACCCATGATGTGGACACGGGAGACAGCATGCCTGTCAAAAACAAAATCTTTAGACAGTCTGACCATGTTAAGGAAAGCATCAAGGTGGAAGTCCACAAGATGCTGGAATTGGGAGTAATTGAGCGCTCTGACAGCCCCTGGGCTAGCCCAGTGGTCTTAGTCCCCAAACCTCACACCAAAGATGGAAAGAAAGAGATGAGGTTTTGTGTGGACTACAGAGGGCTCAATTCTGTCACCAAGACAGATGCTCATCCAATTCCAAGAGCTGATGAGCTCATAGACAAATTAGGTGCTGCCAAATTCTTAAGTACCTTTGACTTGACAGCAGGGTACTGGCAAATAAAAATGGCACCTGGAGCAAAAGAGAAAACAGCATTCTCCACACCTGATGGGCATTACCAGTTTACTGTTATGCCCTTTGGTTTAAAGAATGCCCCTGCCACCTTCCAAAGGTTGGTGAATCAAGTCCTTGCTGGCTTGGAATCCTTTAGCACAGCTTATCTTGATGATATTGCTGTCTTTAGCTCCACCTGGCAGGATCACCTGGTCCACCTGAAGAAGGTTTTGAAGGCCCTGCAATCTGCAGGCCTCTCTATCAAGGCATCCAAATGCCAGATAGGGCAGGGAACTGTGGTTTACTTGGGCCACCTTGTAGGTGGAGGCCAAGTTCAGCCACTCCAACCCAAGATCCAGACTATTCTGGACTGGGTAGCTCCAAAAACCCAGACTCAAGTCAGGGCATTCCTTGGCTTGACTGGGTATTACAGGAGGTTTGTGAAGGGATATGGATCCATTGTGACAGCCCTCACTGAACTCACCTCCAAGAAAATGCCCAAGAAAGTGAACTGGACTGTGGAATGCCAACAGGCCTTTGACACCCTGAAACAAGCAATGTGCTCAGCACCAGTTCTAAAAGCTCCAGATTATTCTAAGCAGTTCATTGTGCAGACTGATGCCTCTGAACATGGGATAGGGGCAGTTTTGTCCCAAACAAATGATGATGGCCTTGACCAGCCTGTTGCTTTCATTAGCAGGAGGTTACTCCCCAGGGAGCAGCGTTGGAGTGCCATTGAGAGGGAGGCCTTTGCTGTGGTTTGGTCCCTGAAGAAGTTGAGACCATACCTCTTTGGGACTCACTTCCTAGTTCAAACTGACCACAGACCTCTCAAATGGCTGATGCAAATGAAAGGTGAAAATCCTAAACTGTTGAGGTGGTCCATCTCCCTACAGGGAATGGACTTTATAGTGGAACACAGACCTGGGACTGCCCATGCCAATGCAGATGGCCTTTCCAGGTTCTTCCACTTAGAAAATGAAGACTCTCTTGGGAAAGGTTAGTCTCATCCTCTTTCGTTTGGGGGGGGGTTGTGTAAGGAAATGCCTCCTTGGCATGGTTGCCCCCTAACTTTTTGCCTTTGCTGATGCTATGTTTACCATTGAAAGTGTGCTGAGGCCTGCTAACCAGGCCCCAGCACCAGTGTTCTTTCCCTAACCTGTACTTTTGTATCCACAATTGGCAGACCCTGGCATCCAGATAAGTCCCTTGTAACTGGTACTTCTGGTACCAAGGGCCCTGATGCCAAGGAAGGTCTCTAAGGGCTGCAGCATGTCTTATGCCACCCTGGAGACCTCTCACTCAGCACAGACACACTGCTTGCCAGCTTGTGTGTGCTAGTGAGGACAAAACGAGTAAGTCGACATCGCACTCCCCTCAGGGTGCCATGCCAGCCTCTCACTGCCTATGCAGTATAGGTAAGACACCCCTCTAGCAGGCCTTACAGCCCTAAGGCAGGGTGCACTATACCATAGGTGAGGGTACCAGTGCATGAGCATGGTACCCCTACAGTGTCTAAACAAAACCTTAGACATTGTAAGTGCAGGGTAGCCATAAGAGTATATGGTCTGGGAGTCTGTCAAACACGAACTCCACAGCACCATAATGGCTACACTGAAAACTGGGAAGTTTGGTATCAAACTTCTCAGCACAATAAATGCACACTGATGCCAGTGTACATTTTATTGTAAAATACACCACAGAGGGCACCTTAGAGGTGCCCCCTGAAACTTAACCGACTGTCTGTGTAGGCTGACTAGTTCCAGCAGCCTGCCACACTAGAGACATGTTGCTGGCCCCATGGGGAGAGTGCCTTTGTCACTCTGAGGCCAGTAACAAAGCCTGCACTGGGTGGAGATGCTAACACCTCCCCCAGGCAGGAGCTGTAACACCTGGCGGTGAGCCTCAAAGGCTCACCCCTTTGTCACAGCCCAGCAGGGCACTCCAGCTTAGTGGAGTTGCCCGCCCCCTCCGGCCACGGCCCCCACTTTTGGCGGCAAGGCTGGAGGGAACAAAGAAAGCAACAAGGAGGAGTCACTGGCCAGTCAGGACAGCCCCTAAGGTGTCCTGAGCTGAAGTGACTCTAACTTTTAGAAATCCTCCATCTTGCAGATGGAGGATTCCCCCAATAGGGTTAGGATTGTGACCCCCTCCCCTTGGGAGGAGGCACAAAGAGGGTGTACCCACCCTCAGGGCTAGTAGCCATTGGCTACTAACCCCCCAGACCTAAACACGCCCTTAAATTTAGTATTTAAGGGCTACCCTGAACCCTAGAAAATTAGATTCCTGCAACTACAAGAAGAAGGACTGCCTAGCTGAAAACCCCTGCAGAGGAAGACCAGAAGACGACAACTGCCTTGGCTCCAGAAACTCACCGGCCTGTCTCCTGCCTTCCAAAGATCCTGCTCCAGCGACGCCTTCCAAAGGGACCAGCGACCTCGACATCCTCTGAGGACTGCCCCTGCTTCGAAAAGACAAGAAACTCCCGAGGACAGCGGACCTGCTCCAAGAAAAGCTGCAACTTTGTTTCCAGCAGCTTTAAAGAACCCTGCAAGCTCCCCGCAAGAAGCGTGAGACTTGCAACACTGCACCCGGCGACCCCGACTCGGCTGGTGGCGATCCAACACCTCAGGAGGGACCCCAGGACTACTCTAAGACTGTGAGTACAAAAACCTGTCCCCCCTGAGCCCCCACAGCGCCGCCTGCAGAGGGAATCCCGAGGCTTCCCCTGACCGCGACTCTTTGAATCCTAAGTCCCGACACCTGGGAGAGACCCTGCACCCGCAGCCCCCAGGACCTGAAGGACCGGACTTTCACTGGAGAAGTGACCCCCAGGAGTCCCTCTCCCTTGCCCAAGTGGAGGTTTCCCCGAGGAACCCCCCCCTTGCCTGCCTGCAGCGCTGAAGAGATCCCTAGATCTCCCATTGACTTCCATTACAAACCCGACGCTTGTTTCTACACTGCACCCGGCCGCCCCCGCGCTGCTGAGGGTGAAATTTCTGTGTGGGCTTGTGTCCCCCCCCGGTGCCCTACAAAACCCCCCTGGTCTGCCCTCCGAAGACGCAGGTACTTACCTGCAAGCAGACCGGAACCGGGGCACCCCCTTCTCTCCATTCTAGCCTATGTGTTTTGGGCCCCACTTTAAACTCTGCACCTGACCGGCCCTGAGCTGCTGGTGTGGTGACTTTGGGGTTGCTCTGAACCCCCAACGGTGGGCTACCTTGGACCAAGAACTAAGCCCTGTAAGTGTCTTACTTACCTGGTTAACCTAACAAATACTTACCTCCCCTAGGAACTGTGAAAATTGCACTAAGTGTCCACTTTTAAAACAGCTATTTGTGAATAACTTGAAAAGTATACATGCAATTTTGATGATTTGAAGTTCCTAAAGTACTTACCTGCAATACCTTTCGAATGAGATATTACATGTAGAATTTGAACCTGTGGTTCTTAAAATAAACTAAGAAAAGATATTTTTCTATATAAAAACCTATTGGCTGGATTTGTCTCTGAGTGTGTGTACCTCATTTATTGTCTATGTGTATGTACAACAAATGCTTAACACTACTCCTTTGATAAGCCTACTGCTCGACCACACTACCACAAAATAGAGCATTAGTATTATCTCTTTTTGCCACTATCTTACCTCTAAGGGGAACCCTTGGACTCTGTGCATGCTATTCCTTACTTTGAAATAGCACATACAGAGCCAACTTCCTACACTTGGCTTGCCATGGTTAACTCATCACAATCCAGAGATTAATTGGGCAGAACGAAAGGTAGTGTTCTCATCTGCGCTATGTTAAGAACGATGTCTCCAAAGGACTCAAGAATCGGAAGTTCGTAACTCTTACATAGCTACTGCTGCAGAGAAAGAAGTTAAGTTGCCCAAACAGTATTCGTCTTATGAAGATGTATTTGATGAGAAAGAAGCAGAGGACTTACCTCCTCATAGATCTTTTGACTGTCAAATTGATCTAGTCCCAGGTGCAATACTTCCCAACTGTCGTGTGTATGCCCTGTCAGAACATGAAAATCAACATTTACGAAAATACTTGAATCAATTCATAGAGAATGGTTTCATTCGCCCCTCTAAGTCTCCCGCAGCTTCTCCTTTGTTTTTTGTTCCGAAGGCGAATGGAAAACTTCGAACTTGTATCAACTATAGGGGTTTGAACAAAATCACCATCAAGAACAAATATCCTTTACTCCTAATTCCGGTCTTACTGGAACAAGTAAAGAAAGCACAAATCTACATGAAGCTTGACCTTCGAGGTGCTTATCATTTGGTCAGAATGAGAGAGGGTGACGAATAGAAAACAGCGTTCAATATGAGATATGGCCTTTTTGAATACACCGTCATGCCTTTTGGTCTGTGCAATGCTCCAGCAGCATTTCAATTTTTCTTGAATGACGTTTTTAGAGAGTACCTCGATATATTTGCCACAGTCTACATTGATGACATTTTGATCTACTCAGACAATGAAAATTAACATGTCCAACATGTCAAGAAAATTCTGATAGCCCTTTGTAAGCACCATTTATATTGCAAAATAACCAAGTGTGAGTTTCATGTTACCACAGTTGAGTTTTTAGGGGTTATCCTTACCCCTCAAGGTATGGTGATGGCAGAAAAGAAAGTAAAAGCCGTATCCGATAGGCCCACCCCAAAGACTGTTTGTGATGTACAATGTTTCCTGGGGTTTGCACATTTTTACCTGAGGTTCATAAATCATTTCTCCCAGACAGTGGCTCCAATTACTAAGTTATTAAGAAAGAAAGAAAAATGTGTTTGGTCCTCAGAAGCTGATCAAGCCTTTTCAACTTTGAAAGAAGCTTTTTCCACTGCCCCAGTCTTGACTCATCCTGATGCGGATTGACCTTTCATAGTGGAAGCTGATGCTTCAGATGTGGCGATAGGGGCAGTCCTGTCACAACAAAACAAAGACACTGGTCAACTTCATCCTGTAGCTTACATGTCTCGGAAGTTGAACGAAGCCAAACAGAACTATGTCATTGCTGAAAAAGAGCTTCTGGCAATTTGTGACGCCTTTAAAGAATGGAGACATCATTTGTTGGGTGCCAAATATACTGTCACAGTATATACTGATCATCGCAATCTTCAATTAATGAGTTCCGCCAGACTTTTGACTCCTCGGCAATTACGCTGGATGCTGTTTTTGCAGAGTTTGATCTTGTGGTAACCTTCCGGCCTGGTAAAGATAATCGCAAAGCTTACGCCTTGTCCCACCAAGAGTCTACCACGCTGCCTGCAGTTCAAACCTCCAGAGCTATCATTGCTCCTGACAAGGTCCTATGTATCAAAACAACTGAAGATTTCTTTGAAGACATCCGCAATTTATTCACTGTTGAAAAATGGCAGACGTGGGCCCAAGCAGATCCCAAAAGGTCAATCAAGCAAGGACTACCCTTTCATGACGCTTGTTTGTTCGTGCTCACTACTAAACTTCGCAAGATAGTGTTTCATTGGTTGCATGTTATACCTACGGCAGGTCACCCAGGTACTCCTAAAACTCTTGAATTAATCCAACGCTATTTTTGGTGGCCTACCCTAACAAAAGATATAAAAACAATGGTAAACAACTGCGAAGTCTGTGCTCGCACAGAAACAAGTCATTCAAAACCGAAAGGGTTGTTACACCCACTTCCAACCCTAAGTCGTCCTTGGGAGCACATTTCTTTAGACTTTATTACTGGTCTGCCAGTGGTTCAACTGCATTTAGTAATTCTGGTGGTAGTAGATCGTCTCACGAAATATGGACATTTCATTGCCTGTAAGAAATTGCCCACCTCTAGTGAACTGGCAACTATCTTACTGAATAGAGTGGTTCGTTATCATGGACTGCCAAAAGTGATCCTCTCCGATCGGGTGTCGCAATTTGCCTCCAACTTCTGGAAGACATGGTGTAAAACACTCCAAGTAACATCTACACTATCTACTAGCCACCATCCTCAAACAGATGGTCAAACGGAGAGACTAAATCAGACTTTGAATCAATACCTACGTTCTTACGCTGAAAAAGCACTTCATTCTTGGACATCAATGTTCTGGTTAGCTGAGTTAGCCTACAACAACTCCTTCCACACTTCTACTGGAGTTACACCCTTCTTTGGTTTGCTTGGCTATCATCATGACACCTTGCCCATCACAATTCCTCAAGAAAGTTCTCTTACACCAGCTGTGTCAGAAACCATTTAACACTTGCATCAAACCCAGAAATTGATTCAACAGCATTTAGAAAAAGCCAAACAAAAATACAAAAAGCATTATGACCAGAAACATTGTGAGGGACCGCAGTATCAACCAGGTGACAAAGTGTGGCTTTCCACAAAACATATAGACTTCAAGAAGAAGCACATGTTCAACCCCAAATTCATAGGTCCTTACACTGTCCTTCAGCAAATTAATCCTGTGACCTATAAACTGCAATTGCCAGGATCATTACGGATTCATCCAGTGTTCCATACTTCCCTCTTAAAAAAGGCAGTCCAAAAGGTCCGCCCTCATCCAGCTCCTGTTCTAGTACAGGGGGAAGAAGAATACAAAGTAAAGAAAGTGTTGGATTCTAAATTGAGAGGGCGCAACCTATGGTACTTAATCTCATGGAAAAGTTATGGCCCTGAAAGTAACTCATGGGTTTCCGCATCTGATATTCATGCTCCAGTACTTGTGAGACGCTTTAATCGTCTCAATCCAGACAAACCAGGCCCTAGAGCGCGTCTGGGAGAGGGGAGTACTGGCAACACCAGGACAGTGAGCGCTCTACGGGCGACTAGAATGCAAAAACCCAACACTCTCAAGATAATGTAATTTATGCATTGTGCTGATATGTTATTGTTTAACCTTTTGCATTACAGAATTCAATCTTGAAGACTCATTCTTAAGGTGCTTATAAATACTGTTCATTTGCAAGGTATTGATGCAGGATTTCAGAGTGAGTCAGGGTGTGATCCCTTTCCAGGGCCTTCTAGAACCTTTCCCTGCAGCATGCCTGGGTGTGGTTGTGGGTTGGGCCAAGACTCTATAAAAGGGAGCCAGCCCAGCTCCATGTGCTCACTATTCAGAGGTCCCGGTGCAAAGCAGCAGCAACTTCCTGAGCTCCTGTTCTGGTGGCCTACCTTGATCTTCCAGGCCTCTGCCCTTCATACTACAGTGGTGATCCTTAGTCAGGGCGGTAAGACGGAGGTTGGGCTGGGCCCCGACCCCATAATCGAGGACGCTCGAATTCTTGGGCCTAATTCTTCATGCTAAAACAATTTGCCTTTGCGCGTGTGAATGTGCGTTTGGATTTTTCATGGCATTTGCATGCTGGCATTCCAATCAGCAAGACACGCGATTCTTTTCCTTGTGATTAATTCATGATACTCATAGTGCGCTACCATTCCTTGGCAGTTTCATGGTGGCGTTCGAATCGGCAAGACGCGCAATTCGTTTCCCAGTGATTTAACCCTTGATGATCATTGTACGCTACCATTTCTTTGACAGTTTCCTGGTGGCATTCGAATCGGCAAGACGCGTAATTCTTTCCTTGTGCGTAATTCATTATATTCATTGTGCGCTATCATTTCCTTGGCAGTTTCATGGTGGCATTCGAATCGGCAAGACGCGCAATTCTTTCCTTGTGATAAATTCATGATACTCATTGTGCGCTACCATTCCCTGACAGTTTTCATGGCGTTCGAATTGGCAAGACGCGCAATTCGCTTCCCAGTGACTTAACCTTTTGATAATTATTGTGCGCTACCATTCCTTGGCAGTTACATGGTGGCATTCGAATCGGCAAGACGTGCGATTCCTTCCTCGTGTTTTAATTCATGTTATTCATTGTGCGCTACCATTTTTGGCAGTTACATGGTGCCATTCGAATCGGCAAAACGCGCAATTCTTTCCTCGTGCTTAATTAATGTTATTTACTGTGCACTACCATTCTAAGGCATTTACTTGGTAGTATTCAAGTTGACAAGTCACATGATTTATTCCTTGAATCTACGTTGTGTTATTCTTGGGGCACAATCCTTCTATGGTGTTTAATACTTATATGAAAACCTGCAATGTGCGCAATCCACTTTTTCAATGTTTCGAGAGAACACAAAAAGACCAGAGTTCTAGATGTAATGTTGTGTGTTTCTGATATGTATTCTTAAAATAAGATTCATATAATGGTTCAGAAATTACTCAGATTGTTTCCTGATTCTCATGCTAAAGAAAGTACTTGAATCTGAAACTTTTATCTAACCTCTCATTTCCCCCACAGGTATTCAGTCATCTAAAAGCCTAGTCATTTTAAGACTATTTCTTATGTTGTTCATGTTTTCAGAATGACGATGCTTAGAGTCATAGCATAGTACTGATTTCATGACATGTAATTTTGATGTTGTGTGTTTTAACCTCTTGCTTCCTACAGGTCTCCTTCCCAGCTGTTCCCTTCCTAATCCCCTTTTCCCCACTTGGACTCTCTTAGACTCTGTGACAAACCTAATCAGAGTATTGGAGCTGTCTTGGGGTAGAAGTGTTGGGAAGGTGCACAGACCCCGAGGATCTGGTGACTCTGACATTATGCATCGAAGCTCCGCTAGGCATCAAGACGGTAGGCGTGAACCACAATGGTTGCCCAGCACCAAGGGTCAAGAAGGCGTAGACTGGCACCTCCGGGGCTGAAGTGGTAGATGCTGAAGGTTTCGTTTGCAGTTTCAGCACCGAACCTGAAGGCAGGGCATCTGAACCGTTTGCTCAGTGTCGACCATGGCCGGAAGACAGTGGTGGACAGAGAGCCTGTCTGTGTGGATCCAGAGGCGACATGATGTAGGGGGGCAAAGGATATCGTACTGATGAGTTGTTGAGCCGGTGTAACAGCCTCCATTTCCAAATCAACCTTAAGGTTGGAGCCAGAACTGCCCTTGATAGAAAATGCCTCTTCTTCCTCAGCTGATGGCCGATGGTGGCCTACTTATTAGTGTGTTCCTGTCCTGGAGTGCTGTTGATGTTGGCAATCTGCTTCGCTGTGTTCTGGTGACAAACACAGGTTACAGACCAAATGTTAGTCGGTGCGGGGATACTTTGCATGGCAACGTGGGTAGTAATGGAAAGTGGTCCGTTCCATCACCGACCCGGAATTCTCAGAAGAATGTGATGGAGTCCGAAGGAAGGCCCCGAAGGATGAGACCCTGCAGAGGCCGCAGTTGAAGCGAACCAATGAGCGATGCGGATGTAACTCAATACACAGAAGGGAAACGCAATAGGAATAATACCGACAAACAGAATGGGTTGCACGAACCAAAAGGAGAACCGTGACGGAGTAGAAACCGAACAAAGGCACACACATTTCAACCCGACAGCGGAAAGAAAACAATCTAACAATGGAATTGATGCCCGTGCACAATATCACCAAGAGGAGGAGTCACTCTACCTCATGTCTCAAAAACCTTCTTTGAAGAAAAACAATTTGCACACATACGGACCCAACACTAGATGGCAGGAGTATGTAAAGCGTGCATCTACAGCCACACAAGCCTCGAACGCAACATTACATATTTGTCGGGCCAAATGTGCATCTACCATTTCTTATGGGGGTATAGGGACTTTGTCACTCTCCAAACACTTAAAAGTAATTTCACCAGACAATTACTGAGTCTTCCTAAATCAACTTCTGCTTACATCTCTAATGAGAAGTCTTATTTTTCAGATACTCTTGCAGTTTATCCATTAATTAGAGGGATTTTGATACGGTCTAACCCCCAACTAGCAACAGCATGCACTGTTACCTGTTAACTAGGTTCTGGTTAAACTTGTGGGTCTTACAGGCATACCACGGTCTTTATATTTAACTTCTTTTGAAGGGTCTGTGATTTATGCAAGTCAGCCAGCCTTGCTGTGTCTTATAAAGAATATATTCTTATTCTTTTGTCTGTTTACTGACAGAGGCCATCAAAATTAGACAAAGATTGGAGCCTTTGTAATTTGAATGTTGTACCTATATTTAATGCAGGTCTTTGATAGCACTCCTGTGGTTGAAACTTTGTCTCCACAGTGTGTTTCTTCGTAATTTTATAGATTATACAGCTGTTTTTTAAATTATCTAATTACACTAAATGCATTTGGTCTATTTTTATATTTTTATGAGCTTTTATAAGAGTTTTTTACTATTTATTAACAGGATGATGCTAATATGTATGGTGTAAGGGTGGGGATGATTGTGTTTTTATCCATTGCATGGGTAATGTATTGTGAATTGTTTATGGATTCTTTTATGGAACCTTCAGTCTCTGATATAAAGTTTAATGACTCACTGGCCACTATCTTCCAATATAAATTAGGACTGATACACTATGTACTATTTTAAGGGAATACCTAAATTTTCAAGGCTCTTCCATTGCCCTTACAGGAAGGTAGAAATAGAACAACTGATTGGCATCTCCTTTATTTGGGTGGGTAAGTGACCTCAAGTCCAATACATGACCAGCCTGAGGCATCCGGCACGCAGAGGAGTGTGAATCTCTAATCTTCACTTTTATTACCTGGCATCCCAGGTGCGCTATGTGATGGAGTGGCTACAGATAGATAAAAAACTGTTTTATAGCCCAGAAAATAACGATCAGGCCAATGGCACAGATTCTGAGTCAGAGGCACTACAATCGCTACACCCCCCTGATCACAAGGGCTACTCTTGAGGCTGGGACTACCTCGCTCGCTACAGGGCAATAACCACTTTCCTGTCCCCTTTGACTCCGATACATGGGGAACCAAGACTTCTCACCTGGCCTGGAGAGATAAAAGTTTCAAACTTGGAATACAAATGGCTGTTACTGCCTTAGAGACTTATTTGATAGGGGCTGCTTCTGCCCCTTTGAAGGATACAATACCCCAGAGTGGGTGAGATTTTCCTATCTACAGATCAGGCACTGAGTACTGCATCCCCCTGGGCGGGCAGAAACCACAAGAACCCCTCACATATTCTGACAAGTTTTTACAAGGCCTCACCTCCTCACAGCATCTGATGCAAATATACGCAACCCTGCTCCTTCAGACTTTTCAAACGAACCCCCATACTGGAAGTAAGATATGGAGGTGGAACTGACCAATAGGCATTTGGGGAGGGGGGGGGGGTTTGTCATACATGCATGACAAACGTTCCCCAAAACACTTAGGCCAAGAGGCAATCTATAAGATATTATATAGATGGCACTACACAATAGCATGACTCCATATCATGGACAATAGCAAATCTAAGAACTATTGGAGAGGATGCGGGAGGATGGGAACACTCTTCCACATTTTTTTGACTTGCCCATGCCTGGGGGAAACTGGGAGGAAGTCCTCCCCACTATAGCAGATATAGAAGGATTGGCCCTTGATAATGATACGGATTCAATCCTCTTGGGCCTTCCCCAGGTGCAAAGTACCCACTTCATTCGCAAAAAGGGAGGAGAATTTATCACCTCCTGCTAGCAACTAAACAAGCTATACTAAGCATGTAGGGGGAAAAACGTTTTTCCATATACCTTGGTGTGGATACAGAACATTTGGTTGCTTATGTCACATGAAAAGATAGCACATGACATCCATGATGCTTCAGACAGGTTAATCAAGATGTGGTACCCTGTCCTGGGATACCCTAGCCTAAGGCAACCTTTGAGCCTCTAACATGTTGAGTGTTACTTTCCTACCCTGGAAGACTCCAGCGTCTGAGTATCATCTGTATTGCACTGTTTATACTAGTCCTCAACTATTTACACATTGCATCACTTAGTGTTAAAGACATAAAACACCATAGCAACGTAAGTACACTTTGATGTGGTAGATTGGGGTTTGTTGTGAATAGGATTGACAGTAATGGGGTTTCCTGAATCGAAAAGCAAGGTTTTACAAAATGTCGACTTGAAGAGAATGGATGACCTTGTTGTTTATGGACAAAAGCTGAGTAATATGAGTAATATTAGGATTCAAAGTGGCACCTGAAAGAGCAGCCTATCTATTGCAGATAATAGTACACTACTGTTCAATTGCTAGCCAGGAGTCTCTGTACTGAACTTTGCCACATTTGATAGTGATTACAGGTATTAGATGAACTTGATTAAAACCAAATGATAACTTTTTATGCCTTTATGGAGTCCCTCATAGCAGAAATACAGATCGTCAGCACTACAACACCTACACAATTTCTCAGGATTAACTTAACTAAAGGATGTCAGCAATTGTGTATCCCCCTGAATTGAAAACATTAATAGTTAGGGAGTTTACAAACTATACAGCTGTCATTAATAGTCACATAAATTATATTAAGTGATACTTCCTAGGTTTTTCTTTTAGTTTTCTGCTTAAAACCATTGCCAGGCCCTAGGTAAAGTAAACACAGTCGGCTTGTGGAGCTAAGATGGTCCATTCACTGCCCCCCTGTTTTCTCCCGGCTCATCCTCTTGTGCCTCCCCAGGACTCTGAGCTTTCAGCCACCCAGGATAGTGTGACAACAGATTTGAATCTCAGACAACCTCTCTTTTCATGTTTTACCAAGCAACTAGCCCCACCTATATATCTAACTAGGAGTGGGCCCTAAAGCTTAAAACCATTGTCAAGTCATGTTCAACACAAGCACACTTGTAGTCTCACCCTAATCAAAGACGGGGTCACGGGCAGAGTGTCCATGCCCCTACAGAGACCAGAGGATGCAATTATCCACACAGAAGTTGAAGCCCCAAAACCTCCTCTAGTAACCCAGGACAGCAACTGCTGATCACTGTTGTGTACTCAGAAACAGACCCAGTAGGACTCCACCTTGTCTGGAAAGTCTCACATCAAATCCATTAACAAGGCTCTTCCAAAAAATAAATACAAAGAACAAATACACACCCATGTTTACTCAAAATACTGAGCACTCTCAAACTACCAAGGAACATGAGATCTGGACAGTGCAATGAAGGACAAATGCAAGGAATGACAGCTTGGAATTCCCAAGGATTTGTAACCACTGCAACACAGACCGTGGCAAACTCCTCAGGAGGAAATTCAAGCACACTACAGGTAAGCTACAGAACAGACCTGGAGGCGTGGCCAGACAACATGACTGGCGGGACGTACTCCTAGTGAGCTCCCAATCCTCGGTGACATCCTTCGTGGATCCTGAAGTGCCCTCGGATGTTCTGGCCCTCCCGGTGGCATCTGAGGGATACCTGTGGAGGCCAGCTGTCTCCGACTGTTGAAACTTGGCGGAGACGCGCTGCGGTGGGGACTTCAGCCTCGCGCAGGATGGTGTGGTCTGACTGTGAGGCCGCAGCTGCGGCCTGGTGCTGTGATCGGCACCGGTGAGGGGTGTGCCCTCCCCCATAACTCCTGCCGGCGCTGAGGCTGGGCGGGTGTTCCTGTATCCTGCTGGCTGTGGCCGGTTGTCCCCGTCGTTGGGTGGGTGGTGGTCTCGCGCAGCACGGTGCCGGCTTGGTGCGTGGGGTCACGGCTGCGGCCTAGCCACTAGGCTGGAGCCGGTGAGGGGTGTGTCTTCCACCTTGAGTTTCTGCACGATTGAGGGGATCGGAAGAGGATTCCCTTACGGCTGGTGGCTTACTTGAGGGGCTGCTGCTGAGCCTTGAGGACAGGTGGAGATGTCTCCCATGTGGAGAAGGAAGCTTGCCTGTGGTGCTGGAGACTGAGGCTGTAGTCCTGTGTAGATCCTGACTGGGGGCTTCTACTTGGTGCCCGTGTCCCCTGGTGGTCATTTGGACATATGGGGCTGGAGTAAAGGGCTACCTGGATGGGGAGCTTACCTCCCTGACTTGTTGGGGACTTTCAAGCATTTTGGATCTTCTGTTTGGCTCTGCTGGCCTGGTGGGTGAGCGGTCTGTGGCAGCGCTCTATTTGAACCATCGGTTATCGACGCCGGACTACCCCTGTTGGTGCTGGGGTTCCTGGTGCCCAGGAGGTGAGCATTGGCCTTGGATGCTGTGAGTTGCAGGTGACCCGGTCTCATATTGGGCTTTAGTCCGGAGGACACCGGCTGTGCGGTGACTGCCCTGCGATGGGACGACATTGGAAGACTGATGTTTCGCAGGGCAATACCATGGAACAATTTACCACTGCTGTGCCCACGCTGCAGCGTGTCACTCGTGTGGCGGGGTCAGATGACGGACAGAGCGGGTTGCTGCCTGTGGAGGAACCGTCACGAGCACAAATCCTCACAGCCATTCAAGGATCAAGAGTGGCGCTAGAGGGTAAGATTGAAATGGTAGCGGTTGATGTAAACCTGCTCACAGCGGACCTCAGAAAGGTCTTGGACAAGGTTAAGGTGGCGGAGGGCTCGATTGTGGAGCTACAGGCGGAGGTGGGAACTCTACAAAAGCAAATGGTGCAGGCTGGCTCCACGGTTGGCAGTTTGGAGGCACAGATGGAGGACGCTGAAGGGCGCTCCCGGCTAAATAATATTAGACTGCTGGTCTTCCCAGAACGCTCAGAGGGGTCTATGGTTGAGGCCTTCGTGAAAACTGGATCAGGGATGTGCTGCAGCCTGTGGGTCTCTCTAAAGTGTTTTTGTGTTTTTGGCCAAGAGGGTGCATGGAGCACTTGTTGCGCAGTCGCGGCCCGTGCGCCTCCGAGGGCCATCATTGCTCGCCTTCTGAATTACAGGGACAGGGACTGTGTCCTGAGGGCAGCTCGTGACTCGGACAAAGCAGTGTTTGAAAATGGGATGATTTCCATCTATCCTGATCACACCAACAAGGTCCAGAACTCGCAAAAGAGTTTTTTGGAAGTGAATCCGAAGCTCTGAACAATGACTATCAGATATATACTCTTTGGAGACAGGTCCCATTTCTTTGAGAAACCAGAAGAGGTTTGGAGATGGCTGGAAATGTGGAATAAGGCGGCATTGAGCAGGCCGACTGGGGCCCACGGAGTGGTGACTCGAGTCTCTGGGGCTGACGTATCTGATTGGTGGAATTGTGAGAGAGAGCAGACGACAGATTCTATGGATCAAGGAGCGGTGGATGTCTCTGCCACTCGGGTCGAGATACAACAAGATGGAACAATGGCTGTGGCTCCTGACGAATTGATGGCTGGCACTAGAGCAGGGCTGACCTTGGAATCTTCGTTGACTTCCATGCAGAGCTGATTTTCTGCCTATTGAGCATGCATCCTTGTGAACTGGTAGCTACTGAGAGCGGCTGCTTTTAGAGAATGAAACTATGTGATGCTATACTGGGCTCAATGGTGACTCTCTTATTGTTAGTCCCGCTGGACACTGATGCTGGGGGGGGGACGCTGTTCTTTTAATGTCTTTTTGCATTGAAGGGTATTGGGGTTGGTAAAGTGCTTTGGTTGCTGGGGTGGGGGGTTATCACTCCACAATTGTGGTAGGCCTTGTATGGGTGGTTGGGGATTAGGCTGTAGTCCTGACAGCATTTATAGATTGGATTTGCAGTATCATAGTTTGTTTCAGTTGTTATGCTATACGTCCGGGGTGGGGGCGGGTTGTTTGTGTGGTTTAGTTGGCACAGTTTACCAATGTTTATTGTTGGGATTACAGTGCAAGTGCTATGGTGTGATGTGCTTTGGCTACCTCTCTCAGATTAGGGGGGGCTCCATGGTGGGTGAGTTGGGAATTCAGTACCAATATGGGTCGCCGACTTAACATAATGACTTGGAATGTCAGGGGCTTGAAGAGTTATACCAAGAGATATAGGGTTCATTAATTTTTAAAGAGGCAGAAGGTGCAGATTCCCTGCCTCCAAGAGACGCATATGACGGAGGAGGAGGTGCAGAAGTTATCTAAGAAATGGCGGGTCAAATGTTTTCTTCCCCCTTCTCCTCCTACGCGAGGGGTGTGGGTGGCTCCTGGGGTTCCCTTTACCCACAAGTATAGTGAAGCTGATGTTGCAGGAAGGTATGTTCTTATTGAGGGCATGCTGGATGGTTTACCCATTATCTTTCTCAATACTTTTGCGCCCAATGTTGATGATCCCTTCTTCTATGCCAGAATCCCAGACATTCTAGGGGAAGGTGTGGACAAGCCTATTACATGGGCAGGTGATTATAACTGCATGCTGAATGGCAAGCTGGATCGTGACCCCTCGAGGTGTGGTACTATGCCTCGGATGGTGAGATCACTTATGGATGTGATGCAACAGTTGGAACAAAGGGATGGTTGGAGGCAGTTGCATCTGGATGGTAGGGAATTTACCTGTCATTCTAGAACACATCATACTCGTGCCCGGTTGGATAGGTTTCTCCTGGCTGGCCTTCATGGATCCCAAGTTTGGAGGTCACACATCTGGGTCGGTCACTATCTGATCATGCGCCTTTATTAAGGCAATTGCAATGGGGGGTGGCGGGTGCTCATACTGCACATAGTTGGCGACTGCTGGCAGAGTTTCTCGCGGATGTGGGGTGCAGAGAGGGCGTGGGTGCAGCTATAACTGCTTATATGGAGTTGAACTAAAACACGGTTGCCGTCCAGGGGTCTGGAATGGGAAGCCATGAAGGCGGTGGTGCGGGGCGTGTGCATTGGGACGATGTGTGGGGTGCACAGGCGCATGGAGAGTGAGTTGTCTGGACTGGAGGAGAGATTGGGTGCTCTGCAGGGGAGGCTCCCAAACACTAGGGGAGCGGAGCAGGAGGGGCTTAGACTAGGTAAGGCGGTCAATGACTGCTGGGTTTACTTGAGCAGGGTTACCCTCAAAGCCTATAGCCAGCGACTACACCATGAAGGGGTTAAGGCTGGCAAGCTTTTGGCATGGATTCTGAAGAGGGAGGTGGAATCCCCCCCATACTGCATATTCGATCTGCGACAGGTGAGACGGTTACGAATCAGGCGGACATCTTGGGGGTTCTGGCAGAACACCCGAGGGCGGTTTTTAGAGCTGGGCCAGCCGGGAGAGGGTGTTGGGGGTTTCCTGCAGCAGATTTGCCTTTCAAGATTGGTTGCAGAGAGTAGAGAGACTCTGGATGCGGTGATTACTGTTGAGGTGCTGAGTGACGTATTTGCAGCGATGTCTAAATCTAAGTCTCCTGGTGGCGACGGGTTTCCTATTGAATTGTATCAGACGTTTTTGTTGAGAAGCTTCTGGAAGTGTTTGAGGAATCTCATAAGTGCGGCAAGTTGCCAGAATCAAAGCGACAGGGCATTATTTGTCTGTTGTTTAAGCTGGGAGGGGACCGTGGTGATCCATTGTCGTATCATCCGCTCACAATGTTAAATAGTGATGTAAAGATCCTTTGCAAAGATCTAGCCTCCTGACTCAGAGGGGTGATTTTGGGATTGGTACACGAGGAACAGTGTGGGTTTATCCCTGGTCGTAGCATGTCTTACAATTTGTGTCGTCTGGCGCATGTGCTTTATGACACGCAGAGTGAGAACACTGAGATGGCGTTGGTGTCTCTGGACCTTGAGAAGGCTTTCAATACAGTTGAGTGGGGGTATCTGCTGGAAGTATTGCAAGGCATGGAGTTTGGTCCTGGTTTCTGTGCATGGGTCCGGCTACTGTACACTGCCCCTACTGCTCGGTTATGAGTGGGGGGGAACTGTTGGATGCCTGGGAGATTGGTAGGGGAACGAGGCAGGGTTTTCTGTTTTCACCTCTCCTCTTTGCTTTAGCCTTGGAACGACTTGCAGTATGGCTTCAGGAGAGTATGGCCCCCTGGGGGATTGGGGTGGGGCAGTCTACACACGTGGTTTCTTTGTATGCCGATGATGCGCTGGTGTACCTTCGGGACCGAAGTGTCTCGGTTCTGTTGCTGTTACACAGGATGGAGATGTTTGGGGTTGTGTCTGGCCTTAAGGTCAATCAGAAAAAATCACTCCTGTTCCTCCTGGGTTCCCCCTGTGGAGTCTCTCGGGATGACTTACCCAAGGACGGCCTCTGATGGGAAACTGAGAGTTTCTGTTATTTGGGTCACGCATACGGTGGCTGCGCATAATACACATAACGTCGAACGGGTGGTCGCTGGTCTGGAGCGCTCGGTCTCCTTTTACAATAAATTGCCTCTATCTGTTATGGGTAGAGCAGCGATAGCAAAGATGGTCTATTTGCCGCAGTGCCTTTACTTGGTTCAAATTCTATGTATCCATTGTCCCCTCAGTTCTTTCGTAGGTTGGACAGTCTTTTAATTTAATTGGTGTGGGCTGGGCGACGTAGTAGATTGGCACTGTCGGTTTTACAAGGTACACTTGAATGCAGAGGGCTGACTATACCCAATCTTAGACATTACTATTATGCGGCCCATTTGCAGTTTGCTGCTACGTGGCTGACAGATACTGATAACTGGGAAACAAGACTGTTTGCTGGAGTGTTGGATAGACAGGCGCTGGCATATCTTTTGATGGCAGGCGGAAGGTCTGCCACTATCGTTCCACAATTGGCAAGGGTCACTGCCGGGATCTGGGAACGGGCCGTCAAAAAGGTGCTTAAATGGGCCCCATTTGACCAGGAATTGAGAATATGGGATCTTCAGCCCTTCCGGGAAAGGGAGCTGTTGATATCTGTGGAAGTCTGGAGAACGGGCGGTTGTGAAGTAGTGGGTGATATTTATCCTACCAGTGAGTTCATCTCTTTTGCTGAGGCCAGGGTCTTGTTCGGTCTGGGACCCGGTCAATTCATTCAATATGCTAAGATCAAACGTTTGGCGCATGAAATTTGGAGTGGGTTCCCGGTGGCACCTGTGGCGTCCTCGGTACTAAATGGCCTGCTTAATTGGGGTGATGAGTTGCACCTGATTATTCGCTTTTATAAAACGCTCCGTGAAGACCAGGCGGTGGTGGTGGGAGTGAGTCGCAGAGCTTGGGGGAGGGACCCGGGGGCTCCTTTGTCTGATCCTGATTGGAATTTAGCGTTGTCTATGGTGCGTAAGGTATCGTGTAACAGTCAATTCAAATTGCTTCACTTTAACTTCGTAAATAGGACGTATCTCACGCCCAGTCGTTTAAATAGGATTGACCCAGGATGCAAAGTAGGGTGTCCTCGGTGTGGCTTGATCGGTGCGTCTTTCTTGCA
The DNA here is from genome assembly GCF_031143425.1 of Pleurodeles waltl. Lineage (NCBI taxonomy): Eukaryota > Metazoa > Chordata > Amphibia > Caudata > Salamandridae > Pleurodeles > Pleurodeles waltl. The sequence goes on along the minus strand of NC_090445.1, from coordinate 1,203,292,186 downwards.
TCTGGCCTGGGCTTGTACAAAAACAATGCCAACAAGGAAGATATTCATAGGATTTGGGCGCTCACAGTGAGTCCATCAAATAACAACACATTGTGTTCATGGCACGGTGCTTTCGACAAGAGGATCTCCCTCAATCCTCCAATGTTTCTGGAGAAACAAAATAGAATAAGAACAGGTGTCGTAGCACACGTGATATAATATTAGAAGTTATTCATGTGTAACACGTGTTTCCTCCTTTGAGAAGTATCTCTCATTAAGGACTTCATCAGGGCTGAAATACAATAGAGTAGTGTCTACAGTATATATATGTTACAGAGCGATGATAGAAAAAACAAACAAATTTTGGACCAAATTCAATAAATGACAATAGTGCGGTACATAGATGCATGAACTATTGTGATTCGTGTGATAGTCGTCGGCAAAAAGAAAAAGAAATACACAAATAACCCAATTACACCAACGTATAACCTTAGGTACAAAATGTAAAACATCTTGATCCGTGTCAGAGTAAGGTCTAAAACCTGAAAGTGATATGTGAAGGAAAAATACAAAACGATAAAGTCCAAACAAGGTGCACGTCATTTCAGGCAAGCAAAGTTAAGAGTAAGTCTTTGTGATTAAAGTAGATAGGGGACCCCGATTCGTGTAAAGTACTGAAATAAAGATTAAAAAGTATAGCAAGAAAAACCTTCGAGGAAAAGACCTACATGAACCAAAAAGGGGCGAAAATGCCTCCACTAACCTTATTGTAATTAGAATGTTTAAAAAATAATCATATCGTTGAGGTAGTCTCCGTCATATCTACAATGGGATGAGGAACACACAAAAAAAGATATTTTGCGGTCAGCCCCATCCAACTAGATATTCAAATTATGCTCCTAAAAGCCGATAAGAAAATTCCATGTGAAATCCAGTAAATAATGGATAATCTATACCTCACCTCTATGCGAAATTCAGTCAAAGTAAGTATGGGAAAGAGAGAAACTGCGCGGTCACATCCACCCCGCAGCGTTCCCAAATCTTATGGCCGCATTGAATCTGAACGTCAAGGATACGGACGTCAGATAAACAAGTCCGCCCGCGGTGAGTCTGGAAATAGAGAAAGGGCTAAGGTTTGAGAAAAAACGGGCGCCATCTTTTAGTGTCTCCGTTGTTGAGCACGGAGATACGCTATATAGAAATAAGTCCTCTATCGTGTCTCTAGGTATATGTTACTGTCGTCACGACCATGTAGTGGCGCCATATTGGAAAATCTCTCAATTGGCAGAATAAAGGTAAGTTATCAATGATGCAACAACCTATTGGTCTATAGTGTCCGCCAGAATGGGGCAATGTCCAATAAATAGAAAAGTGAGGAAAAAGGGTCCCAAGGAATACAGAGGAATGTTGGGAAAAAACCTCTGATTAATCAACAAACCATCCAGCAGAAATATAGTTAGTGTCGTGTAAACATAAATAATAGTAAGATAACTTGATAAGATATCATCCTACCAATATTTGTACAATTACATACACGATATTACGTGTCACATTGCCAGTATTCGTAGCATAGAATATAACAAAATTAATATGAATATGCATTCAGTGAAAGTCACATTGTTAGTGTATCCTCCAAACTGTTAATAGTCTAAACACATTAATTATTGAGAGTCCCACATATCATATTACTAAGTACACTTACATCTGCGTACAAAAATGACTACGAGTACAGGGAGTGCAGAATTATTAGGCAAATTAGTATTTTGACCACATCATCCTCTTTATGCATGTTGTCTTACTCCAAGCTGTATAGGCTCGAAAGCCTACTACCAATTAAGCATATTAGGTGATGTGCATCTCTGTAATGAGAAGGGGTGTGGTCTAATGACATCAACACCCTATATCAGGTGTGCATAATTATTAGGCAACTTCCTTTCCTTTGGCAAAATGGGTCAAAAGAAGGACTTGACAGGCTCAGAAAAGTAAAAAATAGTGAGATATCTTGCAGAGGGATGCAGCACTCTTAAAATTGCAAAGCTTCTGAAGCGTGATCATCGAACAATCAAGCGTTTCATTCAAAGTAGTCAACTGGGTCGCAAGAAGCGTGTGGAAAAACCAAGGCGCAAATTAACTGCCCATGAACTGAGAAAAGTCAAGCGTGCAGCTGCCACGATGCCACTTGCCACCAGTTTGGCCATATTTCAGAGCTGCAACATCACTGGAGTGCCCAAAAGCACAAGGTGTGCAATACTCAGACATGGCCAAGGTAAGAAAGGCTGAAAGACGACCACCACTGAACAAGACACACAAGCTGAAACGTCAAGACTGGGCCAAGAAATATCTCAAGACTGATTTTCCTAAGGTTTTATGGACTGATGAAATGAGAGTGAGTCTTGATGGGCCAGATCGATGGGCCCGTGGCTGGATTGGTAAAGGGCAGAGAGCTCCAGTCCGACTCAGACGCCAGCAAGGTGGAGGTGGAGTACTGGTTTGGGCTGGTATCATCAAAGATGAGCTTGTGGGGCCTTTTCGGGTTGAGGATGGAGTCAAGCTCAACTCCCAGTCCTACTGCCAGTTCCTGGAAGACACCTTCTTCAAGCAGTGGTACAGGAAGAAGTCTGCATCCTTCAAGAAAAACATGATTTTCATGCAGGACAATGCTCCATCACACGCGTCCAAGTACTCCACAGCGTGGCTGGCAAGAAAGGGTATAAAAGAAGGAAATCTAATGACATGGCCTCCTTGTTCACCTGATCTGAACCCCATTGAGAACCTGTGGTCCATCATCAAATGTGAGATTTACAAGGAGGGAAAACAGTACACCTCTCTGAACAGTGTCTGGGAGGCTGTGGTTGCTGCTGCACGCAATGTTGATGGTGAACAGATCAAAACACTGACAGAATCCATGGATGGCAGGCTTTTGAGTGTCCTTGCAAAGAAAGGTGGCTATATTGGTCACTGATTTGTTTTTGTTTTGTTTTTGAATGTCAGAAATGTATATTTGTGAATGTTGAGATGTTATATTGGTTTCACTGGTAATAATAAATAATTGAAATGGGTATATATTTTTTTTTGTTAAGTTGCCTAATAATTATGCACAGTAATAGTCACCTGCACACACAGATATCCCCCTAACATAGCTAAAACTAAAAACAAACTAAAAACTACTTCCAAAAATTTCAGCTTTGATATTAATGAGTTTTTTGGGTTCATTGAGAACATGGTTGTTGTTCAATAATAAAATTAATCCTCAAAAATACAACTTGCCTAATAATTCTGCACTCCCTGTATGTAGTCAGCACATTGAAAGGAGCATCTTATTGTATAAACAAAGATGAGAGTGCAGGCATATACACACTTATTGTCTATATTCTTAGGCCTTATGTATCGAGAGGTATTATATGAAGGTGCAATTTCTGATAGACTAACATTTGCCATCATTCATTGTGTGAATTCCCACCAAGGCCCAAAACAAAACGTATACTGTACGAATGTTCAGAGGACAGTCAGTTAGTCCCCTATGAATTTTGCATAGAGGTGAGGTATAGATTATCCATTATTTACTGGATTTCACATGGAATTTTCTTATCGGCTTTTAGGAGCATAATTTGAATATCTAGTTGGATGGGGCTGACCGCAAAATATCTTTTTTTGTGTGTTCCTCATCCCATTGTAGATATGACAGAGACTACCTCAACGATATGATTATTTTTTAAACATTCTAATTACAATAAGGTTAGTGGAGGCATTTTCGCCCCTTTTTGGTTCATGTAGGTCTTTTCCTCGAAGGTTTTTCTTGCTATACTTTTTAATCTTTATTTCAGTACTTTACACGAATCGGGGTCCCCTATCTACTTTAATCACAAAGACTTACTCTTAACTTTGCTTGCCTGAAATGACGTGCACCTTGTTTGGACTTTATCGTTTTGTATTTTTCCTTCACATATCACTTTCAGGTTTTAGACCTTACTCTGACACGGATCAAGATGTTTTACATTTTTTACCTAAGGTTATACGTTGGTGTAATTGGGTTATTTGTGTATTTCTTTTTCTTTTTGCCGACGACTATCACACGAATCACAATAGTTCATGCATCTATGTACCGCACTATTGTCATTTATTGAATTTGGTCCAAAATTTGTTTGTTTTTTCTATCATCGCTCTGTAACATATATATAGACACTACTCTATTGTATTTCAGCCCTGATGAAGTCCTTAATGAGAGATACTTCTCAAAGGACGAAACACGTGTTACACATGAATAACTTCTAATATTATATCACGTGTGCTACGACACCTGTTCTTATTCTATTTTGTTTCTCCAGAAACATTGGAGGATTGAGGGAGATCCTCTTGTCGAAAGCACCGTGCCATGAACACAATGTGTTGTTATTTGATGGACTCACTGTGAGCGCCCAAATCCTATGAATATCTTCCTTGTTGGCATTGTTTTTGATCACGTTGTGTTACATAGGGGTGCTGCTCCAGACCTGCCGACTAACTAATTCATGTTATACTGTTTGTCTTGTATTCTTTGCTGTAGCGATGGACCGCGATAAATTAGCAGCAGACATTTTTGGGAACTTAAATCAGACAGGGACTATACTCCAACCACAAGGAATAAATACCTCACACAACAAAATGGGGCTACGTGATAAATTTTTTAAATTAGAAAAACTGATGAAACAGGAGGTATCGAAATGGTGGGATGGGGCCACCTTAAAACAATATATTAAACTTAACAGGATACCAAGGGGGTTAAGATCACACATCTTTCCCACTTTTGATGATCTTGATCCAGATCTCTTGAATAATTGGGAACATGAATTAGTGTCAAGTTCACTCAAACTTATGAATATCTTGATAGAAAACTCAGAGAGGAAAGTCACCAGACTCCAAACGGAGATTTCCGAATTAGAAACAGATATTAAAAAAATGAATTTGGAAGAACCAACAGCCAAAAACTATAAAATTCTAAACGAAATCATAAACCAACATCAGAATGAGGTCGCACAAAGAAAAGCACGAAAACTCAGACGAGATGAGTTGGACTACAAAAATGGTAGAATTTTTACTTTCTCACATAAATATGATCATCTGATCAAAAGGACTGAACTCCCGGCGAACAATGAAGCGGGCTCTACATCCTCTTTGAACAGTGTATCCACCAGTGATAGCGAGACAAGCGTTAGCTCAAATACATCTAGATGTGACAGGGTAGCACAACAGGGCACTCCCTCTTTTTTAGCAGAGGTCCAGAGAATACGACAAGGACAGTGGGAGACAAATCGACGTTTGGTAGAGCCAGGAAAACCAGACGGGGTGGGAGAGGCAGACAACACCGGACTAAAGAAAGGTATGCAAACACGCTCTTGGAACAGGGGGAAATAGAAAACTCTGCAAGCAACAATATTAATGTCATTAACCTATCCAGTCTTGAACTCACTACTCATGATCTAACACTTCTCAGCAAGGGTCTGGGATACTGTCCAGGTGAGGCTGGAGATTTTCAGAGTACTAAAATCGACTTTTTTAAATTCATTAGACGTCTGAAATTGAAAAAACATTTTATCAACCTACCCGACTATAGACAAGAAGGTACCACAATGGATGCCCTCCATGAGGGCCATTCTTTATCTATTAAGGACATTCAAGATACGGCTACTTTACTATCTATTGCCAATTATGAACAAGATCCTACTATTGTAACACAGATCTTATCAGAACTAGATATCCCATCAGAAACACTCTCTAGCGGCTTAAAGAATAAATCTACCTGGACTCCCACCCTTACGAAGGACAACTGTATAGATACTTTCTTCAAGGTGGTATGGCGTGATTTCAATAAGTTGGAATTAAAAAACACCACTCGAACACACGCTTGGCACCGTAACTTAAACCAAACAGAAATGATTAATCTGAGACAACTTCGCAACAATGAGGACATCACTATAAGGGAGGCAGATAAAGGGGGTAACATTGTGATTATGAACACCTTGGAATATGAACAGGAGATTCTTAGACAACTGGGAGATAGTACATGCTATGAGAAGATTGGGATAGATCCCATTCCCGCACTGTCGAACAAAATTAACAAATTCTTACTACAGTGCTTCAATCAGTCTCTCCTAAAGGAAGAAGAGTATATGTACTTACGTGTTCACAAACCCAGGAATCCCTGCATTTACATACTGCCCAAAATACATAAGAACTCTACATCCCCCCCAGGCAGGCCCATTGTTTCAGGCATAAGGGGTCCCACAGAGAGGCTCTCGGAATATGTTGACATTTTTTTACAACCATTTGTAATCAACCTACCATCATACATTAAGGATACTAAACACATACTCAGCATACTAACGGACATAACGTGGGAACCTGGTATGATCTTAGTTACACTAGATGTTACCTCTCTTTACACCAGTATTAATCATGAACAAGGAAAGGAAGCGATGCGCCACTTTCTATACAAAAGACCTGCGAGACTGTATGACCACACGACAATGTTAGTCAACATGGTTGACCTGATTTTGAACGACAATGTTTTCTTATTTAAAAACGACTGGTACCGCCAGAGACGAGGCGTCGCCATGGGGTCTAAATTCTCGCCAGCCTATGCAAATCTCTTTATGGGACAGTTTGAGCAAAATAAGATCTGGAGCAAAGAAGGGAGTTCCTGGATGACAGACATACTCTACTGGGGTAGATATATCGATGATTGCTTGATGATCTGGACAGGGGATCGACAGAAATTGAACGAATTTGTAATGTATCTTAACAATAACGATTGCAATATACATTTCACATCCGAACAGAGTGCAACTAATATTGCCTTTCTGGATGTGGAACTGTTTGTCAAGGACAACAAAATAGAGAGTCGACTGTACAGAAAAGGCACTTCCTGCAACTCCATTTTACATGCTAGTAGTGCTCATCCAATCCACCAAATTAATACAATACCTTATGGTGAGATGGTAAGGGCAAGACGGAATTGTAGTCTGGAAGAAGACTTTGATAAATGTATTGAGGATATGAGCAACAGATTTAAGGCACGGGGGTATTCGTCCAACGTGATTAACAATGCACGTACGAGGGCGATGCGTCTCAAAAGATCGGACACACTTTGTTACAAACCTCGACTCAAAGATAACACCATGAGATGTATAGTCAACTATACGCAATCAGCAAAGCTCCTTAAAAAGTGTATGAACAAACATTGGGGTATTCTCAAAGCTGATCCTAATCTCAATAAAGTGATTCCCAGAACCCCGATTTTTACATTTAGAAGAGGCAAAACCCTCAAAAATATTCTATGCCCGAGTTTTCGCAAAAAACAGAACCTCGGCAATTGGCTAAGTAACCGCAGTACGGGTTTTTACAAATGTGGACACTGTGGCATGTGTAGATGGGCCAGATCGGGTATCACCACATTTAGGAGCTCTACTCGGGTACCTTACAATATCAACCACAATATCACATTTGACAGCAATTTTGTTGTATATATGATTGTATGTAAATGTGGCCTATATTACATAGGTAGCACTATCAGACCACTCAGAATCAGGGCGAGTGAACATTTCAGAGCCCTCAGACAAGACGACGGGAGATACCCCATAGTGAACCACATGAGATATTGCCCTGATCGCAATGACTCCTGTGGATTTGAATTTTTTGGTTTTGATCTTATTAAAAGAGACCCTAGAGGGGGTAACAGATAGCTAGCGCTCAGGAGAAGGGAATGTTATTGGATTTTAAAACTTAGAGCTGTGGAGGATGGCCTCAATACCAACTTCGAGATGGAATACTATCTAGGGGACTAACTGACTGTCCTCTGAACATTCGTACAGTATACGTTTTGTTTTGGGCCTTGGTGGGAATTCACACAATGAATGATGGCAAATGTTAGTCTATCAGAAATTGCACCTTCATATAATACCTCTCGATACATAAGGCCTAAGAATATAGACAATAAGTGTGTATATGCCTGCACTCTCATCTTTGTTTATACGATAAGATGCTCCTTTCAATGTGCTGACTACATACTCGTAGTCATTTTTGTACGCAGATGTAAGTGTACTTAGTAATATGATATGTGGGACTCTCAATAATTAATGTGTTTAGACTATTAACAGTTTGGAGGATACACTAACAATGTGACTTTCACTGAATGCATATTCATATTAATTTTGTTATATTCTATGCTACGAATGCTGGCAATGTGACACGTAATATCGTGTATGTAATTGTACAAATATTGGTAGGATGATATCTTATCAAGTTATCTTACTATTATTTATGTTTACACGACACTAACTATATTTCTGCTGGATGGTTTGTTGATTAATCAGAGGTTTTTTTCCCAACATTCCTCTGTATTCCTTGGGACCCTTTTTCCTCACTTTTCTATTTATTGGACATTGCCCCATTCTGGCGGACACTATAGACCAATAGGTTGTTGCATCATTGATAACTTACCTTTATTCTGCCAATTGAGAGATTTTCCAATATGGCGCCACTACATGGTCGCGACGACAGTAACATATACCTAGAGACACGATAGAGGACTTATTTCTATATAGCGTATCTCAGTGCTCAACAACGGAGACACTAAAAGATGGCGCCCGTTTTTTCTCAAACCTTAGCCCTTTCTCTATTTCCAGACTCACCGCGGGCTGACTTGTTTATCTGACGTCCGTATCCTTGACGTTCAGATTCAATGCGGCCATAAGATTTGGGAACGCTGCGGGGTGGATGTGACCGCGCGGTTTCTCTCTTTCCCATACTTACTTTGACTGAATTTCGCATAGAGGTGAGGTATAGATTATCCATTATTTACTGGATTTCACATGGAATTTTCTTATCGGCTTTTAGGAGCATAATTTGAATATCTAGTTGGACGGGGCTGACCGCAAAATATCATTTTTTGTGTGTTCCTCATCCCATTGTAGATATGACGGAGACTACCTCAACGATATGATTATTTTTTAAACATTCTAATTACAATAAGGTTAGTGGAGGCATTTTCGCCCCTTTTTGGTTCATGTAGGTCTTTTCCTCGAAGGTTTTTCTTGCTATACTTTTTAATCTTTATTTCAGTACTTTACACGAATCGGGGTCCCCTATCTACTTTAATCACAAAGACTTACTCTTAACTTTGCTTGCCTGAAATGACGTGCACCTTGTTTGGACTTTATCGTTTTGTATTTTTCCTTCACATATCACTTTCAGGTTTTAGACCTTACTCTGACACGGATCAAGATGTTTTACATTTTGTACCTAAGGTTATACGTTGGTGTAATTGGGTTATTTGTGTATTTCTTTTTCTTTTTGCCGACGACTATCACACGAATCACAATAGTTCATGCATCTATGTACCGCACTATTGTCATTTATTGAATTTGGTCCAAAATTTGTTTGTTTTTTCTATCATCGCTCTGTAACATATATATAGACACTACTCTATTGTATTTCAGCCCTGATGAAGTCCTTAATGAGAGATACTTCTCAAAGGACGAAACACGTGTTACACATGAATAACTTCTAATATTATATCACGTGTGCTACGACACCTGTTCTTATGGCCTGGGCTTGTAGACCGGTGAGCAGGTTTGTGGATGTGACCGGCCTGGGGATAGAGGTGACACCAAAGGCTTGTCCGTTGGAAGTGTTCCAGAAGCCACAAGGTCAGACTATTCCATATAAGCTAGCGCAACAGGCGCTGGTGCTGGCTAGGTGTAGGGTAGCGATTGGATGGATGAGTGCCCAGACTCCACTGCTCTCTGAATGGATGGACACGAGACTTGCTGGAATGGGTTGTGGCTGAGAAGCAACATATGCGCAGCACGCGCAGGGATGACAAGGTGGTCACTGATTTGGACGTCTGGGGCTCTCTACTGGAGCAAATTTCTGGTGTAGGGGAGGTGGTCTCTGCAAACAGTACGGAGGATGAGGGTGGGGATGGGGTTTAACGTATCCAGTGTTTGGAGACGATCAACTATGGTTTTACCTATTACCCTGACTTTCCCATAGGTCGCATATTGTGTCTAGTCTCATGTGATTTCCTAGTGGTGAGCGTGGTAGTTGGGAGGGGCGGGGTTTCTCCCTGGTATATGGAATATGACTGGCCCATGTTTGGTACGTGCTTGATTTCGCCATTAGGTTGACTACAACTAATATTTCCTTTTCCTATGGGGCATGTTGGCACTGCACTGTTTGATTATGGTATATAATAATCAATAAAACTGTTTAAAAAAAAAAAGATACAGAACAGACCTATGAAAGCAAGTTCACTTGATGGAGATTGATCAGCACTTTGTACAAGTAGTCTCAATGACCTGGATATCTTCACATGTAACACCTCCCTTCCATCAGAGCCAGTGCTGTTATTCCACAAAAAAAAGCTGCCTCATCATTTTAAGCAGAGAACTGAACACCGAGCTAGGAGTATGAGGTATGGACAAAGGAGAGTACCAAGAAGCCAAGAGCATGGGACACCAAAAAAAGACAAGAAAGGGGTGAACTTCTGTAAAATATCCTCTATGAGAATAGACTAGTTTCCACCCTGAGTACAGTCGGAGCAGAAGCACCCCTAAATCCATCCTATAATTCACCAAGAACACAGTGAGTGACTTTATCTTCATGGCCTTAGATTACTGCCACTGTTTAGAGGTGATGTCTAACAAACAAAAGGTGGTGGGTAGAATTCTTGACCCTGCTCAATAGGAAGAATCCATCCCAAAATACAAGACCAGCCACTCCCTGAACTGGCACAAAACAACCCATGACCAGTTTTATGGTCTTGTCTATTTTGAATTAATGGTTTTGAGCTCTTTTTAGCCCTCAATGGAAACGACGTGCTGCAAATAGCACTGCATGCATTTCCCGTCTTACAGCACACAAACAATGCTGTTCTCATTGCGAGACCAACTAATGGATGACAAACGCAGTTATACTTATTATTTTTTTTTATGAATGATTTGGACTTAAGTGTTAACATGTCTAAGGGCCAGACGTAGGAAGGCATTAGCGCCTCGCAAACGACGAAAAAGGCCGTTTGCGAGGTGCTAATGCCCTCACGCGATGCAGAAACACATATTGCGAGTCGGAACCGACTCGCAAAATGTGTTTCAAACTCGCAAATAGGAAGGGGTGTTCCCTTCCTATTTGCGAGTCGCACCGCGATGTAGAGTTGATTTGTGACCGCAAAAGCGGTCACAAATCAACTCGCAGTTACCATCCACTTGAAGTGGATGGTAACTCATTCGCAAACGGGAAGGGGCCCTTTGTGAATGCTCACAAAAATATTTTTTCAGAGCAGGCAGTGGTCCTATGGACCACTGCCTACTCTGAAAAAAAACGAAACTAAAAGGTTTCGGTACTTTTTCTATTTGCAGCTAGTTTTCCTTTAAGGAAAACGGGCTGCAAAGAGAAAAAAAAAAAACTGCTTTATTGAAAAGCAGTCACGGACATGGTGGTCTGCTGTCTCCAGCAGGCCACCATCCCCGTGAGTGCCTAGACTCGCTATGGGGTCGCAAACTGCGACCCACCTCATAAATATTTATGAGGTGGGTCTTTGCGACCCCATAGCGAGTTGCAGAAGGTGACTGAGACACCTTTCTGCATTTCCTTTTGCGAGGTGCAAATTGCGAGTCGCTGGGACTCGCAATTTGCACCTACCAAAAGGAACCCTACCTACATCTGGCCCTAAATCTTTTACTATGGTGTGTGGTCCACCAATGACTAAGGTCAAAACACATAATATTGGGGCAGTCAAGATCGACAGGTCAAACATTTCAGCTATATGGATATTCCCTTTGGCAAGGATTTAGAGTGGGATTACTTAATCAATGGAGTCTATGACATTTGTCACCCGTCAGATGTTGTGCATGGTGCTGCTCCTACCCGGGATAAAGCCAGATTGAATGGAATATTTTAGGTTAGTGAATACTGCTATGACCCTGTTCGCTGATATTTTACTAAGCAACCTTAACGTCTCCACTCAGAATCAAAAGTGGGTGGTAAGATGTCATTTATGTTCAGTATTAGCCTTCTTTTGGGGGTCAGGGTGATCAGGGCTATTTGCATCGATGAGGGAAACAGACCCACCTCTTGTGCTTCATTGAAAACTTGTAAAAGCTTTTCAGTTATTAAACTGGGCACCAACTGGATCAGATCAGCCAGCAAACCGGCTGCCCCTGGGATTTTTGTTTGTGCATTTCACCTAAGGCTTCCATATGTTCCTCAGTGGTCAGTGGAACGTCCAACATGGACTGTTGATCTGCTGACAACTGGGAAGACAGAGAGTACTAAGCACTCTCAATTATATTTTAGTTGGAACCTTTTTCGTTTGTGTATTGCATTGCAAAGTAAGTCCTGCATTTATAATTAATCTCTTCCATACCAATAACATCTTATTCCAATCGTGGTATATGGGTATGGAGCTTTTCCTGATTTAGTAACTATGCCAATATCTGGCCCAATTTAGCCCCTACTCTAGAAAGTTTCTGTCTGTATTGGGTATGGGTGACTATTTCTAACCTATCCCACGGATCAGCCAACCGTTCCTTCATTCCAACAGTAGTGACATTTTTTGAAGATATGAAACCACTTCTCACACTAATTTCTCTGATTCCATTTCTATACCTCAGAGCGTACGTTCCATAGTTATTTTGACACCCGCAGTCTGTGAAACACATTTCCGTCGTGGGGCTAAATTGTAAGCCTTCCATTCCAATTATCTGCTCTACGTGGGTGCAAGGTAATGTTAAAACTGTTTTGTAAAGTCCTTACATGAGACACAAACAAGGGGTCCATCAGAGTCTTAAGTCTGAGCCTCCAGAGTGGTATTTTGGGTCTAGTTTGTGTCTGACTCAGTGTAAGTCTCAACAAGGTCTGAAGACAACCTGGGCAAGTTGTTTGTCATGCCCATGATCTGAAGGTTGTCCTGTGTGGTCAGAATGTAATCAATTCTACTATATGTGCAATGTGTAGGTGAATAATGTGAGTACTGCGAGTCAGTAACATGTTCAACTTGCTAAACATCTGCCAAGTTTGCTTCAGAAATTATATGTTTCAGGGTGGACACCATTCCTGGGTTCACCTTGTCTCTGTGAGGTCATCTGTTCAACTGATCATCAAGGGTGCTATTAAAGTCTACAGTCCAAAGAAACAACACATTTATATATGGGAATATACACTGTATCACCTCCCTGTAAAATGACTCATTGTCTACGTTGGGAGCATACAATTTTAACCAAACCGGTCCCCACCTCACCCAGTAGTTCTAGCAACTTTACATATCTACACTGGGAGTTGACAATAATTTGGCTTTTAGAATGGTATACCTGCTGCAATCTATATAAGGACAGCTCGAACTACAATGATGTTTTTTCTCTATTTATGTCTTAATTTCTCAAACTCTGCTCTTAAAAGGTGCATCTCCTGCCACAACGCAATCTGTATTTCCTGCTATTTGAAGTAAGCATTTATCTATGACATTTCAGGAATTCATTAAGGCCAGGTATGTTTCAAAAGATTCATTTTCAAAGTGACATCACCAGTTATCAAGTATGTGGAATTTGTGTGATAATTTAGTGATTGCCCCCGAACATGCCCCTATGTGTATAGAACAACTGGTTTGCATAATCAGATAACTGTAGACTGCTGACTCAGTGTCAATATTGAATGCACTGGCAAAGTCTAAAATCAACAAAAAGGAAACTTTTCTCTCCCCCTTCCCACCTAGGGGTAGACATAACCTATGTCGCCCCTAATGAAACTATGTGCCGCCCAATAATTGCCTGAGCACCTCCAAAAAGTAGATGCCTCTCTAAACACAACCTTCTAACCCATCCTTACTATGTCAGCTAGTACAGAACAACTTCTATCTTCTCTACATAAACTAGAACAGTGGTTCCCAACCTGTGGTCAGGGGAACCCTGGGAGTCCGTGAAGCTTCCTCAGGGGACCCGTAACTGCTTAGAAAATTACCTAATATTAACAGATTAATAAAGTGTATCTAAATAAAGTGGCTAAATGTATAACTGAAAATTTTAAAACATACTGTAAATGTCAAGGAATTTGAAATTGGAGGCTAAAAATTAAATTAGTATCATCAAAATGATTCTTTGGAGCAGTGTAGGTGCATTAAACAGAATAGAGTATCGACGATGTGTGGCTTCAATTGAATTTAGAAAAGCTCCAAACTTCCTATTATTTTTTTATTATTTTATTTGTTTGCTAATTAAATAAAATGTGCTATTATTTGTGTAAGCGTTTGATGAAATGCTTGTTTCTTTATTTTCTATTCATTGTTTTGCAGTTCAAATCATTGACCATGTATGGGCCTGGGTCCCCAGCTTTCAGTAATGTCTCAGTGGGGGTTCCCCAGATTCCAATAATGATTCGGTGGGAGTCTCTGGGATCCAGTAATGATAAAGTGGGGGTCGACAGTAGTCAAAAGGTTGGGATCCACTGAGTTAGAAGACAAAAAGTTAATGACCAATGCCTCTAAACGCGGGCCAACTAGTGGTCCAAAAGGAAGCAGGGTGGTGGTCACTGGGTAGCGGTGAGTTGGCCTCTCTTAGGAAGCCGAGCTTTGGGCCAGACCCCAGGAAGGCAACCCCCACCCTCCCCCCGATGCACTGGCCAAAAGGGAGATGGCCACAGGTGTTTTTTGATAAGATATTACTTTATGTTTGAAAAAAAGCTTGAAATTTACTGAAGAAAACAAAGTAGGTCTTCTAATGATAAAAAGCTAATGTTGTAAACCTGGATGGTCCTGCAGTTGTCCTGCTAGCCGATACAGAGAAGGTATTCAACTCGGTGGGGTGGTGATACCTAGTTATCCTTCTTTAATGGCTTAATTCTTTAACCAAATAGATTGTATATATCTAAAACTCTTCTATACAGACTTATTGGCCAGGGTTAGGGTGGGCTAGGAAACGTCATGCCCCTTCCCGATACAGAGGGGTACACAGCAGGGATGTCTGCTGTTGTCCTTTCTCTTTTCATTTTCATTGAACCACTGTCACAATAGCTTGGGATTGATGCCTAGGTGAAAGGGTTTGAGAGGACAGAGGGCATTTCAGAAAGGATGGCCCTATAAGTGGGCAATGTTTTCATTTTCTTGATGGACCCAGAGTGGTCAGGCCCTCATGTCCTTCAGGTTTTTAGAGAGACTACTGGCCTTCACATTAATAAGACTAAGCCATCAGGTTTCCGACCAAAACATATGCTCAGGATTTGGGAAGGGCTTACGACCTCCAGGTGGCCACATGGGGCTTTACTTGTGGCTATACATCACACCAAACTTTACCATGGCATGGGAGAGGAACATTTCAGCCACTGATCAAAATGTTTCTGGCAAATATAAAATTCTCGTTGGCTTTCTCTGTCACTAATGGACAGTCACAGAATAAGGACAGAGGATGCTAAGAAGTTCTTATGCTAATTACAATTCCTGTCCCAATGGGTTTGTGCAAATCGTATGTATGGGTCCGTTTCCATGGATCCAATGGCAGCCAGCAGTTACTTGACAGTACCAGAGGTGGGTGCAGTTATTAACCACCTGTATTCCAGTGCTCCAAGTACTAATGTCCTAAAATTGAACAAACAATTTTACTTACAGAGATGGTTTTGAACTTGCAAAAATTAGCGAAAATAATCACACACCATAATCTTCTTTCTCTAGGCTGAGCTATATCTTAAACAAAAATACATCTTTATTTACACACGGGAAATTCAGGACAGTTCAACTAGTGAACAATAATACAGAAATACAAACTAAATTGTTCTTGCATCACCTGTTCCGAGAAGCTCCCAAAATAGTTTTCTAGCATTTGAGGAATAGGACACTATTATTTAAACATAGGTGGATATTGGACAATGTTATCCACAGGGGGCAGGTTTGTTACTTCTATACTATCCTCACATATTTTCAGTTCTGATTCCTCTTGATATAGCTTTGTTAATATTCCTTGGTCAATGTAACAAAAAGGCTAAAGAAGATGTTACAGCGTATCACGTATGTATGACACTTGTCATTTTTTCTGTTTTTAAGGAGAACACGATAAAAGGAAGGAAAATAAATGGGAATGAGCATATGCAGCCGGGACACTACCTAAAATGTCACAGATAATACAAATATTTTAATTTATCCAGGATTCAAGAGCCAAAAGTAAACTAGCAGTCACACTTGCTGAGAATTATGGCAGTAGTTTGCCAAACAATGGGTCCAAAGGTTTACTTCCTGGAGTCTATTAAAGAGGCCACAAGGCATCCAGTACAGTTAATCTCCAAAGTTAAAAACCCAACATGGGGCTACTAATGCTGGGAAGGGACTTTCATGAACATAAGTCATTGAGTAAAAGATTAAAAAAAAACTCATGCCCTTCCAGGGTTAGAAAAGGGTTGACAAGTTCATACTGTGTCAAGCAGGTATGTGCCAGATCAGGGTGATACAGTTTTAGCATATTCGTAGCTGTGGAATGTCACCTGCAGGTGTTTTGACCTGGCAAGCAGATGTTGTAGGTTTGATTCTGGAAAACTAGGCTACAGGTTACCTGTGGTTCCTGTCCATTTTAAGCCCTTATTATGAACTTCATGCATTCATTCAAATGGCTAACGTCTCTAATGACAACTTTATCTTCCACATTACAGATATGCCACAGAGATGATCCAAATTTCCACAACTCTCACTGGGATTGTTAATATTTGAAAGGTACCATTTGACCTTTCAAACAAAAAGATTTGTGTTAAGACCTTGACAATGAATGGACAAAAAGGTATATTTTTAAGAAATGATGAGCTAGAAACATCAGACACTACAATGGTCAACCCAGCAAAGTTCCCAAAAAAATAGGTACGTATATGTGAAAACATTCATGGGACCTCAGAGCAAGGGTATCTTAGCAGTGGCATGAAAGACATCAAAATAAAGTCAGTTGCTTGTCCATGGTGTACTGTTTGATGTATCTCAGGAGATAGGCTATATGATTGTCAAGAGGTATCTGCCCGAACCAAGTTACTTGTTACAGGTCAATGCAATTTGAAGGAGTCACGCCTATAACTGCGAACAAGAAACTGCTTTAGAGAAGGTTAAGGGGGGCCCAGAGATCCGCACCCTTACAGGAGAGGTACTCAACAAAGTGAAGAGATATTTTAGAAACCAGGCACACCGAGAGGCATAGCTTGACAGAGGTGCTTGAGGTGTTACACCCCCCCCAATATATGTTTTTGATAAATAGTTGGGTACAGGTGCTTTAAGTCTGGTATTGTGAGATATCTTTTGGATTCCACCCAGAATCTTTAGTTACACACAGACAGAAATGCACACTCTCTCTACCTCTCTATTTTGAAAATCCCCATTAATGTTGGTTATCTTTACACAATGTTGGGTTGTACTCTTATTACTCTTACTAATCCGCATCAGTCTACCCTTTCCATTGCTCCTTAGTCCCCTCTCATGCACCCTGCTTGTCATATAACGTATTTTAACAGTATATGACAGCATGGTTGTTGGTATCTTCGGCCGGCCCTATGGACTTGTTTCTTGAATATGAGAGACCGCTTTCGCCTTTCTGTGAGGCTTTTTTTTTTTTTTTAAGCATGTCTCTCATTGAGGCAGTATCTCATAAACACCATTGAATACATTCCCTCACCTACCTTATGTTTTTACAGCTCACCCGGAAGTAATTTTCCAATACAAAAGACTATGTTGGATGTTCTATAAAGTATCCAATGACTTTTAATGATATTTTTCTCCAATCAAGAAGCAGATTTCTTTCATGATACCACCTTTGTCAACTACATGCAGCTGGCCATAAGGAACTAATCTCTTGCAATACATGCAACATTGTATGCAGTTTCCTCTGAAATGGTGTCTTTTTATACCAGCATGTTACTGTATACTATAATCTCTCAGGTGTGAACTTTACTTTTTACCTCACGCTTACAGTTACAGGACAGACCCTTCACTATTATTTGTGCTATGTACTTTTTGAGGCCTTATTTTTTAATTGCTTTTGTATAACTCCTTCAACAGACAATGTTATATATAGTATATAGAAAAAGCAATAAAACTTAAACTTATTGGTCCGCAAGCTACCTTTTCGTTCTCAGACTGTGCTCTACTAAGTATGGAGGATAATAGCACTCAGAAATTAAATACTGTTCCTGTACCTATTTCAAAGACCTCAAAACCAGGTAAAACACACCACTGGGATATAATAAAGGACATAAGAAGTATCCCCCTCGCCAATTAAATCAACTTCTATCTCTATGAAAGTGAAACTTGAGGGAAAGTGTGCTTTAAAACCCTTAATGGAACAACTAATAACACTCTACGACACCTAGACGATAATAAGTTCTCTCTGGACACATGAGTTTCAAAAGTAGAGCAAAGGACTGATGGAATACAAGATACACTTTCTCGTATTGAGCATCTGGAATCCGAGATTTCAATACTCAAAACATATAGAGGATCTTGAGAATCTGAACCGAAGGAACAATTTCACAATTTATGACCTCCTCAAAGGTATTGAAGGCTCTGATCCAATTGCTTACTTTCAATCCTTTTTATCAAAACTTCTAGGTATGTCTTCCTCTACTCATTTTAACATTCAAAGGGCACACAGACTTGGTCCAAGAATTTCAACTAAACCGAGAGGAGTTATTTCATTCTTCTTGCAATATACAGACCTTCTCAAAATAATGACTGTTGTCAAGGCCATAAAACAAATAATATGGTCAGGTTGTAGGCTCTACTTCTCCCAAGATGTAGCAAAGGTCACAGCAGATCATTGGAATACATGTTTGGATATGCAGCCTCCTCTAACAGCCATGAACACTAGATTTGGTCTTCTCCATCCTGACCATTTAAGGTAACTTCTAAAGATTAAACAACTACCTCTGATGACCACGCTGCCCTTAAGAAATGTCTTCAGTAATATGGAGGAGAAGAGACGGAGACCTCAAGAACTAGATAATTTGTTATTTCTTGGCATGTTTGTCTCATAGTAACATTTTGCTGTTAATGTTCCATCTGTAGTACGCTGTGATAACTTCTATCCTATGTGATGTGTTCCGTTTATATTTTCCTTCTTCCCATAGCAGGGTGTGTATTTTCATCTTGTTTTCCTGTGGTCCCATTTCGTATGGTACTCTAATCCAAACCCTTGCCGCCAGACCCATATTTTGGAGTGAATATGTTGTCACTGTCATCTTCTAGTGTTACCAACTCCTCTCCACGTTATTCATATTTTTAGGTCATTGTCTCAGTCATCATTTGTATGATCTGCATTTTCTCTATTTCTTTTTTTTGTGACTTTCTTCGCTTTGATCTATTCATTTTCTTTACCTTACCTTCCTTTTTTCCCTTCACCTTCTTCACATCCCTATTTGATGCTATTTTTCTTCCTTCAGCAATCCCATTTTTATCTGTTTTACTGCTTTAGTCACCGTTTATTCATATATTTCAATTCAGTTTTATCATTTGTTAATATAGCCAAACGGATAGCTTTCTCTTTAGTTTTACATTCTGAGTTCCTTCATGGAATATTAAGGGCTTAAGTAACCTTATTAGGTGACAGAGGGTCTCATTTCATTTATGTAAGCTTGACACAGATGTTGCACTACTTAAACATTGTATTGTGATCCAGGACATTAAACCTTATAAAAATAGAATTGCCAGACAACTTACCAATACAGATCATTACAAGAAACCTGGTGGTGATCCTACTACTACTATTCAGAAAGTAATTCTTAATATTACAGAGAAAGGAATGACAGAGGGTTTTCTGTCTCAGCATAGTTTCAGTATTTGAATACTACATCTCCCAGGATACCTGTAAGCTATACGTTTGCTAAAGTCTATAAGAACAGCGAGTCTCCTCCTGAGCGCCCAATTGTTTCAGGGTGTGGCTCCATACTTTAACCTTTAGGCCTTTATGTAGATTTCTTTATTAAGGAATTTGTCTCAATCACACAATGTTGTATTATGTTGTGTTATGTTAGGGATTCTATGGACATGATTAATCAGATTGAACATCTACCTTTTGACCCTAACACTAGTACTCTCTGCACCATGGATGCGGAATCCTTATACATAAACATTCCACAGGGTGAGGGGATCAAGATCATTCAGGTCATTCTTGAACACAGAACACGCTCACATCTCATCCCCACATGGTTCAAAATTCAACTTCTCGAAGTGTGCCTCACTCGTATTTTTTTCTATTTTTGATGGCCACTTCTATCAACAAATCAAGGGGACATCTATGGGAGCAGTTTTTGCCCCCAATTTTGTGATTCTGGTCATAGACAATTTGGAGACACATCAAATTCTCACTCATAATAACCCATACCGGGACAATATTGCTGTTTGGAAACTATGGGGGTCATTCTGACCCTGGCGGTAAAATCCGCCAGGGCCAATGACCGCGGGAGCACCGCCAACAGGCTGGCGGTGCTCCCTTGGGCATTCTGACCGCGGCGGTACAGCCGCGGTCAGAAACGGAAAACCGGCAGTGTACCGCCGGTTCTCCGCTGCCCTGGGGAATCCTCCATGGCGGCGCAGCTTGCTGCGCCGCCATGGGGATTCCGATCGCCATCCTGTTCCTGGCGGTTTTGGCCGCCAGGCACAGGATGGCGGTAAGGGGTGTCGTGGGGCCCCTGGGGGCCCCTGCAGTGCCCATGCCAATGGCATGGGCACTGCAGGGGCCCCCGTAACAGGGCCCCACCAAGATTTTCAGTGTCTGCCATGCAGACACTGAAAATCGCGACGGGTGCTACTGCACCCGTCGCACCCCTTCCACTCCGCCGGCTCCATTCGGAGCCGGCATCCTCATGGAAGGGTGTTTCCTGCTGGGCTGGCGGGCGGCCTTCTGGCGGTCGCCCGCCAGCCCAGAGGGAAACCCAGAATAACCGCGGCGGTCTTTTGACCGCGCAGCGGTATTCTGGCGGTGCCAGCCAGGCCGGCGGCTTCCGCCGCCGGCCGGGGTCAGAATGACCCCCTATATATTTATATCATCTTCCCAATTTGGCATGACTCAGAAGAAACCCTTTTGGAATTTAACCAGTGGATTAATGGCAATTGTAAATGATTAAGATTTACACTTACACATAGAAGATCAGAAATTGTCTTCCTGGATTTAAAAATAAAGAGGGTCATTCTGACCCTGGCGGGCGGCAGGAACCGCCCGCCTGGCGGGAACCGCCAAATGGCCGCTCTGCGGTCAGAAGACCGCGGATGCCATTCTGGCTTTCCCGCTGGTTCGGCGGGCGACCGCCAAAAGAGCGCCCACCGGCCCAGCGGGAAAGGCCCTGCAACAAGGAAGCCGGCTCCGAATGGAGCCGGCGGAGTTGCAGGGGTGCGACGGGTGCAGTTGCACCCGTCGCGATTTTCACTGTCTGCTAAGCAGACAGTGAAAATCTTTATGGGGCCCTGTTAGGGGGCCCCTGCACTGCCCATGCCAGTGGTATGGGCAGTGCAGGGGCCCCTAGGGGCCCCACGACACCTGTTCCCGCTATCCTGTTCCTGGCGGTAAAAACCGCCAGAAACAGGATGGCGGAAGGGGGTCGGAATCTCCATGGCCGCGCTGGAGATTCAGCCCATGCAGGGGAAATCCGGCGGGAAACCGCCGGATCCCCTTTTCTGACTGCGGCTTTACCGCCGCGGTCAGAATGGGCTGGGAAGCACCGCCAGCCTGTTGGCGGTGCTTCCGTGGTCCCCGGACCGCCAGGGTCGGAATGACCCCCAAAATGTCTTGAGGGTGAACTGATCACATATTTACATCGTAAACCTACTGAAACTAATACCCTACGTCATATAAAAGCAATCACCCCGGGCTCTGAGAGATTCCTTACCATCATCACAACTCCTTCAGATCCATTTGAACTATTTTTTCAAGCAGGATTTTTTCCAGGGGCTATTTTTCTGTTGAAAAAGTTATACACACCAGGGGTTATCCCTGGAAATTAGTAAGACAGGGCCTGGTATTGCCCAATGTTCATACTTTTGACCCCTAAAGAGAGGGCAAGGATTGACCACTTAACATGTGTCACTACCTTCTCTACTGTATCCAATCAAATGAGGAAATGTATCCTCAAATACTGGCTGGTGCTTAATGCAGGTGAAATGAATTTGGAACCCTTCTTGTTTGCATTCTGTAGGAATAGAAACATTAAAGATAATTTGGTTAAAGCCAGTTTGCCACCTAAAACCACAACCTCAACTTTTTCTGATTTTAGGGGTTTACCTCTCTTGGTGGAACACTTCAAGTGTGGAAATTGTGCAGTGTGCCAATTTACAATAGAGTCTAAAGAATTTGCATATGGTAATATTAAGATTGAGTTGAAGCAGTTCCCTAATTGCAATTCTCTAAATGTTGTATACGCTTTTTCTCTCCATGCAAAAATATCTACATTGGAAATACAACGCTAAAAGTACACATCTGCATTTGTCAACTCCACGGTCGCCAACAATGTCAGTTTGCTAATGACCTATTTGGTGGATCACTTTATGGAGAAAGGACACACTGTAAATGGCCTTCGCTGACAGATAATCACGGTTGTCAAGCCATCAGAGAGGGGCGCTGATTTAGGTGCGCTTCTCAACAAGGAGGAACTAAAATGGATACTATGCAACAATCATCTACATCCTAGTTTGAATAAAATGGAGGACTGGACTGCACTCATTTGATGCTTATGAACATGCCAGACACAGTGACTCTGTGTCTGTGGGACTTATCAGCTCTTTTGGTAATTACTTACCTTGCTATGGGGTAACACCTTAATGGTTGGTATCTTCTAAATTATTCATTATAAGTATGTTATGGGTCGCTGTATACATATACTGTACTAATGGGACTTGTTTTCGGGTTATAGCTGCCTGTGGCGGTATTAGATCTGTAAGATGTCCAACACGCTATTCACTGTTTTTCTTAATAATCACTTATGCTATTTCCATTTAATGCGGTTGGCATTCCTTTGTATTTTTAGCATTTCTTGCTTTGAAATGTTCTGCATGGGCTATGTTGTCCTACTCCATTAGTAGGGTTCTAAGGAATTGTTAATTCAACATTTACTCGTATGTATGTATTTCTTGACATAAAGAAATACTTTCTTCTAAGATGGACGCCATGCTTTCTCCAACTTTTTTATTCAGTTTTCCTCAAAATGGCCACCACTCTAACTTAAATGCACTTTCCTGTTTATAATCTCTGGACATGCAATGCATGTCTGCTTTAGGCACCAGTTAATCATTTCCCTTGCATGCTAGCACGTGGACACTTGTATATTTTTTAGGTGAGAGATATCGTTGGTACTACTTGGCTATCTAACGCTGATTCCATTACAATTAGTAACTGGTTAGACCCGGTATAGAGGAAACGTCCTTTCCAAGATGCCTGCCATGTTTTCTTAACTTTTTAATCACATTCTCCTCAATATGGACGCCATCATTACTTAACGGCAGACCCTGGCCTACAAACACTGGGAGCACGACATGTGACTGCTTTGGCTCCAGGCTTTCTTTGTCAATAATTTGCTTGCATGCTGGCACATGCGTACACCTTAACATGGGTTTTAAAATGCCGATTTTGTTGCATGTAACAATTGGTTTGCCCTGCTATTTTCTAGACTCCGTTGGTTCCGATGGGGACATCCGGTAACTTGTTTTGCCCTAAGGTCAGATGGTAACTCACGTGCTGCACAATTGGTTCCATTACGGTTAATTTGGTAGTATTTATTTTTTGGGGATTCCAGTAACTACTGCTAATTGCCCATTGAGGGCCTTGATTGAGGATCATAACTATGGTTGATTTATTGAGGACTTCTTAATTGTGAAATGTTCCAACAAAGGTTTATTCAGGTGGGTTGTACCATTAGAACCTTTCTGTGCACTACTCACTAAGTGATTTGTTTGCTTAAGCATGGAATGACTTCACAGATTCATGGCACATAACCAATCCAGAGAGGATCTGGCCTGGGAGTTTGGGCAGGACTGTTCCCACGGGAGCAGGGTCAAGATTGATTTGCACATGGCTGGGTCCAAATTGGGGTGGCATGGTGAGCAAAAAAACAATGGATTTAACCTAGATCTGTGACTGGGGTGAGTGTCTGAAAAGTTTCAGCACTTAGTCCATCATCCTTTTGTGCTGCTAAAGTCGTCCTTAGTGGCCAGGGTGTGCCCAGGCATGGGTCTCTTGCACACTGTGCCACTGGTTTCAAGGTAGCCTGGCTCATGAGGGGTGATACATCGAAACTGGTACCAGGCTGCTTGTTTCGGGTCCAGGGAGGACCTGACCTGGCAGTTTAGACTGGATTGTTCCCATGAGGAGCAGGGTCAAGAATGATTTGAATATGGCTGGGTCCAAACTGGGGTGGTATGGTGAGAAAAAAACAATAGATTTAACTCAGCTCTGTGACTTGGGGTGAGTGTTTGAAAAGTTTCAGCACTCTGTCCTTCATCCTTTTGTGTTGCTAGACTCTGCTTGGAAACCTGTTAAAATAAAATATCCTGGACTATCGTTCACAAAGACTATTAAATATACTATCAAATTAAATTTTGATTGCTACTACTAAGCCACTAAATTATACAATTTAAAGATTAGCCCATTATTTCTTTCTTGGAGAGGTATGTTAGACTCTATTAAGACGATGTTGACACCTGTATCAGTTCTATGATCCCAAGTCATATACCAGATCTCCAATTTGAAAGAATAGATTACCTATTCTCAAAATGTCAATGAAAGGGAAAGCCATCCTGAATAGCTTTCACAAACTTAAAAAGAGGTAAATCTGATGGTGGCGATAACTTCCCAAACTTTAGACAATACCACTATGCTTTCTCCTTAAAAAATTCAGCTCACTGGCTTACTCTCACTCACATTTCCAATCTTCCTTTATGGATCTCCTTAGAAAAATCCCTAGTCGCCCCTTTTGATTTCACAGAATTATCATTTACAACACATATTTCCCAATTACGTACTCCAGTGATTGCACATTCACATCACATTCTGTCTTGTTTACTTCCCTCTACTCTTATTTCTGTTACTAAGTTTCAACAACAATCTATTTGGCATAATTGTATCATCCTTATCAACAACCGTTCTATATAGTGGAAATTTTGGAGGGACAGAGGAGTACTTTGGATATCTAACCTCTTTGATAACAACTAGATCCCTTTCTATCCTCCAAAACAAATTTTCCACACCCGTTTCATCTTGGATAAAATACAAACTTCTTTGCACCTTTCTAACTAATTTAGGGCCTGATTCAGACCTTGGCGGACGGCGGAGGCCGTCCGCCAAGGTTCCGCTGCCGAATGACCGCACCGCGGTCAAAAGACCGCGGCGGCCATTCAGACATTTCCGCTGGGCCGGCGGGCGCTCTCCAAAAGAGCGCCCGCCGGCCCAGCAGAAATGCCCCTGCAACGAGGACGCTGGCTCAGAATTGAGCCGGCGTAGTTGCAGGGGTGCGACGGGTGCAGTTGCACCCGTCGCGTATTTCAGTGTCTGCAAAGCAGACACTGAAATACTTTGCGGGGCCCTCTTACGGGGGCCCCTGCAGTGCCCATGCCATTGGCATGGGCACTGCAGGGGCCCCCAGGGGCCCCGCGGCACCCCCTACCGCCATCCTGTTCATGGCGGGTTTCCCGCCATGAACAGGATGGCGGTAGGGGGTGTCTGAATCCCATGGCGGCGGAGCGCGCTCCGCCGCCATGGAGGATTCATTGGGGCAGCGGTAAACCGGCGGAAGACCGCCGGTTTACCCTTTCTGACCGCGGCTGAACCGCTGCGGTCAGAATGCCCTCAGGAGCACCGCCAGCCTGTTGGCGGTGCTCCTGTGGTCGGTGACCCTGGCGGTCACCGGCCGCCAGGGTCAGAATGACCCCCTTAATGTCATAGATAGCCCAGGCAACTACTCTTGAACCTGCTGTGTTATTTCCGCTATTATCCACTAATCCCAAAGCCTCATCTATTTATAATATTTATAAAATATTACATTCCTCTCATGATAGACCTAAAACTAAGACTGAGCCCGCATAACAAACAGATTTATTGGAATGTTGGCCTATCAGTTTGTGGAACAAAATTTGGTTTAAAAGCCATAACTCCGCTACAGCTGTGAATATTTACAAACTCTTTATTTAATCTACCACAGTTTATTATTTACCCCCATGAACTTGAAATGTTTTTCTAATGATCTAGACCCATCTTGATGGTCCGGTAACTGCTCAATGGCTGATTATAAGCATATGATATTTAAAATCTCTGCTATTTACAGATTTTGGGAATGAGTACAGCAGCCAAGTAACACTATTTTTAAAGTCAATATCCCTTTTCATTTTCAAATATTTTCTTAGGCAGTATTGCCCCAGACTGGTCTGAATTTGCTCAAGGTCATAAATTGGCAGACCTACTATTAGCTGTTGCATTTCATCTAACAACATCCAACTGGAAACATGCGCATAATGTTTCCTTCCAATCTTGGTGGTACACTATGGCCCTCTTTATGACACTGGCGGTAAATCCCACTTACTGCCAAGCTGATGGCCGCCAACTTATCGCCGCGGAGGCGGATATCTGTTCACCATATTATGACAAACACACCAATCTGACAGAATTCATCCACATACAAAAATCCACCAGACCAAAGGTCAGTGATCAAGTGGCAGTCCCAAAACCCATACCGTTATGCCAACAAAACAACGCCCATCACATTATGACCCACAAATCACCACAGCGGACATTCAATGGCAGTAAACCTTTGGTGGTACATACCCCGCGCTCAGAATGGACACCCACATACAAAACAACACTACATTGGCCAATACTTAAAACACCCACCTGACAACCATACACACACCCCACCCATTCACCCACACTACTATAAATCACACAACCACATTACCCACAACCCTTTACAAACAACAATTACTGCCAGGAGACTGAGAAGAAGAGCACAGAGACAACTAGACACACACACCATACACACCCATACACCCCTCATGCACTCCACATCACACACCCCACCACATTACTAAACACACATCACACAACACACATCACACAACACCCATGGCACCACAAAGGCACCCCTGTTTCACTGAGGAGAAGTTAAGGGTCATGGTGGAGGAAATTTTCAGGGTAGAGCCACAGCTCTTTGGAGCACGGGTACAGCAGATATCTATAGCAAGGAAGATGGAACTATGGTGGAGAATCGTGGACAGGGTCAGCGCCATGGGACAGCACTCAAGAACAAGGGACAACATCAGGAAGAGGCGGAACGACCTATGGGGGAAGGTACGTTCCATTGCAGCAGGACACCAGCTCACCATACAGAGGACTGGCAGTGGACCCCAACCTACTCCCCCACAGCTCATAGCATGGGAAGAGCAGGTATTGGCAATACTGCATCCTGAGGGACTTGCTGGAGTACTGGAGTAGCCGGAGGACCGGACACTGTTAAGTCAATATTTACTACCTATCACCCCCCCATACCTGCCTGTCATCACACCTCCTCACCCTCATTCCCATCACTCCACACCATTCCACACACTGCACCTACACATATGACTAACCACAATCGCCAGCCCTGCATGCCATGTCAATGCATGGACAGCCCTCCCAGCCCCGCATGGACACCCATCACTAAAGTATGCAAAGCATAGGGAAACTAACAATCTCACAATACATCACCATACAAAAGCTGGCAGGGCAACATCAACCATAGAGAGCAAGCTACGGAAGTACAGATGTCAGACATTTTACTTACCTTCAGTAACTAAATATTTGGTAGAGACATATTCTAGTTGCAGATTCCTTCCCTTTGAATTTCCCCAGAAGTCAGACTGGATCTGGAGATTTTTCTTCTAGCAGTACCTCTTCGCACCGTCAGGTGGCATCGGTCGGCTATGTGTGCGTCATTGGCGTTGTGCTCGCCTTGATGACATTGCAGTCGTATATAGGTGCCACCCCGGTGCGATGACGTCAGTTTATTTTCACAACTTTCCACGCCAGTAGCGCAGAGCCATGAAGAACACAGAGTGGTGCGCCAAAACTAGGGCCCTTAAGGAAAAGTTCCTGTCCCTAGCAATCAGTTTGCAGTGCAGGGGGGATGGGCGGGTCGGTTACCAGATATTTTGTTACCGAAGGTAAGTCATTTGTATGTCTGATAGAGACTTCTAGTTGCAGATTCCTTACCTTTGAATAGATACCCGAGCAATACCATCCCCAGTGGTAGCTGCGAACCAAGATCACACCAAAGAGTCCTGCAGGACCGAACGGCAAAGTAGCCGTTCCTTCGGACCTGATTGTCTGGGCAGTACTGTTTGGTAAAAGTGTGCAGAGATACCCACCTTGCTGCCTGACAAATATCCAGGACTGGAACCCCCCGTGCTAGCGCTGTAGTAGCGGCAGTAACTCTGGTGGAGTGAGCTTGCAAACCTTCGGGAGGTTCCTTTTTAGCCAGAGCATGGCACATTTTGATGCATAAGAGTACCCATCGTGAAATGGTCCTCTTCTGCACTGCCTTGCCCTTCTTTGCACCCACATATCCCACAAAGAGTTGATTGTCCACCCGGAAGTCTTTGGTACGATCAAGATAGAACGCCAATGCTCTTTTTGGGTCCAGACAATGGAGTCTCTCCTCTTTATGAGAGGGATGTGGGGGTGCAGAAAAGGCAGGCAATGTGATGGACTGCCTGACAAGGAAGGGTGTCACTACCATAGGTAGAAAAGAAGCCCTCTTGCGAAGCACCACTTTGTCAGGATGTATGGCAAGAAAAGGTGGCTTTGATGACAGAGCCTGGAGTTCACTCACTCTGCGGGCAGAAGTAATGGCAACTAAAAAGACAGTCTTTATAGTTAAGAGCCGTAGAGGACAGTTGTGAAGCAGTTCAAATGGGGTTAACATAAGGTATGTTAAGACCAGGTTGAGATCCCATTGGGGCATGATGAATGGGATAGGAGGAAAGAGATGTGTGAGGCCTTTAAGAAACCTCCCAACTATGGGAGATTTAAATAAAGAAGGCTGATCTGGTAACCTCAAGAAAGCAGAGATGGCAGAGAGATATCCCTTAAGAGTGTCCAAGGTGGAACCCTGCCGGGCAAGGGAAAGAATAAAGAGAAGAACTTAAAAAAGAGGAGCAGATAGAGGTTCAACAGAATTGTTGATACACCATGCCACAAATTTCTTCCAACGACAGGCGTATACAGTTTTGGTTGAAGGACGCTTGGCTGCCAAGATAACGTCACAGACTTCGGGTGGCAGGTCAAAAGATGTCAACTATCGCCGCTTATTCTCCACACATACAGCCGCAGAGGTGACAGGTTCGGATGGAGGACCCTCTCCTGCTGCTGAGAAAGAAGATCCTCCCGAAAGAGCAGTCTTATCGGAGGAACTATGGCCATGTTCAAAAGCTTGGGATACCAGACTCTTCGTGCCCAGTCTGGAGATAACAGTATTACTTGGGCCCAGTCTTGCCTGATCTTCTTCAGACCTCTGGGCAGAAGTAGAATAGGCGGAAAGGCATACAGGGGGCCTGAATTCCACTAGTGACGAAAAGCATCGCTGAGCGAGTGCTACCTTAGAAACTCCAATGCACAAAACAGCTGACATTGTGCGTTCTCTACGGAGGGGAACAAGTCTAACCAAGGTTCTCCCCACCGCAGGAAGAGACCTTGTGCCACCTCCAAATGGAGACGCCATTCATGGTCGACCACACATCGTCGGCTGAGTTCGTCTGCTCTGGCATTCAAGGAGCCTGCCAGGTGCTAAACCACCAGGGAAATGCACTGATGTTCCAGCCAAGTCCAGAAGCAAAGGGCATCTTGGCAAAGGCACCACGACCCCAATCCACCTTGTTTGTTGCAATACCACATGGCAGTGGTGCTGCCTGTGAACACCTGCACTGCTTTCCTCTTGAGGGAGGGAAGAAATGCTTTCAATGCTAGTCGAATCGCTCGGAGCTCCAGATGATTGGTATGGAGCCTGGTTTCTGCCGGAGACCAGATGTCTCTGATCTCTGCCTCTCCCATGTGGACACCCCATCCCAGGAGTGATGCATCTGTCATGACCGTAAGATCTGGTTGGGGAAAGGAGAGGGATCTGCCCTTGACGCAATCCTGATTTACTAATCACCACTGCAGGTCTCTTGCAGTTCCTTCCGAGATCTGGACCTTGTCGAAGAGATTCCCCTGACGCTGCGCACACTCGAGCCTCAGGTCCCACTGCAGAGCCCGCATATGCCATCTGGCATTTTTAACGAGCAGGATGCAGGAGGCCATGAGGCCCAGCAGCCTCAGAGTCATTCTCACTGAAATCCAAGACAGAGGCTGAAACATCGGTATCATAGCCTGAATATCATGTACTGGCTATTTGGGAGGATATGCTAGAAATTGCACTGTATCCAGAACCGCTCCGATGAAAAGGAACGTTTGAGAAGGAGTCCGGTGTGACTTCGGCATGTTGATAGTGAACCCCAGCGAGTGCAAAAGGTTCGCCATAGTCTGGAGGTGGAAGACAAATGTCTGGGGGGAGTTTGACTTCAACAGCCAATGGTCGAGGTAGGGAAAGACTGGGACCTCTAACCTGCGCAGATGAGCTGCCACCTCTACCATCACTTTTGTGAACACCCGCGGGCACTGGTAAGGCCAAGGCGGAGCATGGTAAACTGAAAGTGCTTGTGAACTACCACAAATCATAGGTAACGTCTGTGGGCCGGCAAGGCAGGAAAGTGGAAGTATGCGTCTTGCAATTCCAACGCTACCATCCAGTCTCCAGGATCCAGGGCAGATAGGACCTGAGCCAATGTCAACATTTTGAACTTCCCCTTTCTGAGGAAGAGATTGAGGGACCAAAGATCTAATATAGGTCGAAGACCTTTGTTCTTTTTCGGAACCAGAAAGTAGTGGGAATAGCAACCACAACCTACTTCTGGCAACGGAACCCTCTCTATAGCTCCATTGGCCAAAAGGGCTTGGACGTCCTCGCGAAGAAGCGCCATATGATTCTCCAATAACCAATTGTATGAAGGTGGCATGGCTGGAGGAGATGTCCCGAAGAGGAGGGAGTAGCCCCTTCGAACAATTTGGAGGACCCACTTGTAGGAAGTTGGCTCTGTATTTACTATCTCAAAGTGAGAGATAGTGTGCACAGAGTCCAAGGGTTCTCTTTAGAGGTTGATAGTGGCAAAATTAGATAATACTAATGCTCTATTTTGTGGTAGTGTGGTCGAGCAGTAGGCTTACCAGAGGGTAGTGTTAAGCATCTGTTGTATACACTCAGGCAATACATGAGAACACACATGCAAAGACTTAACTCCAGGCCAATTGGTTTTTATGTAGAAAAATATATTTTCTTAATTTATTTTTAGAACCACAAGATTAAAATTTTAGGTAAGTACATAAAAATCGTAAGGTACTTCACACAGATAAATATAGAACTTCGACTTAAATCAGAAGAACAGACAGTTTTGGTTAAAATGGCAATAAGCTATTTTAAAAGTGGACACTGCAAAAATCAACAGTTCCTGGGGGAGGTAAGTAATAGTCAGTTTTTCAGTTAAGTAAAGCAATTACACAGTCAGTCTCCTGGGCATAGGCAGCCCACCATAGGGGGTTCAAGGAAACCCCAAAGCCACCGCACCAGCAACACAGGGCCGGTCAGGTACAGAGGTCAAAGGAGGGCCCAAAACACATAGGCACCTATGGAGAACAGGGGTGCTCTGGTTCCAGTCTTCTAGCAGGTATGTACGTGCGTCCTCGGGGAGCAGACCAGGGAGGTTTTGTAGAGCACTGGGGGGGGGCACACAAGCACACAAAACACACCCTCAGCGGCACAGGGGCGGCTGGGTGCAGTGTGCAAATAGGCATCAGGTTTTGTATTGATAACAATGGAGGGACCCAGGGGTCACTCTGGCGATGCAGGCAGGGCACATGGGGGCTTCTCGGGCCAGCCACCGACTTGGCTAGGATGAGGGCCGCCTGCTGGTCACTCCTGCACTGGTAGGTGGTTCCTCTCGGTCCTGGGGGCTGCGGGTGCAGTGCTTGGTCCAGGCGTCGGGTTCCTTTGTTACCAGGCAGTCGCGGTCAGGAGGAGCCTCTGGATCCTCTCTGCAGGCATTGCTATGGGGGTGCAGGGAGGTCGACTTTGGGCGTCCACATAGTTGGAGTTGCCTGAGAGTCCTCTCTGCAGTGTTGGTTCTCCTGAACTCGAGCCGGGGGTGTCGGGTGCAGAGTGTAAAGACTCGCACTTCTGGCGGGAAATTGGAGTCTCTTTAAAGTTGCTTGTTTTGTTGTTGTTTCTGGACAGAGCTGCTGTCCTCAGGAGGTTCTTGGTCCTTTAGGTGCAGGTCAGTCCTCTGAGTCCTCAAAGGTCGCTGGTCTTGCTGGATGCGTCGCTATGCAGGTTCTTTGAGTCTGGAGAAAGGCCGTAGGGCTGGGGCCAAGTCAGTTGTCTTCAATGACTCTGCGGGGCTTTCAGGTAAGCCGTCCTTCTTCTTTCTTCAGGTTGCAGGAATCTGATTTCCTGGGTTCAGGGTCGCCCCTAAATGCTCAATTTAGGGGTGTGTTTAGGTCTGGGGAAAGTAGCCAATGGCTACTGTCCTGGAGGGTGGCTACACCCTCTTTGTGTTTCCTCCCTGAGGGGAGGGGGGCACATCCCTATTTCTATTGGGGGAATCCTCCACAACCAAGATGTAGGATTTCTTAAGGCAGGGGTCACCTCAGCTCAGGACACCTTAGGGGTTGTCCTGACTGGTGGGTGACCCCTCCTCGTTTTTCTCATTATGTCCTCCGGACTTGCCGCCAAAAGTGAGGGCTGTGTCCGGAGGGGCGGGCATCTCCACTAGCTGGGATGCCCTGAGGCGCTGTAACAACAGGCATGAACCTTTGAGGCTCACTGCCACATGTTATGGTTCATGCAGGGGGAGGTGAGAAGCACCTCCACCCAGTGCAGGCTTTGTTCCTGGCCACAGAGTGACAAAGGCACTCACCCCATGTAGCCAGAAACCCGTCTGGTTGTGGCAGGCTGGCAGAAACTGGGGGGCATTTCTAAAATGCCCTCTGTGTGTATTTTTCATTAAATCCCACACTGGCATCAGTGGGGATTTATTGTGCTGAGAAGTTTGATACCAAACTTCCCAGATTTCAGTGTAGCCAATTTGGAACTGTGCAGTTCGTAATTGACAGACTCCCAGACCATAGACTCTTTATGTCTACCCTGCACTTATAATGTCTAAGGTTTGGCTTAGACACTGTAGGGGCATAGTGCTCAGGCAACTATGCCCTCACCTGTGGAATAGTGCACCCTGCCTTAGGGCTGTAAGGCCTGCTAGAGGGGTGACTTACCTATGCCACAGGCAGTGGGTTGCGGGCATGGAACTCTGAGGGGAGTGCCATGTCAACTTAGTCATTTTCTCCCCACCAGCACACACAAGCTGTGAGGCAGTATGCATGTGCAGAGTGAGGGGTCCCCAGGGTGGCATAAGACATGCTGCAGCCCTTAGAGACCTTCCCTGGCCACAGGGCCCTTGGTACCAGAGGTACCAGTTACAAGGGACTTATCTGTGTGCCAGGGCTGTGCCAATTGTGGGAACAAAGGTACAGTTTAGGGAAAGAACACGGGTGCTGGGGCTTGGTTAGCAGGATCCCAGCACACTTTCAATCACAACTAGCATCAACAAAAGGCAAAAGGTTAGGGGGTAACCATGCCAAGGGAGGCATTTTCCTACACCACCTGTCCGAGGTAATGGATTGCCATTGGGGCAGGTGATGGCGTATCCTGTCACCCACTGGCTCCTGATGTACCCACGGACTAGGAAGGCTTGGAGGCTGAAGAGGGGAGGGGGGTGGACTGGGTGACCCGCTGGCTCCTTGATCCCAGGGAGCGTGGGATCCCAGGGAGCGTGGGATCCCACGTCTCCACAGGGGCTGTACAGCATACGCGGGTCGGTGGCCAGGGGGAAAGGACACGGTTGGGTGCCCCTTCCATAGCCACGAAAGGGGCGAAAAACTGACTGTTAGGGTCCAGGTGCGAGGCCAAGCGACCGGTCCGTGGCTCAGGAATCCTTAAAGCGCTTGAGCCCCAAGTCCACCTTGTCTCCGAAGAAAAGTGTACCATCAAAGGGCACGTCCATCAAGGATTGCTGAACATCCCCTGAAAAGCCAGATGTTCTCAGACAGGCGTGGCATCTCAATGCCATCGTCGATGCAACCTATCTGCCCAGAGAGTCGGTCGTATCCAGTCCACAACAAATCAAACTTCGCAGCACCCCTCGCATTTGTTACGGCTTGGGAAAGGACAGTCCGGGCCTCCTCCGGAACTGCAGGCAGCACTTGTGTGACCGGATCCCAACAGTATGGGAATAGCGGCCCAAAAGGCATGCGGTGTTCACAGACCGCAGCGCTAGACTGTTGAAAGAAAACAAATTCTTCCCCAAATTATCCAGTCTTTTTGATTCCCTATACGGGAAATGCGCCAGATGAAGAAGAAGCCTGGATGACAAGGCTCTCAGGCGTGGGGTGTTGGGTGAGGAATTTCGGGTGTAACGGAGTAGGTCGATGGTGGTGGGCAATCGTCCTATTCACAGGAGCCCCTGTGCTGGGTCTGGACCAAGTACCCAAAAGGACGTCTGTCAGTGCTTCATTAAAGGGTAGAAGGGACTCAGAAGAGGAAGACCCTGGCTGAAGCACACCGGTTAGGAAGTTAGGCCTAACCTCCACAGAAGGCAGCTCAAGATCCAGGCCCTCAGCCGCCCTTCTCACCATCATGGAATAAGAAGCACCCTCCTCTGTAGCCACGCTAGAAGGAGAGAGCATACCAGTGTCAGGGGAGGTGTCTAGACCACTGGCATCAACCAAATCCTGCACCCGTCCATTTGGGGGTCAAGCTGGTATTCTAAAATGTAGTAAAAAAATGGCTGAGGTAGCTCTCTCAGTATCTGCGTGTATGCTGACGCGGAAAGAAAAGAACTGATGTCAGCGTGCCAGGGTGGTGCCTATATACGACCACAACGTAATCACGGCGAGCACGATGCCAATGACCCCGCGGAGTCGACCGATGCCACCTGATGGAGTGCAGAGGTACTGCTCGAAGAAAAGTCTCCGGATCCAGTCCGATTCCTGGGGAAATTCAAAGGTAAGGAATCTGCAACTAGAAGTCTTTATCAGATACATCATTTACATCCCCACAGGTACCCCAGCCAATGTCAGTGGAGAGGAGGTGCCACCACTATCCAGTCCCCCAACAGAAGAGGCCCCAAGTGATGACAGTAACTCTGGACTTCTGGATCTGGAGGACCTACCTGGCCCAACAGGACCCACTAGACAGCTGAGTAACCAAGCCCAATCACAGACCACCACAGAGCCTCCCATATCAGGAACCAACACCACAGCACCCACCCAGCGTACCCACACCTCTGTCCTCAGGACACGTCAATCAGCAGTGTGCCCACTTGTACAGGGGCCCCAGTCCACACTTCGCTCAGAAGACAATCAGGGGCCTGGGGGCCAGTGGCAGTGGGCACACTGTTCAGGGGACAGAGACACAGGCCAACAGGGACACTGGGAGAACTGCTGTGCACCAGGGGAAGGACAGGAGCAGGGAACCGACTCTCCAGGAGGCACTCTCTGAGATTCTGGGAGCCTA
This sequence comes from Pleurodeles waltl, assembly GCF_031143425.1. Taxonomy (NCBI): domain Eukaryota; kingdom Metazoa; phylum Chordata; class Amphibia; order Caudata; family Salamandridae; genus Pleurodeles; species Pleurodeles waltl. The sequence continues at coordinate 1,203,256,555 of NC_090445.1, read as the reverse complement.
CCAACATTCCCAGGACACGCTGGGCCAGATCCTCGACAACGTGCAGGAGAACAGGCGGAAGTAGGAGGGACAGTATCAGGGGATCAGGGAGGACTTGCAGGCCATTAATAACACCCTGATCTCTATTGCAGGGGTGCTGGCAGACATGGCCAACATCATGAGGGAAGCAACAGCACACCAGCGGGCCCCTAACACCAGCCAGTAAACTGAACAGCCCTCCACTTCTGCTGCCGCTAATGGCCAGGAGGCCCCACCACAGGACCCACAGGCCAGCAGCATCCCTCTCCCTGCAGAAGCTGAACCACCCGGAGACGTTCCCTGAGACCCAGACAGAAGCCAGAGACACTTGCCAAGACCACCGCCAGGAAATGAGACTCTTCTGATTGTCCCCCTTGTGTCCCACTCAGTCACCTTGTCCACACCTTGAACTGCCTTTGCTCCCCTTCCTATGGCCCCTTGGACACAGCACCCGTTATACAAACAGACTGGAACAAAACCCTGGACTTTCCTCCATCATCACCCCATTCTATTGCACTTTCCGCTCAATTTATTAGCACTACAATAAACAGCCTTGGATAAAACTCTACTACTAGTATTTCATGTATTGCAAATTTGTATTGATTGAAACACCTACATCCATTGCAAATGAACTGTACACAGTGAGGGCCTGCACTGAATGACCTGTTGCTGGCTGTTGTGATCACATCACAACATTGTTGTCATATCACCAACATCTGTAAAATGATAATCCATAGGTGAAAGTAAATAGAGGAAACAAGTGGGTAATGCCAGCATGCCAATGCCACACAGAATACAACAATATTCTTAGAAATGTGAAGTTGCACTGTCTCACCTGTGTGTCATTGGAAGTACTGACGGATCAATAATGTTCTGTTGTCCACATTATCATCCTCTGCCTCCTCGTCCTCACTGTCCTCAGGGTCCAGTGCTGCCACAGGGGCATCGCCAGTCTCCTGTTCCTGCAGAAAGCTTCTGATGGCCAGGTTGTGCAACATGCAGCATGCCACCACTATCTGGCAGACCTCCTCGGGTGAGTAGCACCTGTCAGATGGAGGCACCTGAACTTGGCCTTCAAGAGGCCAAAGGTCCTCTCAATTATGCTTCTGGTTCGCCCACATGCCTCATTGTAACAGTCTTCAGCCCTTGTTCTGGCATTCCTCACAGGGGTCAGCAGCCACGATAGGTTTGGGTAGCCAGAGTCACCTGCAAGTATTGAGGGACAACATTTAGCCACACACTATCCTATTTGGATAACAGCAGAGGGGTGCATCAACATACACTGGCTGGGGACCAAGGATCACCTATAAGGCACACTCTGTGCCTTTGTCATTGGCCCATCACATTTGGGATGCTGCTATTCCTCGGGACAAAGGCATCAAGCACCAACACTGGATATTTAGCAGTGATGTGGGACACTTATTGGTCCGCCAGGTACACCATCTGCACATTCATGGAATGGAAACTATTATGCTTCCTGAACACCTGTACATTCTGCCGAGGGAGGGGTTGAAGGGGTGAAAATGCAGTATGTGTATCATCAATCGCCCCAATAATATTGGGTATATGTCCCATTGCATAAAATCCGGCCTTCACAGTGGCCAAATCTTCCACTTGAGGGAAAGCAATGTAGCTGCACATGTGTTTTACCAGGGTGGACAAGACTCTTGCCAGCACAATTGAGAACATTGGTTGTGACATTCCTGCTGCCAAGACCACTGTCACTTGGAAAGAAGCTGTTGCCACCAACTGGAGCATTGCTAAAACATGCACAAGAGGGGGGATCCCAGTGGGATGATGGATAGCTAAGATCAGGTCAGGCTCCAACTGGGCACACAGCTCTGTGATTGTGGCCCTGTCCAGTCTATAGGTGAGTATTATGTGCCTGTCCTCCAATGTAACTAAGTCCACCAGGGTCTGTACACGGAGGTATGTCTCCATCTCCTATTCATCCGGAGCGGAAGGAATCTAAGGGACATAAGAGTGAGTAGGCTGTCAGAATTTGAACAACTATACCACAACAGCAGTCCACATCGTGCAATCATGTTTTGGGACACTGTAGATTAAAAGTATGTGCCTATTTATCCTGTGACACAGAAATTATCGATAGGCCTGTTCACCCCCCCTGAAATGGCGACCGCCTGTCCTGTGTGGAGGGACAGGTGGAAGTGAGGTAATTCCGCTGTTATTGTGCGCCGTGCCAGTAGGCGGTCGTGAACCGATGTGCAATTCCTCATTGGATTATATTAGGCCATATGGGGTACAGTTGCCAATGGGGATATACACTGGTGGTGAGTGTACACCGCTGCGGATGTGACCGACCGTTTTCTATCTCAATCTTCACTTGTTTCCTGACCTTTCACAGGAGAAGACCTACCCTGCATGTGCTGCTGTGACCTGTGTCTGGAACCTACCATGGCCCATGTGACCGGGGAAAGAGCCCCAGCCTTCACTTCGGAGGAGTTGGAGCGACTGGTGGATGGGGTCCTACCCCAGTACGGACTGCTGTATGGGCCTCCAGACTAACAGGATTGTACACTGTGGGCACGATGCATGTGGCATGAATGCGTGGAGATGTGTGTAAAGTCACTGTGTAAGGGTGGGTGGAGGGACTGTCTGTTGGCGGTGTACACATTGTGAGCTGGCCTATGTGTGTTGCAATGGTGATGGGATCGGGTATGGTGGGCCATGTGTGTAACAGGCTGGACTGTTTGTTTAATGGAGTTCTCCTGTGTGTATTACCTCTGCAGGTCAGTGCCCATCAATAGAATGGATTATGGTGTGCCATCGCCAAGGACGTGCGGACCCTGGCGGTCTATGGAAGGCGGAGCACCCACTGTCAGAAAAGGGGGGAGGACCTGAGACGCTGGGCACAGAAGACTGCGGAGGCCCAGCTGGGGATGGCCTCACAACGAGGAAGGGCTGTCCGTCGGACCCTGACCCCCCTTGATGTCCCACGTACTGTCACGGGCGTACCCTGAGCTGGATGGGCGCTTGAGGGCATCACAGCAGCCACAAGGGGGTCAGTACAGTGGGTATCATACAGGATTTGGGGTGGAATACAAGGGAATTAAGGATACCAAGGAAGATGTTTGACGCCTACAAGTTGCATGCAAACACAGGTAACCTAGCTTGTTAGTATTCACTTCTAGGCAGAGCTGCATGGGTCCCAGGTGTGATGCAGTTGACGATGAGTGCTCCTCCTCATGCCTTGATGACTAGCCATTTCACTGGTAGTGCAATGCATAGTGCGTAGGCCTGTTCCCTGTGTGTGAGGGTGCTGTGTACGCCAACGATGATGTTGGTGCCGTCATTGACCCAGTGTATCCTTTGTCTCTCTCCCCCCCCTTTCTTGTTGTCATCCTGTCCTTGTGTGCATTAGCATCATCTGGCGGAGGAGCAGAGGCCCTGGCGAAAGAGGGAGCTACATCCAACAGGATCCTGGAGGCAGAGTCCACCGACAACGAGGGAACAGTGGGACGGAGGGCAAGGGAAGCACCATGGCAGAGACTGGAGAGGACAACACAGACTCTGATACCTCCTCCGATGGGAGCTTCCTGGTGGTGGCGGACACCTCTGTGACCACCCCAGCTGCAGGTACCGCCACCACTCCCTGTACCAGGACTGCCCTCCCAGTAGTCCCTCAGTGAGCTGCCCGTGCCCGCTCACCCAGTAGGATGGGCATCTCCTTCGCCCCAGGCACCTCAGGCCCTGCCCCAGTGAGCCCTGCTGCCGTGAGTGAGGAGGCTTTTGACCTCCTGAGATCCATCTCTGTAGGGCAGTCAACCATTGTGAATGCATCTAGGGGCTTGTATCCCAGATGAAGCAATGCAATGCATTCCTTGAGGGCATTCATGGTGGTTTGGCAGCCCAACAGAGATCGATTCAGGCTCTTGCCTCCTCTCTGATGGCAGCCATTGTCCCCGTCTCTACTGTCCCCCCTCCAACTTCCACTTTCCAGCCCCATTCTCCTCAACCCCAACCCATCCCAAGCACACAGACAGATGACCATGCACACAAGGCAACACACAAGAGTGGCGCAGGCAAACACAAGCACCACGCCTCATCCCCCAGGTACTCACACAAACACCACATACCGTTGCAGGCACAACAACATCCACAGCCTCCACTGTCTCCCCATCTGTGAGAAAGTAGCCTCTTTCTAGCCTTTTAACCTCCCACTTTTGGCCTGTTTGTGAGTATTTGTCAAGGTGTTTTCACTGTCTCACTGGGATCCTGCTAGCCAGGGCCCGGTGCTCATAGTGAAAACCCTATGTTTTCAGTATGTTTGTTATGTGTCACTGGGACCCTGCTAGCCAGGACCCCAGTGCTCATATGTTTTTGGCCTATATGTATGTGTTCCCTGTGTGATGCCTAACTGTCTCACTGAGGCTCTGCTAACCAGAACCTCAGTGGTTATGCTCTCTCTTTGCTTTCCAAATTGTCACTAACAGGCTAGTGACCAATTTCACCAATTCACATTGGCATACTGGAACACCCTTATAATTCCCTAGTATATGGTACTGAGGTACCCAGGGTATTGGGGTTCCAGGAGATCCCTATGGGCTGCAGCATTTCTTTTGCCACCCATAGGGAGCTCTGACAAATCTTACACAGGCTGCCACTGCAGCCTGAGTGAAATAACGTCCACGTTATTTCACAGCCATTTACCACTGCACTTAAGTAACTTATAAGTCACCTATATGTCTAACCTTTACCTGGTAAAGGTTGGGTGCTAAGTTACTTAGTGTGTGGGCACCCTGGCACTAGCCAAGGTGCCCCCACATCGTTCAGGGCAAATTCCCCGGACTTTGTGAGTGCGGGGACACCATTACACGCGTACACTGTACATAGGTCACTACCTATGTACAGCGTCACAATGGTAACTCCGAACATGGCCATGTAACATGTCTAAGATCATGGAATTGTCACCACAATGCCATTCTGGCATTGGGGAGACAATTCCATGATCCCCGAGTCTCTAGCCCAGACCCGGGTACTGCCAAACTACCTTTCCCGGGGTTTCACTGCAGCTGCTGCCAACCCCTCAGACAGGTTTCTGCCCTCCTGGGGTCCAGCCAGGCTTGGCCCAGGAAGGCAGAACAAAGGACTTCCTCAGAGAGAGGGTGTTACACCCTCTCCCTGGGGGAGTAGCCTCCCCCAGCCTCTGGAAATGCTTTGATGGGCACAGATGGTGCCCATCTCTGCATAAGCCAGTCTGCACCGATTCAGGGTTCCCCCAGCCCTGCTCTGGCACGAAACTGGACAAAGGAAAGGGGAGTGACCACTCCCCTGACCTGCACCTCCCAGGGGAGGTGCCCAGAGCTCCTCCAGTGTGCTCCAGACCTCTGCCATCTTGGAAGCAGAGGTGCTGCTGGCACACTGGACTGCTCTGAGTGGCCAGTGCCAGCAGGTGACGTCAGAGACTCCTCCTGATAGGCTCTTACCTGTGTTGCTAGCCTATCCTCCTTCCTAGGTAGCCAAACCTCCTTTTCTGGCTATTTAGGGTCTCTGCTTTGGGGAATTCTTTAGATAACGAATGCAAGAGCTCATCAGAGTTCCTCTGCATCTCTCTCTTCACCTTCTGCCGAAGGATCGACCGCTGACTGCTCAGGACGCCTGCAAAACCGCAACAAAGTAGCAAAGATGACTACTGAAACCTTGTATCGCTGATCCTGCTGCCTTCTCGACTGTTTTCCTGGTGGTGCATGCTCTGGGGGTAGCCTGCCTCCTCTCTGCACTAGGAGCTCTGAAGAAATCTCCAGTGGGTCGACGGAATCTTCCCCCTGCAACCGCAGGAAACAAAAGACTGCATCACCGGTCCTCTGGGTCCCCTCTCAGCACGACGAGTGCGGTCCCTGGAACTCAGCAACTCTGTCCAAGTGACTCCCACAGTCCAGTGACTCTTCAGTCCAAGTTTGGTGGAGGTAAGTCCTTGCCTCCCCACGCTAGACTGCATTGCTGGGTACCGCGTGATTTACAGCTGCTCCGGCTCCTGTGCACTCTTCCAGGATTTCCTTCGTGCACAGCCAAGCCTGGGTCCCCGACACTCTAACCTGCAGTGTACAACCTCCTGAGTTGTCCTCCGGCGTCGTGGGACTCCCTTTTGTGTCTTCGGGTGAGCTCCGGTTCACTCCTCTTCGTAGTGCCTGTTCTGGCACTTCTGCGGGTGCTGCCTGCTTCTGTGAGGGCTCCCTATCTTGCGGGGCGCCCCATCTGTCTCCTCACGCAATTGGCGACATCCTGGTCCCTCCTGGGCCACAGCAGCATCCAAAAACCCTAACCGCGACCCTTGCAGCTAGCAAGGCTTGTTTGCTGTCTTTCTGCGTGGGAACACCTCTGCAAGCTTCTTCACGACGTGGGACATCCATCCTCCAAAGGGGAAGTTCCTAGTCCTCTTCGTTCTTGCAGAATCCACAGCTTCTACCATCCGGTGGCAGCTTCTTTGCATCCTCAGCTGGCATTTCCTGGGCATCTGCCTAATCTCGACTTTGTTGCGACTCTTGGACTTGGTCCCCTTGTTCCACAGGTACTCTCGTCCGGAAATCCACCTTTGTTGCATTGCTGGTGTTGGTGTTGGTCTTCCTTGCAGAATTCCCCTATCACGACTTCTGTGCTCTCTGGGGAACATAGGTGCACTTTACACCTACTTTTCAGGGTCTTTGGGTAGGCTATTTTTCTAACCCTCACTGTTTTCTTACAGTCCCAGCGACCCTCTACAAGCTCACATAGGTTTGGGGTCCATTCGTGGTTCGCATTCCACTTTTGGAGTATATGGTTTATGTTGCCCCTATACCTATGTGCTCTCATTGCAATCTATTGTGACTATACATTGCTTGCATTACTTCCTTTTGCTATTAGTGCATATTTTTGGTATTGTGTACATATATCTTGTGTATATTTGGCATCCTCATACTGAGGGTACTCACTGAGATACTTTGGCATATTGTCATACAAATAAAGTACCTTTATTTTTAGTATATCTGTGTATTGTGTTTTCTTATGATATTGTGCATATGACACCAGTGGTATAGTAGGAGCTTTGCATGTCTCCTAGTTCAGCCTAAGCTGCTCTCCATAGCTACCTTCTATCAGCCTAAGCTGCTATAAACACCTCTTCTACACTAATAAGGGATAACTGGACCTGGTACAGAGTGTAAGTACCCCTTGGTACCCACTACAAGCCAGACCAGCCTCCTACACCATCCACCTCACTCCCAGTTTCGTCCACACTCACACCTGCATGCACTACATCTACTTCCACTATCAGCATCACCACACCAAGCAGAACACACACTACACTAGCAGACACCTCCACAACATCCATGCACACATCCCCTGTGTCCTCTCCCACCGTGTCTGTCCCTCCCTCCTACAGGACACAAACGTAAGCACTCAGACAACCAACAGTCATCCACCCCACATCAGCATACAGCCCATGCACCTGCACCCAAATCCAGCAGACATACACCTCCAACAACCACTCCCTCATCCTCCACTCCCATTACTCCTCCCTCCTCCCGCCCCAACGTCCCTAAAAAGATTTTCCTTGCCCAACTTGACCTCTTCCCTACCCCCCGTCCTGCACATATGGGCAGGTTCCAAGGACACAGCCCAGCACCTCAGCCAAACAGTCCACGGGGACAGTTGTAGCACCACCGACTCGTGCTGGTAAGGACACAAGACCTACGGCACTGAAGGGGAAGGAGCCAGCACCACCAAGGATAAAAGGGAAGAGTCCTGCACCAGCTGTGAGGAAGGGGAAGGGGAGTGCACCATCTGTGAGGAATGGGAAGGAGAGCCTGCACCAGGTGTGAGGAAGGGGAAGGAGAGCCTGCACCAGCTGTGAGGAAGGGGAAGGAGCCTGCACCAGGAGTGAGGAAGGGGCAGGAGCCTGCACCACCAGGCAGAGAGGGGAAGAGCCCATCTACCCCTGCCAGGAAGGGTAAGGGATCCCTGAACCATGAACAGGAGGAAACGCGACACTCTACGCCACCGGAAGCTGTCAGGCAAACACTGCCACCACCACCAGCTGTCACGGGGCCCCCATCACCAGCTGTGGATGTGCAGCCATCAGGGAGTGCAGGGGCTGCACAGGAGCCTCCTCAAACAACCAACACCACAGTGCAGCCATCACAGTCGGCCGACACCACGTAGTCCACCCTCCAGGGGCTACTGTGCAGGCTGCCCCCTCCAGAACCAGTGGGGAAGTCACCCACATGAGAGACTGTAGCCTTGCACTCCCCAGGACAAAGCAATGGCCAGGTTCCCCCTCCAGAACTAGTGGGCAAGTCACCCACTCAGAGACTGTGGCCTTGCACTCCCCAGGACAAAGCAATGGTCAAGGAGCCCCCTCCAGAACCAGTGGGCAAGGCACCCATTTCAGAGACTGTGGCCTTGCACTCCCCAGGACAAAGCAATGGTCATGGAGCCCCCTCCAGAACCAGTGGGCAAGGCACCCATTTCAGAGACTGTGGCCTTGCACTCCCCAGGACAGAGCAATGGCCAAGTTGCCCCCTCCAGAACCAGTGGGCAAGTCACCCACTCCAGAGACTGTGGCCTTGCACTCTCCAGGACAAAGCAATGGGCATGGAGCCCCCTCCAGCACCAGTGGGCAAGTCACCCACTTGAGACTGTGGCCTTGCACTCCCCAGGACAAAGCAATGGTCATGGAGCCCCCTCCAGAACCAGTGGGCAAGGCACCCATTTCAGAGACTGTGGCCTTGCACTCCCCAGGACAGAGCAATGGCCAAGTTGCCCCCTCCAGAACCAGTGGGCAAGTCACCCACTCCAGAGGCTGTGGCCTTGCACTCTCCAGGACAAAGCAATGGGCATGGAGCCCCCTCCAGAACCAGTGGGCAAGTCACCCACTTGAGACTGTGGCCTTGCACTCCCAAGGACAAAGCAATGGGCATGGAGCCCCCTCCATAACCCTGGGCTTGTTCCCGCATCCGGCTGAGGTGCCCTCCCTCCCCCTGAGGTGCCTGCCTATTTGCAAACTGATGCCCCTGCAGTGTACTATCCAGATGTGGTCAGAACTTGAGTTGGGCCTTAGACTGTGTCCTGTGGGCCCTTTGAACATTGGACTGTGCAGTGTCCCTTTGTGTACATGTGTACATATCTGTTTCATTGACAAATCGAATTATTAATTTTGAATTTGATCTGATTACAATCACTTTCGTCAATTCCTGTTGTCCTTGCATTATTCTGCCGTCTTTCTGGGACAAATTGATTTCCGTGAGCAGCTGGTTGTGTTTATGGTGTGGGTGTGCGTGTGTCGGGTGTGTGTGGTGCGTGTGTCTCACTCTTGTTTTCCTCCCACCCTCCCTTGTGTGCTAGGCGTCTTACTCACCGTTGTCGTCTTCGTCGGCGTTCCAGGTGGAGCATAACGTAGAAGTTCATTGGGAAAACATGCAATTCGGGTTCCATCGTGCGTGGTTCTTCCCTGTGTCTCCAAAGGTGAGTCCTTTCACTTCTGAGCTCTGTTTCTGCCAGGCTTTAGTTGGTGTATTACCGCCACAGAAAATGTGGAGCTTTTGTATGTCTTAATATGGTGAGCGGTACTTTGACTCCCACCTGGCTGTTGGCGGCTACCGCCGTGGTGGCTGTTGTTTCTGTCGTGGTGGCTGGTGTGGTACATTGGCTGTCTATGGGAGTTATCACTGCCATGGTCATAATTTGGCAGTACTTACCGCCAGCCTGTTGGAGGTATGTTTTTATGTCATATGTAATTCTGTCTCTCCTTAGCCATGTAAAGGGACTTATTGTGGCTTGCAATTACTCATTTTTGTCATAGTCTAGTTTACTTGCTAGTACCAATATATAAACTCCTGCCGAGGTACAAAACCACCTTAAATATGCATAATACGACTCTGTCTTTATAGTTTTTATAACTGTATTATGTAATGTTTCCACTTTCCACTTTATATTACCCCTTACTGCTATTTTTCATTCCATATGTTCCACAGCAGATGTGTGTTACTTTCAATATCATCAGAATTTTAGGTACTTTCTTTTTCATTCTATTCACTCTATATTCTTATTTTCACATTGTTGATTCTATTTCATCTTTCTTTCATCATTATGTAACTGCTTTTATATGTTCTAAATAAACTTAAAAATAATTTATTGTGCAGTTCTGATATGGAATTGGTATTTATATGGACTTTAGGCAACTTGAATTTTATGGGATGCTCAGGGTACCAGGAACGTCATTAAGCATTAGGAATTTTATCACGTAGTTCATGACATTTGCAAACAACTGGCAAAAGCAATATTTGTGAGATTTTATTATTATATTATATGAATGTTACAAACTGTCATTCAGTCAAGCTATAAAATGAACTTCATTCACATAATTAAACTAGATTTCTAAACATGTCAAAAGAATAGTCAATTATACAGTTACAATGCATGCACTACATAACGGATATCAAATGGTCATGCTTGGATATAACACGTGTAATGTTAATTCCTGATTACCCAAGAGAGTTACTAACAAATTTACTGCATTTCAGTAACAATAAGCATATTCCTCTGATGGGGTACCAATATTTGTGGTTATCCATTTGGTTATGTTATTGTGAGTTGATGGATTCTAACTTTTAGTTTCAACCATATCAGGCATTGCTCCTTCAATTGCTCTTTAAAGAAGATTGAGCTATTGGACCATATGAATTTTTGTAGCCTCTTCAGTTCTGTGGGTTAGATTATATTGAAGGGTCTTAAGAATGTGTTGCACAACTATTGCTAGTACTGATATGAGATACTATTGTTCTTGTTGTTTCGGAGTTGTATTTAGGTAGGTCTAGACTATCCATTTCCTATGGTTCAGGTAGGGATACAACAGGTCTTCACCAGTGGTTATCACTGGCTCTTATCTTTGTCGAAGTGAGTTCCATAGTCTTGTAGCTTGCAATGAGAAGAAGGGAAAATTGCTTACCTGTGATCCTAATTCTCTCCCAGGGGAATACTCATCAGTCATAAGCACTGAATAGTCCTGCACAGGTGCGGGGACCCCGGCAGATCACTTCTTAAATTATATATATCTAGAGAGAGGTAAAAATGGCCAGATTACATTTAATGTAATGGGGGCGTGTCTTTGGGCATCAAGATGGTGGTTGCACTCAGAGTGATCCGGACCCCTCTGTCATCTGCCACCATCAGCTGCCTCTAAAGTCTCCTTGTTTTCTCCTTCCTCTCTCTTGAAGACTTTACCATGCTGATGGCCTTCGCCTAAGGCTGCTGAATACTCAGCCTCTCCACGGACTGACTGGGCTGCATAGCGATGCTCAGTAGGAGCCTGCCACTGTCAAAATGGGGGCCCTTGCACAGTGCTGAGGCCCATTTGGAGCCCTCCTGTGTGCAGGCCTTCTTTGCGGAGCTGCTGACAGTGTCATTTTTGCCACAGCTGCGCAACACGGCTGGGCTTCCTGGGTTTGCCAGCCCAGCCATCCCACCAACTAAGGGAGTGCCCCTGTCAAGCGGCATGGAGCCCACGGTCTGTCCGGCAGGCCCACGGCAGCTCCATGTGGCCTGGAGATAAAGCTGAGAACTAAAGAAGGGGCAGAGAAGCTAATGACAATTATCCAGCACTGTGGCAGCCCATGGAGACATACCACAATAGATCCACCCTAAGGCTGATGATGGGCCCCATCCTCATAGGAGATGAGGCTGGTAGCGGTGCAGACTCCAGGGATGGACCTGTTGCGTAGTGAGGCCTGCTGAATAGATCGCATTGCAGTGCTTACCTACCAGGTGGTGATGAAGGGTTTTGCTGTGCCTCTGGAGTGGGTAGAAAGGAGGGATTGGAGGTAGAGAGATTTCAGATTGTGTACTGTGCCGCAGGCACCCTTTGCCTCTTGGAACCCTGGGAATTTCTGAATGACCACCGCTGGAACCTTGCTAAGCTGTTCCCTTGCCCCCCTTCTTGCCCTGCCTCTCCCTGCTGTGCCACCTATTGATCATCACATATAGACTATGATGCTCTGCAAAGGACCAACAGTATGAAACATGATTAATGAGTCTGCATTGATGTCACTGCAAGAGGTAGGAGCAAATGCAGCGGGTTACCATTGCAGCAGAGCTTCTATGACTGTTTTGAACCGCTACTAGGACTGAGGTCAGGGTAAGGTAAGGGCCCCTGGGCATGTCTCCACAACCAATATTGATCCTTTTGATTGTGTGGGTGCCTGGTTGCTTGAGCTGCCTTGTTCAAATATGGCAAGCTGTCTAGGAACTAGAGTGGACACTTCCTGGCTCCTCCTACCATTTCAACCATGGAGCAAAAAAAGTCTCCTCAACCCCCACTCCTCCCAAACCCACATAGATTAATGCACCACCAGACTGGGTAGCGGCCTGAAGGCCTCAGGGGACCCTTATGGTACCCACCTGTCCACAGACAGCAGAGACCTCTACGACTCCTCAAGCCATACACACATCGTAAACAGTTGTGGAGACCAAATTTGCTGAGGTCCATGTCGTTGTGGCACTCCTGAGCCAGGACCTGCACAATGTCCAGCAGGATACGGAGGCTGAGGAACTAATCTCAAGCATGACATCTCTGAGTTGAAATCCAAAGTCTTCCACCTAACGTCTCAAACTGTTTAACTGCAGAACCGGGAAGAAGGTGCTGAAAATCAATCTAGGAGTAATGATCTTTGAGTAGTTTGTTTTCCTGGGGGCTCAGAGATGCCAAACCCCACTTAATTCCAAGAGGAGTGGCTCCGATCTTGATTTACAGCGAACAAGCGGTCTATGGTTTGTAGGGGAGTGGGCGCTTAGAGCTCTGACACCCAAGCTGCCTCCTAGGGCCATACATAGCATTATGATCGCTCACCTTCTCAACATTCGAGATAGAGATGCTATCCTACATGAAGCCTGCCAACTAAAAGACCTGCATTATAAAAACCCTAAGATAATGGTGTTCCAAGTTTATACAAGAGCGATCCAGGCCAGCAGAGGTCATATGTCGAAGCTAAAGAAAAATTAAGGTGATGGACTTGTCCTAATTGCTCCTGTTCCCTGAGTGGCTCAAAGTGATTTTAAAGGGCAGCATGATTTTCTTCAATACACTGGAAGGTGCCTGGCAATGGCTCTGTAAAGAAAGGCAGAACCATCACCCGGTTCGGTCCCCTGTGGCCTCTGAGAGATCACTTTCTTTGCAGAAGCCTGTGCTGGGCCAATTGATATGAAGGATTCAGACCTGTTCTCGCAAACACCATCGGCACACTATTGATAGATCTTCTTCACTGGACCCGGACGCCTCTGGTCCGCAATCAAACGCCCCAGTGCGGGCAACACTGACCTTACACCCCACCAGCCTCTTCCGTCTGCAGTGTCCCCAAGGTCGCTTCCTCCTTTGCGACTTAAAGACAATGATGGAGGGATACATTGACAACTTATGACCTGACTGATAACTAATCAACAGACTGTTGGCATGAGGGGCAGGCTTGTGAGGACATGACAATTCAGTTCACTCTTGAACTATGGCTACTCTAAGATCCTGCTACAAGCAGGGGGTCCACCACTCCATGTCTTACACAAATGATGTTTTGGGAGTTGTGTTGTAGTTCTAGGTGTGACAGATGCTTCCCGGTTAGAAGTATGGGGTGAAGGGTTGTTTGTGAGAGGAACAGGGGGTTGTTTCTTGCATGTTTTCTTGTACTTGTATTCAGTTTCAGTGCATTATTTTGAATTTGCTAACCTTCCACATAAACACATGCAAGGATTTATTTGTAGCAGCACACTCTCCAGCAACAGTCCTTAACCTTCTCCGCGGGACCTCATGCGAGGCGCCCATCCACCGAACTCCAATGTCTTCATTGTGCCGACCTTAACAGGTTCCACTATCAGATTTTATTGTGGAATGTTAATGGGCTGCTAGACCGTAGTAAGTGGTCTGCAGTCCTGCGCTGCACCCGCTGCTTTCTACTTGCAATTTTAATGCTCCAAGAGACGCACCTATTACAAACCCACTGCCCCTTCTTGCTCCGTCAAGGGTACAACACAGTCTTTCATGCTGGGTTGGCAAGGGGCCCCTGAGGGGTAGTAACACTCCTTCACCGCTCCTATCAAATGGTGACCAACCGTTTCCTCCCTGATGCCCAGGGCCGATTCTTTTTTCTTGAAGGCAGGGTGGAAGGTCATGGCCTAAACTTAGCATGTGTCTACACTCCCCCCCTCCCCCTTATTGGTGACTGAGCCCTTTATTCACACGAATACGATCCTGGAACTCCTGGGTGACACCACAGTGGTGGGAGGGGACTTCAATGCGGTCCAAGACCCTGGCACTGAGTCCATGGGCACAACGCCCAGGCATAGGTGTACGAAAGCCCATCAGCTCTCCAGTTGGGTTAATTCCCTTTGGTTGTGTTACCCATGGCAACAGTGGCACCCCTGATAGCAGCAATAATGAAACATCTTAGCGGCCCACCACTCACACATGCATATTGACCTTATATTGCTGCAGGCCCCCGAATGCCTACACATTTCAGAGATACAGATCCTTCCAAGAGGGATCTCGGATCGCCCTAATGTGCTCCTCTGCCTAGGTTCGGGAACTTCTGCCCAACACCCAATGCGGTGCCTCAAAGCATGAAACCTCAGAGACGAAGCATACTACAGAGATTTTGCTAAAGAACTCAAAGTCTACTTTCAAATTAATCAAGGCATGGTGGAGTCTGCCGGCACTCTATGGTCGGCCTGCAAAGCTACCATTAGGGATACATCAAAAGTATTCTTAGATTGAAAGAAATGGAAAGCCTTCAATGCTTGACCCAACTAGAGACTTAGGCCCTCTGACTAGAGGAGAAGCTTCTGGACTACCTCACCCACCTGGGGCTGGGTGGGGGGGGGGGGGGGGGGGGGGGTAGGATGGGAAGGTGTCTCCTGGCAGCTCGTTTTTGTCCACACTAAAATTTGCGACACTGGCTAGCTACTAGGCTCCTAGCTACGAGGGTGATCCCTGTGGTATTGGATGCCAAAGGCATCCTCCTTTGTTCCACCCCAGACACAGTCCAGGCATGTTACTGCTGCTTGTATGCAGCAGTTCCAGGACTGGAAGCAGAACAGATATCCCCACTTTTAAATGACATCCCATTACTTAGGGCCTGATTACAACTTTGGCGGAGGGGGTTAATCTGTCCCAAATGGGACGGATATCTCGCCCACCATATTACGAGTCCATTATATCCTATGGAACTCGTAATACAGCCAGTGGGATATCTGTCACATTTGGGACGGATTAACCCCCTCCGCCAAAGTTGTAATCAGGCCCATAGTGTCTCGCAGACTGAAAGGCATGTCTTGGAGCAGCCCATAACAACTGAGGAGATTGCCACCCTCGTCTCTGAATTATCAACTGGGAAAACGCATAGCCTTGGCAGTTTCCCTACTGAGTTTTACAGAGATCGTCTCTCCCAGCATCTGCACGTGCTTTATGAGAAAGCCATCAAGATAAGCCATTTCCCACCAGGATTTGATATAGCCATTATACCCTCTAACCCAACTACTCTGTGGCCTACTGGCCAATCTCACTCCTCAACAGGAGATTAAACTGTTTGCCATGATACTTCCCAATCAGCTAAAAACGGTCCTTACATCGCTTATCCGACCAGACCAATGTGGTTTCATACCATCCGGAAGCATGAGGCACTACATCAGACAGCTCCATTTCACGTTAGCACACCAACACCTCCTGCCACCGCAGGAGGTGCTGGTGTACTACAAATAGAGTTTGAAGAGGCATTCAACAGGGTGGACTGGACCTATCTGTCATAAGTGCTGCAAAAGAGGGGGTTGCAGCACTAAACTACTCTATTCCAAACCGACTGCACAGGTAAAAATTAACAGCATAGACTCAGACCTGTTCCCTATTCATCTGGGCATTAGGCAGGGATGTCCCCCCTCCATTTTGCCCTTGCCATTGAACCCCTTGCATGGCTCATTAGGTGCAATGCGCAGGTAAAGGGTTGGACACAGGAAGAGGGCCATGACAACCATTCTACACTATATGCGGACAATGTCCTTTTGTTCAAGGCAAACCCTGTGGTAACCGTTGTGCTGCCCCCAACTCTTGCAGTTCCATGAGAAGGCCTCTGGCCTATGGGTTAACAATGCTAAATCGGTGTTGGTTCCCCTTCACCCCTCCTGAGAATGTGAGGCATGGCAAACAACCATTCCTCTGGAGCACTTGACATTCAGCTACCTGGCAACTGAGGTCACGATCCACCCTGAGATGGATTGAGTTCTTAATTTTATCCCGTTAGACCGGAAAGTGAAAGCAGATCTTAAAAGATGGCAAACTCTCACCCTGAATGTGATAAGGAGGGCTGCCCTATACAAAATGATAATCTCTTTCAAAAGTTTCCACAGACAGTGCCCAGCAACAGTTCAGGGAAATGGACTCCTAAGCAACATCCTTTCTGTGGCACAAATCCAGATCGAGACTAGCTCTTGCTAAACGTCAGCAGGCACCGTTCGACAGGAGTTTATGCATGGCCAATCTATACCTCTGTTACTTAGCGTTCAAAATCCTGGTTATAAATGATTGGTTTATTTAGGGGTTAGTGAGACCCAGTCTATAGAATGCAACTTATCTTGCTGAGCTTTGAGGGAGTACTCGGACTGCTGATATACAGCACCCAAATACCCAAGGGCTTACCTAAAGTGACCTGCATGATTTTGCTGAGTAGGCGTGCTGCGCTCTGCTACAGAGGTTAGGACTTCAAACTCACTCTCGAAATCTCCCTATGGAGAGGGCAGTGACTAAATGAAACACCTGGCCTGGAAGGGTTTACACACTGGGACACGATGGGCATTTTGCTGCTGATAGACGTATGATTTGACACTCAGAGTTCCTCTTTCCGAGAGCTCCAATCGACTTATGCCATAGCAACTACACAGTTCCATAAATATCCCAAATACGGCATACACTGAGGGTTCACATCTCTTAAGTACATCACTCTGCGAGTCAAGTCCCTTAGAAGCTAAACTCCTAGTGGGCGTGCTGTTGAAAGTGGGAATTTCCCAAATTCACTGCTCCCTAGCCAGTCATGCCCCTGACTCATTCTCACAATTACGGACCCAATAGGAGAAATGGGTGGGACAACTGAATTATGATTATGATGATGATGATGATGGCAAGACGCCAGGATGACCCCATACCATCACAATCTCCTCTATTTTAGCGGTTTCCAACCTATGGTCCGGGGACCCTTTGGGGTCCACAAAGCCTCTTCAGGAGGTCCGTGACTACTTAGAAAATGAAATAATATTAACAGTTTAATAAAGCGTATATAAATAAAGTGGCTAAATGTACAATTGAACATTTTAAGACATAATGTAAATGTTAAGGAATTTAAACTTGGAGGCTAAAAATGAAATTAGTATCCTCAGATTGATCTGTGGGAGCAGTGCAGGTGAATCAAAATAATACAGCATGGATGATGTGTGGCTTCAAATAAATTTAGAAAAGCTCCAACCTTCAGACTAAATTTACAATTTTTATTTATATTTGTTCACAGAGTAAATAAAATTAGTTATCATTTTGCACGTGTTTGATGGAATACTTGTTTCTGTATTTTGTGTGCATTTTTTTGCGGGTCAAATCATCAACAATGTTTAGGCTGGAGTCTCCAACTTCCAGTGATGACTCAGTGAGAGGAGTCCCCAGATTCTAACAATTATTCAGTGGGTGTCCCCAGGTTCCAGTAATGATAAAGTGGTGGCCCACAGAAGTCAAAAGTTTAAGAATCACCGTTCTAGATTGCATCTGGTGCAAAAATACTATCTTTATTACGTTACCTTACCCCTAGTTGCTTCCTTAAGGCGCACCTCCTACCTAGCCCACTGTGTTTTGGATGTCCATATACACTGGCGGACTTATACCATACGGTCCAGACACGTCCCCCAATTGTGAACTACTGGAGTAAAGTCACTGAAATGCTATCAGCAGTGCTGGGATGGGAGGTGGAGCTTTCACCCAAATCCATCCTCCTGGGAATCTTTGATGTGATAGGAGGCACAAACGTGGACAAAGCACTTATTGGAGTAGCTACCATGGTTGATAAAGGGACATTGCCTGCATATGGAAATCTCCCATTCTGCCCTCGGTATCCCAAATACGAAGTGGAGTGAATTGGTGTGCGTAGCAGGAAAAAATTGTATATGAAGCAAGGGGCTGCCCGAAAAAGCATGCAGAAATCTGGAGCAAATGGTGGAATCATTTTGGGATCGGTTAATTGTTGTAATTTAAAACAGAGTGTACCTTCATGAATGTATCCCTGTTGTCTTTATATTGATGGCTGTGCAATACGTGGTACCTCTGAAATCCCATAATAATTACCAGTAATGGATGGATGTGGGATAGCTATATATGTTACAAAAAATATAATGAAGTTGTTCATTAAAAGATAGTTTCACAATGAAGAAATTTATGTTGTTAATAAAAAAAAGTTTAAAAGGAAAAGGAAAGAGAATACGAGATATTATTAGCCAATAGGCTGCCATTCAAGGAATAACAAAGAAAACTGTCACTGTGCTTTTAAGAACCTCACAGAACCCCCTTTATGCCATCATGCCCCACAGGTGACAGTTAGGAGGGAGGGTTGCTTATGACTTAAATGAGGATTCCCCTGGAAGAGAAATACCATTACAGGTAAGCAATTATTCTTTTTCTTCCAGGGGATCCTCATCAGTAGTCAGAAGCATTGACTAGAATACCAAACCCATCTCACAAAACAGACTTGAAAACAAGAGCAGGTCCAACAATTAACCAAAAAGATTCCTCAAAGAAGCCTGTCCTACTTGAGTATCTGTTTTAGCATCTGACAATTATGCCTAGTAAAGGTATGAGCAGATTTCCATCTAGCGGTTTTACAAATTTCAGAAGCAAGTACATTACTTAATAGAGCTGCAGTAGCAGCTTTTTCCCTTGCTGAGTGTGCCCTAGCCCTAGCAGGTAAGGATGTATTTGCTAGCTGGTAAGAAAGGAGTATACAAGAAACTACACATATAAAAATAGTTTGTTTAGAGGATGCACAATTTGTTCTTACCGGACCATATTTAACAAAAAGATGATTCAACCTTTCAGCTGGAGTGGAGGAGTTAAGGAAGAAGGCAGGTAGTGAAATGTTCTGGTTAAACTGGGGGTCTGAATCTACCTTAGAACGAAAACTGGAAGTAAGTTCTTTTCACCGCTCTATTGGAATGAAAAACTGTGTATGGTTCTTTAGAACATAGTGCCTAAAATGTACTTACCCTACAAGCTGAAGTAATGGCAACAAGAAAAGCCACTTTCCATGTGAGATGCTGCAAAAAGGCTTCATGTAGTGGTTCAAATCGGGCACCCAACAGTTTGAAAAGAACAATATTAAGTTCCCACGGAATAGAGGGTGACCTAATTGAAGGGGACACCGTTTTAAGTCCTTCCAATAAGTCTTTGACCACAGGAATTTTAAAGAAAAATGTCTGTAAGGTACATTTCCTATAGGCCGCATTTAGCTAAATGGAGAAGATAAGGAATGGCCAAATTTCAAAATCGGACTGTGAACATTTTGTGTACACCATAAATAAAAACCTTTTCCATTTGAAAGCATATGATCTTCTAGTGGAAGGTATTTTAACCCGTCTTAAAATGCCCATGCATTCTTTAGAAAGGCCTAAATGCCCATATTGGAGGAATTCAGGAGCAATGCTGTCAAGTTCAGTGATGGAAGGTTGGGATGTAGTGTAAACTTCGTACTTCTATAGCGCACTACTCACCCGTTAGGGTCTCAAGGCGCTGTATGCATACCGCTGTGGAACCCCTCCTGGCTTTTTCCTGTGAGGTGCCCACTCCTGGGCAACCTCCAAGGTGAAGTCAGGCATCCCAGCGCTGTTGGGGCCGTTGTGGAGATTAAGCAAGCTATTGCCCAGAGTTACAGAGTGGCACCAATGAATTAGATTAGGCACCAATGCGAGAATTATCAGATCCGAGGAAATTGAGTCCAAGACTCGCCGAGGCGGGAATTGAACCCTGGTCCCGGGCCAGATTTCTGCATCAGGGTCTGCCGCTCTAACCACTGAGCCACACTTCTACACTAGTGTCTGTCCTCTGAACTTTTACAGGAGACCCTGTCTGCAGGGCAACCTCTTGTGTGGACAGACGTAGAAGGTCTGTGAACTACCATTGGCAAGATTATTCTGGTGGTATTATCATCATTCTGGGTTAGGATTTGCATAGTTTGACAATTACAGTTGGAATGAGAGCAGTTGTTGGAAATGTGTAGAGAATTACCCTTCAATCCTGGTTGGGCAAATCTAGAAAATTAGTTGCTGCATTTTCTATTGTTTGGGTCTGTGAGTAGGTCTATTTGAGGGTCCACCTATTTGTGAAAAATGTCTTGCAAGATCTCATTGTTTGGAATCTAATCATGTTTTTCTTGGAAGTGTTGACTGAGAGAATCAGCTTGCATATTTTGAACACCTGGCAGATGAATGGTTGCTATCTTTAAGTTCCTGGCTATTAACCATTTCCAAATGGCTTGGGCCTCGAGAGACAGAAGACGAGAATGTGCCCCTTTCTGTTTGTTCAGGTGATGTACAGTTGTTGTGTTGTCACTTTGAACAAAGACAGAGATTGTTGTTATCACTAGAAAGAAAGATTTTAGAGCAAGGTGAACCGCTCTCAGTTCCGGCATATTGATGTGGTATATCTTTCCCTTGTCTGACCAAATGCCCTGAGTCTGGAGGGAACCCATTTGAGCACCCCATCCCTGAAGAGTAGCTTCTGTGATCAGTGTCTAAGTTGGTAGGTCCTGATGGAATGATACTCCCATCAGATTCTTCCACTGAGACCACCACGGGGGAGACTGACTTGCAGCCTGTGATGGTTAACTTGTATTCCCAGCAGTTGGAATGCTGATTCCACTGGTCTTCTAGCCAATGCAGCAGCAGTCTCATATGCAACCTTGCATGAGGAACTATGAAGATGCAAGAAGCCATCGACCCCAACAGAGATGCAATCTGCCTCGCAGAAGAATTGCGAGTCTGTAGAAGATTGCGACATTTCAGAGTGATTGATGATAGTCTCTCCTCTGAAGGACGCACTTTTGCAGATTCTATGTCCAGTGTAGCTCCCAGGTAGTGTAAAAATTTGTACTGGGCATACTGTAGACTTTTTCTGAAGTTGACACTAAGGCCTAGATTGGTTAATGTCTCAACATAAATGTGAATATGTTCCTTTGTGTGTGATGGCGAGGAACTCTTTCATAGCCAATTGTCTAGGTAAGGATAAACAAACATTTTCTGTTTCCTTAAGAATGCTGCGACCACTGCCATACATTTTGAGAAGGTTTGTGGGGCAGATTTTAGGCCAAATAGTAGTACTTTGTACTGATAATGTTGAGATCCCACTTTGAAGTGGAGAAACCACAAATGTTTCACATAAAAAATTGGGATGTGGAAAAATGCATCAGTTTCCTTGATGTAGCTGTGAATAAATTTGATGAAGGACCAGCATTCTGAACTTTTCTCTCTGTATGTATTTGTTTAGTACTCTCAGATCTAAGATGGGTCTCAACTCTTGTTTTGGTCCCTTCTTTTTTACAAGTAACAAGAATAAATTCCCAATCCCCTTTGATGACATGGGGTTCCCTCTTTCTGCAATAGAACGTTGATTTCCGACTGTAAGAGGTGTAGCTGATACTGTGATGCTTTCACCGGAGCAACAGTAGGAGGAGGGGACTTGAAGAGAAGAGAATAGCCATTCTGAACAATGTTCGAGACTCATCTGCCTTTTGTGATTGATTGCCACTCTTCCAAGTGATTGACGATATTTCCCTCCCACTAGAGCGGGGAACGGAGAAAGGGGAAGTTAAGACTCATTGTTTAGCAGGAGGCTTTCCTGCAGCTGCAGGTTGTTGTTGTTGTTGCTGTTGTGACCCTCTCCGCCTGGATGGTTTGCAAGGATGGTAGTGTGACTTTGCCTGCTGGTAATGTTGCCAGTGAGAGGCATGAATCCTCTGTAGAAAATAATGTCTATCATTTGGTCTGTACCTTCTATGAAATTCCTTCTTCTTTCCCAGACCAACAGTCTTGAGAGTGTCCAATTCTGTCTTCATTCTGGACATTTCTTTTTCCACATGAGTACCAAAGAGGGCGTTGCCTCAGAATGACAGGTTGATTATCCTATGTTGTGCCTTTAGTTTCAAGCCAGTGAGACTCAGACAAAATGACCCCCTTGCACAAATGCCATGTGAGTAACCATACGCCCGACGCATCTGCAGCTGCACTTGTATTTTTATTAGACACAAGGCCACCTTCATTCAAAATTTCTTGAAAACCCTGTCATTCCTCCTTGGGTGGTTTTTCCATGAATCTAGTCAGTGAGTACCACAGGGATCTGTTGCACCTCCCAAGTAAAGCAGAAGCAATTATGACCTTCATATCCGATGCAGATGTTGCACACATCTCTTTGCCACTGGTGTTTATCTGCTTACTTTCTTTCTCAGATGGAATCAAAGAAGAAGAAGCTGCAGAGTGGGATGTTTGTGCACCAGCCACTATCACAGACTCAGGAGAAGGATCTGCTCTGAGAAATAAAGGGTCCTGGTCAGATGGGGCAGATCTTAGCGATGTTGGAGTTAAAAATAACTGCATTGTAGGCTCTAAAAGTCCAGGTACAGTGGCAAAAGCAGTCTTGAGACTGTTCGATGACACAAAGTCTCAAAGATCACAGATGAAGTGGTTGTAGTTCAAGGAATGTCAAAGATTAATTTGGTTGCACCTCTAATCAAAACATCACTGAAAGTCAAGAGATCGTCCACTGCTGACACTCCTGACAGAGGTATGTCTGATAATGTTGGAGAATAATCCTGCACTGAAGAGCAAGAAGTATGTGCTGTGACTTTTGAAGGAGAGTATATTTGTGAGTACTCAGATTCAGAGGTATAGGACTTTTCTGTAGACTTTCCAACCATCATGGCGAGATGTTCAACAATGACTGAATTGGATCTAGAAGGAGAGAGAGGAGAAAGCGGCCTTGATTCAGCCAAGACCCCTCAAACACACTAGACCTTTGTTGAAGTCGACTGCGATATTTCTGCAATCTGAGATAGTGCATGCTTGTCTCTTGACTTCAATAGGATAAGCCTGCTTATCCCTTGATGTCGTGCAAACTCTATCCGCGAGCCACAATGTCGATTGTTACTTGGACATCGATAAATGTCCCTTGGCCGTCTACAGCAGCCTTGATGACCATGGTTGTCTGACAGCGATGAATGCCTTTTGGCTGTCAGCGCTGTCCTTGACGGTGATAGCTGACTCACCATAAATTAATATCTTGACAACAACAAATGGTGTCTCCTTGTCATTGATGTGACTCTCGACTTTGAGCGTCGGATGTGTTCTGACGTCGAGCAATGAGCCAACCCCAGTTTTGACAGTGTCTTTGATGGTGAACAGACCGGGATTCTTCTCAATGCCATATCTCTCAACGTCGATTGGGAACATGTTTTCTGATGTCTTTCATGAAATCTTCCAATGTGGGGGTCTTTTGAATGAGAGGGGGGCTCTTTGGAGGAAGACTGGTATTCCCCAAGGCCTCTTGATGATCTTGTTGATCCTCTCTTTTGAAGTCCATGAAGCTCGATCTTCTCTCTGTCCTGGAGTGTGCGCCTGGATAACTTTGGCATTGAGGACAGATGTTGGAATGATCAGATTCTGGGAGGCAGACAATACAGACTGAATAAGAATCAGTCTGAGCCTTCTTTTTCCCACAGTAAGGACATTTCACAAAGGCATATCTTGACAGAAAATTAAAAAAAATCTGTCAACAAAAGGGTTGTCAGTACTCTAGGTATTGATTGAACTCAAAAGATGTTATTTTTTAAAGGTTTGAAAAAGATTGTTTTGACAAATTTGTCAAAAAAAGGCAGCGCTTAGTGCTCCAGGATCGTAACAGTAGGAGCCAGAAAAATTAACTGACCTGTTACCTGTGGGGCATGACGGGATATAGGGGGTACTGCGAGGTTCTTAAAAGAACAGTGCCAGTTTTCTAAGATTGTTTTTGAATGGCTGCAAATTGGTTAATAATGTCTCAGATACCCTTTCCTTTTAAATAAAGGTCTGTGGTACTTTTTCTCTAGTCATTTTGTATTAATGACGTACATTCCTTCATGGTGCAACTATTTAATATGAAAGTTAAATTAAATCTGGTCATTTTTATCTCTTTATAGGCTGCAGATATCCAGAGTACATAGTTCAGATATATATATAAATATTTAAGGAGTGCGCCTGGTCCCCACAAGTGCGGGACTATTAAGTGCTTATGATTATTGATGAGGATCCCCTGGAAGAGAAGGTACCATTTATAGTAGTTTTGTAAGATGGTATGATTAGCTTAAGAGCCAAACTGGATCGCAGGGCTCTTACTTGAGTATATCTTGAGTGTTTCCTGTGGGAAAGCTGAACCAGAGCCATTTATGCCCTTCCACATAATAAAATAATCTAAAAAGTAGATTCTCTAGCAATTGGGCAGCTTTTAAAACAGAGATGTGGTCTCATAGGTTGTTAAAGCAGAGATGTGGTCTCATAGGTTTACATATAGTTTTCATACTGCTACTTTCAGAATTCCTTGCAGGTGTCTCATAAGTGAAACCCAGTAATGTAGACAGTTTGCATTAATGCACTTGTGATATGATAAGGGAAGTGACTGCCTGGATGTTTTGCTTGAGTTCCAAATGCGGGAAATGTGGCATGATATGTCAATGTGTATGCATAGTGAGAAAGTCACACTTTGTCACTTGGTTAACTTGCAGGTTCATGGAGAGGGCAGAGTCCATGATGACTCCCAAGTTTTTCACTTTTGTTGATATGTATTGGTCCCCCACATTCCTGATGCCAAGCTGTCAAAAGATCATAGTCCTAAATTTCCACATAAAAGAATATCACTTTCTGATGCACAACGTTTAGGATTAATTGTTATCATTAGGTATTCAAAACACAAGCTCTTGCCTAGTCTTGAGCTTTCGAGATTTCTAGGATTTTATAATTCTAGGACGGTCTGTGTACCATCATCATTTATATACTATGTGAGATCAAATAATTTTATGCATTCTGGCAGGAAACAATGGTACATTTTGAAGAGGAGTGGCCAAATGATCAGTCAATAAGGTACTATTGCCTTAATGTTGTGTAGTGGAGAAACAAATGGAGGTGCTTTCTTGATTTCATAATTTGCCTTAAAGTATGAGGAGATCCAGACAGGGACGCACCCTTTAAAGATACTTTATTTTCATCTGTTTAGTGGCAAGTCATGATGCATGTGTCAAAGACTGCCGATAGGTCCAGAAGCAAGTGCTGCCACCTGTTTCTATCTACAGTGGTTTTCTGCCCATTCTAGATTCTTTTACTGGTCAGACTGCAGCATCTTATCTCCAAGGAAGATGGAGATCTAGGTGAAGCTGCCCATTGTAACAGATACCAGGAACGGGGCACTGAAGTTTGGCCCTTACTTGTTTGAGTCTGCCATGTAAAAAAATGTTGTGGCTGTGACTAAGGAATTGTTGATTACATTTGTTTCAGGTAATGAGAAATATATGAGCAGGATACATCTTTTGATGTTTTGTAGAACCTATTTAGTGTTTGGGGAGGATTTTCACTAGCAGATCTCCTAATGCATATAACTGAATGAAGGATAGACAGTTACGTCTTTTTCTTCTTTATTACATTACTCTATGGCGTCTTCCATTTTAGTTTTGGGTGTATGAAGGTTTTTAAAGAGAGAACTTTGTCGAAGACTTTGTTCGGCCATGCAAAGTCAGATGAGATGCCCATTAGTACAAAGTTAATATGCACCCCTTGGGGGTCAACAGGTAATGTTCTCGCTAACCAGTGAAACAGTGCAGCTAAATAGCACTCTATACAGTTATGCACCACAAATGCTACTCAATACTGAATGTCATATTTGATCCTTGTTTACTCTAAGGATGTATGGGGTGGCATCTACTGTCTTCAGTCAGACAACTTTGCTACCTGCAGGTGATATATTGAAGCACTATGATTATGGCAGGAGAGACAAACTTTTCTCTGTGCTTGCAACACTTCTTGCAGCATACTCAGATGGAGCAACATGCAGTCACAAATGGAATTATGCCTCCAGTACACGTCTTGTGCAATGGTTCCTAAAAGGATGAAAAATCCATCTTCTGGTGTGGCTAACCAAAGGACACAGGAGAAGAGACCAAGAGTTACATGGATTCCCTTCAAAATCCCTTGTGTGTTCTCTCAAAAAAGGACCACCCATGCTAAAACTAGCACATGCTCAGACCCTTACAATGACATCCATACGTGAGTGTTGAGTGTGTGTATGGTTCCAGCTAGCAGAATTTGAAGTTGATTCTTAGTATATGTATGTTGAAGCCACTTGCCTTGGCTTTGACATGGCACAAGGTGGAGTTGATATTACTGTCTTCTGAGACAGTGGAAGTGTATCAACTGCATTACTGAGCTAGAGTGTGTAGTCACAGACACAGAAGTGTGGAGCAAAGGAGACAGATAAGACCTTAGGAATTCAATGTGACCTAATTAGCAAGTAGTTGCTGATTACTCCTTCCTGAATACTGCCTTTTGGATTACAGAAGGAGGTAAGTCACCAGATTCAGTTGTTAGTGGGAGAGAGGTTTCTCGGCAGGGTAAAGGCCTTTTGATTTTCACTGAGTGGCCCAGCTGAAAAGGCTAGATACCTAGGTGCAGAGGTTTACACTGATTGTGCCTATTTGATGGATGCTTCAGATTAGAGTCAGCATTAACTGCTGTGAGAGTCATCATCTTACATAAAGAATTGTCTGCACTGCAGTAAGAGAATGACATTCTGAAAAGGAACCACCATAGTCAGTTCCTGAACTGCAGAGAGTGGTTTCACATCCCCAGTCTAAAACCTATGTATAAAAGTGGAACCTAAACGTTCCCACTTAATCCCAGTTCCCAAGCTACTTAACTGAGCAAGGATGTATGTACTCCATAGAATGGTTGAAGGCTGCAGTGATGCATGTACTGCTGATAGCTAATCTGCCAAAAGTGCCCGAAATTACACATATTGCTGTAGAAGTTGTGGATCTCTCTGAGACCTGGCAACCTTTTTCCCCTCCTGAGAGGGGAAAATGAGACAGCCTTCAACCCCAGCTGCCTAGTCCAAAAAAGGAGTGCTTCACAAGAGCCAGTGCGCCCAAGGAAGTGTGTTAGAGTTGGTCTGTTTGAAGCTGAGATGCTCCCAACCTCCCTATACAAACACAGACCATACTCTTCATCAAGGAGTTTCACCTGAGCACCCTTTGCTGTGAATGATATGTAGGAAGCAAGATTAATAAATTGAAAATTAGTGCACCATCTGTGTTTGAGCTGAAGACCATACATAACTATGAAATTGTCATTCTGAGCACAATAAATCTAAAAATATTTTTAAAAGGATGGATTATAAATCAGCAGTGTTGGTCTTTTCAGACAAGGCAGATGTGGTGTAAGGAAATGTAATTAAACAGTAGAAGCACTTTATTAATGTGAAATAATAATGAATATGATAGAATGAATTGAACACCAGTGTAATAATTAACTTAAAACCCCCACATGAAATATAAAACCATGTGGCAGATGTAAGAAGTCTTTCTGAGTTTGCAAAAGTTCTGATTTGCGACCACAAAAAATGCTTTTTGGTATTTACGAAACCCAAATTGTGAATGTGCACTTTAATAGAAAAATGCAAATAAATACAAATACCAAAAACAATATGTAAATTATTATATGCTTGGGCGTGAGGTAAGTGTGACATTACAAAGGGAGAAGGCAACACCTTAAATTAATTTCTTGACTTTTCAGTTTTTACAGCTAAATTGCTTAACATATAATTCTACTTTAACTCCCTTTTTCAATGTTAGATGTTATGTTTTTTAAGAAACAAAGTGTGTTTGGTGTAATGCTGTTATCCACAGCTTTCATTGTAAGTAATTTTTTTAAACCTTCCTTTTGCTTTAAATGTTAGATTTT
Organism: Pleurodeles waltl; assembly: GCF_031143425.1. Lineage (NCBI taxonomy): Eukaryota > Metazoa > Chordata > Amphibia > Caudata > Salamandridae > Pleurodeles > Pleurodeles waltl. The sequence goes on along the minus strand of NC_090445.1, from coordinate 1,203,228,514 downwards.
ATTAAAACGTAAACGTAAACATTATTATATATATTTTTAATTTATAAAAGTCTGTAAACTTCAAACATGTTGACTGCATTTTAAGTTTGATACTACAATGTCTGTAGAAGTTTGTGAAAATATAGTGAGATTTATGTCATGGGAAAATATGCTTTTGTTTTCGAAAAAGTGAATGTTTGCAAACTAAGGCCCTGATTTAGAGTTTGGCAGACAGAGAACTCTGTGGCAACAGTGATGGAGTACCCTTACCACCAAACTCCTGGTTCGTCTGACCAGTTTGGAAGTGAGCCGACTGCAAGGTGTATGCTGATGGGAGTAAATTTACTGTCAATGTAAACCTTCCTCCAACAATCCTAAGGAGTGGGGCCGTTTGAGGTAAGTCACCTAACTATCCATGCTATTTGGGTGGGCAGTCAGATTTTTATTTTTTACTTACTGTCCATCACTGCAAAGATAAGTCAGCAAAAAAGTAAAAATGACTGCCACAGAAAACTCCCATGGTGTGGGTGCCATTCGTTTTTTAATTTTTCAAAAACAAACTACCACTTAGGAAATGTTTTGACAGCTAGTTGTCATGCCTGATGGTAGCATCCATCATAGTTTTCTACATTGAGAGTAACAGCCATGCTGGCATACAACACAAAATTTGCCAGGCCGAGGTCTCTCTGGATGGCAGAACTAAAGTCTCTGCTATACCAATAGGATTACCATGCTCTGCCAAACTCAGAATCAGGCCCCAAGATGTTTGAAAATCAGTGCCCATAACCAGTAGTCAATGATCTGGAAAGCTGTTGTTTTTAAACTCAGAATTGAGGTAACAGTGGTAACATTTGTATAATTAATGTTATGTCCTGTTATTTCATCTTACAGAGAGCTCTGTAACCTATAAAGGTATCCTGGGACTAGGTAAGGGCAACCATAGTAAAACTATCATACTCGTTGTGTATAAAGCCAAGTAATAAAAGCCTTATAAAGAGGCAGTAACTGATGTGTCTTCATCAGAGCTTAGGGTAGAGAATTCCACAGTTGAGTGGCTTTCACCGTGAAGGACCAGAGGCCCAACTCTACATATCAAAATGTGGAGATGATGACCCAGAATGTGTCAGCAGAGTGTAGTGGTCTTAAAGGCATGTAAATGTAAAATCTGCTTTGGAGATAGCTAGGGTCTGTGCCATGCAGTTCTTAACAGACCATATAAAGATATTTAAAACCACCTTGTTTAGAGACAAACAGGCAAAGTGTTTAATGCCAAAGACGGCAATGACCCCTGTGGCCACCGAAGTCTCCATGAAGTGTTCTGAATACAGCTCAACTGTCCCACCAAAGACCCCCTAAGTAAAAAGAATTACAGCACAGCAGGGGACTCAGAATTAGAGTCTGAAGTCTGAACTACGAAGGATGCGACTATGCACAGGCACAAGAGACAGACTTTGTGCAGTATTTGTGTGAAGAAAAGAAGACCGCTGCCAAATGATTCACTTGAATAGATATGGTCAACTTGTTGTCCATGTGGAAACACAGGTTTTGCACTGTCGTAGGTGAAATAGGAGCGTGGTCTCAAGTAGTTGGCCATTATTTATATGGGAAAATACAAGACACTCCATAGGCAGGGAAAGCAGGACCCCAGTTTTTCTGCATTGAACTTTAATTAGTTATTTACCAGCCAGGAACATACTGCTTGCATACAGTTCTTGCACTGGCCAAGTGTGAATCAGATTTGCCAAGCGAATTCAGGACATGGGTATCATCAGCATTGTTCATAAAATTGGCCCCAAGAGAGCAGAGCTGCAGTTCTAAAAGCTGCAAATTGATGTTGAAAAACACTGGTCTGAGTGAGGTGCACAGCAGCACTCTCCTTGACATTGACCTGAACTCTGAACAGAAGGGAGGCATATAGATAGCCTGGCTCCTAGACTCCAGATATGATTGAACTTAGTGCCTTTCCTAGTGTTTCTGCCTCAGTGAGTCTAAATAGTAGTCTTTTGTGAAAGACAGTATTGAACGCAGGAAGCAGATCTAACAGCACTAAAGCCACAGAATGGCCCTGTCAGTGTTCAACAGTTATGTGATATAGACACCAGTGCTGTCTCTGCCCCATGACCCAGACAAAACTCTAACAAGGCCGAATCCAAAATCAAATGTAGTTCCAGAAACTCTGAGATCTGCCTGTTGATGTTTTTTTCAAGCTCTTAATAGGAAAGGGGAAGAGGGAGATTGGGTGAAAACTGCTCATATTATTAGCGTCTGCACTAGGCTTTTTTAGGTCTCGGCTCGAGACGCTGCACATGCGCTGTCATGAGCTGAGACATGCTGTATCTTCTTTGTGAGCTTACAGCCCACCCATAGGCTTCCCAGTTGCAGGCACCATTGTTCTCCCCATTTATCAACAGCATGTATACGTCATGCCTCTTACGGTATTTAGCCCTCCCCAAGAGCACCGCCGATCTACTTTTAAACCTGCCCAGCGGCTGTTTTCATTCATTGTTTCGGGACTACTTTTTCTTTTTCAAACGGGTGACCTTGTGTGCATCTGGCAGCACTTTTCGTGGACACAAGACTCTCTGCACGATGTATTTATGGTAATTTACTTTTTTTTTTTTAAATGGGTGACCATAGGTTTAACTGTCAACACTTTGACTTTTTAGTGCGCTCCTGTTTTTACTTGCCGTTCTTTGTTTCCTGCTCGTTTTATAGGACTAACGCAACATGAACGGACTGGAGAGCTTTACATGAGCACCAGTTCAGTTTTCATCCCGCTTCACTCCCCTCCGAGGCTAGTTTTGTTGTTTAGCCCCGCTTTTTAAAAGTCCCTTTACTAGCCTCCTTGGTTGTTCTCCTTATTTTAATTAATTGCCTGTTGCTCTCTCTGTGGACTGTTCCCACCATTCCATTTTCCATCGCATTCTTAATTCTTGCCCGACCAATGCATCCCTTGTTCTGTGTTTATCCTTCCTTCCATCCTCTTCCCTGCACCAGATGTAAGATCTCTCCCCCTTCTCTTGCCCACCCTCCATCAGCTTGCCTTCTCCTTTCAGTTATTTTACATTGATTACTTCCTGAAGCACGCACCTTTGCTCTTACGGGTGCACACTATTGTAGCTTCGATACTGCTGGAGCGTGAGATTAATATTTAGCAGCACTTTGCAGCCACTGGGCTGAAAACTACGTTTTCCCAAACGTCGTACGTGGTGCACAATTGCTGGTATAATTTATACATGTATAATTTCTAATCAATTTTTCTTTAGAAGACACCTGGATCAGGAGACACGCATATATGTGTAGCACCCACAGAGTGCAAGGCTCCCTCGAAACAAGTGTGCCTTAACTGTGGACTTTTAATGTGCTGACATGACTGTACTGGAGACCTGCTGCTTTTACCTGTACGTGTGTGTCTTCATCCGGCAGCCCCAAAGTCCTTGTCTGTTATGATCCTAGCTGTCATCAGTGTAATTTACACAGTTTGCTTTACTCAGACACGCAGTGTCAATCAAGGAAATGTTGATCTAGTAATTAAAGAAAAAGGTCACCTTGTTTCGTTTGACTTTCTGGTATTGTGAATTCTCACATGAGGCAGTATGCCTGTTGTAGCTGGTTGAGCAGCAGAGGGGACTAAATCCTAATTAAGCAATACCTCTAGATCAAGAATGACAGCGTCAGGGGTCCACAGAGTGTAGATAGAAAGAGTGCCTTGCTCGTAGTATGCTTGAAATATTCTTGCAATTGTATTAGTATTTGGCTTGGTCCTGATTTGTAAGCATTTGTATTTTTAATGATTGCTTTACAGTAATACTCCATATTTCACTTACCAACCATCAAAACATTGACATACAAATTGTATGTTTGCAGGTATTGTCATGGGTGTAACAGAGGTCCCTGCACCTCCTGTGGCACCTTGGGGAGCCACCCATCAAGAGGACCCCAAACTTCCATGGGGCCCCATTCAGCAAAAGGTTAATGTGTAACTGTGAGTAAGGGGCCGCTCAAAACATTCTGCAGGAAGGGGGGGGGGGGGGGGCGGAGATGGTATCTGTGCACTGTCAGAGGAAAGACGGCTCGGAGAGAGGCAGTGAAGATGCAACCAAACAGCACTTCGGAATTCTGTGCACAGAAGGATTGGATAGGGTGCCACAATACCCAAATCCTAAGTCACCTTACACGTTTTCAGTACCTCACACTTCTAAATGACCCCTAAAATACGTTCAGCTGTGGTACTGTTTTCTCACAAAACACACACGTGCAGGCAGCCCGATGATACTCAGTTGTGCACTAGTACGGCTATATCACACAACCACATGTATGCAAACACAAACATGCACACAACACTCAGACACAAGCATCCCTCAAAAGTAATAACACACACATTTGAACACAGCACACATGACACATCCACCTTAGAAACATAGGGCTAAAAACACTGAAGATGCCAAATGGTTGAAGCTCAGCCATTGCCAACACCTATTGGCTTTACTATTGCTTGTCTGAAAAAGGAAGGACCGTTGCTTTCTTCCATGTTTCTGGTATCTGGGCTATGGGGACAGATTTGTAACACAATTCCAGCAAAGTCAAACATTGAGTGGCCAGCTTCCAGAATGCAGGTGGAATAGGATCTAATGAGAAACTGGGGTTATTGAGGTAGCAAGCGCCATAAAGTTCTCTAAAGACTTCTTCTCAAAGTTATAGAGGCAAGATTTCACTATATCTAATTGAGATGTTGTCAAGGTGGAATTATTAGATAAAGGGCCAGTACTCAAACGCATTTTATCAATTTTGTCTAAAAAGAAGTTGTGGAGTGTGTCACATAACTCTTGAGTATGTCCCACCATCTAAGACATGCATAAAGGTGCTATGAGGGAGAAAACTATAGTGAATGCCTCAATCACAGAATTTCACAATGCTAAGACACAATGCACAAGCAAAACAATCTGCTTCAGTTGTCAGGACCTGTTTTCTGTATTTCATTACAACCATCTTCTGTCCATATTTTCCTTCAGATGAATAATATGTTCTCCATTGCCTTTTCATTTTTTTACTGCCAATTTTGGCTTCTCATAGAAGCATTGTACCAAGGAGCAGAGGGGTGGGTCCGCCTCGAGGGAGTTGTGGACAAAAGCTGGAACACCCACAATGCAGAAGTAATCTCAGTAACAAGACCATCATAATCCTGTTATAATAAACTGTTTTCAGGTAGGTATTTTTATCTCACAAAAGCTTAGTAAACTCCTGATAAGGGTTTCGAGCCAGTGAGCAACATTTTGCTTTTGCAGTACTTCTTGTCCACTGTTCTAAGCTCTATGATGTGGCAGAGAATAGCCTAAAATGAATGATAAATTATTAGGCCAGGCCTGCAGGACAATACTTCAATAGACCATTGCCTTTTCAGGGACAAAGATAAGATCTAGCTGGTGACCACTCTGATGATTAGTCCCATTTACAAATAGTGTGATATTAAGTGCTACCAGCAAATATATCACAGAAGCAGTATGTGTTACTAGTAACCTCTGCCCACATGTTAACGTCTCTCAAGACTAAGAGTGTAGCTTGACTCAATAATAAGAGGACAAAAAAATAGGGGAGTCAATCAGCAAAATTAATAATAATAGACTCTGAAGAGTGATAACGAATGCCTACAATAGGGGATTTGGAGAAAAATGTAATTGAAAGACCTAACAACTGTGCCTCTCTAAAAGAACTAACTTGAAACATTTTATATTGTGAGGCTTCGAAAATAATAGCTAAAGCACTCCCTTTCCTCAAATGTCACGGTAAGTGAACCTCTTTATAGCCTGGTGGACAAGCATAGCCTAGATCTGTTGCTGACTCATCTGTAGTTCATGCTTCTGTAATGAAAATCTGTGGAGGTAATGGCACAGATTTGTCATAATTTGACTCTTACTCTAAGCAACACTGCTAGTTTAAGGAGGACAGTACTTATGTCTATAGACGACTAGGCCAATCCTACAAGTAGCAACTGTCGTCCCAACCCTTTCGGGTCACAAGCAGCACCTCACCAAAAACCCAAACAGTAAAAGGTGATTTATGGCAGCCTTTACGCATTAACTCAAGAGTGGGGCATTTCAGGGAGGTCGTGGTTGAACAGAGATGACCCCTTTCTCACATGAATAACATGTCTCAGTCAAACACACAGGCAATGAAGGAGATGCAGTCAAGTCGATTTAGGTTTAAATAGCATCAAAACTACAGCGGCCCTGAGACCACTCTCTTACTGGATCCGTCTATGGAAAACTGTTGAACATGAACCATTCAGGATGGCGATAAGAGAACTCATAGCTTCTCCCCAGGGACCGGAAAAAATCCTTTGGCTGAAGGAGATGAAATATGCCTAGGACAAAATAGGATTTCCCCATTATTGGAAACACCCTGAACTGATCCCCAATAACGCAAGGCAACTTGTTAAAAGAAAATATTGGGAGAAAATTAATGAAGATTCCTTGCATCATAATGGGGTGGGCAGGCTAACAACAGAATTTATTCAACTCAAGCATGAACCTTGGCCTGAGACCTTCATGAATCTTCCTATACCTCCATATGCTCGTGCCTTATACCTCCAGCTAAGATATGGTACCTTGCCTATTAACAGCTACACGGCTCGCTGGTCACCAAGTAACTTTTCAACTGATAGATGTATATTTTGCCATCTTTGCAAAGAAACAATTGAGCATATGCTGTTTTTCTTCCCCTTATACAAGAGCACCAGAGGGAGGTGGATCATTCCCCTCTGTAAAAATGTATTACTGCAGGAAGAGCCAACGCCACCAGAATATGTAAATATGATACATCCACACTGGTAGCTACTTCAGTCACCAAATACCTATCGGAGGCCTGGTTTATCCGCCGTAGGTATATCTCAGCCAAGGGCCCTTGAGTCGGTTAGGCACCTGTCCACAGAGGGAGATTTTAACAAGACATATTTTTCTCTGTTTCTTATCCTTTAGATGTGTCATGCAACTTGATATTGATGTGAATTTTCTTAACTTTATGTGGTTTCTTTAGGAATCCTATTAGGAATTTGTGGCCTCTTATATGAGTAGCAGAGACCCCATAAATTTACAGAGATTAATTTTCACCCGAAATTTGCCAGGCTACTTGACAAAACATTTTACACATGGAAATGAATTTTACTAGCTCATAAATTGGCTAAGATACTGAGTAAAGTTTTATGGAAGGTAATAGCTGTATATATTTGCATGATAGACATAAGTTTATCACAGTTTTTTTTTTTACATTTCTTTTATCCTATCTTATCTATGTTTTATTTACTGCATTTTAAGTATGATCATAGCCTCAGTTCTGAGGATTTTATCGTAACATTTTACCCGATTGTTGGCTATTGGCCCTATCAGTATTATGTATGATTGTTATTATGAATTTTAACGGTTTTAATTCACCATGTAAGACTGTTATTTCTGAATTTTTAATGGTCTAAATTCTCAGACCGATTGAACTTAAATAAAAATAAAATAAGGATGCAGTCAAGTTTTCAATAGGTTTTATTAACAAGACTGCAATCCACAATAAGTTGCATGGGCTGCAATGATTAGGATAATGAACAGAGCAAGAAACAAAAATGTAAGACAAGAGTCATTATTACAAAGACCCCCACCATCTTGCAACAGCATGAAATGACATGAGATGTGAAAGATTTTCTAAAACCCTAGTATGATGAATCTAATCTCTAACCTAAATAGAGCTAGGTGTGATAAACCTAATCTGCCAATGCCCTGTCCATGAGAAGAGCCACCAACCCTAGTTACCTTGGAATGAAGTCTCTAGAACAGACTCCGTGGGGACACGAAGACTGGGTCAGCATCAAGACGACGTGTAGCGCTGATGGCATCTTGTAGAAATCCCTTTATCTGTCTGTGTGAGATATATTTATACAGATCTGATTGGACCCCTGATGTAGGTATGTTCCCAAAACAACAGATAAGAAGACATGCATGGGGCGGCAATTACATAAACAATTCCCTGGATTGCACAAAGTGGGAAAGTACCTAATGTGAATACCTACATCTTAGGTATCTTAAGCACTGACACTGATGCCTTTGCAGAGTGGAACTGATCATGTAAAACTAAAACATCCTCCAAACTAAAACAATGCAGCCATCTTGGGAAGATATAATAAAATAATTGCACTAAAACAGAGCAAACTAAGTAAGGTAAAAGTCACTGGGTGATGGGGGTACAAGTCTGCAAGCTAGAAGGCTAAGCTAGCTCCTGCTCCTATTAAAAAAAGATAGGTTTCCCTACAGATTCAGTAGAGTGCTTGACTGACAAACCGGTGTTTAGTAACATATATTTTAAGCTATTACTCCTGTTAACTGGGTCAGGCTGGCCAAAATGGCCCCCAATTGCGTCCAGTGGCAATTAACCAGAGTCTGCCAACGGTTCTAAAGAGCAAGTGCAATAAGAATTACTGTAATTTAAAATGAAGAACTGTAGCAGTCTGTGAATGCAAGTGTAATATGCTCCTTAAACATGGTCTCAACCGCAGGAGGTTTCTAGTTCAAAGTGCCTATTCTTTAAATAAAGCCACTGCCTATTGAAAGGAAAATTTGTGTCTACTGCAAAAGATGTACAGAATACATTCACAATTTCAGTTCACACAACAGAAATAGTTGGGTACTAAAACTTTTTTAAAAACTGCTTAAGTGTGATCATGTTTATAGATTGTAATCCTTTTAAGTAGTCAGGGTTTTTTGTCTGGTTGGGTGACAGAGGGGCGACTGGTTAGACTAGGTACTGTGAGGGACCCAAGACAAAAGACGTAAAAAGTGTGAATATAATCCATGGTAGAAAGCAGGATGCTCCAGAACAGTGTGGGAAGGAAAGGAAAAACATATAGAACCCTAGCACAGTCCCCAACAAATGTGTGAATGAAAGAGGACATCTGCTTCAGCTGCTCCGAACCTTCTGCAAGCCTTGGCAGGCTGTGACCGGTGAATTTCGAAAGCAAGGGTGCCAGCGTATGAGTGCGAAGGTACCATTCCCCCCTCCTCGTCAAAAACAGACAGAAAAGAGTTGTTACAGTCTCCTATGCCCCTTTTACGTCACTCTAACCATGGGATAAACTGGGACTCAAAGCTGACAAACCCTCAGCATTTCCCTGGTTATGAATAAAAGACAAGTAAGAGAAATAGGGTCAAAGATGTCGAAACAAGAGCAAGTCCTTGTAAAAGGCACTCCTGCCCTTGTAATATACCCTCAGTATGGCAAAATGCTGGCAGCTGATTGGAGGAATGGCAGCATGAGTTCCAGGAGACGGAGCAGCACAAGCTGATAGCTGGCAGGAGAGCTACCGGCAAACAATGTACAAGTGAATGACAGGTGCAGTAAGCCAAGCAAGCTGCAGCGCTATAGAAAAGCTAGAGATCAGTGAACTACACACAAGCTTAGAGGCTGACTTCACAACACTACACACTTCCTCCAGAACTCGTTTTACTCTGAAACTTACTTGATCGATATTATGCATCAGTCTGGTAGGCAGTGAAGCCCAATTAAAAACCGTGATAGTCTGAGGCACACTGTTAAACGAAGAACAACAGAACTCGAGAGAAATGACCAGAATGACCAACACACTTAGTTATCCAGTGGCACACATGGAAATGATCACCAGGATGCCTCATTTGAACATAATAGTACATTGCTTCTTTTAGAACAGTGCTCAGGATCTAGGGAGAGAGGCAGAATTACCATTCAAGTTCCCTGGTCCCCGGCAGACCTACTCAACATGAAAAAAACATTCGGAGAGGTACAATTTACGGTTTTTGACTGCTAGAAACGTAACTGGGCAGATAGAAATCAACTATTTGTGTCTCATCGTGCTGAGTAATTCTAGGAACTGATTGGTGGAAAAGAGTGATTAGCCTCGGATTCTAGTGATGAGGGTGCTCTCACAGCTACGAAGGAAGCTTTATTAAATACTACCAGGTATGCCTGGCTGGACCAAAAAGTCTAACTGTAAACAGAATGAAGTTGAATCTCCTGCAGACTACGCTGATTATGTAAACAGTATGTAAACAGTATTTTTCAGTGTTTTCTGGTACTGCCGAACCTCCCCAAAATCCCCAGGAAGCTGAGGGTGCTGCTTTTGCCTAAAGTCCAAGAGCATCTCCGGACTATTTGCACTGAGTGGCAAACTAATGTTCTAGTTGAATTGCTGTCGGTTGGAAATCACTGCTGAGCTGTACAGAAAATGAAAAAGGTATCAAACGAGTCCAGGATAATCTTAACAAATGTAAATATATGAGCGAGCAGGCAGTAGAGTGGGGCAAAACCAAGAACGGGGCGGAGAAGATGCAGCTCCTCCAGGACTTTTCATCTGTGGGAAGCTGGGTTACTGGAAATGGGATTGTTATAATTTAACCTCTAATTTACTCCTTCAACCCAAGAAATCGGAGTTTACCCAACTTCCTCTGAGACAGTGTTAAACATTCGAGGACAGCCAAAGAGGCGCTTACTGCCACGTAAATATGCCCATTCTGATATACTAAAACAGACATTAAGTGAAATGTGTTACAAAAAACCAACCTCATGCCTTATTGACAAGGATGTTTGTGGTTCTGCCTTGAAGACTTCTGAATTTGCTTCCTGTCTTTCTGCCTTATCTATTGATGAAACTCGCATTTTAAACGTGTTGCCGATCATATTACTTATCCCTTCTTCATAACGCAAGGATTATTACAGTAGCAGCTGGTATCCCAAAAAAGGGATGGGGCAGCACGGGGGCAAAAACAATAAAACATTTTTTTTTTTAAAGTACTTACCTGCCACTCGCCTCCTCGGTGCTCGTCTGCTGCCAGTGCACAGGCTTCCAGATTCCCCTACACCAATCCACACGCTTCTCTCATGCTGGGTAATAGTATCACCAAGCATGAGGGAAGAGCAGCGACTGGGGTGAGCGGACTGGTTTTGTGCTCCCAGGGGGACTGGTAACCTGTGCCTGCTGTTCTCCACTCAGCAGCACAGCTCAGGAGAACACTGTGTGCATGTTGGTTTGGCCATTCTGAGACGCTAGCCAAACTGACATGCGCACTGACACTAGTGCCTACCACTCCTCCTTCAGTGCTGTCATTGTTGTGGCCCCACCTCTAACACTTGTCTTGTGAAGTAAGATAAAATGATAATACAATAGTTTTCTTATCATTTTATTTCTCATGCTTGCATGCTGGCAGGAGGGCGACAGTCCGCCACCACAACAGAGGAGCTGCTGCTGCTCTTTCTAATGAGCTCCACCTCTTCCCCAATCTACGTGGAAAGATCTATTGTGTAAATTGAAGTGCACTGTATTTTTTGTTTTACCAATGACTGTGCCTGTTCGAACAAGTAAAAAAGTAATGAAAATTAAGTTTTGGCTGCTCTAAGCAAAACTACTGGCTAATCTGATGAGACAAAATATAAAGACGAAATACTAAAATCCACTTGACCAAGTGCGCTCTACTTACTAGATGTCCGAGCTTATAAAGATGTAGATTGCATTGTGTTAGTGGAGCATGTCAAGATTAAAGTTAGTCACATAAAGATGCTGCACCTCATTCCTCAGTGCCCGCTGTGCCCAGAAGTAGGAATTAGACCTGTTATTTCAGCTTCTATCAAACCAGGGGGACCTAGTGCACTCTGTGAGCATGTGTAGTACTCCTATTTTGCTAACCAAAACAGCCTGGTAAAGGCACATACATATTGGTGCAACCCTTTTGAGCTTTTAATGCTGTTGTTATATCTTGTTTTCCTGTTGTACCTAACCCTGCAACCATATTAATATGTATTCTACCCACAGCCAAATGGTTCACTGTTGTAGATATTTGCTCTTCCTTCTGCATTACCATACACTTCGGACGGCCAACCATTTTAAACTTTCTCATTTTCTTAGGGTTAGTTAACATGGACTCGACTCCTACAAGGTCCTGCTAAATTGTTATCTATCTTCTCTCAAGCCCTCAAGAAGGACCTGGACATTCTAGTCTTACCGGAATGACTCACTCTGGTTCAATATGTAGATGATTTATTGAAACCTACACTGGTAAAGGTACTAAGCAGGGCCCTGGCCACCATTGACACAGTTACTGTCTTCAGAATTATGGCTACAGGGTACCTAGTGGCATGGTCAACTGCTACAAAGATGAACCTATTCCCTGAAGCAGTTCTACTGTCCAGGGGACTGACAAAGTCAACACCTACCCTCTCAAAGCGGTTCCAAACAAACACTAGTGGAATTAAGGGAGCCTTGGGTTGCCCTCTGGGCTTGCCACTGGTTTGACAGGTAGTGCAAAAGTGACAAAACTCATTCACCTTTTAAGACATCTGGAGCCACAAGAAGTGGCTGTCTGCCCTGTACCAGATTTTGGTATCCCCCAAATGCCCAGGCAAGAAGATATCATGGGTTAAGTTCAAGAGGAAGCTCTGTCATGTTTGGGGGACTCTCTATCTCCTGGTTGCCCCAGGTTTTTAGTCCCTAGCCTCACTGCACAGGACACCTTTCCCCACAGAAGATCCTATAGGTTCCACTGGTCTCCCCTGCTCCTGGACTTCAGCTTGGTGCCAATGCCTTTAGAGAGTTGGGCAATTTCTTTATGACTGACAGAATTCCTCCATGGAGGGTCCTCCTGCCACATCAACTCAGAGAGCTCTGGTAGGTCTCTCAGGTTCCAGATTCTCCACTCTGGGTGAGGGGAGGGATCAGATACCATTTTGCGGCTGGTTTCCCACACCTCTTGCCCTTCCTCTTGGTTGTGGGAACCTGGGGCACTGTTCCAGACACCAAGTTTACCTTCCCAGAGGGGCTGTCTGGGCTCTTGTGGCCACACGTACCCACTCAAACAGAATCAATATTTCTGCATGAGTATTCCTTTCCTCCTCAAGCCATGCAGAGGTTTCGAAATTGTTTCCCAACAGAAACACCACTGAAATTACAGGGCTCACAGCCACCTTCTTCAGACCAGTAACTCGTCACCACTCAAAGCTGACCACTGCAGTGAGATGAACCTCTGTCGTATTGTCAGCGCTGACTACCCGGCGCAGAGTATCTGAGATAATATAGTGTATGGAAACTAGTCGGTACACCACTGTGGTCATGCTGGCTCCTGGGTCCATCAAAACCCATACCTTGGTTCTAATGATGACTGACCATTACCTGTACTTCACCATGCTGAGGTAAGGCTGGACCATCTACCCCAACCATGGTACTAAGTTGGCTTCAGTATAAACCTTGGTTTCCCCTCAGCAAACATCCACCCCAATGCCTACACTAGTAATCCCTTAGGACCGGCCACCAGTAGGTGGCTTCTTGGAACATACTGAGTCTCCCTTCTTATGTCCTGGCTTCTGACAGTCCAGACACACCCCAGCCTTCACAAGTTCAAAATATTTCTTCTCATTTTACTGTTCCCACTTATGCTTAGAAAAGACACAAGGCTACCCCTGCTGAGTAGACACTTGTGAGAACACCTCCTTGTTATCCTTGTTGCTCCCCTCTAAGGATCACCCCAGGGACTTTTTAAACACCCCTGTACACACCCATACACCTGCTGCCTTATTAAGCTGCCTGGGTCAGACAGCGTTGAATCTACTCAATGCTGGCGTAGTACTGAATGACAATTACTTAAGATGTGTTCCTTCATGATCAGACTGAATACCCCTATCATAAGTAGCAACTCTTTTACCTTTCACCCAGACCTCTAGTGCCTTTATTGAGAAATCCACAAAGTCAACCCAGGAGTATTGTGTGTCTTTGTGTGTGTCCTTAAACCTCTTCAGGTATTCCTCCAGTGTGAGGCCAAACATCTGCACCACTGCATCCCTTATGGGAGTGCGTAGGAGTCAGGTAGCCCCTCTTCTAGAGTCAGGTGTGTATTCATCCTCTGTGCCACTGTGTGGCTACTAACTCCTACAGCAATGCTCCCCAGTGCTACTGACCCATTCTGCACATTTTCAATGCCTTTTTTGTCACAGAAAAACAATTTATCAGTGTTGTCCCTCAACACAAAGCTATGACCAATACCCTTGGGCAAGCAAGAGGTATGTGGCCCCCCTTCCCGTAGAAACCTCACCATTGCTGTCACCATCTACACAGGGCATCATAGTCAGCTTGGCCTTATTTTCCTCAAAGGTCAACTTCTTTTTCTGCAGTGCTAGTTTCTTTTACTCTAGCGCTATGGCTGTCAGTTTGGTCTTGAGCTCCCTTTCTGATTATTTATCACTGAGCTCTAACTGGCAGAGTACTGGGTCAGAGGAACTGGCAGAACCTGCTTCACTCTCTGCCCAGAATGGTGCAACACAGAAATCATAATGGGACAGGCTGTCCCCTTCTTCTTCATCCTCTGGAGTTACCTCTTCCTCAGAGGGGATTCTGTGCTTGTCAGGATTTTTCCTAGGCCATAAGGGCTCTCTCAAAATTCACATTCTTGGCACCATGACCCAGCTTCTACCTTATTTCATTACAAAAGACCTTCAGCTCCACCATTGGGAGGGTTGACAAGTAAGCCAGCTCCAACTCCATTTTCCCTTGGAATTAAACATGTTTGAAAATTTTAATCAAAAATAATTTTGAAAAAATAAAAAATGACCCAATTAAAGACCAGATGTCAAACATAAAACAACATTATCTTTCTCTCAGTTCTACTTAGCTAAGTGGAACTGCTAAAAGCAAGATCTGGATTCCAATGCTGCACCCAATGTGAGTAGGTGGATTATTAGTTGGGGTGGATTCACCACAAGTAATAATGGCACTGTCCTTCCTAAGATCAGTAAAGGTTTCTGCAAATTAAATCTGAGCTCAACTCCTGGCAGCTAGGGCACAGAGAATACAGGCTTAACTTAGGAAAATGCGTAAAGCATTTAGAAGTACCAGAACAGTTAAAAGGTTGAAAACACAACACCAGGAAAATCCCACTCAAGTTTATGAAAACAGAGAATATTGTAACAAACAAAATGAGAACAAAACAACAAAAATTCAATAAGGGGAACAAGAGATTGAATTTTAAACTTTTAGTTAAAATAAATAGCATCAAGAAGTGCAAAGCACCAATCGCGGGCAACTGGTCGTGCTAGACACGAGTAAGGTTTAAGACCGACAGCGATGGAGTGTGGGTCAGATCCAGAGACCAGGTTCACCTTGGTTAGAAAATTTTACATTCTAACCTAGTCTCTGAAATGCCAGTCAAAAGTCCTGGGCAGTGCAGAAGGCTGTGGCCAAAATGTGTTGAATGAGACGAAATGGCCGTCTGACCAAGTCCCAGTGAAGCTGTTGAGGCCAAATGACACCCCTCGCTGGCTAAGCCTTCACCCAGTAAAGATTTCTACCTTCAGACTAAGGCCCTCATTTTGACATTGGCAGTAAATCCCGCTTACCGCCACGCTGAGGGCTGCCAACATGCCGCTGTGGTGGCGGATATCCGTTCGCCATGTTATGACACACACACACCATTCCTATGTTTGCTATGTTAATGGAGAGTAAACTACGTTATACTCATAGTATGACACACACCAATCTGACAGAATACTGCCACATACACAAATCTGCCAGACCAAAGGTCAGCGCTAAAGTGGTAAAAACCAACAGCCATACTGTTACGCCAACAAAACAATGCCCACCACATTATAACCCACCAATTACCACGGTGGACATTCAACGGCGGTAAACCATTGGCGGAACATACAAATGCGATTGCCCTATAATATTGGGGATATGTCCCATTGCATAGAATCTGGCCTGCACAGTGGCCAAATCTTCCACCTGGGGGAAAGCTATGTAGGTGGGACCCAGTCGGTTGACGGATAGATGAGATCAGGTCAGGCTCCAACTGGGCATACAGCTCTGTGATTGTGGCCCTGTCCAGTCTATAGGTGAGGATAGTGTGCCTGTCCTCCAGTGTAGCTAAGTTCAAAAGGGGTCTGTACACTGGGGTATGTTTCCACCTCCTATTCATTCACAGCGGTAGGTATCTAAGGGACACAAGAGTGAGCAGGCTGTCACAATTTCACCAACTAAGCCACATGGTGCCCTTATGTACTGGGACAGTGTAAATTTTGAAGTATGTGCCTATTTAACCTGTGACGCAGCAATTGTCGATTAGCCTGTTCACCACCCGCCCCCCAAGATGGCAAATGCCTGTCCTGTATGGAGGGACAGGTGGAAGTGAAGTAATTGCTCCGACTTTGGGCATCATGGTGGTAGGCGGTTGTGCACCGCCGTGCAATTCCTCATTGGATAATACTGTGCCCTATGGAGTACAGTGGCCAATGGGGATGTACGCCAGTGGTGACGGTGTACACCGCCGCAGACGTGACCACAATTTTTTATCTCAATCCTCACTTGTTTCCTGACCTTCAACAGAAGAAGACCTACACTGCGTGTGCTTCTGTGACCTGTGTCTGGAACCTACCATGGCCCGTGTGACCGGGGAAAGGGCCCCAGCCTTCATTTCGGAAGAGTTGGAGCGACTGGTGGATGGGGTCCTACCCCAGTATGGACAGCTGTTTGGGCCTCCAGACCAAGAGGAGAGTACACTGTGGGCACGATGCATGTGGCATGAATGCATGGAGATGTGTGTGAAGTCATCGTGTATGGGTGGAGGGATTGTCTGTTGGCGGTGTACATGTTGTGAGCTGGCCTATGTGTATTGCAATGGTGTTGGGATCGGGTATGGTGGGCCATGTGTGTGACAGGTTGGACTGTTTGTTTACTGGAGTTCTCCTGTATGTATTACCTCTGCAGGTCAGTGCCTATCAAAAGAAGGGATTATGGTATGCCATCGCCAAGGACTTGCGGACCCTGGGGGTCTATGGAAGGCAGAGCACCCATTGTCGGAAACGGTGGGAGGACCTGAGACGCTGGGCACGGAAGACCGCGGAGGCCCAGCTGGGGATGGCCTCCCAGCGAGAAAGGGGTGCCCGTCGGACCCTAACCCCCCTGATGGCCCACATATTGGCGGTGGCCTACCCTGAGCTAAATGGCTGCTTGAGGGAATCACAGCAGCCACAAGGGGGTGAGTACAGTGGGTATCAATACATATTTTGGCTGGTGGGGTGGTATCCAGGTGGTGGTTGTGTGTTAGTGGGTGCCCCTAAGGCCAGGCCAGACATTGCAGCGTGGGTCATCTCTAGGGTAACGGTAGCACGGCAAATACAGGTAACCTAGCTTGTTAGTAGTCACTTTCAGGCCAGGGCATTGTGGGTCCCAGGTGTGCTGCAGTTAGCTGTGTGTGCTCCTCATCTTGCCTTGGTAACTAGCCAAAACACTGCCAGTGCAATGCATATTGCTTAGGCCTGTTCCCTGTGTGTGAGGGTGATGTGCATGCCAATAGTGGTGTTGGTGCAGTCATTGACCAAGTGTATCCTTTGCCCCCCCTTTCTTGTTTTTTCATCCTGTCCTTGTGTACATTTGCATCATCTGGCGGAGGAGCAGGGGCACCGGCGACAGAGGGAGCTGCATCCCACAGGACCCTGGAGGCAGAGTCCACCGAGGGAACCAGTGGGACGGAGGGAGAGGGGAGCCCCACAGCAGAGACAGGAGGAGACAACACAGACTCAGATACCTCCTCCGATGGGAGCTCCCTGGTGGACACCTCTGTGACCACCCCAGCTGCAGGTATATCTGCCACCCCGTACCAGAACCGCTCTTCCAGTGGCCCCTCACCGAGTTGCCTGTGCCCGCTCACCCAGGAGGGTGGGCATCTCCTTCGCCCCAGGCACCTCAGGCCCTGCCCCAGTCAGCCCTGCCGCCCTGAGTGAGGAGGCTATTGACCTCCTGAGATCAATCTCTTGTAGGGCTATCAACCATTGTGAATGCCATCCAGGGGCTGGCATCCCAGATGCAGCAATGCAATGCATTCTTGGAGGGCATTCACAGTGGACTGGCGGCCCAACAGAGATCAATTCAGGCTCTGGTCTCCTCTCTGATGGCAGCCATTGTCCCTGTTTCTACCGTCCCCCCTTCAACTGCCACTTCCCAGTCCCATTCCCCTCAACCCATTCCATGCACACATATAGACGAGCATGCACACAAGGCAACAACACACAAGAGTGGCCCAGGCAAACACAAGGACCACACTTCGTCCCACTGGCACTCACGCAAAAACCATGCAGCTGCAGACACGACAACATGCACTACCCCCACTGTCTCCCCCTCCTTCTCACCTCCCTCCCAGTCACATCCACACTCACACCTGCATGTACTACATCAGCATCCACTACCAGCATCATCAAACCAAGCAGAACACATACCTCACTGGCAGACACTTCCACAACAGCCATGCACGCGTCCCCTTTGCCCTCTCCCACCGTCTCTCCCCCCCTCAAGGGACACAAACATTCACACACCCAACAGCCACCCATCTCACATCAGCATACTGCCCATGCACATGCACCCAAGTTCAGCAGACATACACTTCCCACAACCACTCCCTCATCTTCCCCTTCCATTACTCCTCCCTCCTTCTGCCCCACCGTCCCTAAAAAGCTTTTCCTTTCCTAGTTTGATCTCTTCCCTACCCCCACCTCCCGTCCTGCCCGTATGGGCAAGATACCAAGGACACAGCCCAGCTCCTCAGGCAAAAAGTCCACGGTGACAGTGGTAGCACCACCTACTCGTGGTGGTAAGGATACCATACCTCCATTGCAGAAGGGGGAAGGAGCCAGCAACCACCAAGGATGAAGGGGAAGGGGCCTGCACCACCTGTGAAGAAGGGGAAGGGGCCTGCACCACCTGGAAAGAAGGGGAAGGAGCCTGCACCACCTGGAAAGAAGGGGAAGGGGCCTGCACCACCTGGAAAGAAGGGGAAGGGGCCTGCACCACCTGGAAAGAAGGGGAAGGGGCCTGCACCACCTGGAAAGAAGGGGAAGGGGCCTGCACCACCTGGATAGAAGGGGAAGGGGCCTGCACCACCTGGATAGAAGGGGAAGGGGCCTGCACCACCTGGATAGAAGGGGAAGGGGCCTGCACCACCTGGATAGAAGGGGAAGGGGCCTGCACCACCTGGATAGAAGGGGAAGGGGCCTGCACCACCTGGATAGAAGGGGAAGGGGCCTGCACCACCTGGATAGAAGGGGAAGGGGCCTGCACCACCTGGATAGAAGGGGAAGGGGCCTGCACCACCTGGAAAGAAGGGGAAGAGCCCATCCACCCCTGCCATGAAGGGTAAGGGATACACAACACATGTACAGGAGGAGGTGAAGCACTCTATGCCAGCAGAGGCTGTCAGGCTGGCACCGCCACCTCCACCATCTGTCACGGGGCCCTCACTGCCAGCTGTAGATGTGCAGCCATCAGACAGTACAGAGGCTGCCCAGGAGGCACCTCCAACCACCATCACAGTGCAGCCATCACCACCAGCGGACGCCATGTAGGCCATACTGCAGGGGCTGCTGTGCAAGTTGCCCCCCTCCAGAACCAGTGGGCAAGTCACCCACTCGTGAGACTGTGGCCTTGCACACCCCAGGACAGAGCAATGGGCATGCTGCCCCCTCCAGAACCAGTGGGCCATTCACCCACTCAAGAGACTGTAGCCTTGCACTCCCCAGGACAGATTCATGGGCAGGCTGCCCCCTCCAGAACCAGTGGGTAAATCACCCACTCAAGAGACTGTGGCCTTGCACTCCCCAGGACAGAATAATGGGCATGGAGCCTCCTCCAGTACCAGTGGGCAAGTCACCTACTCCAGAGACTGTGGCCTTGCACTCCCCAGGACAGAACAACGGGCATGGCGCCCCCTCCAGAACCAATGGGAAAGTCACCCACTCGAGAGACTGTGGCTTTGCACTCCTCAGGACAGAGCAATGGGCATGGACCTCCCTCCCGAACCAGTGGGCAAGTCACGCACTCCAGAGACTGTGGCCTTGCACTCCCCAGGACAGAGCAATAGGCATGGAGCCCCCTCCAGAACCAGTGGAGAATGTGCCCGTATTTGGCTGAGGTGACCCCCCCCATTCCCCTGAAGTGCCTTCCCACTTGCAAAATTATGCCCTGCAGTGTTCTCTACGGATGTGTCAGGCTACAGGTTGGGCCTTGGACTGTGCCCTGTGGCCTCGTGTGCCCTTTGAACTGGGTATTGGCCCTTTATGTACATTTGTAAATATATTTGGTTTGTGTGGTGGGTTTTGCTATGCTAATATATTGTCAGTAATCCAGCAATGTGGTCTGTGTTTTATTATGCCACGTGTCATGTGCCATTGGTTTACTTGTGCAGCTGGTTGTGTGTATGGTGTGTGTGTGGAAATGGTGTGCGCTGTGCGTGTGTTTGTCACTCTCGTTTTCCCCCCTCCCGTGTGTGCTAGGCAGCTGTACTCACAGTTGTCGTCTTCGTCGGCGTTGGTGTTCCAGGTGGAGCATTACGTAGAAGATCATCGGGAAAACTTGCAGTTCAGGTTCCATGGCGGCATGGTTCTTCCCTGTGTCTCCAATGGTTAGTGCTTTCACTTCAGGGCTCTATTTCCGCCAGGCTTTTGTTGGCGTTGGTACCACCCCAGAAAAGGTAGAGGTTTTGTGTGTCTTAATATGGTGGGTGGTACTTCGTCTCCGGCCTGGCTGTTGTTGGCTACCGCTGTGGTGACTGTTGTTTCCGCCGTGGCGGTTGGTGTGGTACATTGGGTGTCTATGGGAGTTATCATCGCCACTGTCATAATTTGGCGGAACATACCGGCAGTCTGTTGGCGGTATTACCGCCACTTTATCACTCAACACCAGGGTCATAATGAGGGCCTTAGTCTCTTTTCTTGGAGTATGGATTCTTCCACTGGGGCAAGCTGTAGCCAAACAGAGCTCCACGATCCTAAAAACATTCTCTGTGACATCCTACTGGAACTGATTTGCTGCTGCTTCAGAAATGTTCAGAGTGGGAGCAACCTAAATCTTTGGCCAAGCATTAACACACATTTGCCATATTGATCTGGCAGGTTGGTCTTGGTCTTCTGTTGGTTCTTCAGGCAAAAATCCTTGAAAAATGTTCTAAGAGCCAGCTTTTAAGGTTAGGCAGGAGGAGTACACGTATCTAAGAACCTTAGGACCTTAGATAAACCACTTAGGGGTCAAGTCTTGCTTCAGTAGAAGTCACAGCAGGGTCCTGGGAAGTTTCAGCTAGAACTGGTCAGCTGGGCTCTTCAGGAAAGTGGTCTTCCTGAAGCATGTGTCCTTGTAAATTAACAGGAAGTCAGCCAACTGACCCCATGAATCCCATTTCTCACTCCTGGGTACAAGAGAGAGTGTCCCCAGCCCTTGGGAGGGTGCCCTCATGGGTTAGAGCAGTAGGCGCAGTCCTTCTGTCTTCCACAGGTCTAGATGTGTTCTGAAGAGAGTACCGGTGATGCCACATTTATGCCCAATGCCAGTCTGTGGATGAGGAAACTCCTAGCCATTCACTAACTAATGGTGTTAAAGTTCCCAGGGGTAACCCTATCAAGTTTTGCAGTACATCCTGGATGTTTTACTGTAAGCTACCCCACTGTGCCCTCCTCTGTCTAAAACCAACATCACAGAACTGTTTAAAGCTCCCTATGCCCACCCAGAAATATGGCTATGCTTATAGACAAACCCTCCCCTGTGGTCACTTCAATTAATTCTGGGGTAGCTCCCCTCCACTGAGTTTGGAGACAGGATTGCAATGAGAACAAAAGGGCTAAGGTGTGAGCTGCATTTTCCAGTGACAGGGTTGGCTACCCTATAGGCTTAGGAAGAGGATGGGTACAGGCCCAGGCCACCCTGCTCAGGGAGAAAAACATATCCCCAGACTGAAGCCCTTTGTCCACTGTCAGTAAGCAATACACATCTCACCTCAGGAGAATCATTAACAGTCAGGTGACACTGAACACTGGCAGAAAGTCACATTTGGCTCAAGCAGATAAATGACAACTTTCTATAACAGGAATATAAAATTCAACTTGACTATTAATTGGATTTTAAATTACTATTAAAATGAGTCCTTGAGGGGCGTGGCTATGCCAGTGAACATGGTGGATGCTCGGTGAAGGAACTCCACTCGCACAGCAACTCATCAGGCTTTAATCAATGCTACCTGGCCCTTCTGACCATGTTCCTTGGCGGTTGTGAGCTGCAGAAGACGTCATCCTGAAAATCTGCTTGTCAGTGTGTAGCCTGGCAGCTGGTTGCGGACAAGAGACCAAGAGTCGGTTGGCTGCGGACAAGAGACCACGAGTTGGCTCGGCCGCGGCAGTGACTGACAAGGCAGCAGCAGTCTGCGGACAGGGAACTGAATAACCACTGAGCTTATCAGACACTAGGGCCCCCAAGAACAGAGACCTGACTGGCAGCCTGGCTCCCTTGTGGGCGAGACACCTGAGGAACTGAACCGGAGGGGAAAAGGGCGACTCCAGGGGCGGAACAGTTGCAACAGGCTCTAAGCAGGAGCTGGAGGTACTTTTGCGGCCCGGAGGTCGGGGTCCCGGATCGTGGCTTGCGAGGCCCCTGAGGCCTCCCACCTGTACTGATTTGAGTGAACCTGGGGACTGCACTCTGCTTACTGAGTCTAAGCATGCGGAGGGCCTCCCCGATGATGGATTCCCTCCCTGCACATGTTTTGCAAAACCTGGGGCCCTGGGGCCTATTGCCTGCTGGGTGTGATGTGTTGCTTGGTGGGCAGACAGAGGTAGAAGGTGAGCGTGGTACACCCCATGACATGACCTTCTTGGAAAGCGGAAGAGACAACACCAGAAGGCTACTTAGATGAATATCCCTCAGAAGGGAGGGGCACATAAACTCGCTACTGGATGGAGCCATGATCGACCCCGGACAAGTGTGCGGGGACGTAGAGAGTTCCCTTGTGTTTGGTATTTTGGCTGTGATTTGACACTCTGTGGGCCTTGCACGCTTCAGGCCCACTGGGAGTTTGACACAGTGCGAGACAAGATGGTGGCGGTCTCCCAACAGAAAATAGACAAGTTCACCAAACACATGTCCGAGATGAGCACAGCGGGTGCGTCGGGGTGTGAACCTCTGGCGGATGGAGACTCACAGACCTCACCCTTTCTCCTCGCCATTCAAGACCTTAAAACCACTATGGAGGTTAAGATAGGGGAGCTCAAGGTGGACCTGGCATTTATCAGGCAACACCTCAAAAATACCACACATACGGTCAATGAGGTGGAGGGCAGAGTGGCAGAAGAAACTGTTGAATCACATGACAGATGCCTTGCTGCTCTGCAGTGTGTGGTGGGACAGCAGGTGGCCCGAGCTGAGGACGCAAAGAGAAGATCCTGTTGAAATAATCTCTGCATGATGGGCATCCCTGAAGGAGCAGTGGGCTCCACGCCAACAAAATTCATGTTGGACTGGGTGTGCAGCTCGGTGCCCAAGGAGGATGCTTCAAATTGCTTCATTGTCATTGTGGAGCAGATCCACAGGGTGCTTCTGGCTAGGCCCCGGTAGGCAATGGCTCTACGATCTCTGGCTCTGAGGATCCACCGCTGGCCCCACTGGGTGCTTAGTAATGTAAAAAGTTGTTTCTAATATGGGGTGATGTACATCTGATCCATGATGCTTGGGCACTAGTTGCTGGCATGTCGGGACCCTCAGACTTTTATTTTGGTTGGGGATGGTTTTGTTTGTGGATAGGATTTGGGGCTAGAGGGGTGACTTAAAACTGGACAGTCTAGGAGGCTTTGGTCCCTAGATGCACTACGACAGGTACTTCCAGTTCACAAAATATTGGGGGTGTTGCGGAGGGGATTGTTTATGATTGTGTTTCTTTTACATGTGCAAACATTGAGCGCGGTTGTAGGTGGGGTACATGCACTCCTTAGACATGGCACACAGACACACCGGGATCATGGCATACACCACTACCTCAACAGACACCATGAAAGGGCACACAGACTTGAACACACTTACACTCCTATCCAGGAACATTAATGGGATGCTAAATAAACTCAAAAGAGGGGCACTGATAAAAGCTGCCTTGTGGACCAACGTTGACATAGTAATTGCCAGGTTTTCCACTCAGGCTTTCACTGGGGTTCTCAAGGTACAGCTATTCTGGTTTGAAGTTATGTCCCTTTTGTGGTCTTCCGAGTGTGGCAGGATGGTTCGGACGGATATGTGGCAGTGTCTGGCACTCTCTGATGCTACACTCTATCGCTGATCTGTGTTTATGCCCTGCCCCCTCTGGCAGGAGACTACCTGGCCCGGTTATGAGACCTCATTAAAGATCTACCAGAAGCACTGTGGCTGATTCGAATGGGTGTTTGCGGTGACTTTAATAGAGTATGCAATATGGGCCTTGACCGCTCATCGACTGCTGAGGGAGCTGGCAGAGGACCCATGCTGTCCTTTCCACACAATCAGAACCTGACTGATGAGTAGAAGGCACATCCCGGCGAGCGGGGATACACCATTTACTCGGGGCCCACTGTTCCTTTTCTCAACTGGACCTTTTCTTTATGCGATGTTGGGTGGGCCATTGGGTTCGTGATGTGAGGATGTTGGCCCGGAGACTCACAGACCACTCACTGGTATTGATGGAGCAGGCTTGGAGCTCAGGGAGATTGAAATTGAGATGGAGACTGGATCACTGGTGCTTTCAGCAAGAGAAGTTCAGGGAGTTGTGCCAAGAAGCCTGTGAGCAATTCACTGGCGACAATGGGGTATCTGTGACTTCCAGTGCTACCCTCTGGGAGGCTCAAAAGGCCACGGTGCAGAGTTGTCAGATTAGCTACTCTAAGGGTCAGAGAGACAGGGCGCGGAGGAAGGTAGTGGAAATAGAGGACTGTATATTCTTCTTGGAGAGCCAATACTAATACAGCAGGACGCCTCTATTTAATGTAAAGGTCAAGATATGGGCTGAAGATATGGGCTAAGAGGCTTGCCACCTGCTTGGCGAAGTCATCACCCACTTAGTATACCCAGATAAATGTGGGTTTATGCCTCGCCGGGCCACCCGACATAATCAGTGTGACTGCACTGAGCAGGGCATTTCAGGGCAATAGTGCCCTCTTGTCGATCGACTTTCGGAAAGCATTCAACTCAGTGAACTGGGAGTTTTTGTTTGCTCTTTTAGCCACACTTGGCTTTGGTTCGAAGTTTATATGATAAGTGTGTCTCCTTTACACCAGCTTGGTGGACACAGTGCGGGTAGTGAAGTTGGAGTGGTTCCCGGTGACAAGGGGTACCTGTCAGGGGTGCCCCGTCACCCTTGCTCTTCGCTTTGGTGATAGAACCTTTGGTGGCATGGTTAAGGGTTGAAGCACTTTTTCGAGGCTTCCAGTGGTCTGAGGAGCTAGGTGACCGTATTACACTCTGCGCCAACAATTTCCCTGTTTCTGGAGGAACTAGATGTATCAGGTCCCAGGGTACTCCAGATTTTGGATATTTTTGGATCTTACTCAGGCTTTCACATAAATGCCCATAAATCAGCAATATATCCAATTGCTCCTTGCCCCACAGATGTGCTGTGGGTGTTGGGGATAAGGGTACTTGGGGTTTATGTCACAGACAACGCGATACGGTCCTTTGACTGGAATTTGGCACCCCAGCTTGTGGGCCTCGGAAGGGATGTGAAGTTCTGGTCCACCCTTTCCACTGTCTACTGGGACAATCGGCAAATTTTAAAATGGTCTCCTTATCCCATCTACTGTAACAGCTGTAGAACCATCTGTACTCAATCCTTTTTTTGACAGGGTTTACGCACATATCAGATCTTTGCTATGGGGCAATGGAGCGCCTCGCGTGGAGAAATGCTATAAGCCGGCGGTCGATGAGGGGATAGCCATCCCTGACAAGCTCCTCTACTATTGGTCAGCGAATCTCCTTAGTGGTAATGATTGGTAGTTCCAAGCTTTCAGAGACCCAGCGTATGCAGCAGAAGGAGAGATTATGAGTGGTCGGACCCTATCGCTTTTGTGGTGGATCTGTCCCAGAGGTGCTCTCGCCAGCCATCCAAGTAGTGTTGGCCATTTTGATACACAGCCATGAGAAGCATGGGCTAGGCGGTCCATCTCACATTGGAGACAGGCTTTTCTGCATGGGATACACTAAAGGTATTTCAAAGCTGGGCAATGTGCTTCACAATGCGATACAAGTCCTTCCAGGACTTGCAGATGGAGTATGACATGCATCGAAGTTTTTCCAGAACTTACAGCTCCGTCATGCTCTTCTCCCTCTTATAAAGAAAAAAAAGAGGTGGAAATCCCTCAATTTGGATGGAGGCGAGGATTCTCCTCACAAATCTCAAGAAGCATAAGCTGTCTGTTATATACAAAATGTTGCTACGCAACTTACGAGATCCGATGGTAGGAGTCTGGAGGGCATGTAAGTTGGATCTGGGATCCTTGGACGATGAAGACTGGAGAAAGGTGGTGGAGGCCCCTAGAGAGCCAGTTATTGCCTCCCAATTCTGCAAGATACTCCATTGGGTCTATTTTACAAGGGCTAGGCTCCAGCGCATGGGCCTGATTCCTGCAGGAAACAGTCTGAGATGTGGGGGATCAGTGGAGCGACCTCCTGTCACATTTTGGCATGGCCCACGGCTGGCACACTTTTGGAGAGGGGTGCTAGGGAGAATTGAGGGGGTCCTGGGCTGGGACATTCCTCGTGATCCCAAGCTCATACTGCTACACATCCCAAACAATCTAGAGGGGACACATTATCAAAAGGCCCTCCTTTGGTGGGGGTTAGGGTCGGCCAACAGACACATTGCTATGGCCTGGAAGGCAACAAACGCTCCTTCGGTGGAGACATGGGCTAAGACTATAGACCACTGCATGGGGCTGGAGAGCCTGATATACCAATCCTGTGGCTGCACTTTGAGATATGGAGGACTGGGCAGACTACAGGGGGATATAGCTGGAGCCATGCATCAGTGGCCCATGGACTTTTGATGGCATCGATGGATTGTGGCGGGGTGGAGTTTTGGGATGCACACTTACGTGAAATGGGAAATGTCATAGTGTGTTGTTGGTGGGGCCCATTGACTCTTGTGCCTGATGATGATCTATATGCCATAATACTGCTTGTGTTGTTTTATGATCCTGCTCGTGCTCAGTGTATTTTTCCATGTTCAGCGTTTTGAAAAACCTAATAAAATGTTCGGAAAATGTTAAAAATGAGTCCATGAATCAATTTTCTACCGATTTCAAAACTGAAGGAATGCATTAAAAGGTGTTATAATGCAAAACAGCGATTTTCTATGGGAGAGCAAGCGTTACCACAATGAAACATGACTGAGGATTTTTCACTGCCAGAGCATGTAAAATGTAAGTGCACATGCCCTACTTTTTAAATGTCATTCACCCTGCTCTAAGGGCATGTAGGGCTTTCTTTAAGGGTGCCTTATAGGAATTAAAAGGGAGATTTTAAACCAGGTAAAAAGTTTATTTTGCCAATTCGAACTGCCAATCGTAAAACTGCCTACCCAGTCTGCATGGGCAGGCCTGGCCGGAAGAAATGATTTGTATTGTCACATTAGTGGTGGCACAATATGTGCCGCAGTCTATTAATGGCAGTTAATTTACAAGCCCTGGGTACATTTTGGCATATTTATGTTACCTAGGAGTCCCTGATATATGGCACCAATCCGGCGTGTAGCCAATCCTAGTATGGTACAGGGGTCAGAGCACATGCAATGGTGTCTGGTTATCAGTGGCCCAGTGCACATTGTAAAGAAAGACAGCATTATCAGTCCAGAAAAAATAGAGGTGACCATACAAAAATAGGCATTCTATTACAATGATTAAACAATTACTAATTAAAAGTAGCTTTCAGTTTAATTCACATAAATACTTTCACACTATGGCTAAATATTTAACTGTGCAGCCAATAAATTTGGGAGCCAGTCCTTTAAAACTCAACTCAATTGCCTCCTTGACTGTTCTCATGCCTCTCTCAAAGTATATAAGCCTTAAGTATTTTTTCCTAGATACTGTAATTTAGAGAACAAACCTAATATTTGGCTAATAGTTTCTTCGTAGCAATGGAATAGTCTGCATGACGTTTGCTTCCTGTCAGTATGTTTCCAAGATACTTCTAATTGGAGAAAATAATATAAAGGAGCCCGGACCTCGGAAAGGAATTCTTCATCTGTAGAATCATGGTAGAATCCAAAGTAATAATTAGTTCGTAAGTGTCATTTGTTTTCATATGTTGATCATTTCTCCGGATCAGAGAGCAACTACCATGCTTTAGCTGCATTTTTGCTTAGTAACTTTTGTACTAAATTATGCATTTTAGAAAGGCCGGGGATTAGTGATAGTTCATAGTTTGTTAAAAGAGCAGTTGTTAGTTGAATAACTACAGATTTAAAATGTCTCGTTCTGTTCTACTATTCCTTTGTGATTTGTGCTTTTAGTGCCATCTATCCGGAAATACTGCAGTGACAGATGCAATTAATAAGATTGAAAAAGCTGGTTGCTGGTAAAGAAGGGAGACCTAGTTCAAGGTGTAGGTAGCGTTAAGGTATTGATGCTCCTAAATTAAAATACCCTAAATGCTTTCATGGATACTTTATAAAGTTTGTTTACTGTTTCTTCTTTTAGGGCCAACAAACCATATAATAATTAAGGGTGTCAACTTAAGTCACTACAGCAGCAATTGTTGGAACAATGGCCCGCCTCGGTATCTCCTTGAAAGGAGTGTGATGGCTCCTGATGTGTTAAACCTTTTGTTCATATTTGGGTACCTGTGGCAATCCAATTTAGTCTACTGTTTAAATCGGGCTATTGTTTAAGTCGTCCCTGCTGGGAGGGGTGAGCAGTTTTACCACTTGTGCTTATCTCACCTTTTTGCCACTAATTTCCAATCGCTTTCTCGGCTTGTTTCTGCCTTATGGTTAAGGACAGATGGAGAGAGCAGGAAGTTCACGAGAGGCACGGGACTGCATGGTGAGAGAGGAGATGGGGCAGTAGGCGCAGTAAGGGCAACGGGCTGTCCTCCTGCATTTCGTTTCGACTCAGGAGATTGCTGTGGGTCATGGTTGCTGTTTATTACAAGGACCCGCTGTATGTTGAGAGAACAAACCTGTTGCCTACAGAAAGTGGAACGTTCTGGTATTAACCCAATACATTATAAAGTGGAAACAGAGGAAAAAGTGGGACTGAAGTAAATAGTGCTGTCACTACGTTTTTTTCAACCTGGTTAAAACTAGTGCTCAAGTAAAGAAAATATGTGGCTATTTTCTTATAAACTTTTAAAGGCGGTTTGTAGTAAAATGGGGAAACAGCATTCCCTAGTCTGGTGACTAGTTAGCCACATGCTTTCTTAATCAAATGGACTAAAATAATGTTTTATAGGCTAGATGGTCTGTATGAATAAGCAGCACATTTGTTATTACAAGTGGCAATGTACACGGAAATAAATAACCAAGAAGAGCATTTTACCCGCTAGACTGACTATATCGAACCCTGTTTTCCAATGTATTCACAAGAAGTAATGAAAGCAAAATTGTTCTTTGTTAAAAAAAAACAACGTGTTATACATAATTTGCATGAAAACAATCCTTTATACTAAGTTTAAGCCTTTTAATTTCTTATTTCATGGCCCACCATTTTACTGTGAAGCTTTTTTATGTGAACTCTTCTTCGCACCTACATTACAAGAACATCTGCACAAAGAAATGTCAAAACTATACTCAAAATACTTACTTGTAGTAGTGTTCCCAAAGACTTCTGTATCTGCCTTGACCAGACATATCAAACACTGTAAAAGACAAACTGAACAAGAGAAAATATTTCAGATTAATATAAAAAGAGGATCTTTGTCCAAATAATAGGTTCACATGTCATTAACAAGTTGATCAGGGATATCTACAACTGAACCTAAATGTATTTTAGTACAAATAAAATCCATTATACAACTGCCATTATAAAATATTACACCTTCTACATAAAGGCATGATTAGTATTCCATAAAAAAGAAAAAATACATAATATTCATAAATAATAATTTTCCACTGATCTGTGGAACAGGGGTTGGTGGTACTGTGCTAACATTTCAGAAAAGTTTATTCTTTGGAGCGGTACGAAAGTTCCAGCAAATCTTGCTGTGCTTCCAATGTATTTTCAATAAGAAACACATTTACATAAGACATACTTGACTGCATCCCAGAATTAAGTGCAATTTGCTTGGGAAGGGAGTGGAAGTATAGCAGAATAGATATAAATTAAAAGTCCAAATATTAAAACTTTTGTACCTCAAAATCACACCATTATCATCTAAATGGCTTAAGTAGCGGATGTATAACAAATAAAAAAAAAAGAAGTCCCCAATTCAAACAGAAGTTTTTAAGGTCAAGCTGAAAACAGCATTAGTTCCGTCTGTCAACATAAAGAAAGAGAAAGGATGCAGAAACACTTGCTCATCCATGGCTTCAAAACAAGACTGTTGCTTCAATATCTACTCGTGAGCTTCTTCTAATGATACTGTGTAATGTAGCAGTAGCGCTGTGCAATGCATCACAGGAACACTATTCCGCCACACTGCTTCCCATCAGAGGGACATCAACCCTGCACAATGTACTCTAACTCCAACCAACAGATTTGAGTCAGAACTTACTTTACAAATGAGGGGCGGTCTCCAGGTAAGGAATGGCTCATACTGTTGTACTTTGGCATCACTTTCAGTAATTCTATTATTTCACATTCTTCCCAATATCTCTCTCTCGTATTTGTAAGGAACACACAAAACCTAGCGCCTATAATGAAACTGCATGATACGCTTGGCTTATAGCTATCCAAGTGTCTGCTTCTCATCATATGTGCCAAATATTAGCACAAATAAAAGGGGAATCTTTTGGCAATCCAGACACAAGCCTCTGCTGATAAAAGATGGAATGACATACACTGTTAAGCAGTACTGTATGCAGTGCACTTATAGTTTGAAAATAAGTTGCCTGTTCAGTGTAGATCAGTGGTTCTTAAATTTTAACTTCTGTGGACCCCAACTTAATTATTACTGGAATCCGGGGACCCTCACTAAATTATAATTGGAATCTTGGGACCCTCACTGAGTCTTAGCTGGAAGCCAGGGTCCCCGATTAAATGTTTTGTTGATTTGCACTCAAAATATTTTGTATTTCCACTGCTTCCTCAAATCAATCTGAGGATACCAACTTAGAGCCTGATTTAGAGTTTGCCTCTGCCTCAGTTACAACTCTGAGACCCTCCTCCGCCTCAACACCGGTCATCTCAGCAACTCTAGCACCATCTCCCCCAAGGACAATCACTAACCTTTCACCTGCAGGAACTACAACTTCAGTGCCAGCCTCAACAAGCCAAAGGTACTCTCCACACACGAAGATACCAACAACCTCCCATCAACTGCTTGCTCCTGAACATCCGCTCCCTCCACAAACACACCACCGAACTCTGGGACTTGATCGAAACCGTCCGATCAGACGTCGCCTTCCTTACTGACACCTGGACCAACCCCACCTCGGGTCTAGACAGCGCAATCGCCATTCCCTACAGTTACAGCATCCTAAGCAGGGACTGGCTCTCCCACCCGGGAGGAGGACTCGCCATTGTACACAAGTCCTCACTATGTGTCAAGGCCGTCCCAGAAGAACATTGCATCACCTTCACTTCCTTGTCCACTCTAACCACAACTCCTCCATCTTCTGCACCCGGCTGTACAGGCCACCGGCCCCCTCCCCCCCAGCTTTCATTGATGATATCTTAGACATCGCTACCCCCCCAGGCCCTTGCGTCATTCGACTACCTCCTCCTCGGCGACCTGAATTTCTACCTCGAGGACCGCACTGACCCAAACATCACAGCTCTACTGGACAACCTCGCCACCCTCAGCCTCAGACAGCTGGTCTCTGCACCCACACACATCAAAGGACACACACTTGACCCCATCCTCACCTCAAGCAACTGGATCACCACCAAGACCATCTCCACCCCAGACTGGACGACCTTCGCTGCGTACACTTCACAATCACCACACCCAGCACCTCCAGGATTCCCCCCACCCCCCCACAGGGTATGGAACAAAATCACCAATGAGCAACTCACCTCATCACTCGCCAAATCCCTCCCCTCCCCTCCTTCCTCAGACGATGCCAACACAGCAGCACGCAAGCTCAATGCATGGATCACTGAATGTACCGACACTCTAGCCCCTCTCCGGCTGACATTGGCTTAACACATACCTAAGAAAGCCAGCTAGTTCACCACCGAACTCCAAGAATCAAAGCATACTCGCAGATGCTTGGAAAAAAAATGGAGGCACAGCCAAACCAGCGTAGACCTCATCTCATTCAGAGCCCCAACCAGCGGCCACTGCTGAAAAATCAAGAACGCAAGGAAGGACGCACTCCAGGAGCGCATCAACTCCTCCGCACACAACTCTAAAGAACTTTTCTCAGTCATCAATGAGTTCACAGATCCCCCCTCTGAACCCACCAGCATCCCTTGTCACAGGACCTCTGAACAAACTCGCCTCCTTTTTCCACCACAAGATCCAGGACATCTACAACAGCTTCCTCCCGGAACATCCTGGCACCGGAACCTGTGACGGATCCACCCCCCAGGACCCACCCAGACCATCCACAGCTGGTCCACGCTCACCACAGAGGAAACAGTCAACATCATGAACAGCACCCACTCCGGAGCCCCCTCGGACTCCTGCTCACACCACATATACATCAGAGCCAGCGCATCCATTTACCCCGCGCTCCGTAACACAATCAACTGCTCCATCAACACGGGCCCCTTCCCTGAGGACTGGAAACATGCCAAAATACGCCCTCTCCTGAAGAAACCTTCAGCCGACCCATCAGAACTAAAGAATTTCTGTCCATCTCGCTGCTACCCTACCCCGCCAAAGTAATAGAGAAAGCAATCAACGCACAACTATGGAATTTAATCGAGGCAAACAACTCCCTGGACAGCCCCCAGTCGGCTTCCGCAGCAACCACAGCACGGAGACAGCCCTCCTGGCAGCCACTGACGACATTCCATTACTCCCAGATGCAACCACACAATAGGACTCATACTCCTCGCCCCCTCAGCAGCATTCAACACAGTCGCCCAGGGCTCTCTGCTCATCAGACTCCACGACACAGGAATACGTGGAAGAGCCCTGGAATGGATCCACTACTTCCTCTCCGGGAGGTTGCAGAGGGTCAGACTCACAACCCTACACTTCCAGACCCACAGGAGTCAACTGCGGCGTCCCCCAAGGATCCCCACTGAGTCCCACACTGTTCAACGTTTACATGGCACCTCTTACTGCCATCCTCAGAAGCCACAGTATGAACATCGTGTCATATGCTGATGACATACAACTCATCATTTCCATCACCGAAGACTTCGACACGACGAAAAGGAACTTCCACTTAGGAACGGAAGCCGTCATCACTTGGATGAGAGAAAGCTGCCTCAAGCTCAACTCCGACAAAACGGAACTCATCATCTTCGGAAATGCCTCCTCAGCTTGGGATGACCTCTGGTGGTCCACATCCCTCAGCGCCCCTCCTGCACCGACTGAGCACGCCCGCAACTTAGTAATTATCCTCGAGTCCTCCCTATCTATGACCCGCCAGGTAAACTTATTTGCCTCCTCCTGCTGGCACACACTCCACAAACTTTGGAAGATCTTCAGATGGATCCTAGCAGACTGTTGCAGCAAAGTCACCCACGCTTTAGTCACTAGCAAGCTTGACTACGGCAAAGCCCTCTACGCCAGAACCTCAAATAGGAACATCAAAAAACTTCAACTCATCGAGAACACCGCCGCCAGACTTATTCTGGACCTCCCTCGCCGAGAACACATTTTCAAGCACCCGTGGACCCTCCCCTGGCTACCGGTCGAGAAGTGAATCACCTTCAAGCTTCTCACCCACACGTCAAGGCCATACATAACGCAGGACCAGCCTACCTGAACCACCATGTCTCCTTCCACACACCCCCAAGTCCCTTTACTCCACCCAGATTACCCTGGCCACTGTCCCTCGCATCCACAAACCACCGCCGGAGGACTTCCTTTCACCTACACTGCAGCAAAGAGCTGGAACAACCGCCCCATGCCCCTCAGACAAAGCCTGCCGCTCATCTTCAGGAAGAACCTCAAGATCTGGCTCTTTGGATGAGGCCCCCCCACCCACCCTCACTTTGAGACCCTCATGAGTGAGTAGCTGCACTTTACTAATATTGATTGATTTAGAGCTTGGCGGACAGGGTTACTCCATCACAAACATGACAGATATCCCATCCGCCATGTTATGATACCATAATAGCCTATGGGGATCGTAGTATGCCTGACTGAATATCTGTCCCTTTTTGTGACGGAGTAACCAGCCCCCCAAACTGTACATTAAGCCCTTAATTTTTTACCTCCAATTTCAAATTCCTTCAGACTTACAGAATGCTTTAAAACGTTCAATTTGACATTTTGCTTTTTTATTTACATATACTTTTTTTAATGTTATTTAATTTTCTAAGCATTTGTGGACTCCCTGAGTAGGCACTGCAGATCATTTGAGTAGGCACTGTGAACCCTCAGGAGGGTCCATGAACCACAGGTTAAGAAAAGTTGCTGTAGATAATTCTGGATGTAGTGGCCACTCAAGAGTGAAGTTTATGTTTGCTTGAAGTAGATAGGAATTTACACAAACAGCAGGTTTTTGTATGGTGGTGTTAGTGTTATGGTTATTGCGAGAAGTGCTGGTTTGACAGTTACCCAGAGGATAAGTAATAGTTCTGGTTTGGACACATGCAAGTGGGAGCCGTGGTAGTATGGAAATAAGGTGAGCCAACATTGTGCGCTAAAATAGGATGTGGGGGGTGTAAGAGATGGCACATTGCCAGAAGGTTGTACCTGGACACTGTTATAGCGGTGATTTATGCTTGTAGGGTGGAATAATTTGGGATATGGAGAGGGAGGGTGAGCTTGAAGTATATGCAAAGTGTGCCAGAGTGCAAAAGCAATGTTCATGTGGGTATTATATGAGAAGCCATAAGGTGAAAGCAGGTTGACGTTTGGTGCTGTAGTAGTAGCAGAAGGGAAAAAATAAGGCTGGAACGGAAGGCCACAGGAATTCCACTAGTATGGTACATTAGGAGACCGTGCAAAAGTGCAGGCACATGGTATGTGCACACACCCTGTTTTTTCACTTCTTTATGTTATAGTTCTTATCCAGGCTCAGTGTGTAGAAGTGCAGCCCAACCTTGACAGTGAAGGTGGATGGATTCCTTGGTTTGGGTGTCTATTTGTATCCAAGGAGGTGTCCTAAGAATAGCTTAAACAGATGTGCTTTCAAAAAGTGATTATAGCCCTAAACCAGCCTGAGGATGTAACTTAAGTGGTTGCTATTACTCGTTATGGCTTTAGTTGCTTTTTTAGGTCTGCAGCTTGCTTATCCCCAATTTGAAGGTGCAGTACTATGGTTGAGAGGAGGAAAAAGACAGGTTTTTTTAGTATTTTTCTGAGGCTAGCTGTAGATGACACCTATGTATCTCAGGAGGGTGTTACAGTTTGGTAATTTGCACTGCTAATGAGGCTCCTCGCAAACAGGTTTTCAAATGGTTTAACCAACAAATACTTTACTTTGGGAGGTCTCTGGGATGGAAACTGACAAAGGTAGAAACAAGAGATGTCCAGTGGGTCCTAAAGGCTGAGACACTTGTCACAAAGCCTAGTTAAAAACAATGCCCTATGTGGAATACCTGTAGGACATGCCTGCAGCTCCTGCCTGATGGGTACCACACTAAAGCTTTGGTCAAAATATATGTTCTGCACCAAGTTCATTGTGGGCACTAGCACTAGGTACAGGACTGGAACACCAAACAGCGGCAGCTTAAATATAGAATTATGAATATGAAAGCTGGGAAATCCACTGAAAGAAATCTTTGCATAAAGGCTATTATACTCTTCTATTACGATAACATGTATGTATGTATGTATGTGGTATTTGTAGAACACAGAACTAGCCATAAAGGTAGCTAGTGGAGTGGTGCAATGGGTCAAAGGCAAGGATACGGTCAAGGAGTGATAGAAAAGGTAGCTGGATACTGGATTATCAGTGCATTATGGTGATGAGTTATTTAAAGAGGTGTGTCTTCTACTCTTTCCTAAATTAGAGCAGAGTTCTGGCTGTCCTTATGGATACAAAGGTATTGTTCCAGACTCTGGGTGCATAGATGATAAAGGACTAAAACAACATCATAGGCAACACACAAATTCCATGACGGTTGAAGGAATGTTGTATTAGCTTGTAATTGCATTTACATAGCACTTCATTGCCCTGTTAGAGAACAACCACATTTGGGAAGGGTAGCAAGATACTCCATTGGAGTGCTGTGGATGAAAGAGTTTAAGTTTGTCTTGAGAGCTAAATGAGCAGTGTGTAATATTGTTAAATATTTAAATGTAAAAAATATTTTGTCAAATGTAAACTAGCACTTTACTTTTTACGAACACTGAGCAACCCCCTAAAATCTAACTGTATTCTTTTTCAAAAGCTAGACATCGTAGAAGCTATGTTGTTTTAAGCTGATTTTCTTTCTTTTATTTGTCTAGTAGTTTATGTTCTGGATACCTTTTTATGACTGCAAACTTGTGTGTGCATTTGTGATCATTTTTTAATATTCAAATAAAGACGAATATTAAATAAAGACATATTGTGAGTGAGGGATATGATGCTTAAGAAATAATTGCTAGTGCTTGGAATGAAAGGACGTATGTGTGTACCTTGTGCCCTAAGTAGGAAATGTTTTGGTGTACTTCCTGCATGATCAAAAAGAATGAAAGAGCATACCAATCAACTCCAATAGATACCAAAAATAAAGTTAGCATATTTGATGAGTCAATTTATTTTATGAATATTAGATACAGTTTACTTGATGCCTCTGAGAAACTTACTGTTCATTTGCACCCCACTGTAAGTGGTAAAGACATAGTGCATAAATCAGTATCATAAGATAATGGTTTAACTAAGAGAGGAACGCAAGTTCAAAATAGTTTTATCAAACGTTCCAGGACGGTTTGCAAATAGACATCCAGGTTCAGTAAGCAGACAGAATATGCATGATTTTGTTATTCTTTGTGACGTAGGTGGAATGTCGTATCCTGTGATGACAGGCAAAACAGATTAGAAATCAGCTTACCTTTTGTTGCTATCTAACCGTTTCGAGGCTTGTGTAGAATGGTGGACAAAGAAGTTTATTACTGATGACTTGTAGATCTGAAAGTGAATCGTCTGTTCCAAACTGTACAGAACCACTGGTGATCAGACAGAAGTGAGTCCTATGTGTATGAAGTGAGACAAACCTCCTGAAGGTGTTGAAGAGTGGGTGGCATACTTGAAGATACAACAGGAAGGAATGATGCTCTTCCACCTGGGGAGACAGAAGGTGGTGTAGTGTCCCACCAGTTAATCAAGTGTACATTATAGCATTTTTGCAGCAATTGTCGAGGTGGTGGTTGGAGGAAGGTTGGGTAACACAGTGTCTCTGGGGCTGTGGACTCTGTCGGCTTGATCCATTGCTTCTACTTCTAAGGTACTAGGAGAATTGGTGTTACTGCCTCAGCTAGAATTTTCTGCCGAAGACTTGAAAGGGGTGAGTTTATTGGGGGAGCTGCCAAACAGGTGGAGCTAGGCCCAGAGACTGAATGGTGGCTTTGCTCTTTTTAAATCTTTCTAGGGCCATGTCCCCCTTTGCTCCAAATAGCCTAGACCTGTTGAAGGGCATGTCCTTGATGGATGTTGAACTCTGGAAGAAAGGCCAAGGGAGGGAATCCAAGCATGTCATTAGGGAGGGAATCCAAGCATGTCACTGAAACACTATGCTGGTTAGCTCTGCCCTACCCAGGCAGTTGGCTGCATCCAGGCCTGAGTAAACAGAGTACTTCACTGAATTAAGCCATCCATGAAAAGGCATGGTAGGGTTGGCTGTATTTCGTCCGGGGACAGATGGCAAGATATGCACCACTCTGTCCCATAGTGCATGTTATGACCTACCCAGGATGCAATTCAATCAATCAAGCAAGCTTTATTCGGTCTGAATAACCATCAAAGCAATAACTTACAACAATAAAATCATGATCTATACATAATAAATATATAACAATAAATTTAAAAAGTAGGTAATAAGAATAAGATAAAAATACTGTAAAATGAGGGATCTGCGAGTATACAAAGAGAAAAAAAATAAATTAAAATAGGTCTTCACATATGTATCCCGTCCTATAAGTAAGGGGAAAGTGTCAAAGATCCTTTTGTTGGCTGCTTTTAACTTCCACATCGATAATTTATAAGAAATTCAATGAATACAACAATTGGGTAGAGTAAGGTAAAATCAGGGATCAATTAATATCAAATCACTATAATCCTTTTTTTTTTTTAAATATGAACGTATATGCCAAGCGGACGCAAGGAACTTGCTGACCGCACAAGTTAGAAGACAGGAGCAATCTCTCAAGATCAGCCTGAGGGCATCTCTACACATTCTCAACTCCATGTTTCTACAAACGGGACAAAGCCATTTCCGCCGGGCAATGCCATAGGCAGGACAAATAAACATAAAGTGCACTACAGTTTCCACAGAACCATTACAGCAGGGGCATTTATCGGATAACAGGGTGGAGCTCCATGAACTAGAAAAGGACTTCAGAGGGAGGCATCCATACCTAAATCGAGCATACACACTTTTACTTAGTTGATCGGTAATTAAGTCCAGAAAGGGTTCGAAGTGGGGAAACCACTTATAATCGAGGAAAAGAGACGTCAACCTACCATGTGAAGTACAGAGCAGATATTTTTCCGTAACATGGGACCAATAAGCAGATTTCAGGTGGTCCTTGTGAGCCCTCCTTAAATTATTGGGCTGGCTCCAAAAGTGACTGAGTCGAAAGGTATGGAACCATTCTGAAATGTGCTTGAACCAGGGGATAGAAAGTACGTTTGGTCTATCCAATAAGTCTTGCAAAGATTACTTGTATGTGACTAGTTCAGGGATAGTCCAAATACGAACCCAAAAAATTAAAGGCCTTAAAGCTATTACATCAGAAATGCGAGGGAACCCTAGATCCAAAAACAGTGGAACCAGGGGCGTACTACGAGGACATGCCAAGAGTGATCTTGCAAAATTATTTCCCCCCACAGATAACTTGCTAGATTTAGAGCAACCCCAGACCTCAGCGCCGTAGACCGCGGCGCTCTGAGCCTTGGCTAGTTAAATTTTAATAGCTGGGGAAATAGCTTTCTCAATATTGGACATTTGAAAACGCAAAATTGCCCCTGACCTATGTGCTAGGAGGGCTGAGCTTTTCCCTACCTGGGCCTGCCAGTTCATATCATTGCTGATTCTCACCCCTAAATAATCAATAGAGCATACCTTGCTCAAGGGAACCTCATTATACAGAATGTTACATCGTTTTGAGCTACCAGGACCAGGATGCAATTAGTATTGAAGGACCTTGCAGAGGAGAACAGACATTTGTGAATGTCTCCATATGCTTCGACTCTGTTATGAGCAGCTGTTGGACCTGGCCCTTTTTTGTAGGGTCATCCCCAAACATTTTGCCTTCTTGCTCTTAATTATTCTGACCTATTTTGTTGCCTTTCAGATGATGGGCACTTTACCACTGCTAACCAGTGCTAAAATGCATATGTTCTTTTTCTAAATGGCATTGGTGATTGCCTTATCCATGATTGGCATATCTTATTTAATAGTAAGTACCTAGTTTAGTGCACCAGAGGTGCACAGGGCCTGTAAATCAAATGCTACTAGTGGGCCCTCAGCACTGATTGTGCCACCCAGATGAGTAGCCCTGTAAACAGGTCTCGGACCTGCCACTGCAGTGTCTGTGTGGGCAGTTTTAAACTGCCATTTGGACTTGGCAAGTGCACCCACTTGCCGGACCCAAACCTTTCCTTCTAATACATGACATTCACCCCTAGGGTAGGACCAAGGCAGTTCCATGGCCAGGGCACAGTGTATTTTAAAAAGTAAGACATGTACTGGTGTGTTTTACATGTCCTGAAATAATGCTAAATTTCCGTCTTCACTATTGCGAGGCCTATCTGTCCCACAGGGTAACATGGGGATTGCCTTGAAACATCTTTTAAGTGTAATTTCCCGTTGGGAGTAAATAGAGATGTGGAGTGAGTCACTGAACTCACAATTTAAAAATACATCTCTTAGTGAAGTCGGTTTGTAAATTTTAAGTCTGAAAATGCCACTTTTAGAAAGTGGGCATTTTCTTGCTTAACCATTCTGTGCCTCTGCCTGTCTGTGGAATACACGTCTGGGTCAGGATGACAATTGGGCTGTCTGTAAATTCACTTTAGACAGTCTCACAAAGGGAGCTGAGGTGTGCCCTGCATATCCTGATGGGTCTTCCTGTGCGAGAGGGGTGGATGGAGGCAACACTTGCAACTGAATAGGCCTGTACCTGTCCTTATACAAAGCAGTCTCCAACCCCTTGGAGTGTGTCTGGGGCCAGGGCAGGAAAGGAAGGGTCTTGGGTCCTACAAAGACTCTTCTTTGAAGCTTGCCTACTTCAAAGGTAGAAATGGGTATAAGTACTGGACCTCTGACACCACAGAGTTAGAATCCTTCTGGAGTGAGGACATTCTGCCAGGAAGAGCAGGATACTTTAGGAGGGACTGCCACTCTGCCTGTTGCTTTGGTGTGCTGGCATGCTGCTTCTGTTCTTGAAGTGAAAGGACTAGAGTTTGCATTCTACATCCTGCTTCCAGAGGTTCTCCAAGTGCTTAGACTGAGTTAGCCTCCTGTTAAGAAGTTTCAGGGACAACAAAGACTTCATCTACTAGCGCCTGGGCTCTCTTGCTGAGAGTCCTGACTTGCAAAGTGGAGCCAAATCCAGTTCCTGGGCCTTTGGGAGTGAGTTCTGGTGTAACCAGGAAGAAACCAGCACATCAACTCCAGAGTGACTTCTGAACCAGCGCCGCTGTCTGACTCTGCGCCGCTACCTGCACCAGAGTGATGGTCCCCAATGAGTGCAACAAAGGTGACTGACGCTGCAGGCCAGACGACGCAGCAGCACCTCTGAAGTCCTGCCACAGCGTTAGTCCAGAACGCTGTGGCACCCGGCTCTGACTCCGTGCAGCACATGTGGCCCTGTGGTGTGATTGTGACACTGTGAATTCGACGTCTTGTGTCTTGACCTGCTGGATTCATCAACCACGCCTTGTCGTAAGGAACCAACGACTCCCCATTGACGTCGCTTCCCCTCCCCTGTAACTGTATGGAACCGATTCCTCACCTCCCCTGCCTAGCAGTAAGGAACCAACACCTCACCTCCCTTGTAGCAGTAAGGAATCGACACCGCACTGGCTCCAGTGATGCCTCACCTTCTTTCTCCATGCAACGTCTTTTTGTTTCCTCATTGTTTTCCAAGGTACTGTATTTGGGGTCCATGAGACACTGACCAGCCCGCAATCCCTCGTGAGTGGGGTCAGACTGTTGGGAACGACTCAGTCAAGATGCCTTGATTGCCCAAGTTGGAGCTATTATGTTTCTATGCGCTATACTAACAGTTAATCTTTGAAAATTAGTATCTTTACTTGTGTATTTAGGATTTTTGTTCTTTTGGTCTTGTTTTACTCAGATAAATATTGCATAATTTTCTAAACTAGTGTGGAGTGGTGGTGGTGTGGTGGTAGTGTGTGTGTGAGTGTGTGTGTATATGTACAAATACTTTACACATTGCCACTGAGATAAGCCTGATTGCTCGTGCCAAGCTACCAAGGGGGTGAGCAGGTGTTATCTTAGCTGTATGATTCATTTACCCTAACTAGAGTGAAGGTCCCTACTTGGGCACGGTGCAAACCACTGCCAACAAGAGATCCCATTTTTAACAGCAGCCATGGGGAACGCGTAAGTGTTAAGGCAACTAGTAGACACCTGCACCACTAAGTTAACCAGAGTGGGGTAATGGAGCAAAAAAAATCCAGATCCACGGTGGCTGGTCTATATCAACTTGCCACTTTTCTATTTCTCAAGAGAAAAGATACTGGCTTTGACCAGGAGCCCACCAGCATATCAGAAGGGGCTTTATTAAGAGGAAGCAAGGGTCTCCGGCTCATTTATCCTGTGTTGAGTACCTCCGTCAGGACATTCACTTTAACCTCGGTGTGGGTAGGGTAGGGTCCAAAACTCCTGCCGCTCTAATTACTGTAGAGAAGGAGTTGGATTCTTCTGTTGTCATAGCCAGGTGAGGCGCGGAAAGACCACTG
Organism: Pleurodeles waltl; assembly: GCF_031143425.1. Lineage (NCBI taxonomy): Eukaryota > Metazoa > Chordata > Amphibia > Caudata > Salamandridae > Pleurodeles > Pleurodeles waltl. Next base: position 1,203,186,359 of record NC_090445.1, on the reverse strand, counting down.
TCTGGAGAGGTATCCAGGCTGCTAGTATCCTGTAAATCCACAAATATATTCTCCCCATCATAATGGTCATCAACATTATAACTGTCGTCATTAATGTGGTTGGGAGGTGTCTGGGTCTGAGCAGCAGTATATGAGTGATGTGTGAGTCATTGGGGGTAAACATTAAGTTTCAAGTCTGCTAAAACTATTGTTTTTGCTTCAGGCAATGGTGACACTGGGCTGGCATCGAGACTAGGGCATCGCTGTCAGTGCTGGGTGTTGAGCAGGAGCCAGCCACAGTCGACTCAAATACAGGACCATTCTCGAAGCGAGGTCAAGTGGTGCAGTCAGGGACAGATCCACCGGCAGTAACCTGTCTAGAGGCAACCTAATTTCCTTAGGGTCGGAAGGTGCTCCAGAGGGATCAAGTGTAGTACCAAATATTGTGTTAGGGGCATTTTGAACTTGTGAATTTGTTGAGGTGTCAAAGTAGAGATGCATTGGGATCAACTGCAGACTCAGTTCAGAGCAATGGGTGGACTCTGTGGTCTAGAGGTACACAGGGCAAAGCGCAGCTCTGAATGGTTGGAGTGGCAGGATGAAGGGGATCCGTGCTTCGACTTTTTGTGTTTCTTGGATTTTCTTTGACTTGCCTGAATTCTTGGACCTTAATGATGAATGGTCATAACAGCAGCCCTGGGACAGAAAGCTCGAACACACCTTTGACCTTACATGGGACCTGGCCTGTTTGCACAACAGAGTCATGCCTGGAGCTGAGGCACTAGAGATAGACATAGTGTGTGTCTGTCACTGACATTTGTCTGTTGCAGTCCTTGCAAGGTTTAAACCTCGTTGTTTTTGGTGACATGTACCGTGCCCACTGAACAATTTGAGGCAAAAAGCAAACTGACAGTCACTCTAGCAGATTAAAAAAAGAGCTCTGAGTCTGCATACAAAGGTGCAGAAAACAAGAAACTGACATCAGCATGCAGAGTTGGTAGAGATATATTGAACCTGACGTCACATCCAGGTGGTACAGACCTGATGGGAACACCCAGGACATTACCTGCTGATGTGTGAAGGAATTGCTATAAAAATTATTTGGATCCAGTCTGGCGCCTGGGGAAATTCACAAGTTGAGGAATCTGTGATTAGAAGTCTCTATCAGAAATATTGAGTTGCATCATTGGTAAAGTTAGTGAGGGACCTTTTGAGACCACTTCAATATACCGGTTGTTCTTCTATACTTGAAATGGTCGGATAGACTCCCAACCTCTGTTCTGTCCTTCTGCATATTCGACATGAATGTTTTTTATGAATACTTAGAGCAACATTTGGCAATATAAAAAAAATATACTGACACAGGAGAGACCAGGAGGTGAATGGTGAGTGTACAGACTCCCTAATACTCATACAATATAAATGAGTACACTGTTCCAATGAAAGACGTGTCGAAAAATCCACAGGGCACTTTTCTATCTAGATGCAAATGCCCTCACACATCCAAAGGATGTCATGCTTCATCATAGGATTTGCTCCTCATCAGACTGGCACTGCAATGTCAGACAGGCCCATCAAAAGGGGGCACTTTGCCAGAGATCTTAACTAGAGATCTGTGCTGTGGTTGGAGAGGAAAAGATTCAACCCTATGGACAGAATAGGAGAGGAAAGAGAAAAATTGATAAAATTGGCTCCAGAAACCCTAACAAAAACACACTTCATTAAGTCATAAAGGATCTGGGTCAAGGTTAAAAACAAAAGGGGGAGTGAAGTAGAGATAATGCTCAATCACTCTATCAACATAGTAAGGTGAGAAGGATAAAGTTACCCTCGACCATCACCATAGGTCGCGCCTAAAATGTCCATATGGATCTGGTGGCGCTTCGTCAGGACCAAATAATGAAAAAAAAAACACTTCTCTTAGGTTATTTAGAGAGACCTTAATGTGTCTAAAAATATATATACTAAAACCTAAATAAACCACTTACTTATGGTATTATACCAAAACATGTGGTATAGCCCTCTCTAAATGGGGAAAAGGCCTCATGGAAACAAGCGTCAACTAAGCTTGCTGTAGAATATATTACTACCGTAAGCTCTTCTCGAGAACCTACCCAGAGGACGTGTTCCCGGATAAAAAAAAGAGACATGCAATAAATGTTGAATTGAATTAATGGTAAAAAATAGTCTAGTATAATTTGTTAACAGCTCAGGGTGGCGAGCGTGCTTTTATAGCCGAAACGTTTGAATAGACCCCCCCAAACTCTATTCAGTCCTGTTCCATTTTCAATAAGACTGGTTTTCATGATATAGATTACACATTTTATGCAACCATGTCTAACAAATTACACTGTTTCTCAAACAGGTATCTGCTTGAGATTTTATTTTTTCTTCAGAGATTGGAAGTTGCCTATCCTTTGGTCAACACAATGATATAATTCATTGCCTGGAAACAACACGTAATACTGCTTCATGATCAATGGTAAGGAACTCAAGATTCCCAAAACTTGAAATATTAATGGGAAATACCATTACTCATACCAAATGTCCTCAATTGATGAAAAAATGAGGCGCATATTAAAACACACTATTAAGCTTCAACCTGGTGACAATTTTCTATTATGATATAACAAAAAATATTTGACTTCATGTAAATGTGGATTAGAAGTGTTGAGCGTGATTAATAGGTGTTCTCACACACCAAGGGTAGAGAAATATAAATCATGTATATGAATGGGAGATGTACTTGCACCCATCTCTATGCTGAGGTATAAATACCTTATATACTGTGAATAACATCTGGGAAACTGCAACACCTGGAACACATATTGATATAGTAAGGTATTCCAACAGATTTGTTATGAATGTAAGTAAGTTACAGAACGTTCCATGTTACTGGAATTTAACTGTGAAGCCTAAAAAAAGAATATTAATAGGCGAATGATTGTTTTGCAGGATTTCTGTAAGGATCGCCTGAAATTAAGAAATTCAGACTCGAACTTGTCATACACATGAAATTGTGAGGAAAACATTCACTTTACAATCAAGGCTTGAATTGTTATCCAACATACAGCCTATACACAATGAGAAGCTATTGAAAGTAATTTTTTCTTCTTCTCTTTTCTTCTATCATTTTGTTTTCTCCTGCTGTTTCCTTTCGAACACAATGATTACAGATCTATCGACATTTCTGGACCCGAAACAATGTATTTATGGAAAACGTTGAATTGCATATTGTAATGTACATATGAAATTGTGAAATGACTTGAATCATGAGGGTTCAAATTCATCAAAGTATGAAAGGATGAACAGTTTTAATATGTATTTAGTATGTATTTATCTTCGTTCATGTTTTGCTAAATGTATTTTAATTTTTGTTATATGTATTATTGCAGCATTGCACAAAAATCGTGTTTGGATCGAAATGCGTTGGCGGGCTGAAATATTGTTTACATGAGTCTAATATAAGGAACAAAAAAAGGATCTGGAAAAGAAAACAGAACTGTGGTGGCTTCAAAGTTTCACTAAATTCGAAAAAAGGAAGAACAGACTAATTGCAGACTGTTTCTCTCCAGGGATATTATTAAAGGAACACAAATAACAAGTGTTGCTGTGCTTTAATGAGGAGTGACTCTCCCATGAGACCCTAATTGCTTTGCTGATCTTGTTTTGGGAACCTACTATAACAGGCTTTTTGAGCAAAGCTATTGGGGCATATGCTATTTCCGTGTGCAGAATCTAGGCCAATAAACAGTCTGCATTGTCACCTTCTGCATACTGCATAGTCAGATATTGTTGATAGTCTAATGTGGGCATTGGCTTCATCCCTATTCTTTCAATTTGTCATACGTTGATCCCTCAATCTCTGAGAATTAGTGTTATATGCTGCTTGATAACACCTCATGCCAGGCAGGCATCCTCAACATCTGTGTGCCTCATCGTAGGTGGCTCAGCACTGGGTTATGGTATGAAAATGCATGTCCCAGATGCTTCACGTGTTTTATAGAGCCATGCAGGTGCCCAGCGTGGAGGACCATATCTAACAAGAGTACAGGTCACGTGTGAGAGAGTAATGCATATATTCAGCACTAGATAGGTATTTTGCCAGCCAGTGATTCTATATATATATATATATATATATGTATATATATATATATATATATATATATATATATATATATACACACACACACACAAGTCATCAGCGTGGTAAAGGCATGCATGGTTGCGTGGTAAAGACACTGTGGAAAAGGTTGTTTACCCTTTTGAAATAACGTGCTCCCTACACAACTGTTATCATCTTGCCATACAGTAATATAGTAGGCATGTGAATCAAATGTAGTATGCCTGGTCCTAGTGTATCCAGGTATGTAAAGTGTGAAGAGGTCATAGAGGCATGCAATCGCAATTGATAAAATATTTGCTTATAATATGGAATAATCTTTTTTTAAAGTGCTAATTATGACATGCCATTGAGCTAATCAAGACACATCTTTTTTTCTTTTTTTTTTTACATAGGGCAGTAAAATTAATCTGTTTGAGAATCAATAGCTTTTAGCGTATTGTATTGTTTGTAATCATTATGACAACTGATTGGTGCCTGCAAGAATTACAAGTTTCATTAGTGTCCATGTTTTTATAAAACAATATACGTGAATCATTGTTAAGGCAGCATTTTGCTATTTAAATGCAGGCCTATTTTAGTTATTTGCATGTTAAAAGATGGCCGCACCATTAGTTTGCACTAGTATGAAATGGAAACAAATGATGGTTTTTAATCATGTATATAATAAGATGCCGTTTTTTTCGGCTAAGTTTGTCCAGTAGAAGGCGTTTGCCGAAACGTGTTGACATTCTTTGCAGTAAACTATGTTGTAATCACATGGAATAAATTTGAAGAAATCCAACTTTGAATATTGATCTGTCCTCATGAGTCGGAGTCAATGAAGGGATCAGTGCAGTCGCCTGGTGGATATTGTTCCACCTGTTGTGGAATATATATATATATATATATATATATATATATATATATATATATATATATATATATATATATATATATATATTATATATATATACATACACACACACACACAAGTCATCAGCGTGGTAAAGGCATGCATGGTTGCGTGGTAAAGACACTGTGGTAAAGGTGGTTTACCCTTTTGAAATAACGTGCTCCCTCCACAACTGTTATCATCTTGCCATACAGTAATATAGTAGGCATGTGAATCAAATGTAGTATGCCTGGTACAAGTGTATCCACACATGTAAAGTGTGAAGAGGTCATAGAGGCACGCAATCGCTATGCTCTATTGTAATCAAATCACCCCCCTAGTACAAAACATTTTCTCCCCAGATTTGCTTGTCCATGTTACACCACCAATCTCATCACCCTGACCGAGCCAGAGCAGTGCACCTCTAGTGAAGGAAGAGTACAATTGACTTTTCCACTTTTAGTTTAACTTAAGGCCCGCTGACTTAAACCAATGTTCTTCCCGCAGACATGCTAAATCAATACCTCTCAAATAAAGGTATGAATATATCATATCTATTTACTAAAATCCCCAGGAACCTACATTCCTGATAACTATATTTTACATGTGTTCAAACCCACCATGGTGTCTTCTGTTATGTCCGGTCTCCATTTCCCAAGTATTCCACTAGGCACATTAGTGTTTCATCTAGGTTAACTAACAGTTTCTGTGTGTTAGTACTGACCATCTGCAGCAGCCTCACCTTTTGACCAACAAATGTACTGATTTTCCTCCCCCAGGCCAGTTCATGTATGAATGATATCATAGCTTGTCCCGCCATTGGCAGATACAACCACAAATAAATGGGTGGGTGGCTATGGATATGTGTTTTTTCAGTCATATACTTTTCCCTGGAGGAAGATAAACATGAGCAGTGAATGAGTTTCCTATCCTCCTTCAATCAAAGCTCAGCTTTACCATTCAAGGTGTGCCTGAGTGTCTTATCCCAGCATTTCTGCCATCATGGGTGTGAAGTCAGGCAGGGGGGAGCAACTCCTGTCCAGCCTTCGTCGACACTTGACATGTTCAGTGTCACTGTGTTCACCTCAGAACAGTCTGGGGAGATGTGTGCACACTATGCAACAGTCTGCCTGCGTCCACCCATGGCTAATTCTTCTGTAGCATTTAGAAGGGTCTGTTGATTCTGTAGCCTTCACCCCTCGCAAGATCTGGGGCTCTTGGCACTGTCTATCTTCATGCCGTATTCAGCAGCCATTTGTCAGCTCCCCAAGACTTTTAGTTTGGATGGTACACAAGCATGTATTTCAAATTCAGTGTAGGGAGGACTCTGTTTCTATAAACAAGATCTGGTGCTTCTATACTGCTGGTGTATAGTGTGGATGTTTGGAAAGTGAGGGACCAATTTGGTAGGTCAACTGAAGGAAGGTATAATGTTCCCTGTATTTAAGCAGTTTGGAGAAAAAATTGTAGATGGCGCTGAGCCATTGCTCAAGGTATCATTCCATGGTTGGACCCTTGACTTTCACTGACAGGCCTCCTATTCTCAAGTTGTTACTTCTATATTGTCCTTCTATGTCATCCACCATACATTCCTGTTGGTGGATATAATCCCACTGTTCCGTCAATACATCTACATGTCCAGCAATGGCAGGTCACTGATTCCAGGGTTACTGACACAACAGTGACTCTAGAACAAATCGTCTGCTGCTCCAAACAAAGCAGACTGAGATCAATAGCTAATTTGTCAAACTTCAGTGCCAGTTGTTAAAATATCGCCATGACAGCCAATCCTACTGCATTAGGTTTATCTGGTTGGGAGGATTTCCCATTTGCGTGACTGTACTTTTGTAAGGTTAAGAAGTCATGAGCATTTGTCTGAAGTGCCTCCTTTTGGGTGAAAATCACACATATATGTACATATATATACAACAGGATGTGCACAGCATGTGTATCTGCAGCTACACATGCCATCGAACATACAAATACAATCAAACATATAAACACATCCTTATATACATACACTCTAGGAAATCTTGGTAAGACCAACCAGGCAACGGGGAGGCGGGTGGGACCATGAGGAATCCACAGGTAGCTAGTGTATCCACCAGAAAAGGCGTTACCGAATGTAAGTAACTTGTTCTTCTGATGGATACAACTACCTGTGGATTTCGCACCTAATGAATGGAGTCCCAAAACAGTACCGCACTCGGTGGCGGTGCCTGAATGGTCACACCAAGAAATCCTGCAGCACGCCCGTGCAAAATGGCCATCACTCCTAACCTCCGAGTCCAAGCAATAATGCTTTGCAAAAGTGTGGAGGGAAGCCCAAGTTGCTGCCTTACAAATTTCAGCCACTGGACCACCTCTAGCCAAGGCCGAAGAGGGCGACTTAGCCCAGGTGGAATGGGATCTAATTCCAACAGGAGGATCCTTCTTTGCCAAGGAATAACATACTTTTATGCAAAGAATGACCCACCTGGACAGTGTTCTTTTGTGGACAGCATTGCCTTTTCTCTTCCTCACGTAGCTGACGAAGAGCTGATCGTCCACCCGGAACTCTCTCGCTCTCTCAATGTAGAAACTTAAAGCTCTCCTTGGGTCAAGACAATGCAGTCTCTCCTCCTCTTTTGATGGATGGGGAGGTGGGTAAAAAGACAAAAGCGTTATAGATTGTCCCAAATGGAAGGGTGTAACACCCTTCGGTAGGAAAGCCGCTCTGGTCCTCAACACCACCTTGTCTGCATAAAAAGAAGTAAAAGGGGGTTTAACGCTAAGCGATTGAAGTTCACTCACTCGCCTAGCCGATGTGATGGCTATAAGAAAAACAGTCTTTAATACTAAAAACCTTAATGGACATGAATGTAAAGGTTCAAACGGCGAACCCATCAGGAATGTGAGAACCAAATTCAAATCCCAGTGAGGCATAATAAACGGAGAGGGAGGAAACCTATTGGTAAGACCCCTTAAGAACCTTATAACTATAGGGGACTTAAATAAAGACGGTTGATCAGGAAGGTACAGAAAGGCAGACAGTGCCGACAGATAGCCCTTAACAGTCGCAACTGCACCACCCCACTAAGCCAAGGACAACGCAAACAATAAAATGTCCAACAAATGGGCCCATAAAGGATCAATTTGCTTCTCTCTAAACCAAGCAGCACATTTTGCCCATCTGCCAGCATAGATAGATTTGGTGGAGTGTTGCCTGGCCGATAAAATAACGTCCACCACTACTGGCAGGAAAGAAAAGGAACTCAGATTGCCCCGTTCAATCTCCAGGCATGAAGGTGCAGGCACTGGAGGTGGGGGTGTAGAATCTGCCCCTGCGACTGCGAGAGGAGGTCTGCCCTGTGAGGGAGACGAAGCGGAGGGCACAGAGAGTTGGAGAAGGTCTGTGTACCACACCCTTCTTGGCCAATCCAGAGCTATTAAGATGACTTGGGCCCGCTCTTGACGAATCTTCTCCAGAACCTGAGGAATCAAGGATATGGGGGGGAAATCCGTAAAGCAACTGGCCATACCAGGACATCTGAAACGAGTCCCCCAACGCTCCTTGCACGGGACACTGGAGGCTGCAGAACGACGGACATTCTTCCAAGTGGCAAAGAGTTCTACCTGAGGGAATCCCCACATCCGGAAGATGTGAAGGATCAGGTCTGGATGGAGACGACACTCGTGATCAGCTGAGAAGTGCCGACTGAGACTGTCCGCACGTACGTTCAGAACTCCGGCCAGATGGTTTGCTACTAAGCAAATCTGATGGTCCTGTGCCCAGGACCAGAGCCGCAGATCCTCTCTGCAAAGAAGGTATGACCCTACTCCTCCCTGCTTGTTGATGTACCACATCGCAGTAGTGTTGTCCGTCAGGACCTGAACCAACTTACTGGAAAGGGAAGGGAGGAAGGCCTTGAGAGCCAAACGTATCGCCCGCATTCTAACAGATTGATATGAAACAGCTGTTCCACTGGAGACCAATGACCTTTGACCTCCAGGTCCCGAAGATGAGCTCCCCACCCTAGAGTGGAGGCATACGTTATAACCGTGGCCACTGGTTGTGTTAGCGAAAATAGACTTCCTTGGGAAAGGTTACCGTACCCAGCCCACCATCGTAGATCCGCTGCAGTGTCTCTGGAGATCTTTATCGACTCCTCGAGATCCCCCCTGTGCTGAAACCATTGCCTGCGGAGGCACCACTGAAGAGCCCTCATGTGCCAGAGTGCATGAGGGATCAACAGAATGCATGAAGCGAACAGACCGAGCAGACGAAGGACCTTGAGGACTGGAACAACCGCTCCACTTTGAAACATTGAAATCATCGCCTGAATGTCCTGAATCCGCTGAGGCAGAGGATAGGCCCGATTCAATGTTGTGTCCAGTACTGCCCCTATGAACAGGAGGCGTTGAGAGGGCTCCAGGTGAGATTTGGGCACGTTTACCGAAAACCCCAGATTGAACAACAACTGGGTTGTCATCTGCAGGTGATGCAGCACGAGCTCCGGAGACTTGGCTTTGATCAACCAATTGTCCAGGTAAGGGAATACCAATATTCCCTTCCTCCTGAGATTTGCTGCAACCACCGCCATCACCTTCGTGAAGACTCGAGGTGAGGAAGTAAGTCCAAAAGGAAAGACCACAAACTGGTAGTGTTGCGACCCCACCACAAACCGGAGATACTTCCTGTGCAACTTCAGAATAGGGATATGAAAGTAAGCATCCTGTAAGTCGACAGACACCATCCAATTCTCTTTGCTCAACGCCAAAAGCACCTGTGCTAGAGTCAGCATTTAGAATTTTTCCCATTTGAGGAACCAATTCAAAACCCTCAGGTCTAGGATAGGTCTCAACCGACCATCCTTCTTGGGGATCAGGAAATCTCTTGAATAACAACCCTGACCCCTTTTCTGCTCTGGAACCAACTCCACTGCACCTTTCGATAAAAGGACTAGAACTTCCTGCTGCAACAACATGAGATGGTCTTCTGTGCAAAAGGATGGATGGGGAGGGATAGGAGGGGGAAACTCCTGAAAAGGAAGGGCATAACCTTTCCCCACAATACTGAGGACCCAGGAGTCTGATGTGATCAACTCCCACATGCGGAGAAAAAGAAACAACCTTCCCCCTATAGCAGAAGCATGAGATGCAATGGATGGAGGACTAAGGCTGCTTTCCCTGTTGCACCCCCCGAGGAAGAGGCAGGGTGCTGCTGGGTGGCCCCTCTCATTCTAACTCGACCCCACCCTCTATAGGAACTACAGGGAAGAATAGAAGGTTGTCAGCCTTCCATATCAATAATCTCTAAACGCTCAATTATTGGTTTCAGCTTTAGATCCAGGGCAGTGGTTATCACATCTTTCAGTACATCAGTCAGAAAGCCCTGGTCAGGCACCAACTCTGGCACATCTCCCTTTAGTAGCACCTTCTACCCAATAGGCTGAGTAGGGTTGGCCTACTGACATTTTGATGACCTGACAGGCTCCTGTCTCTTCCTTTTCCCTCCCTGTGTGTTGTCACCGGGCCTGCATCTGGGGGCTGCAATTACAACCATCTGATCCAAAGGAACAGGAGCCAGTGGAGGAAGCGCAGGGACCCCGTTTTCCCACAACGAGATTACATCTACTTGATGAGGGACTGTAACCCCGTCGGAGTGCAGGGACTGTATATGGTGTCCAAACTAGGAGGCACATCCTTAGGTGCACTCGATGGTGGGGGGGAACTGCGATGTAACAGAAAGACTTCGCTCAGCCCACTAGATCTCTTTTGTTAATGATGCCCACTGCCAGACAAGAAGTTGTCCATGCTTGTTGCTTGGGTCCAGGTATAGTGCTAGGAACACCCTTTAATTTACATAAATTAGTCTTTGGCATATTGAATGTCACAAGTAAACAAAAATAAGGTAACACTTACAAGGACCAGGCCACTCAGGGCAAAGACCTTCCACTTCAATGATCAATTGGCCAATATAACACCCAGCCAAGGGAGTTGGCCCAGTCTGGCCGCGGAGGGGTACAGACGGACCCTCTCTTGGCCCGGTCTTTACCCGGACACACACCCCACACCATGGTGAAATGGGCTCGTTAATATTGCGCCTCCGGGCACTCCTATGATGACAAGCAGCCTCTGCCACTAAACTCTCTGGGGGTTGTAGTCCTTTGCCTCCTTAAGTGCGTCCCGCCTACAGTGAAATGGGCCCGTTAATATTGCCCCCCCAGCGCTCTTTTGATGACAAAGCCGCTTCTACCGTGTAAGTCTCTGTGGTTTGTAGTCGCTTGCCCCCTTCAGCGTGTCCCACTCCGCTGTGAAATAGGCCCGTTAATATCGCGGCTCCGGGCACTCTTCCGATGACAAGCAGCCTCTACCACAAAAGTCTCTTGGGGTGGTAGTCCCTTGCCCACTTCAGAGCAATAACTTATTTCATGCTTTATTTGTAATTACCTATTTACTGGAGTACATAGAAACCTTTTTGTATCACTAGGCAAAATGTTGATTTATTTAAACCTCTTAAGTTTAACATTTCCTTGTTGGGCCTGTCTTTGTTGCTTTACTTATCTGTTTCCCAAAATTGATTGCCCCTGGCGCCTTCCACCTGCCCCCGCCATCCCCCGGATCACTTGAGGCTCCCCTAGGGGGGCCCGCCCCCCAGTTTTGAAAAGACCCCTGGTTTATAATCTAACATGTTCTCAACACAGCACCAACATCTTTCCATCTCTCCTCTCATCATCATTAGGCATTGAGAGCAGTATTAATTATGACAACAAGGTAAAGGAAGAATAGTAGGAAAATGGGGCTTGAAAGGAGTGTAGTGTGAATGACAGGGACATGAGAAGTAGATAGATAGAATTCAGGTTGAGATTATTCTGCCTTTAGAAGGTGGAGTTTCTTGTACTTGCTCACCCAGTTCCATGGAGTATGATGTTTATGGAGGTTTCAGTTTTTCCAGGTATAGGTCTAGGTTGTTCCAGAGATATTTGGGTGAACTTGAGTGTGAATGGGCCTTGGGCCTCCAACTATGTTGATAAAGTTTAATGAAATGTTTGTTTGGAATATGTTATTTATGGCTTGGTCTATTTCTTTCCAGAATGTTCTGATTTATTTGCCCTGATATAGCATGCACTCCACGTCTCTATTTTCTTCTAAGCAATTCAATATACATCTAAGATGATTCAGCCTAGTGTATGAAGTTTACTCGCGGGTCTGAAAAATCTATTTATAGTCCAGATTGTACATTGCGATGATGAAGGAGGTATTTTTGCTTTGATGGAGAATGTGCAGATGTGCAAACATGTTTGTTCTGAGAGAAATTGAATGTGAATTCTGATGGATACAACTACCTGTGGATTCCTCACCTAATGAATTCTCCTAATGTGCCAGCATTCAACGGAAATGTTCTTCCCAGCTCTGCACGTCGACGAGGACATCACTATTGCCCGACTCCCACTCGACTCTGTCTGACATCATCGTGGCAATAAGAGGAACTCGCAGGCGTGCTGACATCAGTTCCCTTTTTTCCATGCCTTCGAAGCATAATGGTTTTTCTCCTGGCTCTTGGGGAGTTACTGTTTCTCGAAGGTGTTACTTTGTTAAAATGTCTCTACCACGTAAATCAGGATTCGAGCCTTGTAGGGAGTGCGGGGGGTCGCATGTCGGTGACGGACCCGCATAATGACTGTCTGTGATGTTTGAGTTCCGAGTATGACATAGAAGAGTGTGGTTTGTGTCAAAAAATGAACCCGAAGGCGCTCAAGGAGCGAGAGGCCATGCTGTTTTTGGCCAAGGATAAAAAGAAAGAGAATCATAGGCACCGGAGGTCATCTTCAGGGAAGTCCTCAAGGTCACCTAAGAGATGTTGTCGACCTGATTTCCGGCTTCGGCATGATTCCCGGCGCCGATCAGAGAAAGACCGATCCCGGTCGAGGTCACCATCACTCGCCATCGTGCCACGTGGGAGGTTAGTCTGATGGTGACTCCTCAGCCTGAGAGCCCTCAGGCTTCTCCGGCGCCGTCGGTCTTCGAGGTGGTCGAGCCCCACCAGAGTCCTTGCGTCTCTCCTGCAGTGCAGTCGGAGGTGCCTGATCCAGCGCTGATATCGCAGGAGTATCCAGCATTCCCGGCTCCAGGAGCGGATTCAGCAGCATTCTTGAATGCTATGTTTAATATCTTTAGCTCCATGGCCTCTGGCGGTCCACCAGCTGGTCCCTCAGGCCCTTTGGCTTTTGGATTGGGCATTCTGGCTCCATACAAGCCAACACAGTTCATGCCCTTCTGTCCAGTAGAGGGTGCTGGTCCGGCACCGAGGAGACCTTCGACGCCGGTGGCTTCTGTTGATCCGGTGGCGCCGATGACTTCGCCACGAATCCAGTCGACACAGGTGAAGAGAGCCCGTTTATCCATTGCGCCGATGGATCGGGCATTGGACGAATCTGGAGACCGGGGTGTGTCTCCTGGGCTGCATCAGGCGAGGTCGTCGATGTCAGCCAATTCTGTGTTGACGCCGAGAATAGAGGCCAGGCTGCGTGGAAGAAGAAAGGCTCTGAGGCTTTGGAGGAGCAAGAGTATTGAAGGCAGCTCTTGGAGTAAGGAGAGATCGCTGAGCACGTGGGCGACTTTCAGGGTTTGGACTCCGCAAGTGGTCTCGATACTTCCCCTAAGTAGGATTTAGCGTCTCCTGGGGAACTTACTGAGGAGGCTGCCTCATTCCATACGGTGGTAAGGAAGGCAGCGGACTTTCTGGACCTTCTGCTACCGGCAGCTGAGGTAAAGACGAACATTCTGACGGAAGTCTTGCATTCTGCTTTGGCTGCTGCAGAGCCACTCCTTCCGTTCAAGAAAGGCTCTCACAGAACCAATCCTGGAAGTTTGGGGGAAACCTGTATCTTCGACTGCTGTAAGCAGATCAGTGGTGAGAAGATATAAAGTGGCTCCTTGGGACCCAGGATTTATCTCTCGGCATCCGACTCAGGAGAGTCTGGTGGTTCAGGCCTCGTGCTCCTTGCATTCAGTTCCTGGTTCCTTCCCTGGGGCTCCATCGGACAGGGAGTCGAAAAGAATGGAGCAGTCTGCCAAGAAGACTTTCTCTTCGTGCAGCATGGCCCTTAAGTCTGCAAATGCCACTTGTGTTTTGGGCAGGTATATTCATGCCCTGATGGACGCAGCCAAGGCTGTGCTACCTGATTTGCCTCAGGAGATGCGGGGTCTCTCTATCTGATGCGCAAGCAGCAGCGACTCAGGTTATTCAGTTGGGCTGGATACGTCAGACTCGGTGGCCAGGGCAATGGGCACATCCATTGTCACCAGGAGACATGCATGGTTGAGGTCTTCTGGATTTTCAACAGATGTACAGATGACCCTGTTGGACTTGCCATTTGATGGGGACAAGTTGTTTGGTTCCAAAGCTGACTCTGCCTTGGAGCACTTTAAGGAGAGCAGGGCTACTGCCAAGTCCCTAGGCCTGCAGGCTTCTACGACCACCCCGTTCAGGTCTTTTAGAAGATTCAGGGGGTTTGGACGAGGAACTTCCTTTCGAGGGAGACCCCAACCAGGCTGATCTGGATCTAAAGCTGAAACCAATAATTGAGCGTTTAGAGATTATTGATATGGAACTTAAAAAGATTGATGGGATGAGGTGTGATAGCTTACAAGCTGGTGTTGCACCTCGCTCTGGCTCTGAGAGTATCTAGACCCATGATCTTGGCCCAGAGGGTTGGAGCTGAGGATATAAAGGCTCACGCAGTTTTCCAGAGCTATGGTGCACAACTGCATCCTGAACATTGTCCAAAAGAAGAGGAGAGAAGGGCCCTTGGAGTTAATAATAGACAAAACAAGTGCGGATGCCAACAATCATTTAATAACTCCGTAACCGTGGCATCTGGGGGATTAAATACAGCCCCTGCACATAGGAAGGTGAGCTTGGGGAGTCCAATTATAAGGTCGCAAAAAACATGGTACTAAGCCTAATATTCCACCAGAGTGTACCCCCTATATCATGGTACTACAAAATGTCCTAATTCTACCTGAGGAAAAACAGGAGTCACATGTTTCTCTCTTAAATAAAGTCTCTTACTGGATAAGGGAGCACTCAGGTTGGGCTCACAACTTTACTAAAGAAATTATATCTTCCCATAGGGTATCCTAGGTGGGCCCCTTGACAAAAGCTTTGTTGGGTGACTTCCTTGACAAAAGCTTTGTTGGGTGACTGTGTTATCCTGAACTTTAAGATACCCAGTCTCGTCCGGTTCTTGCTACATTCGCTCAGTCAATCTTGTTCTGGTCGGGGGGCATTAGAGCCCTCCCTCTAGGTTTCTTCTACCCTCCAGGTGTTATGGGAGCAGTTGTAGCAGACAAACATCCTGCTGATCAGGGAAGCGTGCAAGACCTGGGCTACAGCTCCTGCGATAATACAGTTCCCACTTCTAAGCGTTTTCTAGCACTTAATTTGCTAGACCAGCAGGACTGACTGCAACCATCAGGGACATATCCAGCCAAATAAATGCAATCGCCGGTCACCGGACGTATGTGGTGGGTTGAATTTTGAAGTAACAGCTGTAGCTGGAATTGTCATGGCCGTTAGCAATTTTCTAGACCTAGAGCCAACTCCCAGGATTGAAATGGAGCAAATGAATGATCTCTCCTCGGTAGAAGCTACTCATAAGTCGGACCTGCATGTAGTTTCATGGAATGTGGCAGAGAACAACTCCAAGTTGGATGATAAAGATTGGCTGTCCTTCGTTGGGAAGTTTGATGTTTGTTTGCTCCAAGAAACCTGGGCTACAACTAAGGTTTTTGTTAATGGGTTCACCACTTATAGCATAGAGGCCATTCCCCCTACAAGATCCGGGCAGGTGAAGGGGGTCTTATGATTCTGGTAAATAACAATATTGCTTGTGTTCAAAAGCCCCTCTTGATAGATTCACCAGATTTAATGGGTATTAAACTTCAATTTTCCAGGGGCTGGGTCCTGGTTATACTGAATGTGTATGGTCGATCCATGCCAGCTAAGTGTGATTCACCAGTTCTAAGTATGTTAGAGGATTTAGTTGGAATTTATAAACAGGATGCCAAATTAATAGTGGCCAGGGATTTTAATAGGCCTTTTGAACCTTCTTCTGGACTCAATTTGGTAATTGCAGAAGAGGTTGAGCACTGGGGGGTCCCAATACGTTGTGTTGTTGAGAACTCAATCAGATTCAAATTAAGAGTTTACATTCAAAAGAGGGTGCCAGAAAAGGGTTATTGACTATGCCTGGGTGGATGTTCGACTCTGGCCAGACCTCATTGATATGGAGGGGGTAAGTGCCACTACCACCGATCCTAACCCCTTGTGTAATACCTTCTGGAGCGCACAGCTCTTGAGGACAACCTGCTTGAACTTGGCTGTAATACCTGAACGCATTGTGGCCAGTAGTTGTAGTAGAGTTATGTGGCCTAAAGTCATGGTGAACCAGGACTCACAAGCTGTAATTTATCAACTTTTTGTTGAACACGTGTCAGGCTTTAGGGAAACTTGCCCGGATTCTGGAGTATTGTTAAAGACCCAGGGGGTTTTCTTTGCCAAGCTCAAGGCTATTGTCTAACAGTGACTGTCAGGACAAACGACGAAAGGAGAGGGAAAGGCCCTAGGTGGTTCACTAAGGAGTGCAAGCAGGCCAAATTAGTGCTGAGAAATGCTGGGAGGGAGGGTAAGTGGGAATCTATCAGATGTGCTTGGCTCAGTTACAAAACTGCACTTAAAGCTGAAAATAAAAATGGGACGAGGACAATTGGCAGGACCTGCTACAGTCACTTAAGGTGAAAGACACTCGTACTTTCTGGTCATTGACTGGGACTAGAGGCCTGGGGAATCCAAGTTGTTTTCATATTTCGCCAGACAAGTGGGAGGATTCCTTTTGTCAATTTATACGCCAAGAATAGTATCCATGAGAAACCCCAGGCCAAGTGGCAGGAGAAGGTAGAGATAGATACTAACTGGTTAACTCCAGCTTGTGGTTCATGTGAACCATTCTTTTTTTTAGCATGGAAGACACCCTTGCAGCAATAGCTAGCTTGAAACCTGGAAAGGCCCCTGGGATTTATATAAGTCAGAACCCCAAATATGGGCTTGGTATGTGAACACTCTATCTAATGCTATAGTTAACGGGAGCAAGGTGCCGGACATTTGGAAAGGGGCTGAAATCATCCCAATTTTCAAAAAAGTAAATGCAGGATGCCCTGGTAATTATCGGCCCATCACTTTATTGGACAATTTCCTAAAATCTTTTTGAGGCAGGTATCGGATTGATTGTTAGCGTGGGCATCTAGCATGAATATACTTTCTCCTTTCCAAGCAGGGTTTCGGGTGAAAAGCAGCACCACTGATCAGGTGCTCAGGTTTTCACTCCTATACTGGAAGCAGGTCACTTTTTGTCAACAGAAACTATATGTAGCTTTTGTCGACCTCCAAGCAGTCTTTTACCCGATTCCCCTATAGACAACCTAAGGAGGATGCTGAGGAACATTGGTGTCACTAGAGATCTTTTGAATATTCTGGTCAGATGACATCATGAAAATTATGCTCAAGTGCAGTTGGGGGTGCAGGGGGAACTTACATCTAGAATCCCCATTTACCGTGGAGTGCACCAAGGTTGCGTTCTGGCCCCCACTCTTTTTTCTATTTATATAAATGATGTAACTGAGTCCTTGAGGCAGTGTGTCAACGACTTGCCCACTTTAAACAGGTACAAAATCCTGATTCTTCTTTTTGCGGATGAATCGACGCTAATTTCGAAATCTCCTGTGGGTCTCCAAAATGTACTAAGTTTATGTCATTCTGTGAGGACAAGGGCCTAGAGATAAACTGCTCAAAAACGAAATACATAGTCTTCGGTAAGAACTCCTCTAGAACTAATTGTGTTAAGGTGGGCAATGTAACACTCTACAGTGTTGTGCTTTGATTATTTGGGAGTCACCCTGATGGATAAGTGAGTTCACTCAGTCTGACACATAGGGCCAATGCCATTTTACACTTTTTTTTAGAGCATCTTTTAATCGATTAATTTCACCTGCTCTTGAGGCCTATCCTGCTAAGTCCTTGAATGCGGCCATTTATGGAGCTGAAATTTGGGGGTACACAAACACACACAGGTTACCAGTTACTGAAAACAATTTCATTAGGGCCCTGTCAGTACACCACTTATCACCCTGCGCTATGATTTAGGAATTAATGGTGTGTCAGACCTTGCCCAGTTGAAACCGTTCCTCTATTGTCCAGGTTACTGAGAAGCAAGACATCGATGTCTGTCTATTTTTTGGGGTCACGGATTATCAGGTGGTGCTGAGTTTACTTAGGACAAACACTGCAGAGCAAATTGTATATTCAGTAAGCCGATTCCTTGTTTGTGTTCAGTAAAAGCAAGGCAAATTTTTAGATAAGAACTGATTGAATAACTAAACATTTGTAGTCAACACTAATTCACAAGTGGGGTGGTCTATGATTAGCACATCTATTGGCTTGGTTATGGTGCTATTAATAAACAGATACTTAGAGCTTCAAGCACTATAATGAACAGATGGTTTTATTAGATTTTATTGATTTTACTGTTTAAACGATGAGACTATATTGCATTTACTGTAATGAGAGCCAAATCCTGGGGAAATGTGTGCTTTTCCGGGTAAACATTTTGTATTGAGTTATTTAAGGTGCATTATGTCTATCCCAGGTTATAGTTATACAAAATGCGCAATGGGTGCTAAAATCTTGAAAATTGTTTACTCATCTGTAGGGTTTTTCTCAGTGTATGTATACTATATTTATTGATTTTAAGGTGCATTTAATGGATTTGATTGATTGTTTTAGTGTTATAGGATATTATAAGTGATTTTTATGTGCTTTTATGGTCGTTGTACCAAATAAGGTAAAGAAGTGACAAGAAAAAAAAAAAAAGAAGTTGTCTGTTTTTTTTTTTCTTGAATTTGAATCCCTTTAGGAGTCACTTAGAAATAGTTATCCATTTGCACTGGACTTATAAAAAGCTGGACTTTCAATCTGGTTTCCTACATACTTATTATTTTTATTTGGTGCTGATCTAACGCACATCGGTGCATGACTGTGAGGCAACTAATTTGAATCACGGTAGGGTCCAACTACAAGTTATACGAAATTAAGGGAAAACTGTGTGCATGCAAATTACTGTTGCAGCGAGGTGCAGTAATTAGTGGGAGGTCAATTTGCACCAAATTAAAAATTGCAAATGTACAAAGAGTCATGCACAAACTGTGCATGGTTTCACCTGGTCCTAGCTGCACAAACCGTCATTTTGCACTTACATCTCTTAACCTATCAAAACATCTTTATGGCAAACATCCATGTAAGGTGCAATTTGCAACCAACCTGTGATGTCATTTCGGGAGCAAACAGGAGCTTTCACCCAAAATCAGATTAGAGACCCGCTTGTAAACAATGCCTAAAGCAAGTAATGGAAGTGCTAGATATGCACAGCTCAACTAAACAACGACAACAGCAGAAACAAGTGCTTAGTAAAAATAAGAATTAAAATTGCTATACATACCTTTAGTAAAGTATCTCAGAGAATTTATAATGACTATGCAAAATTAAAAAAATACAGTGGGCAAGGGTGCTACCATTTTATTTTACTGCAAGATAGAGATGCAAAATTAACATTTCTCCAGAGTATTTATGATCTCAGTGGCGTTCTTACTGGTTCACAGTGAAAATGATGCATTGACATTTTACAACAAAGACAAATGTTCATACACTTGAATTCTTTTTTTTTTTTAGTTAAATGCACGACAAAAAAGAAAAATCAATCAAGTTACCTGGAAGTTTTGAATTTCTCTATACTGAAACCTATTGTTGGGACTATATCTTGGGTTTGAGCCTTGGAAGAAAAAACAAGACTCAATTAATGACAAGAAAATAATCAATGCAGTGTAACTTACAATGCTTCAAAAACCACTTGATGATACATACAGTTGCTAAACAGTTCACAATGCCTATTTTTAGTGCTGTTGCAAAAAGGGACAATTTCAACATGAAAGCTGTATACCACCTACTGCAAACATGTCAAAGCTTCATTTACCGTTTAATTTAATTTGAAGAGCTTCATCTTTATAACAGAAACAAATATGATAAATTAGTGAATATCACATTAGGAGGTAGTTCCATAGTTTTAATGATTGCTTCAAATTGTGAGTTTTCTTTTTTGGTTTAAGGGGACTTGTAAGTATTTAGGACATTATGTCCAATCTTTTGGATCTATATGGCACTTCCACAACCTTGCAAGACTTAAAGTGCTTTGAGTGATGAACAAGTAGCTACTCCGTATATAGTGTTTGTACAACGTTTCATAGTATCAGTGCTCATTAAAGCACTTTTCCTTTCATCAGGTTCCTGGGTACCCATTGCTACAACATTGCAAGAGGGTTACAGCTGGACCTATGAGGGAAATGTTTGGTGATGTCTAAGCAGTATGTCAGAAGGATAGAGGTATGCTGTGAGCTGCACAGTATATATGGCAGTAGATGTTGGGAAACAGTGTCTTAAGGATAGAATGCAGCTGCCCAACAGGACTTACTGCCTTTGAGCTTTGGTTGTTGTAAAGTAAATATTTTATTGTGTAGTTGTGTAGAACAGACAGTGGGTTTGCAAGCCCAGGCAATATATGATGAGGGGCATTTTTGTACAAGGACATCCCATTGACCAGACTAACCACTTTTTTCTATAGTTTGGCTTAGTCGTGGATGCTAGGGGAAACTGGGACCATGTATTGCTAAAGATAGATAGAGACTTTATAGGTCGGTGGGGTTTATTTTCAATTTGGCTAAGCATATAGGGAAAAAACCCGTAGCCCCCTCTTGGAGGTTTATTAGAGAAAGTGCATCCCGGCCATTACACATGGTCTGGAATTTGAGGATATTCTAATAAAAGCTCCCTCGCAATTAAGCAAAATAGGATACTCAGGCAACTCCTGGGTGTACGCTGAAGATATTAATAAATTGGCCCCTCTGCTTCTGTCGTGTCCAATCTGGGCAAACCTACATGTTTCACTAAATAGAGAGATTATTTATGATTGCTCCACGTGTGAGAGAAGCTCGAAAATACCTTGGTTTGAGTATAATAAATCAGAAGTGTCCAAGCTAGGGAGGATGGCTCTTTTCACTAATCCATCTACTATAACCATAATAGATATGGCCTGGGTTAAGTCTACATTCAAGGAAAGGTCAAGAGTCCTTAGGGAGGATTCCGAACTCAATAAGTGGACAGTCAGAGAGGATGCTGAGTCACACAGTTCTCCAATCTTGGAACCATATTTAAAATAGATCAATGGCTCCTGGGACAGACAATTGTTAACAGGGTTCAGGTTAGGATTTGTGAGGTGGCGAGTTTGAGCCATCAAAAATATTGATATGTCCTTGTGATGAAGCCTCCCCACAATGCCTGCTGCACTTTATCTACTTCTGTAAATTTTACAATGATTTTACTAAAAGGTTTTTAATCCCTGTTATAAGGGAGTGGGAATAAAGAACCTCCCAACTAGCTTTGGTGTATTTTCAGCAACCCGAATCCCCATCTAATCAATATTTGTTCTTTTTTTAAATGCACAATTAGCAGAAGGAAAGCACTGATGTTTTAACTGATTGGTCTTTCTATGGTGGACTGTAACATATACTTGATCGAGTGTCTTGGAATTTTTTTATGGGAAAACGAAGTGGAAGGGGATAGGTACAGGGTATAGAACAGCTATAAAAGCCCTATATGAAGCCCCTAAAGCTAGAGTTTGTGTTGGGGGCTTGGAATCTGGTATTATATCAATCTCAGGGGGGACTAGACAGGGGTGTCCATGCTCCCCTCTTCTTTTTGCCTTATATATTGACCCCTTCTTATCTAAACTGGAGGAATGTATAAGTATTAAGTCACTTATTTACTATGGCGAAGAGTATAAGGTGTTTGCTTATGCAGATGATGTAGCGATAGTAACAAGTGATCCGGAGGGTGCCATCAAGGAAATTGAAGTGGAGGCTAGAAAGTTTGGAAGATATTCCGGATATAAATTGAATTCGGGCAAGACACAGATAGTATGTTCTGAATACACTTCAATAACGGATAAGCGGGCGGTACCTGGTGATATGTATCTGGGGATTAAAATCCAATTCCAATTCAGCTTTATTTCGGTAAAACAATACCATAAAAGCATGCCAACACAATTCATACATTTCTAAAAGAAAACAAAAGCAGTTTGGTAAAAACAGTAAAACCAGACCCATCATAAGAATATAAGAAAAAAATAAAATCCAGGACTCCCCCTGGGTCATACAGTACAGTTAGATAAAAGAAAAAGAATAAGTAATTGATCGATTAAAACATTATAACAATGCACAGTACACATCACTTTACAAATCACCAAGAATATAATAGAGTGGTCATAAATAGAATCTGTGTGCACAGAGCAAATGGGATTGATATCTGACTGTTAATAGCTATGGCTGTGTACTGGCAAGAAAGCTCACTTGGTCTCTAGGACTATAAGTAAGCACAAATAATGACCATTGTAAGAATAGAATTTCGTGCTTCTTTTGTAGGACATTTGTCCTTAGCATACCAAAGTGCCTCTAAGAATCTTGGCAATGTGCCTTCCACCATCGCATGTGGTCTTGTTTTACTAGTTTTTAAGAGCTGAGTGGGAATCCCTAATGCCCAACGATTTCTTTTCCCATACATGCCTATATTCGGCTGAAAGCCATAAAGGGCAAACAATCAAGTATTACAAAAGACACATTATTCCATCAGCAATTAACAATCATTTAGCTACTAAAAACCAACTGTCTGGATAAAAGGGAATATTAATCTTAAAAGCTATAAATAAGAATCAATTACAGTATTACATTTTTATAAAACCCTTAAAATTTGCCTCCAGTGCCATCAGGCACTTATTTTGCTTTGGTAGGGGAGGACTATTTAAATAAAGTGAATAAATAACTGAATAACTGAATCCTAGAGCCTTAGGCCCGCCTTGTTTCTAATAAATGAAATTGCTAGTAAGAACCGGCTTAAACCAAAAACAACATATGGTATCGTACTAGATCTCAAGAATCTTGCTGCTTCATTATAGTTCCTGATTCCAACGTTCCTGCAGATAGGTCGAAGCCATTTCCTCCTTGGTTTATCATAGGCATTGCAGTTTAAAAGGACATGGTCCGTCGTTTCAGGAGTCTCCATATTGCACAGCCCACAAATCACCTCTTGTGTTCTCCCATTGAAGGGGCCCCATTTAGAAGTAAAAGCCTTAACCTGGAGAGTCCCATATCGAAGCTTCATAAATAAAACTTTTGCTCGTCTAGGTTGGATAGTATCTATCCATTCCTCAGCATACGGTAATGGTTTCATATCCAGGAAACTTAAAGTGAGTCTACCTAGATCCTTGCTGTAGAGAGGGCTGTTTAGGGTAAAGTCCCAAAATACTTGTTTTAGTTGAATCTTAGATTGTTTTGTTAGTGTGTATGGTTCTTCCCAGTAAAATTTTAGGCCAAGAGTGTAAAAGCATTGTTTTATATAATGGAGCCACGGGAGGGAAATTGCCTTGTCCAAGTCTATAATCTCAATTAGCGCTTGCCTATAATGGATTAATTCAGGGGTAGACCAAAGTCTACACCAGTAAAGCAAGGGCCTCAAGGCTGCCAATTTACCTATTTGTTTCATGTTAATATCATAGGTTAAAGGAATCAGTGGAGTAGATGGAGGGAGACCGAGTACCCCCCTCATAAAATTATTTTCCAGGGTAACCAATGGGGTTAGATTTATGAATCCCCAGAGTTCAGCACCATATAGAGCAGCAACCTGTGCTTTGCACCTATAAATCTCAAATACTGGTGAAACAATACTAGACCTTGAGCATTTGTAATTTTTGCTAATTGCCATGGAACTATGCGCTAAGGAAATAGCAGCTTTATTAACATGCGGTGTCCATGACAATTTGGCATCAAGGAGTATCCCTAGATAATTGAAATTTGTTACTCGTTCCAATGCCTGCCCTCTAATCCGAATGTTTCTCTTGAGTGCTTTATGAGGGTTAACAGTCAGGTATTTGGTCTTGCTTGTGTTAATTTCTAATCCCTTCAGGCTGCAGTAATCGCTAAATTTATCTAATAGAGTTTGCAAGCCCATGGGAGTTTGAGATAATAGGATAGTATCATCTGCAAAGAGGAGGGCGGGGACAGGATCACCGTTCAATCTTGGTGAGTCATGGTTGCTTTGTTTCAGAAAGTGAACCAGATCATTAATGTATAATGAGAAGAGGGTTGGGGCAAGCACACAACCCTGTCTCACCCCCCTCTTAATAGGTATTGGGTCTGTCAACTCTCCCTTTGGCCCCCACCGAACCTTTGCAAATGTATTCTCGTGTAGTCTCTCTAGCTGGCTCAAGAGGTTCCCTGGCATACCCTGTTTCCCTAACGCAGCCCATAAGGAGTCCCTTGGCACTAGATCAAAGGCTGCGCGCAGATCCACAAATGCGATATAGAGATGGCCTTTCGTTAGTCTAGTATATTTCCACATTATCGTCGACAGCTTAAAGGCCTGATCGACTGTGCTCGTCTGGTGCCTAAAGCCGGCTTGGTATATGGTCAGTATGCTGTTTCCATCTATCCAGCTGTTAATCCTATTCAGCAGCTGTCTAGCATATACTTTTTGCGTGACATCTAAGAGGCTAATTGGTCTATAATTCCCTGGTTCATCCCTGGAACCTTTTTTGAAGACTGGGATTATTTCTGCCCCTTTCCATGTCTCGGGGACAAGACCTCCCCTTGCTATAGCGTTACTTAAAAGATTTAGATAGGGTGCCCAAATTTCTAAACTATGTTTGAACAAGTCCCCCGGGATTTTGTCCAAACCGGGGGCTTTCCCCAGCTTGATTGCTTCAATGGCGTTCACCGTCTCCTCGAGGCTAAATTGTAACTCGGGTAAGATGCCCTGAGTAGCTAGTGTTATATGTCTTGAGGGATAGAAATCAAGGCTGGGGGGGTCAGAATAAAGGTGTGTGAAATGGTTAACCCATGTATTGGGATCTATATGATGATCAGTAGAAATTATCCCCTCTTTACTACCATGGGTAACTATTTTCCAGAAGTTCCTAGCGTCACTGGTTTTTGCTGCTTCCAGGAGATCTTGCCATTTTTGATCCTCCCAGTTGCTTTGGGCAGTTGCCAGTGTTTTCTTGTAGCTGGCCCTTGCCTGTTGTATGGCCAATTGGTTCTTTTGCTTTAGAGCCTCTATCAGCTCTTTTTTCCTCTCCCTACATTTAATAGTGTACCATGGGCTGCTTGGGGTGATCTGCACCTTCTCCTTTTTGGGCTTGTACCGTGGCTGTTTGGTCAGGAAGGGTCTTAGTGCAATACTCATTGATTGGTGGATGGCCGTGATGGGGATATCAGCAAGTTCATTTTCAACATAAGGCTCTAGGAGATTAGAATATGTATGGTAAATATTTGTCATAGTCTCCAGATTGCCTATTATTGCAGGCCATTTTATATCCCGTCTGTTGTTACTGAGGGAGGGTTGTAACTCCACCTTATTATGTTCTGCATATTCCACATCCAAATCTAGGAGGTGGGCGCTAAGTTCAATTATTAACAGAAAGTGGTCACTTTCCCTTCTTTTGTCTATTTTAAAAGTCACTAATCTTCCCCATGTACTTATACTATGTAAAATATAATCTATTTTTGAGGTAGAGTTGCCTCTCTGGAAGGTATCCAAATTAAGGCCTCCTTCACCCACTCTACCATTACATGCCCTTAGTCCATGTTTTAATGTAAGGCCCATAAGTTGCAATGCAGCCACTGTGCCTGGGACAGTTTTTTCTATTGTTAAATAAGGAATTGCTCTGGCTCTATCCTCTTCTTCTGCTAGATGTTCAAATCCAGTTATGGGTTCATAATTACAGTTAAGGTCACCCCCTATCATAATTGTCTCTCCTCCTGGGATCATTTTAAGCAGATCGTCTAATAAAGTTATTTCAGGCGACTCCAAGTTTGTCCTTCTAGGTCTTATATATACATTGAATATGTGGGATATTATCTTATTTTTTCCCCCCATTACCAACCATAAAATGTCATCTGACTCTGAGTCTTGCATACGTATCTCAACATTTAGTGAGATTTTCACCCAGACAACCAGTCCCCCCGACGGTCTCCCTCTGGCAGCTGAAATTGCACTAATAAAGTAGGTTTTATATCCTAGCTTATATGGTGGGTCTTTAAGCCAAGTTTCTTGAAAGAGACAAACATGATATTGATCAATATAGTCCTGCCATTCCGGGTCTGTAAGCTTATTTTTTAAGCCTGCTACATTCCAGGAGATCATAGTGATAGGACCCCTCCCGATTGGGGTGATAGCATTAGAAGTAGGGCTCAAATATGCTGTCAAATCTTTCCTACGGGGCAGAGACTCCACTATATTCCCTGCCCCTGTTACATGAGGATCAAACCCTATGAGGGGCTCACCTACTATTGGATCCCCAATTAGTCCCACTTGTGCCTGATCAATCTGGAGTAGTCAATCTACTCTTTCAAGATTGGAATCGGAGTTTCTATTTTGCAGTCCCTCCATGTCATTATGCTTAGGCCTCGGGATTAGGGGTTTGGTAATGTAAGGTTCCGAACTGAACCTCATGGCATTGATCGTGGGGGCGGCGGTTCTCTGTTCCATGTCGATCAGGCCTCTGGATAAGCTTCCATCCTTAAGTGTTAATGCAATAACATCATGATGCCCCATCCCCCCTGAGATTCTTTCTGCCCTCTTAATATCTGAATGAATTATGGATAGACAGTGTCTTTTGGTCCTAATCCAATGTGTAAGCTTATTCTTTAAGGAATCTTCGTCTTCACTACTATCTATGGCCAATTTTGGGACATTTAATAGATATACAACATTGGTCCTAATGGGAAACCTATCCCCCACAGAATACCGATTCCATGTAGTATAATAATTGCGATCATGAGATGCTTGGGGATGGGTGATCTGGGTAAGCTCCACATTCCCCTTTTGGGGCCCTTTTACCAGACAGGATTCTCTACGTGGATTCCCTATTTTTTGGCATAGATCACTAGCATTACTTCTAGGGTAATTGCGTGGGCCAGTATTTCCCCCGTTTGCCCCTCTCGTATATCCCTGCGGTTGCTGAAAAATCTTGGCTATAGCTGGGGTAGGGTTGGGGTTAGTAGTCAAATTATGGGAACTTGTGGGTCTACCTTGTGGCTGAAGTGATATAGGAGGGGTCTCCTTTTCGCACTGAGGTTTGTGGGTACCCCTACCCCCCCCCCCCCTTTTCCACAATATCTGATAGGGTTTTTACTTCAAGTTTCAGGTCCTTAACTTCCTGTATTAATCCAGAGAGTAGGTCATAGAGGTCTGCTATAGTTCTTGTTTTATGTTTTGGGGGGTTCACTGGTTCTAAGTTGCATGGAGAGATCCTCTCTCTAAGTACCTGTACAATTGGAATAGTTGGGTATAACTCGTTCAGCAATTCTCCCTCTTGTGTATTCTGTTCTTTATTACTATCAAGTTCTGCCAAGACTGCATATTTATTAGAACAAACAACTTCACACTCCTGTATGTGGCCCTTCTTCCTAGTACTATCTATGGAGCATGGATGTCTGGATCGAGTTGTAGCATCCTTAGGGCTACCAGACCTAATATCGGGTGATTCCTCCCCCTCTAGGTGACTAATAGTGTCTATCACTAAATCTTCCTTTAGTTCAACTTTCTTTGTGTAGTAAGAGGTAATCTTTTTATCAGGTCCCTCCCGGACAGTGGCCCTACTACATAATAATGACTCTACCTCCTCAATAAGATCATCAATTTCGTCTATGGTGCAATTCTCGCCCGCATTCCTGAGTTTTTTTGTAGATTTCTCTTTTCCCCTTGGGGGTTCTGATGCCTTACGTTTTCCCATGCTTTGAGCCACCTATATGATACTTCGGCTCTAATGAAACCCGAGGACAAATATGTATTTATGGACAAGAGTAGAAGTAGGTCTAGTGGGGTAAGCCTAAATGATAAATACTGACAATGAATATGACAGGTATTTAAGTAAAGGTTTAACACTCAGAATTACAAGTAAATTTCTTGTAATACAGTAGAGAGACAGCGACCCGGCCCGGACCCACTTCAAATCTAGCAGGTAATAATAAGAAAAGCACTTTGCTGGGAGAGGGTGGCTTCCGTCCTAAGACCCTCTATAAGAAGGACCTTTTTGGCACAGTACCTTCAGGCGGCCAGCTACTTGTGAGCTACCTAAGCCGAGTGACTTGATGTGAAAGTTAGGGGGGTGGCCCTGCCCTGCCTCTTCCTGGCAATGACGGGCAAGGACGGGCAAGGACGGGCCCGCCCTTGGCCCGGGCTTTGCCCGGGCGCCGCCCGCGCGCGTCCCGCGACGGCGGGAGCGCTGTTGAAATTTAAAGGGCTCCTGCCCCTGGACACACCTCTTGACGCGCTTCCCGCGACGGCGGGAGCGCTGTTGAAATTTAAAGGGCTCCTGCCCCTGGACACACCTCTTGACGCGCTTCACTGCTGCTGTAAATCAACTGGTGGAACTTAATTTTGCTCCTTTAAGTAAAATAAAAAGTGATCTAGATAGAATGCATTATTTGTATCTATCACTTGAAGGCCGCTGCAATGTTTTAAAAATGATGATTCTGCCAAAAGTATTAAACCTATTTCGGGCTATTCCCCTCGAGATTACTAAAGATTGGCTTAAAAAACTGGAAAAAATAGGCAATAACTTCTTGTGGGGATATGCTAAACCAAGGAGGGCAATGAAATATATGATGCTTCCTAAGTGTCGTAGAGGTTGTTCGGTTCCTAATTCTACATCGTATTATTATGCTTGTTGCCTCCAACATATGGATGAACTTATAAGGGGAAACCTCAGAGGAGATATCGGAGCAAATCAACCCTCCTTATATGCAATGATAGTGGGTGGGAAAGCAAAAGGATGGCTGTTGAAATTTGAGGAACCAAGCTACTTTAAAAAAGTAAGATTTAAACCTCTCCTAGCAGCCTATAAGGTTTGGGATCAGGTAAAACGGAGTTTGGGACTGGGTAGGATTACTGTTTACACACCATGGGATTTTTCCACTATCCCTAGTCCTATTTTCAAAGATTCCATTTTAGCCTTTTGGCGACGTCGGGGAATAAGGAGTGTTGGGGATATATATGGGAAATCAGGGTGTAAATCCTTTATGGAGTTGCAGTCACAATATGGCTTACCTAGAACCCATTTTTTTAAGTTTCTGCAAGTACGGGATTTTCTCTATTGTCATAGGTATGATATGTTGGCTATGGACAAGATCCCATTAGTAGAGGCCATCAGCCATGGTGATAAGATTGGTATGATATATACAATATTAGTTGATCTTCAACCAGATAATATGCTACAGCAGAATGAAAAATGGGCTAAACGGTTGGGTAAGGCTGGTGAGTGGATGGGTTAATCTTTAGAGATGGCGGATACAATCTTTCTCTCAGCTAATTTGAAAACGCAGCATTATACAACATTGTTTGATTTATATTATACACCAGCAAAGCTGAAACAATGGGGGAAATCAGATGGGTTTTGTAATCGTTGTAGGGAAGAGGAAGCTGAGAAGTTGCATATGTTTTTTCTATGCCCAAAGTTGAGATTATTACTTTTTGAAATAGAGGTATTCCCCAAGAAGATTACGGGTTGTAATGTGCAGTTGTCCGCTACACTGGTATTATTAGGAGTTATTGATCCAACCCGAGGCATAGAGCCGCCAGGGGAAAAAATAAGATTCTTTTTATGTATCGGAATGGCAATATTTCGACTTTGTATTGCAACGGACTGGATTAAAGAAGAACCCCCCACGTTTGAGATACGGTGATCAAGATTATTAGCAACTTATAATATTGAACTGAGTTTATATAAACTTAAAGGACATAAGAAGAGACTTAGGGGGGAACGAATTTGGGCACCACTGATTAAATGGCTGGAAAACCAAGATATATAGTAGAGGTTGCTTGATAATAGAGGGATCTTTGCTCTTTCCTTTTCTTCTTCTTTTGCTCTGTATGCTCTCTCTTCGTAAATGTATTGTACTTTTTTT
Organism: Pleurodeles waltl; assembly: GCF_031143425.1. NCBI lineage: Eukaryota > Metazoa > Chordata > Amphibia > Caudata > Salamandridae > Pleurodeles > Pleurodeles waltl. The sequence continues at coordinate 1,203,156,276 of NC_090445.1, read as the reverse complement.
TTTATATGTCAGAATAAAATAAAAAAATAAAAAAAGAATCAGAATAGCAAGCAGTCACTTTATTTGTATATCTTATAGTATTAGCGCAAATAGCGGATGGTCGGTGGAAAATATATACATAACATTCATATGCAATATAATGAATTAATATATATAGATCTATATACAGATATACCCATATATAGAAATCATACATTAACATCTGCATGAATACATAATCACAAGGAACCAAAAGAGGCTCCCCTTAATGAAATAGGTAGTATAGTAAAACCTATCCAACCGCTGTATGACTGTGCTGTGCCGATTCCAGGTAATAATGCTGCATGTGAATGCATCATACTTTTCTCTGTGAGGGGATTGCGAGTCTTTGAGTGGCAGAAATGGATTGCAGCAGAAATCCATCCAGTGATGGTTGCCATTGTGAATGGAGCACCCGTATGAGTCTGACTAACTGAGTCCAACAGTTGGTTAGTTCACTTGAGTTGTTTAGTGCAATATAAGTAGACATTTTAGATATCACTTGATACCTAGAGTATGACTAGACCTCTCAGCTGGTGATGTTGAATTTGGGAGAAAAGTCCAAATATTACAGGTTCATTGAGGCAAAATCTGAAGAACTGTTGGAATAAATCTGTGGATTGGTTCAGAGAAGTACTAACTTGCCTGTGAGACGCAGGAAGGCTCTTGAGTTGAGAAATCTGCATCTCCTCTACCTTACTTTTCGTGGTGAGCGCTAGTAACAAGACGACCATCCATGTGAGAAATAGGAGGTGTGCTCTGTGAATGGGTTTGAATGAACTCTTTATGAGTTGCAATAGAAGTATGTTCAGGTGCCAGTCCAAAGAAGCATCCCTTTCTGTATGAAAACACTCAATAAAGCTTATATGAACTGTTTGATGATTCTGCAAGAGTAGAAAGAGAAAATGTGATGAACAGCTATATCTTGATATTGCTGAAAGCCGTACCTTAACAGATGCATGTACCAACTGTGACTGAGCTAGTGTGAGGAGATATGATAGTTATTTGCCAGATTATGCTAGCAGAGGATATAGGCTTGATTTTCCAGCGGCACAGGCAGGAACGTTTCTATTAACGTTTACATGTCTTTATTGCGGCTTTCTACTTGACTTGGAGAGAATACACCTGCAGTCCTGAGGAATATAGAGATCTTTGAATAGATGGACTTTAGGAGCTGTGCACATAAGAGGAGTGAAGTCAGGTCAGGAGGAAGGGCCTGACCTTAGTTTATCGTCAAAAGTTTACAGAATGTTGGTAGGTGAATGTGGGTTGTATTCTGATAGCAGGAGAAGCTAAGCCAACCAATGCTGCACTAGCCACCTGAGGCTATCAGGAAAAGACAACACTGCTTTGCTTTCCTCTTGGTGAGAATATTTGGTATTAAATGTATTGGGAAAAAAGATAGGTATAGATCCTGGACCATCCGTCGAAAGGCATTCCTCTTAGATTATGGATGTAGATGCCAATTTGCATAGAACTGGCATTTGCAGGTTTCATTTGTTACAAAGAGATGTAAAGCCGATTTGCCACAGAACTAGAAGATCATACTTAGAGCCAAATGACCAAATTCCCCTTCTTTGAGGCTGTTTCCAGTTTTGGTTAGCATGTATGCTATGAGATTTCTAGTCCAGGGAATATGTTCGGCCCAAAGAGTTATCCTGTGTGTCATTAGCCGACTCCAGATTCCCTGGTCTTCCTTGGACAGCGCCAAAGATCCTGTGCCGCTTTGTTTTAATTCACGTATTGTATGCTGGTGGTATTGTCCTTACAAACTAACACCTAAGACTCTGCTACATTGGCAGGAAAGTTTGGAGACCGAACAAATGGCTTTGAGATCTAGGCCAGTGATATGTATGCTCTTCTGGAGCAGAGACCACTTTCCTCAAATTAGAGGTTGTGTAGATGACTGCCCTAGCTTTCCAGGGAAGCATTTGTAGTCTGAGACTACCAGACTAGAGCATCCATCATACCTATGTGAAAATTCACCAGGCCCTCAAATGATTTATTTGATTGAACCGATTCTTCTTGTAGCTGCTCCTGTAAGGCACTCATTTTCAGGTATGCAGGAGGGATCCTATTGATCGCTGAGGACTTGATGCCCAATAGCTAATTTAACGGACAGTACCTTCTTTTATTGAGGAATTGATTATCTCTGAATTCACAAGGACTTAGCTTGTGAAACAACTTTAGGCAAGGTTCTGTGGCCTTGGACGCTTGAAATGCCATTGGTGCTTTTATCAATGAGTTGTCGAAGTTGGGGAAACCCTTCCTGAAAAAGCTGAACTGAAGCCAAATGGAAGAGCTCTGATGAAAGGTGGGAATGTATAAGATATAAATACTGTGCTGGAGGAGACCACACAAAAGGATTGTTTCCGGAAATACTTGTTAATTTCTGGAGGTGTATGATGGATGAACACTCCTGTTTTCTGGGTTATGAGGCAAAACCAAGAATAGAAGCTTATTCCTTGCTGAGAATGTGGGCCTTTCTCTATGGAACCTTTGGTCTGCGAAGCTACCACTTCCGTCCGAAGGAGATGGTGATGAGGTTTTGGTGGAGTAGTGGGCGGAATCTGGGTGAATTGTAACATATCTATATGTGACGAGATCCAGGACTTATTTGTCTGAAGCTGTTTTCTGCCATAGATGACAAAAGTTTTGGAACTGTTCTTCTCACTTGATGGTGTAATCAGCACCAGAACGTTGTCACTGTCGGTAAGCTAGCCTAAGGGCTACTGAGAGGGTTGCTAAGTCATATACTTATCAATGGATAAATGTCTTTCTGCCTTGACTGCTTGCAAGGAGTCATCAACGTGCTTGGCAAACAGAGCGTCAGCATGAACTATAAAAATATTAGATACATTTGAACCTCAAATTTTAAATGTTGTGGCCTTGAACCATAGCATCCAAATACCACTAACCCTACTCGTTGTGGGAATCCTATTGAAGCTTTATCTATAGCACAATCTATGCTTAAATCTCCCCCTCCTCCCCCCACAGGAAAACACTCTATTTATGTGGCCATGTCTAACCACATCTGGTGGCCATACCTGCCCATATTGCCAGTGAATGGGCAACCCACAGAGTAATCTAGACCTAGATGAGAATGTGTCCATGCTGGTTAGGCGGGATTATGAATGAAAGGGTTTTCCATGATTGTAATTCCTCCTGGATATATCAGCAATTGGAATAGCTTTTACACCTTTCCAATTTAAAATCGTAAGAAAAAATAAACAAATTTCTTGTTTGCTACAGGAAGCTGGACTGTATGATCGCTCGTTCCGAAGTGTATGGAAACCTCAAAAATTAACCTGGTGGGGGAATCCACCAGTTGCAGGTATAATATGCTCTGAAGCCAGGCGCGACTCCTCCGTATGGGCGGAGGAACGTCCCCAACCCCAACCCCTCCCCCCCGACCACCACCACCCGCAACTGTGGCAAGTCCTTTTACACTGGAAGGATAATTAACTCTGTTAATTATCCATTCAGTGTAAAAGGGGCTGGGCATAGAGGGTTGACAAGCCGAGGGGAGTGCTCTGTGCACTCCCCTCAGAGCGCATGTGCGTTTGGCCGGCTGTCTTGAGACGGCCAAACACATGAGCTGTAGGCTCTCTCCAGGCTCCCAGTCTGCCTTGGAGGGCCCTGGCTGGGCACTCCCAGCCAATTCTGATGCCACTTTGAGCAGCCTCAGGACTGTCACAGGGCAGGCTGGGAGCCTGTGCCTGCAGCAGCGACAGGAGGGAAGCGGCGCAGAAGCAGAGGCTTTTTTTTTATTTTTATTTAATTATTTTTTTCCCATGCTCTCTGCACCCCAGCCCAGCCACGCGAGCTGCTCCTGTTTGAAGTGCTAGTAGTAGAGCTACATGGACCTAACCCATGCTCTGCAGCTGAAGGCAGAGTGGTGTAATTGCTCCATATTGTGCCCCTCAAAATACTGACTGTTGAAGACATGCTCATACTGGTACTTTAATGCTCGACATTAAATTATCCTGAATTATGTGTGTTTTGTTCTTGTTCACAATTATGTGTTTTTGTCTTAATTTGTATTGTCATCAAGTTCGACGAGGCGGATGGAAATGGCTATGCTTATGTAGACAATGTTTGTTGTTGATGAGGCCTTTGCCGCAGACGAGGTATCGTACAGGATGCAGTCATAGACAAGGCCGTCGCCGACAAAGCATACAGAGACGAGGCCACCGTAAATGTGGTTCCATAGACTAGGACACTGTCGACAAGGCTGTCGTAGTAGACAACCATCAGAGGAGGCTGTTTGCAGACGAACATCGTGGGTGAGACCATCATAGGTGACTATCATAGATGAGGCAGCTGAAGATGACTGTCGTAGACAATCATCGTAGATGAGGCTATCGTAGACGACCATCGTACATGAGGCTGTCGTAGACGACCATCATAGACGAGGCCGCCGTAGACGACTGTCGTAAATGATAGTGCCATCATATATATATGAGGCTGCCATAGATGGCTGTCGTAGGCGGCCATCATAGATGAGGCATTTTGTAGACGACCATTGTGGATGAGTCTGTTGTAGACGACCATCGTGGATGAGTCTGTTGTAGACGCCATCGTGGATGAGTCTGTTGTAGATGACCATGGTGGATGAGTCTGTTGTAGGCAACCATCATAGATGAGGCGGTTGTAGACAACCATCATAAATTAGGCTATCGTAGACAACCATCAACAGACGAGGCCGTCGTGAACGACTGTCTTAGATGACCATCATAGATGAGACTGTCGTAGGCGATCATTATAGGTGAGGCCATCACAGAAGACCATCATAGACGAAAATCATTGATGAGGTCTTCGTCGATGACCATCGTCGACGACCATCGTTGACAACCACTGTAAATGACCGACATCGACGACCACTGTAGATGACAGTCGGCGATGCGCACTGTAGAGGACAGTCGGCGACGCGCACTGTAGATGACAGTCGGTGACGAGCACTGTAGATGACAGTCGGCGACGAGCACTGTAGATGACAGTCGGCGACGAGCACTGTAGATGACAGTCGGCGACGAGCACTGTAGATGACAGTCGGCGACGAGCACTGTAGATGACAGTCGGCGACGAGCACTGTAGATGACAGTCGGCGACGAGAACTGTAGATGACAGTCGGCGACGAGAACTGTAGATGACTGTCGTAGATGACCACTGTACATGACTGTCGTAGACGACCACTGTACATGACTGTCGTAGACGACCACTGTAGATGACCGTCATAGATGACCACTGTAGATTACCATCGTAGACGACAGTCATAGATGAGGCCGTAGTAGATGACTATCGTAGATGAATGAGGCCATCATAGACCACTGTATAAGACTGTCGTTGACGATCACTGTTGATGACCGTCATAGACAATCACTGTTGATGACCGTCGTAGACAACCACTGTAGATGACCTTCGTAGACAACCACTGTAGATGACCTTCGTAGACAACCACTGTAGATGACCGTCATAGACGACCACTGTAGATGACCATCACAGACGACCACTGTAGATGACCATCACAGACGACCACTGTAGATGACCATCATAGACGACCACTGTACATGACCGTCGTAGATGACCATCATAAACGAAGCTGTCATAGGTGACTATCATAATGAGGCCCCCATAGATGAGGCCCTTCGTAGATGAGGCCATCTTAGACGTGACCCTTCGTTGACTAGGCCCATCCTAGACAAGGCCATCATAGACGAGGTAATAATAGTCAACATGGTCATCAACTACGTCATTGTAATTCTTATATTCTTGTGAATGATGATTTTACAGGCGGTTTTTAGGCACCCCATTGTATGGTTATGAGGATCTCTCTAATTTATTGTCAGAGTTGAAGAGGGAGTTGAGGATCTTTTTCACTTTTTTCTCTCTGTGTGAAAAGTGCCTTATGAAGACTCATGGTAAGTCTTTTTATGGTTTTTCTGCACACCTTCTGGGGAGCCTGGTGCAACGTCTCCCTCTGACCTCTCCTCTGAGGTGAAAGAATCCTCACTGTCCTTATATTAGTGACAGATTTAAGATTCTGTAGTCCCAATAACAGCCACATCTCTCAGAACATGAGAGTTTTTGAGGAAAAGGTTAGACATATTTATGTAGTCTTTTACCTTGTTTTCTGCTACTCTGACATATTAGTGCTAGGGTTAGAAAAATGAAACAGGAAATATAATCTTGGATGATTCAAAAAGAAGTAAAAGCTGAAGAACTGAGCAGAGCTCATGGAGACTCCCTTCACACGCTGTGCGGTAGAAAAATTGAGGAAATCAGCCGCTGTTGGGAGTGTTCTAGAGGGTGCTGTTGCCTGATTGGTTATAGTTCAAGTTTGATCCTTTTTTATAAAACGACAGTGATAGGCTATTAAACGGACCTTTTCATTGCCATTAAAGCCTACGATAGTGATTGATATATATATATATATATATATATATATATATATATAGCTTTATTAAGTTACCGTGGGATTCCCACTTCGACAATGGAGAATGATTCAATATTGGAGAATTACAATTACCTCTTGTCCCCCCCACCAAAAAAAAACTATTAGGACTGTAATACGCTTCACATTAACAAATGTCGTCAACATATTTCAGCCTACTTGCATCTGGATAGGTTGTCTGCTTTCTTCAGGGCCTTTACCAAATCCCAATGGTGCATCTTAAGATCAATCCCTCTGAAACTTAACAGTTGGTACACTGACCTATTTTGGCTGGATAATGAGTTAGTATTCCCTAGAAAGTAAAAGGAAAATTCAATAAAGGCGAGCAATTGTAATCAGTTATTTAGTCATTTTTTTAAGTGGATCCCAGTATGGAATGAAACATTGGGCTCTGTGAGGCAATCCATTTATATGTACAGCACAAATTTTGAATGTCATGCACTGCATGTAAAGACACATTAGGGTTCTCACTAGTGTAGCGGAATTAAAACTATACAATGGGCCAAAAGGACACATTAGTTAAATAACCATGCAACCCTTAGGGCACATTAGAATGAGGGGTTGATTCTCCACTCAGCCTCTTTTTCTCTCAGGCAGTAACGTAAGGAACAGTTAAATGAAGTAAGAGACTCAAAGTCTGGTACAGAAACTGGAGTGAGTCAGTAAGAAACTGGAATAAATAAAAAATAAAGTGAACCCACACCAATGGTGACCTTATAGGTAGAAGTCTCAAAGCAGCCTGAAGGGAGGAGCTAAAAAATAAATTGATAAATAAACATGAAATATACCTTAATGAGGGAACCGCAGGGCCCCATAGCACACAGGGGGGAGGTGGGACAATTGCCAGCACAGTAGACCGTAAAAAGTGAGAAACCTGAGATCAAAGCCCTCCTATTAAGGATATCACAACCTAAGTCACAAGCCTTAAATTGAGGCAAAAGCCAAAATGTCAGCAACTACTTACTGAGGTCTTCACCCGTCTACTGGTTACGACATCCTCCCGTCCTGCATTTTGAGGAGAGGGCAGCCAGAACCTGTATTTAAAACTGTCAGGAGGATGTCAATTGTGCACAGGTGCCGGTCGCTCCCAGCGGTCAGGTCTGTTTATAACACTTTTTGTGCCAAGGACATAACTGTTACGTTCAGTGGCAAAGCGCTGCTGTGCCATGGACAAAACTATTACATCCTGGCTGTGACTGTAGGGGGGAGGGGGGGAAATCGCTTGCACTCTGCCGTTGGGCCACTAACCCCATTCCGGGAAGGTGTGGCAGCGGAATAGATGGGCGGTGTCCGTTGCCATACCCCTCCCCCACCTCCAGATTAGTTTCTCCTCGGGGAGGGGAGGTCAGAGAGGCATCAAAGAAAAGGATTTTCCTTTTTTTCCATGTCTCTCTGAGCATTCCTGCAGAACGATTGCATAGAAATTGTGCTGCAGGAATGCTCACTAACTAGACACCATGGATTTTTTTATGGTCTATTTCACATAAGTGGAGCGACCTCTTAGGCAAGGGTCGCTCCCTGGGGGGTGGGGGGGGTGTAAGAAGCTGGCTCTGTATATACTATATCAAAATGAGATATAGGGGGTCATTCTCGGCGGGAGCACCGCCGACAGACCGGCGGTGCCCCGCAGGGCATTCTGACCGCGGCGGTTCGGCCGCGGTCAGATGCGGGAAACCGGCGGTCTCCCGCCGGTTTCCCGCTGCCCTGCAGAATCCTCCATGGCGGCGGAGCGCGCTCCGCCGCCATGGGGATTCTGACACCCCCTACCGCCATCCTGTTCCTGGCGGGTCTCCCGCCAGGAACAGGATGGCGGTAGGGGGTGCCGCGGGGCCCCTGGGGGCCCCTGCAGTGCCCATGCCAATGGCATGGGCACTGCAGGGGCCCCCGTAAGAGGGCCCCACAAAGTATTTCAGTGTCTGCTATGCAGACACTGAAAAACGCGACGGGTGCCACTGCACCCGTCGCACCTTCCCACTACGCCGGCTCAATTCTGAGCCGGCGTCCTCGTGGGAAGGTTGATTTGCCCTGGGCTGGCGGGCGGCCTTTTGGCGGCCGCCCGCCAGCCCAGGGCAAATCCCAAAATACCCTCAGCTGTCTTTCGACCGCGGAGCGGTATTTTGGTGGGGGAGGCCGCCCGCCGAAGTTAGAATCACCCCCATAGTGTGCACAGAGTCCAGGGGTTCCCCAAGAGGCTTGACAGAGGAAATAATAGATAATACTAATGCTCTATTTGTGGTAGTGTGGTCGAGCAGTTAGGCTTATCAGAGTGTAGTGTGAAGCATTTGATGTACACACACAAGCAATAAGTGAAAACACACACTCAATGACTTAACTCCAGGCCAATAGGTTTTTATATAGAAAAATATTATTTCGTAAATTAATTTTTATAACCTCAAGATTCATTTAGCAGGTAACTACATCAAATGAAAGGTACTTTGCACAGTAATATTTAGGAATTTGAATAAAATCAATATTGTACACAGTTTACTTTAAAATGGTAAAAAGCTAGAAAGTACCACACTTACAGGTTCAGTCTCCGGAGCATAGGTAGCCCACTGTTGTGGTTCAAGGTAACCCCAAACACCAAGCAACACAGGGCCGGTCAGGTGCAGAGGTCAAACAGGTGCCAAAATAATGTGGGCGCCTATGGAGACAGGGGGTACTGCGGTTCCAGTCTGCTGGCAGGTAAGTACCTGCGTTGTTGGAGGGCAGACCAAGGGGATTTGGAGGAGTACTGGGGGGCCCCAAGAAGGCTCAAAAACCACACCCTCAGGGCACGGGGCGGCTCGGTGCAGTGTGCAAACAGTGCGTCGGGTTCACAATAGAACTCTATGGAGGGACCTGGGGGTCACTTAGGCGTTGCAGCCAAGGCACAGGGGGGCATCTCGGGCAAGCCACTGACTGGGCAAAGGTGAGGGCCGCCTGCTGGTCGTTGCTCCACCGGTGGTCACTTTCTCACTGGCCTGGGGGCTGCGGGCGCAGTGCTTCTCCAGGCGTCGGATATCTTTGTCCGGGGCAATCGCAATCATGGGGGTCCTCTGGATTCCCTCTTCAGGCGTCATTGTGGGAGTGCAGAGAGGTCAGCCCAGGGTGGACACGTCCTCTGAGTCGTCTGGGGGTCCTCTCTGGATAGTTGGTTCCTCTGGACACGGCGCAGAATAGTTGGATTCAGGCTTCTGGAGTGAGGTGAGAGTCCCTTTAAAGTTGGTTTCTTGATCTTCTTTTTGGACAGGTTCGCTGTCCACTGGAGTTTCCTGGTCCTCAGTGATACAGGCAGTCCCCTGGAGGCTTTTCAGGGGACGCTGGTCCTGCAGAACGCGTTGCTTCTTTTCTTGCAGCTTTTTGAAGCAGGAGACGGGCCAGTAGGTCTGGGGCCGAGTCAGTTGTTGTCTCGTTCTCTTCTCTTCGGGGTTTTCAGCTCAGCAGTCCTTCTTTCTTGAGGTCATCAGGAATCTGAAGAGCTGGGATCAGGGTCGCCCCTAAATACTAAATTTAGGCATGTGTTAGGGTCGGAGTGCAGTAGCCAATGGCTACTATCCCTGAGGGTGGCTTCACCTTCCTTGTGCCCACTCCCTCTGGCAAGGGGGGGCACATCCCTATCCCTATTGGTCCTAATCCTCCAAAGCAAGATGGAGGATTTCTCAAGGAGGGGGTTACTTCAGGTCTGGACACCTTAGGGGAGGTCCTGGCTAACGGGGTGACTCCTCCTTGTTTTTCTAATTATCCCTCCAGACTTGCCACCAAATGTGGGGGCTCATCCGGGGGTCGGGCATATCCACTAGCTGGAGTGCCCTGGGGCACTGTTACACCAGGCTTGAGCCTTTGAGGCTCACCACCGGGTGTTACAGTTCCTGCAGGGGGAGGTGTGAAGCACCTCCACCCAGGACAGGCTTTGTTTCTGACCACAGATTGCACAAAGGCACTCACCCCATGTGGTCAGAAAGTTGTCTGGAAGTGGCAGGCTGACACAGACTGGTCAGCCTTGCACTAGTAGTTAGGCTATCATACGGGCGGCATCTCTAAGATGCCCTCTGTGTGCATTTTTCAATAAATCACACACTGGCATCAGTGTGGGTTTATTGTGCTGAGAAGTTTGATACCAAACATCCCAGTATTCAGTGTAGCCATTATGGTGCTGTGGAGTTCGTAATGACACACTCCCATATACTCAGTATGGTTACGCTGCACTTAAAATGTCTAAGAATTGACTTAGACACTGTAAGGGCATAGTGCTCATGCAGCTATGCCCTCACCTGTGGTATAGTGCACCCTGCCTTAGGACTGTAAGGCCTGCGGAAGGGGTGACTTACCTATGCCACAGACAGTGGTTTGTGGGCATGGCACTCTGAGGGAAGTGCCATGTCGACTTTGTCTTTTCTCCCCACTAGCACACTTAAGCTGCAAAGCAGTGTGCATGTACCGAGTGAGGGGTCCCTGAGGGTGGCATAATCCATGCTGTAGCCCTTAGGGACCTTCGTTGGCCACAGGGCTCTTGGTACCAGGGATACCTTTTACAAGGGGCTTAACTGTATGGCCATGCCCCCCCCCCCCCAATAAATTGGGACAAAGTTGGTCTGCCCACTGAGTACCTCAATTCCTCTGCATTGCCTCACTGACGCCAGTCAGGAGAGGAGTAGAGTGTATTTTAATACCTTATTATACCGTTAGAGTGTGACTACAAGAACACACCCCCTCCTGTCGGATCGACAATACTGTAACCAGCATTTTACTGAGTATGTCAGGCATGTACCAAGTGTGTTATGCTGTGTGCTTTACGTGTTTCTATGTGTAGTTTGTCTTGTAATATTTATTCCGAGGAACTATCGGCACCTATCACTTGACCACTGAGAACCATGTGTGCTTTTCATGTTTGGGGTGAAGTCTACTCAGCTGTGGCACCACACCCACAAGCATTAAAATATGTATGGCAGCCCAATATTTTACAGGGCTATGATAACTATATACCTTCATGTCTCTACAGGTATCACTTGATGACACCACATAAGACAGGTGTAATGTACTTTACTATTTAGCATGCAAAATATGTGCTCACATAAGTAATGTTTATATAAGGAGTGTACCAGGAAGTCATCCTTGGTCCTGAAGAGGAGCCTAGGGGTAAGGCTCTGAAACACGTAGACCAGGAAGACAGGTTCACTGCATACCCTACTTTCATATAACTCACTTTTTTAGCCATACCGCCACTAGAGGATCTATTAAATTGTTGGAACCTTCAGGAGCCAGGTATTTTTAACTTTTCCGAGACCCCACCACTCCTAAACCTTACCTAAATCACATTGACGAGACAAACATCAGTGCTCCCATGTACTCCACAGGTCGCAGCACGCCCCGTTCCGTAGCGGAATGAGAGGAACCCAATGATGAAGAATGCCACCAAGGGGTAACCCTGGTGGATGAGTGTTTTTCAAAAGGAAAATCTTTCTTTCCTTGTCCATCCTGTGGGGACTCCCCTTCTGCTGGGTCTTTTGGTAATGTTACATCTGCAAGCTAAATATCTGATGTGAGTCCAAGGTGGTGTGCTTCACATGCACCCCACACCAATGTCTTACCCACAATGCTCTGCAAACCTCGAACTTCACTTGAAATCACACATTTTTCCTACATTTTTATGATAGAACTTTCTGGAATCTGCAGGAATTCACAAAATTCCTGCCACCCAGCATTGTCCCATCTATACCAAAAAATATTCGGCCTCACTTGTCAGCCAAAAATTTTTGGAAAAAAACTGCCCTTTTAGACCCGCTTTAGTTCCCTCTCAGTTTCTACATGTTTTGGCCCTTCCCTGTCACATGCACTTGGCCCACCTAAACAAGTGAGGTATCATTTTTGTATTGGGAGACCGAGGGGAACGCTGGGTGGTAGGAAATTTGTGCCGGTGTGGTGATCCCACACAGAAATGTGAGGAAAATTAGATTTTTAGATGAATTTGAGGTTTGCAGGGGATTCTGGGTAAGAAAACGCTGGGGGATCCACGCAAGTCATACCTCCCTGGACTCTCTCAGGTGTCTAGGTTTCAGAAATGGTTGGGTTTGGTAGGTTTCCCTAGATGGCTGTCGAGCCCAGGACTGAAAACGCAGATGCATCCCTTGCAAAAACAGGTTGTTTTATGATGGATAATTTTGATGTGTCCATGTTGTGTTTTCATCCCTTCCCTGTCGTGGGCACTAGGCCTACCCACACAAGTGAGGTATAATTTTTATCGGGAGACTTGGGGGAATGCTGGGTGGAACAAAGTTTGTGGATCCCCTCGGATTCCATAACTCTGCACCACCGAAATGTGAGGAAAGAATGTTTTTAGCCATATTTTGAGGTTTGCAAAGGATTCTGGCTAATAGAACCCAGTGAGAGCCCCACAAGTCACCCTATCCGGGATTCCACTAGGTGTTTAGTTTCCAAAAATGTATAGGTTTGCTAGGTTTCCCTATGTGTCGGCTAAGTTAGAGGCCAAAATCCACAGCTATGCACTTTGCAAATAACACGTCTGTTTTCATTGGAAAAATGTGATGTGTCCACGTTGTGTTTTGGGGCATTTTCTGTTGTAGGCACTAGGCCAACCCACAAATAAGAGGCACCATTTTTATCGGGAGACTTGGAGAAATGCTGGGTGGAAGGAAGTTTGTGGCTCCCCTTCAATTCCAGAACTTTCCTTCACCGAAATGTGAGTAAAAAGTGTTTTTAGCCAAATTTTCTGAATTGCAAGGGATTCTGGGTGACAGAATCTGGTGAGAGCCCAACAAGTCACCCCATCCTGGATTCCCCTAGGTGTCTAGTTTTCAAAGATGTATAGGTTTGTTAGGTTTCCCTAGGTGCTGGATGAGCTAGAGGCCAAAATACACAGCTAGGCACTTTCTAAAAAACATGTCTGTTTTCATTATAAAAATGTGATGTGTCCACGTTGTGTTTTGGGGCATTTCCTGTCGCGGGCACTAGGCCTACCCACACTAATGTGGTACTATTTTTAGCGTGAGACTTGGGGGAATGCTGGATGGAATTAAATTTGGGGCTTCCCTCAGATTACAGAACTTTCCATCACCAAAATGTGAGGAAAAAGTGTTTTTAAGCCACATTTTGAGGTTTGCAAAGGATTCTGGATAACAGAACCTGATGAAACCGCCACGTCACCCCATCCTGGATTCCCCTAGATGTCTAGTTTTCACAAATGTAGAGGTTTGGTAGGTTTTCCTAAGTCCCGGATGAACTACAGCCCAAAATCCACAGCTAGGCACTTTGCAAAAAACACGTCAGTTTACAATGGAAAAATGTGATGTGTCCATGTTGCGTTTTGGTGCTTTTCCTGTTGTGGGCACTGGACCTACCCACACAAGTGAGGTAACATTACTATAGGGAGACCTTTGGAGGGGGAAGGGGGGGGGGGGCGGACACAGAATAGAATAACAAGTGTTACTGGCAATTGTCTTTCTCTACATTTTTGCCTTCAGAATGTAAGACAGTGTGTAAGAAATAAGTCATTTTGAGAAAGTCCCAGTAATTCACGTGCTAGATTGGGGATCCTTGAATTCAGAGATGTGCAGATAACCACTGCTTCTAAACTCCTCATCTTTTTCCCATTTCTGAAATACATAGCTTTTCTTGATACCTATTTTTCACTCTTTATACTTTACCAGATGAATTGCTCTATAACCGGTATACGATGAAAACCCATTGTAAGGTGCCGCTCATTTATTGCCTCTGGGTATCTTGGGTTCTTGATGAGCCTACAAGCCCCATATATCCCTGCAACTAGAAGGGCCCAGCAGACGTAACAGTATATTGCTTTCAAAAATCTGCCACAGATGGAGAAAGTTACAGAAGAAAACGAAGACAGGAATGGCTGTTTTTTTTCAACTCAATTTCAATTGTTTTTTTCTATAAGAAAACCTTGAAGGATCTAGACAAATTACCACTTGCTGGATTCAGAATTTTGTCTACATTTCAGAAATGTTTAGCTGTCCAGGATCCACCATTGGTTTCACAACCATTTCTGTCACTAACCGGAAGTAGGCTGAAAGCCCAAGAAATAGTAAAATGGGGTATGTCCCAGTAAAATGCCAAAACTGTGTTGAAAGATTTTCAAATTCAAGTCTGCCTGTTCCTGAAAGCTGAGAAGATGGTGATTTTAGCACCACAAACCCTTTGTTGATGCCATTTGCAGGGGAAAAACCACATGCTTTCTTCTGTAGCACGTTTCCCAATTTTCCCAACAAAAATTAATTTAAGCTGTATTTTGGCTAATTTCTTGGTCTCTTTCAGGCGAACCCAAAAACTCTTAGCACCTTTAGATTCCCCAGAATGTTGGGAAAAAAGGATACAAATTTGACGTGGATAGCTTAAGTCAGTGGTTTTCAAACTTTTTAATGCTGCAAATCCCCCAATTATAAAAGAAAAATCACTGCCCCCCTCAGAATTTTTCAAAATTATTCTTTTACGTTGCTAATGTTTAAATATGTCTAGACTTATTTCTGTTACCTTTTTAAAAATGGAAAGGCTGTTTTCTGCTTGAAAAAAAGCACTGTTATCTGCATAATGCTTCTTTTTTCCAGAGCCTGAATCCCTCCCTGGAATCACTCCAGCCCCCCGCAGGGGGGCCACCCCCCAGTTTCAAGACCCCTGGATATGTGGACAAAACGTTATGAGGGCCTAAGAGCCAACTACCTCAAATAGCTAACTAAATGACTGGCACAGGAGGGGGGAAAGGCCTGGCAGCAAAAGTGTTAAAAGCAAGGAAAGATTTCCTTCAACATGGCAATGTACGCTTGTGTTTATAGTACTTGTAAGAGCAAATACAAGATGGAAGCCAAATTAAAATGTACAAAAATTATTATTATTTTAAAAAAACTATAATTTCAAGAGAACCCGAAATCGACAAAAAGCGGACTCAAGGTCCAAATCTGTCCAATCCTTTAAAAAAAGGGCACTAATTGTGAAACAAGTCCTATATCCTGCATGTCATAAATCGAAGCTCGTCTCAGTCTAATTTAAAAGGTGAAATAGACTTCACAGCCAGAATTCATAATCTCAAAATGTCCGATTTCACAAGAAGAGAGGTTAAGTCAGTTGTCTGGAAAAGGAGGGGGAAAAGACTCGGCATTTCGCATTTCATATTCTTCTCCTACCATCAGACCGGGTACATTTTGACTGAAAGAACAGTTCAAAAAGACGAGAAGCTAAACGTCTTGCAATGCCCGTTATCCTCATGCGTAGGAACACATTCCCATGTATCATAACTATGAGCACAGTAAAAATAAAATACAAAAACCGGAACACGCCCAACTTGATATAAAGGAAAATCATGTCTGTTGCAAAAGGAAGAGAAGAAAACTTGCTGTATAATGCTTCATATTTCTTATTCTGAGCATGTTTAAGCTGCCTGGACGAGTTAAAAATGATATGAAGCTAAATATAAAATGGAAGGTAAATTAGCCCCATAGTCATCATAGCTTCACCCTCTGGGTAAAACGAGATCTGTGTAACTTTCGCGTCTCCCTCTGCACGGCTAACCCCACATAACTGGTATATGCACCTATACTGAGCGGACCATAGGTATCGGTCATCTGACAACAAGTTAAGGATGTGTCTAATGGCGAGTGTTTTGTCAAATAGGTCGCCAACGGATGTTATTTATTTTAAATCCCTGATAAAAGATAATGGTACCCAACGTGTGCTCCTATATCGTGTTTTATGACTCACTCAACGACCAGTGTGGTGATTCCTTAGCAAGGATGCTTTCGCTGTCTTCGAGTTTTTCCCTGTGGAATGCCTTTATGGTCATTGCTTAATCCTTCTCTAATGTGTCTTTAGACGATAAATTTAATATTGTTCTTTTTGTAGCAGGTTTCGATCTGCGCTGGTATCCACATAGTCTAGAGCTTCTAGGACCACCTATGTAAGTCGTTTGCAGAATGTTGTAAGATTAAGAAATGGGTACTAGGTATGAAAATATGTTTAAAATTGAACAGAATGAAGACATGTTGGAGCATGGCTAAGCAAGCAAAGATGGTAGACTTTTATTGCTGCAGCTCCGCACCAGCCCAATATTATGCTGTGACTACCATGTACCTGCAGGGCCCATCGAGGCTTTTGTGGTACCGGCAGGTGATTGGGCATCCTCAAGCTATCCCCAGAAGGGTACCACGGCTGCAATGCATGTTGGACAGCTGTGGACTGTAGGAGCCTGACCTGGTTTTTAGTGGGTGCCTTGGGTACTTACACCTTATATCAGGTCCAGTTATCCCTTATTAGTGAAGTAGTAGTGTTCTAGCTGCTTATGCTGATATAGGTAGCTTTAGCAGAGCAGCTTGGACTGAACCAGGAGACATGCAAAGCTCATGCAATACCACTTATTATTACACACTACTTATACACAAGTAAAGACAATACTCCGAGTTACCAAAAATAAAGGTAGTTTATTTGGGTGACGCAGTACCAAAAATATCTTAGAGGCAATACTCCTTCTGGAGGTAAGTATTATACACAATACATACACTAGACACCAAAATTAGACAAGTAATTAGTCATAAGATAGTGCAAACAATAGGAAATACTATATAATGCAATGGGAGAAAATAGGTCTAGACAAGTGTAGTGTGTGCCGAATCGCTGGGAGAGTAAGAATACAGTAAAAGTAAGTAAATTACTCCACCCCAGAGACCAGAAAAGCAGGAGTAAAGTACTGCAAGTTTCCTTAGGACACACTACACCTTGTGATATGGATTATTGCAGTAACCAAGTGTACTATGTGCAGAATCGCTGGGAGAGTACGAATACAGTTAAGGTAAGTAAATTACTCCACCCCAGAGCCCAGAAAAGCAGGAGTAATGGACTGCAAGTTTCCTTAGGGCACAATACACCTCGTGATATGGATTATTACAGTAACCAACCAAGTCTGCAAACAACAACTGCTGGATTCCTGGGCCTGAAGATCTGCAAATGAAAGGGACCAAGTCCAGAAGTCAAAAGAAGTTCCATGAAAGACAGGAGCCCCTGCCAAAGAAGAGTCCCCGGGTAGACGAAGACTGCAGGAATGCACACCAGGAAGATGCCAGCGGGTTCCTGCATGATGCAAAAGATGTCCCACGAAGTGATTTCGTGTTGGAAGTCGCCAACGAGCATTGGTTACGACAAATGTGCGTTTTGCGTCAAAATGGCGCTGGCTGGACCCAGGAGGGACCTGGGGACCTCAACTCTGTGTGAGGAAGAAGAGGGGGCTCTCAGCACTATAGAGAGCCCTCGGGATGCCAAGCAGCACCCACGGGAGTTCCAGGACACGGGGACAAAGGAGGTACACAACGCAGTAGGTGCAGCACTACAAAGAAGGGTCTCATGGTGCCGGAGTTCAACTCAGCCATTTGAGTGTCACAGGATAGAATGCTGGGCACCTGGGCCAGGCTGTGCATAAAGGAATTTAGCAAATAGTGTACAGAGGCCTCAGGAGGTGAAGAAGACGCAGTGCACAGGGGTACTGTCACTCTCAGGGAAGGCATGGTCTTACCTCCTCCAAATTGCGTCAGCAGGACCTCAGGACAGTCTGTGTCGATGGGGTCCACTCTCTGTGTTTCTAGGAGCACGCTCGTCGCTGTGAGAGTCCAGGAGTACTGGTTGTCGACTTGGAAGGTGCATGCGTGAGCAGGGGAGTGACTTCTTCACCCCACGGGAGATTTCTTCGGTCCCTCTGCTGCATGGTGAAGACAGGGAGTCTCCAGAGCGTGCACACAGTGGAAGCTGTTGCTGGCTGAAGTTGCAGAAGAAAAGTATCCCTTGTGGATACGTTGTTTCTGTTACAGTGGTTCCTGGAGCAGGCTGCGGTTGATCCGAGGTCAGAGGATGAAGTAGTAGTTGCAGAGGATTCCTGCTGGAAACTTGCAAGTAGAAACTGAAGAGAACCCACAGGAGAGACCCTAAATAGCCCTAAAAGAGGGATTGGCTACCTTATCAGGTATGGACCTATCAGGAGGGGTCTCTGACATCACCTGCTGGCACTGGCTGCTCAGAGCCCTCCAGAGTGCCCCCACACCTTGCAAAGCAAGATGGCTGAAGGCTGGGACACACTGGAGGAGCTCTGGGCACCACCATTAGGGTGGTGATGGACAGGGGAGTGGTCACTCCCCTTTCCTTTGCCCAGTTTTGCACCAGAGCAGGGGACAAGGAGTCCTTGAACCGGTGTAGACTGACTTATGCAAGGAGGGCACCCTCTGTGCCCTACAAAGCATTTCCAGAGGCTGGGGGAGGCTACCCTCCCCAGCCTGTAACACCTATTTCCAAAGAGAGAGGGTGTTATACCCTGCTCTCAGAGGAAATGTTTTGTTCTGCCTTCCTGAGACTGAACTGCTCAGACCCCAGCAGGGCAGAACCCTGTCTGTGAGGTGGCAGCAGCTGTAGCTGCAGTGCAAGCCTCAGAGAGCTGGTTTGGCAGTGCTGGGGGTCCATAGTGGAGCCGCCAGGATGCATGGAATTGGCTCCCCAATACCATGTTTGGAATGGAGGGACACTTCCATGATCTTAGACACCCTACATGGCCATATTCGGAGTTTCTATTGTGAAGCTACATATAGGTACTGACCTATATGTAGTGCACACGTGTAATGGCTACCCCGCACTCACAATGTTCTGGGAAATGGCCCTGAACTATGTGGAGGCACCTTTGCTAGTGCAAGGGTGACTCACACTTAGTAACCTTGCACTTAACCTTCAGCAAGTGAAGGTTAGACATATAGGTGACTTATAAGTTACTTAAATGCAGTGAAAATGGCTGTGAAATAGTGTGTGCACTATTTCACGCAGGCTGCAATGGCAGGCCTGTGTGAGGGTTTGTCTGAGCTCCTTTTGGGTGGCAAAAGTAATGCTGCAGCCCATAAGGATCTCCTGGAACCCCAATGCCCTGTGTACCTAGGTGCCATATACTAAGGACTTATAAGGGGGGGGGGGGGCGAGTGTGCCAATTAGAATTGGTAAATGAAGTCACTAGCCTACAGTGACAAATTTTAAAGCAGAGAGAGCATAAGCACTGAGGTTCTGATTAGCAGAGCCTCAGTGACACAGTCAAGCACTACACAGGCACACACATTAGGCCATGAACTATGAGCACTGGGGTCCTAACCAGCAGGATCCCAGTGAGACAGGCAAAAACATACTGACATACAGGTAAAAATGGGGGTAACGTGCCAAGAAAGATGGTACTTTCCTACATGGACCACCGTCAAGTAAGGTGGGGGGGCCTTAACCGCTGGAAGCTGAGACTGCTGGGCTTGCAAGTTTGCTGGAGAAAGCTTCTCCTGAATGCTGGACAGTCGTGGGCAGACTTGTGGAATGACGGTGAGTTGCGAGGCCCTCCCCCTGCTCCGGTGGTGCTGAGGGGGACTGTGGGGAGTTTGGCAGCTTAGCTTCATTTATCAAGGTCCCCAGAAGCAGCGGTGACTAGACCCAAGCTTTGTGGACTGGGTGAGGCATATGAGGGGGGTCCGAGAGCGCCTGGCAACACAGAGGACGGCGGTGGTGCCTAAAACAGAGGACTAGCGGCCCCCGAGGGAGCTCCCCTGAAAAGGTGAGCTGGGATAAGAGGGAGCAGGGGCTACCCAGTTTTCGTTCTTTATTTTACCATTCCCCCACTCTCCCTTCATGTGTCTGGAGGAAACAGTACAGCTGCACTGAGGGCCCACAGCGAGGACTGAGGGCCTGGGCCAGATGGGGGGCTGCCGTCTTTGAAGAAGCCTTGTGGGGGCCAGAGTCAGGAGAGGTGGATGCCGCACCCCCCCTTTTCGGTGTGCATTTTGGCACACATGACGTGACTGGGACTGGCCCTCAGATGCGGGCTTTGCCGATAGAAGGTGACTTGCGGAGAGGGCGGCAGTGCGGCACATGGCAATCGAAAGGGGAGCTGCATCCTGAAGTCAGAGGTGCTGGAGACCCGCAGAGCTTTAAGAACTCAAAATTAACACAGGCCCGCCACTCATGGGGAGGCCCTGTGGGGTGGATAGAAACAGTGACAGAAGGCACAGTGCCCCCCCTTCGTTTTTTTCGTGCGTATACCAGCGCACATGGTGCAGAGGGGGCCAGCAGGGAGACACTCGGCCGGGTGTGGGATCAATGGGGGTGCAGAAGCCCCTGCATGAGTGACTTGAAAAGCACAACAGCCTAGAGCAGTGTTGGGCCACAACCATCACTACTGGCCCCAGGGAGGCCAAAGTGAGGGCCAAGAAGAGACTTTTGATAGGGCTGGGGAGACCACCCTGGTACGAAAAAAGCAGCCAGATCCCCAGTGACAGCAAGAACCCCCTATAGCCACAACACGGGCGCGACTGCCAACGGGTAGGCACGAGGGAGGTGGTGCTTGGAACCAGTGGCCACTGGGTAAGTTGGTGGTGAGGGCTGTCGGGAGGGGCCTTTGTGGAGTAGGGGACTTAGCAAGTTGCATGTTTGGAATGGAGGGACACTTCCATGATCTTAGAAACCCTACATGGCCATATTCGGAGTTTCTATTGTGAAGCTACATATAGGTACTGACCTATATGTAGTGCACACGTGTAATGGCTACCCCGCACTCACAATGTTCTGGGAAATGGCCCTGAACTATGTGGAGGCACCTTTGCTAGTGCAAGGGTGACTCACACTTAGTAACCTTGCACTTAACCTTCAGCAAGTGAAGGTTAGACATATAGGTGACTTATAAGTTACTTAAATGCAGTGAAAATGGCTGTGAAATAGTGTGTGCACTATTTCACGCAGGCTGCAATGGCAGGCCTGTGTGAGGGTTTGTCTGAGCTCCTTTTGGGTGGCAAAAGTAATGCTGCAGCCCATAAGGATCTCCTGGAACCCCAATGCCCTGTGTACCTAGGTGCCATATACTAAGGACTTATAAGGGGGGGGGCGAGTGTGCCAATTAGAATTGGTAAATGAAGTCACTAGCCTACAGTGACAAATTTAAAAGCAGAGAGAGCATAAGCACTGAGGTTCTGATTAGCAGAGCCTCAGTGACACAGTCAAGCACTACACAGGCACACACATTAGGCCATAAACTATGAGCACTGGGGTCCTAACCAGCAGGATCCCAGTGAGACAGGCAAAAACATACTGACATACAGGTAAAAATGGGGGTAACGTGCCAAGAAAGATGGTACTTTCCTACATGGACCACCGTCAAGTAAGGTGGGGGGGCCTTAACCGCTGGAAGCTGAGACTGCTGGGCTTGCAAGTTTGCCGGAGAAAGCTTCTCCTGAATGCTGGACAGTCGTGGGCAGACTTGTGGAATGACGGTGAGTTGCGAGGCCCTCCCCCTGCTCCGGTGGTGCTGAGGGGGACTGTGGGGAGTTTGGCAGCTTAGCTTCATTTATCAAGGTCCCCAGAAGCAGCAGTGACTAGACCCAAGCTTTGTGGACTGGGTGAGGCATATGAGGGGGGTCCGAGAGCGCCTGGCAACACAGAGGACGGCGGTGGTGCCTAAAACAGAGGACTAGCGGCCCCCGAGGGAGCTCCCCTGAAAAGGTGAGCTGGGAGAAGAGTGAGCAGGGGCTACCCAGTTTTCGTTCTTTATTTTACCATTCCCCCACTCTCACTTCATGTGTCTGGAGGAAACAGTACAGCTGCACTGAGGGCCCACAGCGAGGACTGAGGGCCTGGGTCAGATGGGGGGCTGCTGTCTTTGAAGAAGCCTTGTGGGGGCCAGAGTCAGGAGAGGTGGATGACGCACCCCCCCTTTTCGGTGTGCATTTTGGCACACATGACGTGACTGGGACTGGCCCTCAGATGCGGGCTTTGCCGATAGAAGGTGACTTGCGGAGAGGGCGGCAGTGCGGCACATGGCAATCGAAAGGGGAGCTGCATCCTGAAGTCAGAGGTGCTGGAGACCCGCAGCGCTTTAAGAACTCAAAATTAACACAGGCCCGCCACTCATGTGGAGGCCCTGTGGGGGGGATAGAAACAGTGACAGAAGGCACAGTGTCCCCCCCCCCCTTCGTTTTTTTCGTGCGTATACCAGCGCACATGGTGCAGAGGGGGCCAGCAGGGAGACACTCGGCCGGGTGTGGGATAAATGGGGGTGCAGAAGCCCCTGCATGAGTGACTTGAAAAGCACAACAGCCTAGAGCAGTGTTGGGCCACAACCATCACTACTGGCCCCAGGGAGGCCAAAGTGAGGGCCAAGAAGAGACTTTTGATAGGGCTGGGGAGACCACCCTGGTACGAAAAAAGCAGCCAGATCCCCAGTGACAGCAAGAACCCCCTATAGCCACAACACGGGCGCGACTGCCAACGGGTAGGCACGAGGGAGGTGGTGCATGGAACCAGTGGCCACTGGGCAAGTTGGTGGTGAGGGCTGTCGGGAGGGGCCTTTGTGGAGTAGGGGACTTAGCAAGTTGCAACAGCTGGGGCAGCCCTGCTGGAGGGGGTCCTGCTAGAGACCAGAGTGCTGTCCCTGTCAGTGTGGCAGGGGGCAGAGTTGGGCAAACCAAGAGCCCCCACGAGTCACAGAAAGACCCAGGGGAGATGGCCCTGGACCCGCTGCCCCAACCCCTTGAAATTACCTTAAACAAAATCCTCAACGCCATTGCAGACACAAAGACCACACTCCAGTGGGAGATTGGATCAGTTTTGGCCGAATGGGGCCTACTGCGGACAGACCACCATAAATTGTCTGAAAGAGTCAAGGAATCAGAAGCAGCCAAAATCAAACTGCAACTGGCACAGAGAGCTATGAGTGCACAGCTGATGGGCCTGATAGACCAGGTGCACAAGCTTGGGTGGAAGATGAGGAAGGATGTAATAGGCGCAACAATGTGCAAATGGTGGGTCTCCTAGAGGGCTTTGACATGGTTGCCCACCTGGATACATGGTTGTGGGCACAAGTGGCCCCATACCAACCAACTCCCCTCTTTGAGGGAGCACAGGGTACTAGCTTCGGGGAATCCACCCAGACCAGTGGTTGCCAAATTGCTGCACTATAAGGACAGAGACACCCCTTTGCAGTGCAGTGGGCATAAGAAGCGTGTCCATTTAGGGTGAGCAATGGACAGGTGACTATTTCCGGACTACACAGTAGCTGTCCAGGCCAAAAGAGCTTCTTTCATAGAGGTCAAAAGGTGCCATGGCCGAGGAGGGTCTTTGCTACTCCCTCCTATTTCGAGCAAAACTGAACATCATGGAAGACGGCAACTCCCACTTATGCCAAGATCAGGAGGAAGCGTGGTCTTTGATAAGAGGCGTACTAGGCAGGAAAGAGGAGGCCAGCACCAGCCCAGGTAGATCGAGGGAAGCGGCAAAGACACGCACCACTCACGGGGAAGCCACAAGTTGAGGTATACTGGCAAAGCCCACCACAACACAAGCAGACAAGAATAAGGCAGCGGCCATGCAGATGGCAGTGGAGATCACGGAGGCCAGGGTGACAGATAAAGAGGAAGGCTCTGCCTCACGGCACAGAACTGGGGACTTGGATTCAAAGCGGTTGGAGCAGGTTGACATTTCCATGGACATCACTCCTCAGAGGGCGGAGAAAGATCTTGTAGGGGAGACGTAGGAACGGCCCAGGATCTGCATCGGGAGGGCGGAGAGTTTAGGACCCCTCTCCTCCACCTCCGGGAGGGCCATCAGAGATTACTGCAACTGCAGAGGGGATCCTACCCCCTCATGAGTTACCCATTTACCCAGAGGCTCCAGTGGGTGCTATGAGGTCGACATGGAGGCTGGTGTCATAGGACAGAGGAAGTGAACTTGGTTGGACTTTGAGCCTACCCAAATTTCCATTTCAGCGGAGTTGGAATGGAGGACAAAGGTTACAGTTGCACTTTTGATCAATATTGTTTGGGCGGCTAGCAGTTGCTAGGCTCCTCTAGGGTCGGGGAGCTAGGGCGCATGCTCTATTTTTTATGGTTTATATTCTCAGGTGGCAGAGGAGGAGGGGTGATTCTTTCATTACACACGTTCAAATGTATGACATGGAATACTAGAGAGCTGGTGGAGGCAGCCAAGCGCCACAAAATGGACAAAGGACCTTAAGAGGCGAGGGTTCATGTAGCCAGATTACAAGAATGAACGCACCTCGAGAGAGTAGAGTCAGACAGATTACAGGGCTACCGCTGGGGTCAGATCCACACCACCACATACTGAGCATTTGCACAAGGGGCATTAAGACGGGTGAGGGAGGGCATACCCTTTGAGGCTACAGCAGTCAAAATAGACAAATAAGGTAGGTATGTCCTGGTTGAGGGTCAGCTCTGTGGCAAGCAGGTGGTATTGGGAAGTGTGCATGCACCGAACCAGGACCACGCCCCTTTCCTCAGCTCCCTTTCGACACAGTTAAGCCACTTGGCAGGGAAGCACTGCTTCTTAGGGGAGATTCTATTGTGTACTAGGCACCACGTCAGAGGCCCCAAGGCCCTAACAGACCAGATTAGAAATTTGGAAAAAATGTGATAATTTCAAAATCAAAAAATATTTTCAGCAACTAAAGTCAATTGTGGATTCTTCAGTGGAATCACAATACTGACAGGGTGGTAGAGTACATGCAAAGTCTTCTCCCCACCACTGTACCAACAATGTAGGAAGCTGTCTTTTTATATAGTGAACCAAAATAAGGTACACTGTGCAAAGAGTCCAGACAGATCCTCGAGGTATCACAGAGGCACAAATTACATCCCAAGTGCTCTCTTTTGTGCTAGTGTGGTCGAGCAATTAGGCATATCAGAGGGTAGTGCTAAGGATGTAAGGTACATACTCATACTGTAAGTGAGACACACACTCAAAGACATCCAACAATTTATAAAAATGATGCATACTTTTATATAAATGTAGATACCAGGATCACCAGAGTCAGGTGAGCACTTTTCAAGTTATTAATTTTTAGAGTTTTTTTCAAAGTTGACAGTCCATTTCTCAGATGCAGTAATGTTATCCTATGAAAGAACTCACACTGCATTCAAGTAGATTACAGAGACTTATGGGACCAATATCTTGGACTTAGGGTCAGTATGAGGCAAGGTCCAAGGCCACACCAGCAGGTCGCCTTGGACCGCACTAGGGTGGGGTGCAGTTCAGTGCAGTTCAGTGTTGGGGGCTACTGTGTAAGTCCCTGGGGATCATTCTGGTCACAAAGTTGCCACTGGGATGGACTGGAAGGTCAGTCCAGGGAGACCCTTGAAGTCCTTGAGCATGGGGGGACACCATTGGTCTACTCCTCCTCAGGATGTAGGGCGCGGGTGCAGTGGTGTCTTCTGGTCAGGTCCAGTGCTGAGGTTCCTTGCAGTTGCAGAGGGGCCTACAGAAACAGTCTGCAGGCATGGACTGGGGTTCTAATCCAGCCAAGCCAACAAATGGGCTCAGGGAGGCTGGAAGACGTGGGGTCCCCTCTGGTCCTCTTCTCCTCGGTCCGAGGCGGATGGGTGCAGAGGTGTCCAGAGGCATCAGGTCTTTGTCTCCTGGTCACTCGCGGTTGCAAGAGGAGTCTGCAGAAATAGGATGCAGACGCCACTGGGAACTCCAAAGTAGGCACACTCAAGGTGGGCTTCGTCTCATGAGTGCCAGGGGACCGTGCTGACACCTATAGTCTCCTGCATAGCTAATTTTCCCGCCTGTCCAGGTGCCAGATGGGCCCTAGGGAAGAGGGAGTCGGCGTCCCCCACTAAGGGAAGCCAGTTCTGAATATCAAAGTTGGTGGGCTTCTTTGAAGTTCCCGGCCTTGGAATGCAGATTTGTGTGTCATCCTGTTGGGAGGGGTGTGTTAACACCCAGGTCAGAACAGGCTTTGTTTCTGACTTGCAGAGAGAGGAGGCTCTTACCCCAGGAGGTCAGATTCTCATCTGTAGCAAACTGGCTAGAACTGGTCAGTGAGCTCACTAGCAGTTGGTAGGTTTCCAGGGGGCACCTCTAAGATGTTTTTTGGATTAATGTATTCATAAATTCATCACTGGAATGAATAAGGATTTATTAATATGAGATGTTTGATACCAAACGTGCCTAGTTTCAGTGAAGCCATCATGTAGCTGGGGAACTCATACTGACCAGTGTCCAGCACATGTATTTAAAATGGCTCCCCTGTTCACTTACCATGTCTAAGAATCGACAAGGACACAGCAGCGGCATATTTACCCTAGCAGATATTTATACATGTAATATAATACCTTAGGGCTGCAAGGCCTGCTGTAGAGGTGAATTACAAATATAACATGCAGTGTTTAGGGGACATGGTACGCAGGCTGTGTGCGATGTTGTGTTTTCACTTTTAGGGAGCACCTTGTCACGCAGTCTGCATGAGTTTGGTCACGGGTCCCTTAGAGTCGCACAAGTTGTGGTGCAGCTCTTAGGGCCCCTCTTCAGTACTCATGTCCTAGGTACCAGGGGTACCATTTACTAGCGACATACAGAGGTGCTAAAGGGCCTGGCCACTTGAGGATCAAGTGACCAGGGATCTTGTTTAGTGGAAGGAACACCAGCAAAGGGAACCTGGTTAGCAGGAACCCAAAGCACTTCAGTCAAAGTTGTACTGAAAAATAAGGCAAAAAGTGGGTGGGTACTGCAACCAGAACGCAGCTTCCTACAGTGCCGCACTAAGACATGGAAGACATATGGCACACACAGCATGCCTTTCAAAGGGACTACTCGTCTTACTCTAGCATGTATCAGGTGCACACAAGACTGGACCGATACATCTGCCTGAGGGGGCTGTGCTGATACTTAACACATACTGAAATCCTCGCCTGCACGAGGTCTGATTACAGCCCACTCTTATTCCAACCGGTAGAAGACAGCTCCAAGATCCCAGTGTGTTGATTGCACTCGGCGGCCATCAGAGATGCTGCTTTTCGAAATACAGTACTGGATCAGATTGTGCAATACTTCAACACTGACCCTGGGACCACCTTGAGTAGACTGGAAGAATGAGAAGCCTTTAATGCAGTTGTGCAGGAGCATTGTATGGGTCAAACAGCTGAGATACACTAGGAGTTAGACCTAGAACTCACATGCATTTTATGACACACTGCACAGGTTGGATAACGGGTTCAGTCTAGACCCGGATGATATCCCTAAATTGCTGGTGCCTGGGGAGCAATATTATGCAGCCCTGGAGCACCTTAGACATCATAACTATAAGGAATACATTACGTTTACTCATTAAGCGGAGGGGAGGCCAGAGAGGCTCCTCACCAGGCGGATCCACCCAGACAGCAAAGGCACACCCATCTCTCAACTGTTGTGCTCTACTCTCCCACTGAATTAAACTTGGCATTCTGGGATTACTAAGCCTCCCTTTATAGACTGCTGGAAGTGGACCTACCAGGGGGCCCAACACCCTTTTGGACCGAATTGAGCTCTGGGGCCTCCCAGAAGAGGCAGCTGAGGATTTGGGGAGGTCAATTACTGTAAAGGAAATAAAAACCGCCATCAAGAACATGGCTAGAGGCAAGTCTCGGGCCAGACGGGCTCCACACTACAGTTCTATGCAACATACTTTGAGGTGCTGGCTCCAAGATTGGAGCGACTGCACAAAGAGGCGCTAGTGCTGGGTCGACTAGCAGAATCAACCAGGGAAGCTGTAATTGTGCAGTTACTCAAAACCAGCACCAGGGAAAATGGGACATCAGATTTCAGTCCGCTTTCCATGCTTAACACAGATTTCAAGGTCTTGAGCAAGGCACTGTACTCCTGGCTCTGGCAATACATGCCACGACTGATGCCAGAACTGACAGATGCCAACCAGAATGGGTTCATCCCCACCAGCAACACCTCCCTCAACCTCCGCAATTGGGCAGATTATCCCATGCCATGATCTTGTCAGTGTACCTAGAGAAGGCCTTTGACACCGTGCAGTGGGACATTCTCGAAGCGGTCATGCTCCATATGGGGCTTGGCGAGGGAAGACTACTGTGAGAAGAGAGCTCTTTTCGCATGGTTAGCCTCCACTTTTTGCCTGATGTTGATGTGTTCTAGAAGTTGGTAGTGCCCAGGGCACCTGCTAACAGGTTCCCTGGGCCAGAGCTCTTTCCCTAAATCTGTTGTGATGCTTGGCACAATTGGATACACTTTTAAATATCCCTGTAAGTCCCTAGTAAATGGGTACCCCAGTACCCAGGGCATGAGATGGTAGGGGTAGGCCTCTGAGGGTAGCAGCACTGATTGTACCACCCTCTATGGCCCTGCACCCAGATACCCACAGCACTGCCAGTGCAAGCTGGGTGTACTGGGGCAAACCTAAAAAGTCAAACTCGACATGGCACACTCCCTGTGTGCCCTGTCCACCGCACACTACATATGTTATGGGTAAGTCACCCCTCTAGAAGGCCTAACAGCCCTAGTGTAGGGTGCACCATACTATATCTAAGGGCATAATTGCATGAGCAATATGCCCCCACTGTGTCCTTGCCAGACCTGAGACATAGTGAGTGAACAGGGCAGCCATTTTAAGTACATGTGCTGGACACTGGCAAACATGGGTGGCCCAGCTACATGATGGCCACTCTATACCATGGGTTGTTTGGTATCAAACAACTCAGAATATTAAATCCAAACTGGTACCAGTGTTGGATTTAACCCTAAATGTACCCATGGGTCACCTTAGAGGTGCCCCCTGCAAAAGCTAACCCTAACTGTCATAGCTGCTGACTCGTTCCGTGCAGCCTGCCACTCCAGACGGCCAATATACAAACCTGGGGGAGAGCCGTGGCTCTCTGGTTTGTAAGGCAATGCCCTTTCTGGGTAGAGGAGCTAATGACCCCTCCCTCAGAAATGTGCAACACCATGGCAGTGAGCTTCAAAGGGCTACTGCCCCTGAAACTCTAGCCCCCAGGCCTGCTGCTAGCAGCAGATGGCTTCCCCCTTTGCAACCCCCCACTTTTGGCAGGAAACCAAAGGGCAGGAGGAGTGGCCTCATTGAGCATGGACCACCCCTAGGGGCTTGCAGGCGAAGTGGACCCTCCATCTAATTTTCCTCCATTTGGATGGTAGGAAAATATCCAATAGGGTTTAGGGAAGTGGCCCTTCCCACAGGAAGTGGTCACTGTAGTGGGTGTAGCCACCCAAGGGTAAGTGTCCCATTAGGCACTACCAGGTTCCCCCTAAAACGCACGCTAAATTCAGTATTTAGTGGGCTCCCCTAGACCAAGAAATTATATCCATCTGGTAGAAAAGAAGACAGCACCAAAGAACCCAACAGGACCAGAACAGAGGGCCTGCTGCAGGCTCTATGACCCCTGCTTGCTGCACCAGAGCCTCGACAATCGCCACTGCTGAGGAGCTGACCACAGGACCGACCTCAGAAGACCCCGAGGGCCTCCAGGCTTCGCAAATAGCCCAAGAACTCCCTCCTGAGTGGAGGCACTGCTCAAGTGGAGGCACTGCTCAAAAAACCACAGGAACCTGCAAACCAGTGAGGGACACTTCACGGACCGGACGATATATCAGCAACCATAAGTTGCAGCCAGACCCGATAACACAACAATGACAGCCCGGACGAAACCTGCAACTGTGCTCAGTTTGGTGGCACAGCCCCCTCCCATGGCTGAGTTGTGGCTGTTCCCTGGGTACTAACCAGTGCACGTCAGACATCACCAACAACAGCTCCCCTAGAGCTGCAACTGGACCAGGAGGAAGCCCCAGTCAATGGACTTCAAAGACATCCCAGACCTCCCACCAGAGCACCCGTAACGTCCTGTGAGACACCAAGAAGACAACTCACCTCCAGCTCCGAAGGGTCCCTTTGAGCACAGCATTCAAGACCTCAAAAAAGCCCTGCACCTGGCCACCCTGAGCCTTGCATCGCAGGATTTGCTCTGTGCCCCCCCCCGGTCCCAAACCCCTTACAACCTCAACAGCCCCCCAAGAGCTGCAACTGGACCAGGAGGAAGCCCCAGTCAATGGACTTCAGTGACATCCCAGACCTCCCACCAGAGCACCCGTAACGTCCTGTGAGACACCAAGAAGACGACTCCCCTCCAGCTCCGAAGGGTCCCTTTGAGCACAGCATTCAAGACCTCTAAAACGCCCTGCATCTGGCCGCCCTGAGCCTTGCATCGTGGGATTTGCTCTGTGCCACAGGTCCCCAAACCCTTGCAACCTCAACAGCCCTAAGGGACCCCCAAAGCACCTACTTTATACTTGCAAACCAGCCCCTTTTCCAAGTGGCCCCATCCAGGTGACCCTGTGCCAAGAGATTTTCCAACACTGCACCTGCCGGAACCGGGAGCCGCCCGAGGCTCTCCAGCTGGCACAGTGTGCCCACCGACCACTCTGGCCACTGTTCAAGAGAAGAGACTGGTAACCCAACTGTACGATTTTTACTGTATTTTTAAAGGTGACTGTGCATTGATTCCAATGGTACATAGTTACGCACAAAAAAACTTCAAAAAGTAATATCTTAAAAAGTACTTAACATATTCTTAAGATCTTGCTCATAAAATTTATATAACAGTTGTAAGTATTTTTATAAATTCTGGTTGTGATTTATTCATTGAGTATGTGTGGGGCATGATTGGATTCATGAGTACAGCAAATAATGAGCACATCTACTGGATTAGCCTAACTGCTTTAAAATTGGAGCATAAGGTGGTCGAATTTGTACCTCAAGAAACCAGTGTGTGGTTGCCTGGTCCCCCTGCATAGTGTGCCTAGTTTTGCACACCACATAGAGGGCCAGCCTCCTACATGGTCTAGCTGGGTGTAGCGGTGGTACCCGTAACCCATGGCAAAGGTGAAAACAGGACGCACCATCTCAGACTCTTATGACATCTTTCAAGGCACAAGGCAGGGGTGCTTGTTGTCTCCACTTCCCTTTTCCATAGCTATTGAACCATTGGCAAAGCACTTCTGAATGGCGTGCAGGGGTAAGGGACTCACACTGGAGGGGGAATGGCATGTCATCTCCCTATGCGCAGATGACCTACTGATCTACCTGCAGAATGGAGATTATGGCATAGACTACGCTTTGCTGCTCCTCGAGGAATATGGAACTTTCTTGGGCCTCCAGGTTAACAGAGCCAAGCCGTGTGTCTTCCCGGTGACCCGGGATTTCCCCTGGCCTGCTGGATGTCTATCCAACATCCTCTGGGCGCCACATACCTTTAAATCTCTAGGTATCTAAATATATCATGAAACCAACAATTTGCAGGAGGGCAATCTGGGTAAAGCAATGCACTCCCTTAAGTCCTGCGACCTAGTGATTGCTCCGACTGCCCATAATGGAGCACACAGCATTCTCCAAGGTGGTCACGGTCCCAAGGTTGCGTTAATATTTTGCAAACCTGATGGCGAAGGTTCTAGTACTGTGGTTTCGTCTGCTGGATTCACTATTGTGGGAGCTGATCTGGGACGGAGTCCGTCAGAGGGTGTCTCTTGCCAACCTTCGCCTCCCACCCTTGAATTGGGGGACTTGGTGTCACGGATTTTGAACTGTACCTCATGGTGGCACAACACCAGTAGATGACAAGGTGGCTAGATGGGGCGGGCTCTGAAACAAACCAGGGGACACTGCTGGTGAAACTGATTCAGGCCGCGCTGAGCATCCAACTGCAAGGACTCCTGCTGGCAATGGCCCTGAGATGTTGCTGTCTTAAGCGAGCGGGCTGTGCTTTGTGTCCCACAGATACCGCTAGTGAGATTGACACATGGGGACCCACTCACGTACTTCAGAGAAGGGCAGATGAGTTCTTGGACAGAGGCAGGTATAGTAACAGTTAGTGATTATTATCAAATGGGCACCCTCTTCCCACTGCCAGATGCCATGGAGCAAAAATCCCTACCGGCAGGCCAATTCCTTACATACAAGGCACTTCAGCGCACGTTCCATGAACTCTGGGGGCAGGGAGATGCAGAGCCCATGAGGCACTAAGGTCTGCATCTGCTACTTACGATGGGGACAGGGAGACACCTGATTACGTGGTTCTACAGGGCACTGAATACGATGGTTGGGAAACATCTGGAAGCCCTCAGAGGGCACTTGACCGCCGAGTTGGGCTGCGATATAATGGATGTTGAATGGGGAAGGCTGTTGGCATACCCAAAGAAGGTGTCCCTTAGCACCTGCCTTAACTACATCTAGTACAATTACACACACAGGACATATCTGATGTCTCACAGGATCAGGGTGATCTATGGGGGCGAACCCAGGCCATATCCCTGCTGTGCGATACTAGACGTGGACTTCAAGCATACTACTTAGGGGTGCGCCCAACTGCAGGTGCACTTGGGGGTGGTTCTCTCAAAACTTAATGAGACTCTGAGGTGCACACTAGATAAAACTATAGAGGTATTCCTATTGGGAGCCTTCCCTAGACCCAAGCCTAGGAAGGTCGGGAGAGGATTCCTAGACTTGGCCCCAATATTGGCAAAGAGGAGGATAGCTATGGCTTGGAAGTCGGCAATGGGGCCTAAAGTGAAGACCTGGATTTGGGACGTGACATTGTGGGCCCAAGCCGCGGAGGGCGTGGGTTTGCAGACATCCAATGGCAGACCTGTGGTCGGAGGTGGTCGACAAATGGGCGCTCCGCTCGGATGCCGAGACTCAGACTGAGGGACCTTGAGAGGAGGAGGTGTGGTGGGGTGCTGGGCACAGAACTAGATCTGACTGAGGAGACCACAGCGCTGGAGGGACATGGTGGAAGAGGACATCTGGCCCAAGGCTGCTGGAGAAGGGGACACAAAGTAGTTTCCCCCAACCTACTTGGTGATTAACAGGGAGACAGAAATCACTGGGCACTGAGAAGTTTGGTGGCCGCAGGAGGCCTTTTTTCCCTCCCACACTCCCTCCAACTTGTTGGTGGGATGAACCTACTGCACCCCAGCCCCACTAACGACAGAAGAGACATGTATCTCCCCCAAGAAGGTAGTTAGAGGGTTATGTTCTTGATTAGAGTACTATTACAAGGTGCATTAGCCGATTCCTGAACATCACACACTCACAGAGTGGAAAGGCAACACTCCCTTCCCCCCTAGCTACATTGAATACTTGGTTAATGTCCCGGCCCACATATTGGGAGGGTTGGCATGAGATACACCATGCACAGTCCACACACTAACTGGCCAGTTAGAATGGACCCGTGGGCCTAGGGTCCATCCATTAGGCCTATGATTCACACATTTGGGCCCTTGGAGCGGAGGAGGAATGGATATGCCACAACTCATAAGGGAGATGTTGAACCATTAATGTATTGCGTTGTGGAATGATGCCTGTTACATGTCAAATGGCAAAAAAATAAGTAAACAAAAATGTAAGACATGCTCTAAGCAGTGTTGCCTTTGAAGGAAAGCGAGATCTGGTAAGTATGTTGTTGCAAAGGAATCTTTGTGCTTAACTCTGTAAAGCTTATATTTGCTAAAGTTGCATTGATATATTTTACAAAGCCACTGGGCAGTTCCATATTGGTTGAAATAAAACATTCCTTTATTGCCATGGAGCAATGATCTAATACTTAAGTGTCTAAAAGATGGAGGTTAAAATGTAGTTTGTTCATATAAAATAACAGCAGCAGATTAAGTAACCATGGATTCCTTTCTGCAAAGACAAAAGTGGCAGCTCATGGTTTGGTGAGGGTTTTGCTTTATCTTACCCAAATCGAATAATCTAAATCTAAGTCTTGCAAGATCTCATTTTAATCTGATGGGTAGTGCTGCTTCCATTATATAAGATTGACCTAAGCCTTGAACATAGGATTCAACTAAAATGATGATGTGCTCAATTGTAAGGAAGCAGGTATAGTCTAAGTCGAAGGAACACAGAAGTTTTTGTTTTGTTACTGTGGTTGTAAAATGGGACTAAGCTAGAGTTCAGCCCCAAGCTTCTTTCAACTGTAAGATCAACTGATTTGGCTATAACATGAAGATTAGATATTTTTATGTTCTTGCAGGCCCTAGGTTCGCACAATAGGCTGAAACTAAATGAGCCCTGTCGGTCTTTCTTACAATTTTGCCTGAAACATGGTATACATCCTGTCTGGTATACTGTCTGATGTGTCAAGTTTAATTCAAAGCGAATTTGGGCTGGACTATTTGACAAAGGTAGAGTGAACAGCAGTCTGTAAATATCGCATTGTGCTACGTATGGCCATTTAATCAATGGTGTGGGAAACACTTCACAACCGTAGCATAATCAATGGCACATATCTTGCTTTGATGACATCAAATAATGACTTCACTGAAGAGCCTGTGAGGTTGATTGCCAGTTTCAGAAGTGCAAATGATAGGTTTCTTGCAGTAGTTGTTATTTCAACCTTTTGTCTGGCAATGGTAAATTTACCATCAAACCATAGGCCCAGATATTCATTGGATTCACCTACCTTGATATATTTTTTTTTTTATTTTTTTTATTTTTTTTACATACCAACCACACTTTCTAATCTTCTTGTTACCAATGGCCAATACATTAGATTTTTCATAATTTAAAACTAGTTGATTTTGTTACAGTAAGATTCAAGCTGGTTCAATGTGTACTGTAAACCGTTTCCTGTTTGGTCAAAAATAGCAGTGCATACATCAGTACGTGATCCACCCCCTCTAATTTTTTGTGGGCATGCTCTTTTATTGATCAGTTCAATTTCAACGACTGAAACAAAGATAAAAGGGTAGTAGGGGTAGAAAACAGACCGGGTGAATGAGGGCACGTGCATGCAAATACATAAAAAAAAAAAAAAAAAACACTTACTGAATCACGTCTTCCTCCCGTCGGACCACTGAAGTGCGGGGTGCGGGCCAAAACAGACTCCCTTGACCAATCCTGGCACTGCTCACATGCTGTAAACCAGCATGTGAACCAGAATGTGAGCAGCACACTGATTGGAGTGAGTGACCTCTCGGGGAGCTCCCAAGCGCACTTGCTCTCAACCTAGCTGTATTATGGCAGATGGGTTGAGAGGTTTAAAGTGTGCATGTAAGGCTGGCCGTCACAAGACAATCGGCCATAGAGACATGCGCACTTTAAACAGTGCACAAGGAGCCCTCTGCTCACCCCTCCTCCCTGCTGCCACTCAGCAGGCCCCACCCTGTCCTGACACTCGGTTCAGGACAGGATGATGAAAAATAAAAAGGTAATAAATTACCCTTATATTTTTATCTCTGGGGCCAATTTAAGTTGGGCGACGTTCCTCTCCTCCAATGGAGGAGAAGCGACTGCTTTTAATCATAAACATGCATAGAGGTCCGTTTTAGTAAAGGCTATGTATTTGCTGACTGACATCGAAAGAGTCTAAATAATGTCCATTGTGCCATGGCTATCTCTGATATCCTATCTGATTCCAAGGATTAACTCCAAGTCCTCAGCCCAAGTTCTAGGATCATTCAGAAGTAACGTTGCATATTGTTTTGCTTCTGCATCTAACAGGGCAATCATTCTACAATTAGTAGAGCTATGTAAGCCTTTTTTTGTAGAGGACAAAGAACACTGGTTCTTGTAAAAGGGTTTTATTGGACATGTTTGTGTAATTCACATATTAACGCATTAAGTTGCAGCACGTCTGGTTGTGAGGACTAAAATGGGAGTCATTCAATAGTTTTGGTAAATCCATTGGGTTTTGTCAGCATAACAATGAAAGGCTGCCCAATATATCAATGGTGGCACTATCCAACCCCATTTGCTGTGCTGAAGGTCTGTGGACAGGGATATATTGAAAAGAAGAGGTGCAATTCAAGATTCTTGGGGAACACCTACCTTTTGTGAGAATGGTGATACAATCTTTGCTCTCCCAGCAATGCATGACTGGATCCATTTTAGTGTTGTGCCCTGTGTTCTTGTTTCATCTAGCTTTTGAGTAATTATGGTTCACGGTATCAAAAGCAGCTGACAGGTCAAGTAGAACTAGTGCAGCAAATTAATTTTAACTCACACTGTTACTGGTGTTAATAAACATAGCAACTCGTTCTGATTCAGTGCTGATTTCACTATGGAATCCTGTCAGTGATGGGACTGTTTTTCTCTACAAAGTCTGAAATCTTGAAAAATGCTGTGTGACAGGTCGATATAGGTATGTAGTCTGACAGATTCTCCAGGCTGTGGTTTTTCAAACTTCCAATTTTCCCTGTTGATAGTGATTTGTTGATGATTGCTCTGGCTGGTATGGCTGCAGAGGTAGTGTCAAGAATATTTTTGAATATATAAGGGGGAAGGGTCAGCAGGCAAGCTGGCACTACTGACACACATAATTAGCTTGTTTGTTTATTTTATGGATAGTTGGGTAAACCCGTAAGTGCAGGGGATGTGATGTTCAAGAATTCCACACTACCTCTCATGTGCAGAGGATGTGACTCTCGCACTGAGCGCTACAGGGGGGAAATCCTTCAGGTGCTCTCGCAAAATGGATTTTTTTTTTCATCCTCCAATTCAAGCTGCGAGGAAATAGCATCCCTCACAGCCCAAGATTTTATTTTAATGTTTACTGTAACATGCAGCGCATCAGGTGTGCTGAGGTCTGTGTGTTGAAATGAAAGCAACCTGAGCCTTGGCCTCCCACTGATTTCATCGTGATTCATGCTCGGGAGCATATCAAGGCTCCACCAAGCACCAACCACAATGGGAGAGGATGTCCTGTTTCCAATGTGCATTTGCATCATAGGGCCTCCCCCAGATACTTACGCATATAGATGATACAAACACACATATCGCAGTCACTAGTGGACATTCCTTCACTTGCATGAGGGGACGGCTCCATGAGAACGAGGGAACACTTTGCCTTTGCGCCATATTACTATTGTGGCAGCAGAAGCAAAAAAAATCCTCTAGGGAGGCGCACTGGCAGTGCACCACATAGGAGGTGCATTGTCAGTACGCCCTCACGGGCTCCCTTATGAGGGGACTAAGGGGTCCCAAAATCCACCTAGCAACCATCTCGTCACAGTGAGGTCAGTTTGCATACAATGAAATAAAGAGCTACGGTTTCAACCTGAAGTCAAGTGTTTTACTAATGTCACCTGCTCAGTGCTGTCGCAAACTGTCAGAGTTCACATATGCACTGAGAACACTTTTTTTTGTAACTGGGCACACTGTCCTAGTCTGTGACAAGTGCACCTAACCACGGTTGCACAATGGAGCAAGTAGGGACAGTGCGTCCAGTGTCTAATTCAGTTTTAGTTTTGTCCTAATAGCGAGAGGGAGATTGATTCATTCTAGCATCGAGCCACACCCCCTACCCCACAAGCCCAAACAGTATTTCTATCCACCTCCCCGAATACTGCAGCCATCGCAATGGCAACTGAGAGGAACATTGAATTCGCTTGGGTGTTGTTTTGAAATATGGGCTTGCAGGGACAGGGAGTGTGTAAACACCCCCATTCTGCCTCCTCCAGGTGGCATAAAGACTATCAGGTCACTGGGGTTAGGATCTGATGCTAAGATTGGTTGATGACCCACATTGTTTCTTTTGTGAACAGCAATCCTTGGTGTCTAATGCACTTTCTATCCCCTGGGGCAGGAAGAGAGACGTTTAACACACTGATCTTACCCTAAAGGGCCAGAAAGCATGTCTGGTGCCCTGGTGGGAGGGATGCAACCAGGGGCCAGGTTGGACAAGCACTGCACCCTATTCTGCGTCACTTTTTTCCTTGATGATCTGGTGGGCTTTCTGACCACGCCTAAGATGAGTAGGAGTATACACTATAATCTACTCACTTAGGGAGTCCCAAAGCCCACATGGATACAAGGGAAAAAAGTGATGAAAGCAATAGGGTTGGTTGGAGCATCATCTTGGTTCCGGGACCTGATGGACCTGGCCCTTTTTGCAGGGTCATCCCCAAACTTTTTGCCTCCTTCCTCCTATTTTTCGTGACATGTTTTAGCTGGCTTTTGAACTCTAAGCACTTTACCACTGCTAACCAGTGCTGAAGTGCATATGTTCTCTGTGTAAATTGTACTGTCAATTGGTTTACCCATGATTGGCGTATTTGATTTACTAGTAAGTACCTAGTAAAGTGCACTAGAGGTTGGGCACCTCCAGTGCACTTTACTAGGTACTGTACTAGGGCCTGTAAATCAAATGCTACTAGTGGACCTGCAGCACTGATTGTGCCACCCACATAAGTAGCCCTGTAATCATGTCTCAGACCTGCCATTGCAGTGTCTGTGTGTGCAGTTTTAGACTGTAAATTCGACTTGGCAAGTGTATCCACTTGCCAGCCCTAACCCTTCCCTGTTCCTACATGTAAGACACCCCTAAGGTAGGCTCTAGGTAGCCCCCTGGGCAGGGTGCAGTGGATGGTTAAGGTAGGTCATATACTATTGCGTTTTATATGTCCTGACAGTGAAATACTTCCAAATTCGTTTTTCACTGTTGCAAGGCCTATCTCTCTCATAGGTTAACCTGGGGGCTGCCTTGAAACCTGATTAAAGCGTAGCTTCCCTTTGGGGGCAGACAGACATATGGAGTTTGGGACCTCTGAACTCACAATTTAAAAAAAACATATTTTAGTAAAGTTGGTTTTGAGACTGTATGTTTGAAAATGCCACTTTTAGAAAGTGGGCATTTTCTTGCTTGAACCATTTTTGTGACTATGCCTGTTTGTGGATTCCCTGTCTGGGTTAGTTTGAGAGTTGGGCTGTTTGCACCTCTCTCCAGACAGTGACAGAAAGAGGATTGGGGTGTAGCCTGCATATTCTGATGAGCCATCTGTGCTAGGAGGGAGAGGAGGAGTGTGGTCACTTGCACCTGAAAGGGTTGTGCCTGCCCTCACACAATGCAGACTCCAACCCCCTGGTGTGTGTCTGAGGCCTTGTCTGGGCAAGGCAGGATTTCACAATCAAGTGAGACTTTTCTTTGAAGTAAGTCTACTTCAAAAGCCAAAATTGTTATAAGAAGAGGACTCAAACCCACAGACTTTAGACACTTTTTGGGGTAGACACTACCTCACAGACACTTCCAGGCCTGCTGGTGAAGAATCCCTGAACCAGGCCTGCCAAGAGGAACTGCCTGGCTGCCCAAAGGACTCACTAGGACTGCTTTTCTGACAAGGACTGCTGCCTTGCTGTTGCCCTGCTACCCTGCTGCTCTCTGGCTGTGCTGAGAAGTGCTCTCCAAGGGCTTGGATAAGAGCTTGCCTCCTGTTCCCTCAAGTCTCAGAACCAAAAAGACTTCTCTCCTACAACTGGACTCCTTGTGCGGCGAAAATTAGACGCACAGCCTGCTAAAAACGACGCACAACCTGCCCCACGGTGAAAATTCTCAGCTCACCGAACCGGAACGACGCAGCGTGACTTTGCAAGGAGATCGACGCAGCACCTGCGTTGTTACCGGAACTTTGATGCACGGCCCACCGGATCGACGCACAGTCGACCCGGGACGACACAGCCCGACTTCCAGAGAGGAATCGATGCAGCGCCTGCCGCGCAGGAAACATTTCCACGCAACACCTGCTGGATCGACGCATCGCTTGTGACTTCGCTCCACAAGCCCAGGATTCCACGCACAGTCCCAGGGGTGCCAGAAACCCACGCAAACCCGAACAGGAACCAAGTCCACGCCGGAAACAGACGCAAAGCCTTCCCCTGCGTGGAAAATAACGATGCAAGTCAGTGTGCGAAGGTGCGAAACTGACGCACACCTCGCAGTTTTCCATGCATCGCCGCCTCTGCGGTCCCTTGAGGAAATTTTGCACGCAAACCAGGTACTTTGTACTTGCAAGAGACCTTTATTGTTTTTAAGAGACATTTACTTGTTTTGCAAAGACTTAAGACACTTTATATCAATTTTACAGTGATATCTAAACATCTAATTATTGCATTTTAATCGTTTTGACCTGCATCTTATCAGATAAATATTATATATTTTTCGAAACACTGTGTAGTGTATTTCTGTGGTGCCATATGGTGTTGTTGTATGATTTATTGCACAAATATTTTACACATTGCCTTCTAAGTTAAGC
The DNA here is from genome assembly GCF_031143425.1 of Pleurodeles waltl. Taxonomy (NCBI): domain Eukaryota; kingdom Metazoa; phylum Chordata; class Amphibia; order Caudata; family Salamandridae; genus Pleurodeles; species Pleurodeles waltl. Next base: position 1,203,115,973 of record NC_090445.1, on the reverse strand, counting down.
CTGACTGCTCTGTGTCAAGCTACCAGAGGGTGGGCACAGGATAATTTGGATTGTGTGCGACTTACCCTGACTAGAGTGAGGGTCCTTGCTCGGACAGGGGGTAACCTGACTGCCAACCAAAGACCCCATTTCTAACAGGACCTCTGACCACCAGACAGCATTTCAGCTCCCTGGGGAGACACAATGGGGGATACCATCCCTATGCAGGCCCATATGTCAAAACTACACAAATTAAAACAGCTATGCTTTTACCCAGTCATATTAATGAATATATAGTGAATAAGAATAAAGTTAAACTGGATAAACACACTGCCCAATTGGTCAGCAAGCTACACACTAGCAGATCCACATAGTCAATCTTTACCTTTACAGACTGTTGAATTCTATTAATTAGTCAAGTCTCCTGGGCCCTGCTTAATATCTTGAATTATATTCAGGGACTTATGCATTATCCTTCCTCGCAGGGAAATTGTGCCACTCTGTGTCCCTTTATTTGAAGATATCACACGGTTCGCCTACTATCTGAGAGACGAGAATGTTGCACTCTGATCATTAAACTTTTGCATCTTCCCTTAGTGCATCATGTGCAGGCATGCCAAGTACTGCATAGAATATTCTTTGTTTCCAACAGCAAGATTAGCGATCACAGTAATTAAGGACACATAGCAAGACCGGTTATGGGTCAGGACAGGTCTCGGCATCGGCCATTGGGAGTCCACATCCACATTCCCCCAATGCAGTCTGATGCAGGGGTATTAAGTGCAACCTTTGTCTTGGCGAAGGGGTGCAGCAGCTCAAATGGACTTACTAGTCACACAGATCACTGGCTCCTTCCAGCATCACTGCAACAATAGCTCCACAAAAAGAGGTTGAACCGCCAGAGCACCCAGGTCAAGCCCAAAGGCACCTGTCCACGGTCTGCCCTGATCACAAATCCACAACAGCCTTTCTCTCTCCCAGGAGGCCCATGGAGTAACCCATTTATTCTCTCACCTCTTTAAATGCAACATACGTGGATGGACAAAGGAGGGAGCAGAGGCACTCAGTACAGATTTTCATCTCCTCTGTTCACTCTTTATGTGATTTAAATTCAAATACAGGACTATACAGGACTATGTGCCCAGCTAAGTTAGTTTGTGAGGGGTCTTAGAAGCAGGCTATGTCAGCAGATTTCTCACCAGACTAAATGTTTCCTGAAGGGATCACTTCAGTCGCAAGGTCTCTACTCCTCAGGCATTGTTGATATCCCTCATGTGTTTCATAAACTTAGTAAGCACTTTTGAAGAGCACCTCAAGACCTCTGGTATTTAAAAGCTGAGTAGCAAATAAGCCACAAAGAGTATACTTATTCAAAACAGGTGTCTTGAAGATTTTCTGAAAGCAGGAAAGCTCACTTTCTATCTCATATTTATTTTGGGTTAATTCCAGAAATTGGAACCAGATTCAGACAAACCCTCTCACGGATCTAACATGGAGGGTTTTACATTGTATCATGATCTTGGTAGCCATTCACACAGCATTTGCTGATTTATAACATTGAAGCCACACTTTTAGGTGTTCACAGCAATTTCCAAATAAGGACTGTGTGGTAGAGTCAATGATATGAACAAAATAGTGGCCATGAGATTCATCTTACCTCTCTTGTTAAAGTATTCTGTAGGAACTGTAACATGCTGATATTAGTTGCAATGATCCCTAAGAGAAGGGAGTTACCAAAGGTGAATTTTGCTCCAATTAACCCCCTATCTAATCTTGTACTTTCGTGTTCTACTACTGGCTTATATGATAGCAGTAACTTTAGGTGGTAAATGTGGCATTTATGAGGAAGAAGAAGAAATGAGGCGTTAGGAAATACACACATGAAGAAAAGTGCATGGGAAATTCAGAATATGGAAGACGGAAATAAGAAAGTAAACAAGTGCAGACACAGCAGCAGTTCACATAAGGATGTTCCGTAAATTAGCGGGGTTATTTTACATGAAATTCAACTGTAGTCCTTATGACATGCTATCTTCAGGCATGAATTCAAAAATACATGCTCCGAAGAGGAAGCAATTTGAGGAAGTGTACTCCATATTCACAGATCCTGCTCCTCCTGGGTACAGGGCACATGAAACAAGACATGACAAGAAAAATACACACTCATCTCTTTCATTGCCTGACAGATGAGTGAGGAAGATTATGTTACAGTACTGGCCAAGGAAAAGAAAGCCACAAATAATGACTCGTTTTCTTCATCAAGCTCACATGGCACACCGTACCAGCAGAAGGAGAAGCCAAGTTCCAAATTAAGCTGAACTACAAGGCAGATATATACAGACAGGGACACTGACTTAGACACAGACCTTTGTCACCGAAAATATGATGTTTCCTTCCTAATGTGAAGAATGTTTAAAGAAGAAATCTTCCTAACTGAATGGAAATATCACATCTGGATTTAGCAAAGGATCTAATATTGGGGGGAGATGGGACCAGGCCAGGTATTCATACTTCAGCCATACAAACTGGAGAACAAATTGAAACATTTACTGAGAGGTATGATACAAGAATAGGAGGTGACATTAAGAGAAAGTTACATATCAAAAAGCGTGACTTGGTTGTTGTGGGCCAGGCCGCACCTAGTAGCTCATTTGCATGTACACTGGATCCTATCGTCCACTGATTTTAAGATATTGATCCAGGTATAACAAACTGTCAAGGACAATCCACAGAGCAGGTTGATATCATTCACCCTACTGAGTGCATTGAAGTGCATCTGAATCCTCCCCCGCAAGTGACCTTGACAGCTGAAGGCAGACGAGCAAGACAGAAAATCAAAACGGAAACTGACTGGGAGAAGAGTATGTCTTCCACCTGGAAGGAACAGGAGCGAGTAGTCTGTTCAGCCACTGCCTTCGTCAAAATGATCCAGTAGAGACTAGTCAACATCAAAACTAACAATATGGAGAAGCAAACTCTTATCAAAAGACAGTGGAGAATGTCTTTGTTCAGAAACAGAAGTTTACTCGGTTATGTAGATGATCTGATTAAACTGCTGGAGACGAAGATCAACGGCTAATAAAAATTTATCTACCCGTTTAGAAATCCACAACAGTATCTTACAGGTTTCATGAAGCTGCATTTTATGAAAAAAATGATCTATTTTTTGTGCTTTATGTCTCATTAGAGTTATGTTAAAGCAGACTTTTTTTCTCAGATTATACAATGTCTGTAGTCTGAACTATGAATTTTGAGAAAACTGTATTTGCATGGGCATAGCAAGTGAGGGCGAGATAAAGAACGTATTTGGCAAGTACAGAGTAAAAACACAGAGGATATCGTGCATATTTATTTACTAGGAAAGGCTGACAATTTGTATGTTAACTGTAAGATTTCTGGACTACATACTTAAAAGATTATTAAGTGCAAGGAAGAATGGCAACAGCGCTATTTTCATTTCTGTGTGTAGGCCCGTCTCTTGGCCAGACCGTTATTAATGCAATGTATCATTCATTGATGTTTTAATTCTGATTCTTTTGAATGTTTATTTTGAATGTTGCAGAATACGAAATAAAAAAATATGTATGATACAATTGGGAATGTGGTACAAGTCTGTGATGAAGCTGGAATTCACACTGGGAGTTGGATAATCTTTGCATTTCAGTAACGTATACTGCAAAGATCCAGAACACCAAGGCTTGCATATTACCTTCCTTCCTAGACATAAAGTGTCACATGAGCTATGCCACCAATCCATACCTCACATTCTAGATATTTTTGAATCCCTGCAGAACATGAAATTTCAAACAGGAAATTTCAAGAGTTGGGGGCAAGGGGCACTTATGCCCTCTCCTTGGATAACCAACTTACCCCCTTGGTGAACTTAACTCTCCAAGTGTAGCTAGATTTAACAGTCAAGGTGTACTTCAAGTGAGGGCAGAAGATGAATAAGTCATTAAAAACTAATGAGCCACCATAAACTCAATATCGAGTCAGAGTTACAGCTTTTAAGAAAGACAAGCAATAGTTTATAGTTAAAAAGAAAAATAGGCCAACAAACCACTAGAAGGGTCCTAGCAATTTGTGGGGCAGAGAACTTACCACAACCCATAATCAAAACAACACTGGCATCTCTGTTAGACGGTAATTGTGGAATGGACACAGAGTTCCCAGCAACAGCCGCAGCTTGCCCTTGGGGGTGCTTAGGCATTCCCTCAACACTCCCCTCCCCCCATGTCATTTGTGTGTCTCTGAAGGTGTACAGCATAGCTTAAGACTCTGGGTGACAGCCGCAAACCATACACAAGCTTTGCAAGTCTTGGCTGGTGCCCACTACTTACCAAGCATGTCAAGCGCAGTTTGTGTATTGAGAGATCTGAGCTGTGGTTGGCCCGAAATCCTGATTGCGAGACATCAAGCAATATAGCACTATAATGGAATCAGCTTTTCGGCGATCTGACCACTGACAAGTTACAGCCTCAGGCATTGAGACTAACAGAGTAGGGCCAAATCAAGATATGTGTGTAAAGTGGTGGAAAACATCCTCAATTAAAGTAACATTATTACACTTTTTCTAATGTCCAAGAATCTGCTACCTAAACTCTCAGAGAGATGTAGAATTTCTTAACTTACATAGGATTGGAGAGCAAGGGATATTAGTGTATGGACTACCACAACTCAAAATGTCTGGATTATTCCGCAAGCTAAAGACTTTGCGGAAGATATTACGCTCCATGGTCTAACATTTTAGGCACACTAGGGAAGAGTTTTGATCCATATATTACATCTCTGTTGGGGTAGGATACACACAATGTAAGAAATTAAACCAACTCAGAAGGAACTCAACAAAAATGGCTACCTCCCTGGATGCCAGGAGAGCAGTTGACCAATGTTCATTTTTTAAGGTCATTTTTGCTGACTGTTCCCAGGCCATGGAAAGTATTTGAAGAGTAGAGACTGCTGTTTTACATACCTTACCATTCTTCCTATCCTCCAAAATCAGGCAGAACATCCAAACTCCTAAGATAGGGTACAGGTTTGAGAAGTAACTGCAAATAACGATACAACTGTGATGCACGGACCCCAAAGTCCTCTTTAATCTGCAAAACTTTTTTTGTAGATTTGACAATGTACCACTCCCATGTACATGCTTGTATGTATATATGTGTGCGTAGGCCATGAAAAATCTATTTGCCCATCAGGTATGAGGATTCAGTTTTTATCATGCAGAGCTACATTTCAAGTCTACTGGCCCATTCTGGCGAGAGAGCTCAGGCTAGCAAAGAACAGGTGTTCTGTTTATTGAGAAAGGGAATGAGCAAAAAAGGTGCCTTTAAATGTTGTTTTTATCTTGTCACATGCTGTGAGTTCAAAGACAGAGGTCAAATGTTATGGTTATGTCTGCTTGTAAGTTGCTGTTTTTTTTATTGCAGAGGTTTGTGTTTATTTTTCTTTCTCTGACTGCAGTTAGAGGAACTGTGACAACTGTGCTGGAGTACAAGGAATGTGAAAGAAAAGACTATAGGATGAGATGCCTGCACACTGCTTTTGCCAGTCCTTGCATGCGGTGCCTCAGTGCTCTGTCTAGGATTGCTTTGCACTGTCGGACTTATGTTGGAAAGAGGCCCGCCTTGGTAAATGCTTCACCCATGCTTTTTAAGCTGTGGAAAAGAATCATAACACACCAGCTGTCTCGGGGCTGGCTAATTCATGAACCCATTGCTCCAAACTCTGAGAATGGCATGACACTCTTGAAGGCCCCTCTAAGCAACACTCAAAATACATCTCTTTAAAATGTTGCTAGAATGCGGATTAACCTTAAATAAATGGAAGACAAGAGGCGCCTCGCAAAGCAGGAACACACTGTTTAATTAAACGCGAAGGCCAGGAGAGCAAAGTACAGAGTCTGAGTCTGATGACTGTCTCTCAAACTTAGAGTTTTGAGCTGCTTTTTATACATTGTTTTGAGGTGCAATAAAATGATTGAGTACATTTTTGAAAAAAGGAATCCAGCCCTAGTCCCGAGGCCATAAATCGGCCCATCTGATAAAGTGTGTAGGTGGGTCTTCAACTTGTTTGGACCTAGTGGAGGTAACATGTCCAGATGTCTGGCATGGGAAGCGAGTGATCACTGCTTGTAGTGTGTGTGTGTGGTGTGTTCTGATTGGCTGTGTGCTTCTATTCTCATGTGGCATCTAACTTTGTGTTTTGGGAACACGTACCCCTCAGGCCAAATGTGTTTTATTGGGGGGCAATTTCCTAGTGCCTTTGCGTGTTGATGCCTATCTGGGGAAACAGTCTGGGTCTTTCCTGTTTGGCGCATTTGACTATGGGCTGCATGTCATCAGACCTGTGATCTGTCAATCAGTTGCTTCAGGCTTAGGTTACAGGGCTTGCTTGACCACATACCTCTGGCTCAGGGTTGAAGGGTGGTCATGTTGGGTGGAATCGACAATAGCAAAGGCATTTCATTGTTATACTGGCACATATCATGACGTACACTGACATTGTTTTTATACCCATCAACAAAAATTTGGAAGCATTTCACCTACATCGGAATTAATTCCTTCACTGAGAGATATACACATTCAAGCCTCTCCCTGCCCTGATAGCAATCAAAGAAGGGGACCAGATTGAAAGGACAGATGTTCTGCCTAACCTTTCATACTAGAGTTCAAAGCATGTTTCACTGGTTAGACAATCACGTTTTAAGATTGAATTTAAGATTTGCACATGGGCCCTTAACTGTAATCAAAGCTGGGTTGCAGCTTCCTCCCAGTATTCGGATCCTACGTTTTAACGGCATGGGTTCTAACTTGCTATCCTTGTTTTCGAACCTATCAATAATGACAGAGGGATTCTAGCCTTTAGTGGCATGTGACTTGATGTGAAAGATAAGGAGCAGAAGTAGGCAAACTATTTGGGAACTTGAGGAGCAATGCTAACTATCCTATTTAAGATGCATAGTTAGAAAATAATGTCAAGTGAAAATGTTGTGCATCTGTGTTATTTGTTATGCCACAGGCAGCTGATGCCATCACCTAGATGAGGATGAACCATCCCTGGGACTTCAGATCTTCAAGCACCTCGACAGCCTGTCCCACTGCTGAGGGACAGACACCAGCAGGTGTCCACAGCTGGTGATGGGTTTTGGGGTCAAGGGAGAAGGAGTGCGGGGATGAGGAAGGTCCAGATGTAAAGAATAATGTATTAACCATAAGTACAATGTCTTAAGGTGGTGCCGTACATGATCTTGTCTGTGAGAGAGATGGGTAAAGATCCTGGAGTAGAAGGGGAGTATAGAAGCAACATAAAGCCCAGGCCAAGTACTGAATCGAGATCATGTGCAGCCCGCAAATCACAGGTATGTCCTGGCTAAATGGAGCGATGAGTGCAGACACAGTGGTGCAATCATACAGCCCAAGTCGTAAAACAATCTAGCTCACTGTGGTCACCTCCAGGAGGTTAGTTACAACTCTAGAATTGTGTATTGCACCAAGCACATGTATAAGACAGGTGAAACATTGACAATGTATACAGGACAGAAATAGCTCAGGGACATCAGCCGAAGCGAACAAGCTTGGTTGCAGACTATGGACAAGTGTGCAATCTTCAGGTCACAACTCTGAATATTGGCTGGCCTGCTCCACCATTCAACCCTCTGAAGTGGATACAATGAATGTCTCTGTGTTGGTTAAGATAAAGTAGAATTCGCTATTTGCGGTGTCTCAAGGCTAAACAGCTGTTTTTGTGTCTAAAAAAACATGATGTGGTCATTATTGGTTCCCCAAGAGCTCAAATAACTAAGGTTTTCTTTCTGTTTTCCTCAAAATAACAACCCTAGTGCTGGTGGTTTACTGCATCTCACCCACCTTCTGCCCTGTAGATGAGGGTGACTGAACAAATTGACAGGGAGAGTGAACCAATGGTCAGCTGTCTCGAAGAGAACATGCATGAGCAGAGCCTTAAAAATATTTGCCATGTAAATCATGCACTAAAAAGCATTTATTAATATGATATGGGGTCTTCAGAATTCAAAAACCTGTATTTATTAGCATGTGGAAGCATTTAAAATGAGCACATGAGATTACATCACTACACTGAGAGCATGTTTTAAAAGTGAGAGTTCTTAAACATGCAATGAGAAACATTGGAGGAAGCATTGGTGAATAAAGTTTTTGGACCTCCACTTGGTGTCCGGGAACTCTTTGTATAAAACAGGAGGATTGTTGGTAATATATATATATATATATTCACTTAAAAAGACTGAAAGTTACAGGGAAGTTTTAGTTAGGCTCAAATTTTAAACGCATAAAACCATAGAAATTCACCTGTGGCCAGGTCAGGTCCGGCGACCAACCCTCTATAACCACCCAACAAAGTGCACTTGGCCACAGAGTCTGGGCTGGTGCCAACCCCTATTGTATCCCAAATGCATGTCGCGCACAGGCCGCAGGGCCTGGCCTGTGGCCGGTGCTGCAGCCACCCCTCCTAACCACCCAACCCGATGGTGCGCACGGCAGAAGTTGGCCACAGCCTGCCTCTTTGGGTGTGAGAGGGTGTGAAAGTGGCTATGAGTGGCTATCTGGGTGCGAGAGTAGGTGCATCAGTGTCTTAGTGTGTGTTAGTGGGTGCATCGGTGTCTTAGTATGTCTGTGAGTGGAAGCATCAGTTTCTGTGTGGGTCTGTGAGTGTTTGTGTGTGAGGGTTTTAGTGGGTCTGTGAGGGTCTGAGTGGGGCTGTGATTGGGTGAACCAGTGTCTCTGAGTGGGTGCATGAGTGTGAGTGTGAGTGGGTGTGTCAGTGAGTGGGAGAAAGATTGAAAAAGAGAGAGGGAGAAAGAGTGAGAAGGACAGAGATTTTTTTAGGCTTTGATGAATTATATACTTAAATGAGATATTTCAGAACACTAGTAAATAAACAAACACACTGCCAAGTGATACTAGGATTTGATCCTTCAGCCTACTGAGTGACAGCACAAGACCTTGAACCTTAGGCCAGAAGTGACTCTGTTCTGCTCTGCATCCAAATGTAACTATAACATTGGTATCAAACATCTTGCCAGTTTGACGCTTTGAAGTCATTGCATGGACAGACCATTGCAATGATAATCTCTCTCTCACTCTCTTCGATCCCATTATGGGATCGAAGAGAAAGAGAGAGAGAGAGAGAGACAGAACCACAGAAGAGCATCAAGGTCCCAGTGGTCCTAGCCAGATCCCCGTGGTCCTAGCCAGCGTCCTGCGGGAGCCGGCACTGCTCCCAGAAGCAGGTCCCCCCTCCAATGTAGGGCCACTATTGGCTCCACGAGGGAGGCTGCGCAGCCCCCCTCCAACGTAATCCAGCTACAGGGAGGTGGTGGACCCCGGGGCTCAGGGGTCCACAGCAGAAGCCCTTCAGTCTTTTATTTTAAAACCCTAGGGAGGTGGCAGTCTTGAGGTTGTGGGCAGCCCAATGAACATTCAAATTGGTTAAAGCCCCAAGGAGGTGGCCGTCCCCAGCGCTAAGGTAGGCCAAGTTGACTCCCGCATTAAAAATGTCAATACCCTGGGTACCTGGCCCACCCAAGGGCTTATTAAAAACAAGCTCGGCAGCCAGCACTTTTTTAATAAAATTATTTTTCCCAGCGAATTCGCAATGTCAAAATCGCAGCAAGCATTTTTTTTAAATTGTTTTTTTAGCACTGGGGCTGTCCCTCTGGGACCTCAACACCAGAGCTAAGGGATCAGGGTGATTCTAACCTGGCCCCTTTTCTTACTTTTTAATCTTTTTTTTTTCTGGGACTCGGCAAAAGCCTTTGCTCCAAGATGGCTGCCAATTCTTCCTGGTTGAAGTGTTGACAGACAATCAGAGCTCTGCATTTCTCTGCACAAGTTTGTCACTATTCACAAATTTGTTGCAGCCAGAGATATACAAATTTGGATTTCCTTTAATAACTTGAAAACTACTGAATGGATTCACAACAAATAACTGAAAGCACAATCTGCTTACTGACAGTTACCTTTCTGCCAAATTTGGTGTTATTCCGCACAGCGATTCAGGCTGTAGCCTTGTTCAAATGTCCTACTGGAATTAAGATGGGAAAACCATGTTTTTGACCCCTCCTTTCTCGGTCCCCACTTGATGGATCACCCCGAAACTTCCTATTAGCAACAGGAATCACTGGCACACTTTTGTGGAACATTTCGTGAAGATTCGTCAAATGGTGCCAAAGATATAGGCAAGTCAAAAAAACACTTTTTCTGTGGAAACACAGTCCTAACTACAACTACCTAGCGACCGCCACTAGCTAATATATACACACACACACAAACGTGTATATATTTATGTTTACACACACACACACACACCTCTACAGCCTATAGAAATGGTAGAAAATGGCCAGATTACATTTACTTTTTTTTCTTTAAAACAAACACAACTCAATAAAATACATGTTAACAAAGAAAAGCTGACCATATGAAGCTTTTCATGCAAACCTTTATTCAAAAGGAAAAAGGAAAGGGAATATGGGACATTGTCACCCAATAGGGTGCTGCTGCAATGGAAATCATAAAACTGGCACTGTGCCTTTAAGGAACTCACAGCACCCCCTGCATCCCATCATGCCCCACAGGTGACAGTTAAGTAATTTTATTTTTATAGATAGAAAACAAAAGAATCGAGTATACAGAACTTGTTGAAAATTGTAATAGCTTCTGTCCAGGATGGTGGGTGGGTTTCTTATGGCTTTGAAAAGGATTCCCCTGGAATAGAACTAGATTTAGAGTTGTGCAGTTTATCCATCGCTTCCAGGGGATCCTCATCAATAGTCATGACCACTGAATAGAACAGCAAACCCAACGAACAAGAAGCAGACTTAGAAGCTTAACAACAGATCCAACATCTAACTAAACAGATTTCTCAATAAAGCCTGCCCTACTTGAGAATATGCTTGAGCATCTGAATCTAAACGATAATGTCTAGTAAACATAGGAGCCGATTTCCAGGTAGCAGCTTTACAAATTTCGGCAACTGGAACATTTTTCAACAGAGCTGTAGTAGCAGCTTTTACTCTTGTAGAATGTGCTCTAGGTTTAACAGGTAACAACTTGCTAGCTAACTTATATGACAATGTAATACAAGAAACAATCCACCTAGAAATAGACTGTTTAGATGAGGCTAAGCCTGTTCTCACCAGACCATAGTTTATAAACAGGCGACTCGATTTTCTAACACTCTTGGTCTTATCTAAATAAAATGGTAACACTCTTTTGACTTCCAGTGAATGTACAGACCTTTCAGCTGGATTAGAAAGATTTGGAAAGAAAGTAGGTAGTGATATGTTCTGGTTGATGTGAAAATCTGATACCACCTTCGGGAGTTAGATAGAATGAGTCCTCACAACAGCTCTTTTGGAATGAAACACAGTGTGTAAGGTGACTCTGAACATAGAGCTTGAATTTCACTTACCCTATGGGCAGAAGTAATAGCCACCAAAGAAAACGGCTTTCCTGACAAGATGTTGCAAAGAGGCTTTATGTATTGGCTCAAATTAAGCGCCCATCAACTTGGAAAGTACAATGTTTAGTTCCCATGGAGGAGTAGGATTCCTGACTGAGGGAAACACGATTTAGGACCTTCAAGGAAATCTTTTACTACTGGGATTTGGAAGAAGGGTGTTTGCAATGGGGATTTCCTATAAGCTGACTTGGCTGCAGGCTGTGTTCTGATTGAAGAAAATAACTGTAAACCTGGTTTAGCTAAGTATAGTAGATATGGAATAATTACATCTTCCTGACATGAAATAGGATAGAAACTATATTCTGTATACATCATAGGTAGAATCGCTTCCATATGAATGCATACGCTCTCTAGGAGAAGAACGCCTAGCCTCCCTGAGAATGTCCATACACTCAGAACAGAGCCCTGAATGTCTATATTGGACGAGTTCAGGAGCAATGCTATAAAGTTCACGGATGGGAGGTTGGGATGTGGTATCTGTCCTCCTGACTTGAATAGAAGATCCTAACAGCATGGGAGTCTCTTGTGGGGCCTCAATGACAGATATAGAAGGTCCGTGAACTATCACTGGCAAGGTCATTCTGTGGCTATGAGAATCATTGTGGTTTGAGATTCATAGAGTTTGAGGGTCACTTGTGGAATTTATGGAACTGGGGGAAATGCACAGAGATATTTCCCTCACTGACCAGTTTATCAAAAGGGCATTCCCCTTCAACCCTGGCTGGGAGAGTTTGGATGCGAAGTCTTAGCATTTTTTGGGTATCCCCATTTGAAAAAAATTACTTCCAAGACATTGTTGTTGAGAGTTCAGTCGTGATTGTTTTGAAAATTTCAACTTGGGTCGTCTGCCTGAATGTTCTGAACTCCTGGCAAATGGAATGCTGTTATTGTGAAATTCCTGGAAACCAAATCCAGATAGTCTGAGCCTCGAGAGAGGACGAGCACGAGTCCCTCCTTGTTTGTTTAGGTAATGCATGGTTGCGCTGTTGTCTGTCTGAACAGGGACGCTGTTGGTTGTGATAGATGAAAGAAAATAATTCAGAGCAAGGTGGACTTCTATGAGTTCCAGGAGGTGGCTATGAGTCTTTTCTTTGTCTGGCCAAACACCCTGTGTGTGAAGACAACCCATGTGAGCTCCCCACCCGTGGAAGGAAGCATCAGTGATCAAAGTCTGACTGGGTGGTTCGTGATGAAATTGCACCCCCAACATCAGATTGCCTTGCTGTGTTCACCTTGGTAAAGACTGACCAGCAGCTTGAGATAGCATTAACCTGTCCTCCCAACGGTTGGAGGGCTGGTTCCACTGGTCTTCCAAGCATTGCTGAAGGGGACATCATGTGCAACCTCTCATTTGAGACTATGAAGATGCACAATGCCATCGCTCCCAGCAGAAATGCAATACGTCTTGGAGAAGGATGACAAACTTGCAGAAGACTGAGACATTTCCGTTTGATGAATGATAGTCTCTCCTCCAAAGGATACACTCTTGCGGACTGTGTATCCAGTGTAGCCCCTAAGTAATGCAGCTTCAGTACCAGATAAACTGTAGACTTTTTAAAGCTGATTCAAAGTCCCGGCTGTGTAAGAGTTTGGACACAGATGCAAAAAAGCTCCTTTGTCTGAGATGGAGAGGCGCTCTTTATCAGCAAGTTGTTGAGGTAAGTGTATACAAAGATCACTTTTCTCCTTAAGAATACTGTGGCGACGGCCATGCATTTTGAAAATGTTCGAGGAGCAGAGAGGCATCTGCAGCAGTGCTTGTAATTTGATTCAATATCAGCCCCGCTTCATTAATTACCTCAGAGAAGTCCAGCCTATATTCTTTAGGAATTCTTTCGGTATATCTGGATAATAAATCCCAGAGTGACCTATTATAGCATCCCAAACGAGCAAAAGAATGAGCCACTTTCATAAAAGATGCTGCTGTCCCACACATCTTATTGCCTAGTGCATTCATGTGTTTGCATTCTTTGTCCACTGGGACTAAAGAGAAGGACAAAGAAGCTGAAAGGGATTTATTCGCAGCTGACACTATCAACGAGTCTGGGGGAGGATCAGCTCAGAGAAATAATGGATCTTGATCCATTCTTTAGAATTCTAGATGGCGCTGATCTTAAAGAAGCTGGAATCAGAAACAACTGAATGGCAGATTCAAGCAGGCCAGGAACTAGAGGCAAGGGTGGTCTGGAGTCTGTTCTGTGTTGTAGTGTCTCAAATATCACAGAAGTGGATGTCATCACAGTCACGGTGTCGATATTAAGCTTTGTAAGCCTCTCTTATCAAACATCATTAAAAGTCAAGAGGTCATAAACTGGTGAGACACATTGTGGAGGAGTGTCCAAAAGAGTGGGAGAATAATCTCCCACTGATGACCTTGACTATGAAGACCAAGATGGTGTTCGTCTTATACAAGATCAGGATCTTCTGGATCCAGTTGTTCCACGAGATCTAGAACGGTGTTGTACTGGACTTATAGATCTTCCAGATGCTTGATGGCTTCTATGAAGTGTAGCACCTGTAACTGTTGGAGGTACTGATACTATACTGAAAGAAACTCTAGGTTATGGTGTTCTTTTAGGCAATGGCGTATTAGGTCTAGAAGGAGAATAGAACTGCAAATATTCTGAGCCCCATGTTGGTGGCACTGGCCTTTGAAGCCACCTTGGAGACACATTCACAGGCGATGCAGATCTAAAAGGCGATCGATGATTTGAAGAGATCAGATTTACTGAAGTGATTTCAATCTCTGGAAACTTTTCCGCAGCCTGTGCCTCGCATGACGTCGAAAATTGCTCCCTCAACATCATACACTGTGAGGGTTCCTTTGTTTTCGATGTCAAGTGTGTTCTTCATGTCAATGGGTCTGCAGTCGATTGCTTCTACAGCTCATGCTTTGACATCAATGAATGCCTAAGAACTGCCGCCTTAGACTTTACTGGCAATGGTGGCCTTGACGATGAAGAATGTCTTGACGTCGACTGGTGATGTGACGTTGAATGGTGACCTGTCTTTGACAACAACATAGATCTCTACGTTGAGTGTCGGGCGTGTTTCAATGTCGACAGATGATTCGATCCCATCTTTGACGGAGTCTTCAATGGCAAACATAGAGGGATTCTTCTTGACATCGAACTGGATCTCGTTCTCTGATGTTTTTCTCTAAATCTTCCTCAGTGGGGTGTTTTTGAGCGAGAGGAAAAAACTTGCTTTTCCTCTCTCCTGCAGTCCATGCAGCTGATCTTTTCCCTCTCCTTCAAAGTGCGCTTAGACAGCTTCTGGCAGGAAGAACAGAAATCAGGGTGAGATTCTGACAGACAAACAATACAAACTGAGTGAGGATCAGTTTGTGCTTTTTTTGCCACATGAAGGGCACTTCACAAATAGTGAAGGCATTTGTAGATAAAAAGGAAAATTATTTTCTGTCAAAAAAGCAGGCTAATAGTATGTAAATACTGGTACCTGTGAAAGAAATCAACTTAAATAAAGGTTTTCTATATGTTTTTCTGACAGTAAAAAAAAAGAGAGCTCAGTATTCCAGGGTCCTAATTGAACGAGCTGGAAAAATGAACTGACCTGTCACCTGTGGGGCATGATGGGATGCTGTGAGTTCCTTAAAGGCACAGTGCCAGTTTTATGCTTTCTATTGCAGCAGCTGCTGTGCAAAGTCCCATATTCCCTTTCTTTTTTTCTTTTGTATAAAGGCTTCATGTGGTCAGCTTTTCTTTTTTATTATGTATAGTATTGAGTCATGTTTGTTTTAAAGGAAAAAAGGAAATGTAATCTGGATTTTTCCGGCCTTTTCTATGGGCTTTAAGTATGTATATATATATATATATGTATATATATATATATATATATCATATTTAAGAAGTACTCTGGGGTCCCCGCGCATAGGCAGGACTATTCAGTGCTTATGACTATTAATGAGGATCACCTGGAAGAGAAAGGAAAGTAAAAAAGTAAAATCTAGGGCTACAGGAACCTCTCATGCGTGACACCTGGCAACATTAAAGCTCTAAACTAGTGATGGGAAAAAAAACCTACAACTACTATTCAAATGACATGACTGTCAGTCAAGAAGGAAACTGATATGTCACAACTGACATTAACGATCAACCAGTCGCTGATCAATATGTGAAGAACACAACAACCAACAAGTGACAGGCTAACTTTTTGCCTCTTTTCCTCTCTAAATAGATACGCTTTTATGAAACAGGTAACAGTGACTACAGTAACACCATACAAAAGAAACAAAAACTATGAATCTCAGAAAGACCACCCATCTATCGGGCATCTAAGACGAATGGTCCTGTAATAATACAAAAATCACAGTAAATCAAAGCAGGCAAGTTTTCTGTGAGACAAACATTAGGAGGTTATGGTTTGGGACAAGGGAGAGACAATCGGAGAAGTCAAATATCCTAAGTAATAACATCATTAACCGCTCGTTCTCTTCCACGTTTTAGTTCTTATGTGAGGATATACCACACTAGAACGAACAAATGACTTACTTCGGTAACAATATATCTGGTAGAGACATTTTCTAGTTGCAGATCCCTTACTAGAGAATTTCCCCCAGGCGTCAGACTGGATCTAGAGATTTTTCTTTAAGCAGTACCCCTGCGTGCCGTCAGGTGGCATCAGTCAACTCTGCGGGCGTCGTGGTCACCGTGATGACGCTGCGGTTGTATATAGGCCCACCCCGGTGCACTGACATCAGTTTCTTTTCACAACTTTCCACTCCAGCAGTGCAGAGCCATGAAGAACACGGAGAATGATGTGCCAAAACTAGGGCCCTTAAAATGAAGTTCTTGTCCCTAGAAATCAGTTCGCAGAGCAGGGAGGATTAGCCGATCGCTAAGGAATCTGCAACTAGAATGTCTCTCCCAGATATATCGTTACCAAAGGCAAGTAACTTGTTTATCTGATAGAGACTTCTAATTGCAGATTCCTTACCTTAGAATAGCTACCCAAGCAATACCAGCCCTGGTGGTGGGCTGCGAACTAAGATCACACCAAAAAGTCCTGCAGGACCGAACAGCCGAAGTAGCAGTCTCTGTGGACCTTACTATCCAGGTAGTAATGTTTAGTGAAGGTGTGTAGGGATGCCCACACCGCTGCCTATCAGATATCCAGGAGTGGAACTCCGCATACTAATGCTGTGGCAGCAGCAGTTATTCTGGTAGAATGAGCTTGAAAACCCTCAGGGGGTTGCTTTTTTGCCAAAGTGTAGCACATTTTTATGCAGAAGACTACCCATCACAAGATGGTCCTCTTCTGCACTGCCCTTCCTTTCTTCGTACCCACATACCCCACAAAGTGTTGATCGTTCATCCTGAAATCTTAGGTACATTTTAGATAGAACGCCAACGCTCTTTTGGATCCAGGCGGTGGAGTCTCTCCTCCTCATGAGAGGGATGGGAGGTGCGTACAACGTAGGCTAGGTAATTGACTGGCCTACATGAAAATGTGTCACCACTTTGGGAAGGAAAGAAGCCCTGGGTCTAAGCACCACCCTGTCAGGATGGAAAGCCAGAAATAGTGACTTTGAAGAAAGAGCCTGGAGCTCACTCTCACTGCAAGCAGAGGTGATGGCAATCAAGAAGGCAGTTTTAAGAGTCAAGGGCCACAGGAGACAGTTGTGCAGCGGCTCGAAAGGAGCACACGAGATATTGAGGACCAAGTTCAAATCCCACTGGGGCATTATGAACAGGATAGGAGGGAATATATGGGTGAGTCCTTTAAGAAACCTCCCAACAATGGGAAATTTGAACAGAGAAGTTTGGTTTGGCAGCCTTTAAAAGGCAGAGATAGCAGAGCCCTGCAGGGCCAGAGAAAAAATGAAGAGGAGACCCTCCGAGAGAGGTGCAGAATGGGGATCAACAGGCTTGTTGATACACCATGCCACAAATATATTCCATTGACCGGCATATACAGCTTAGCTGGCAAGATAACATCACAGACTTCAGGCAGAAGGTCGAAAGCTGTCAACTGCCGCTGCTCAATCCCCACGCAAAGAGGCGGAGACTGGACGGGCTCAGGTGAGGGACCATCCTCTGCTGCTGCGACAGAAGACCCTCCCGAAGAGGGAGTCGGATTGGAGGATTGATGGCCATGCTCAATAGCTCACGATACCAGACTCTTAATGCCCAGTCCGGAGCCACCTAAATTACCTGGACCCGGTCATGCCTGATTTTCTTCAGAACTCTGGGCAGAAGTGGTATTGGCGGGAAGGCATAAAGGAGGCCTGAGCTCCACTCGTAATGTAGTGTGTGACCGAGCGAGTGCCAACTTGGAAACTCCAACACGCAAAACAAATGAAATGGCGTGTTCTCTGCGGAGGTGAACAGATCTAATCAAGGCTCTCCCCACTGCTGAAAGAGACCTTGCACCACCTCCAGATGGAGACGCCATCCGTAACTGACTATGCATCGACAGATGAGTTTGTCTGCTCTGGCATTGAGAGCCCATCAGTCATGTCCAGAGGCGAAGAGCCTGTTGACAGAGGGTCCACCACCCCACTCTGCCCTGCTTGTTGCAGTACTACATGGCGGTGGTGTTGTCAGTGAACACCTGCACCACTTTCCCTTTGAGAGAGGGAAGGAATGCTTTCAATGCAAGCCGGATCGCACGGAGCTCCAAAAGGTTGATGTGGAGCCCGTACTCCGCCGGGGACCAGAGGCCTCTGATCTACGTCTCTCCCATGTGGCCTCTCTATCCCAGGAGTGATGCATCTGTCACTACTGTGAGATCTGGTAGGGGAAGGGAGAGATATCTGTTGTTGACCCAATCTGGATTCGATAGCCACCACTGCAGATCTAGTGAAGTGCCCTCCGATATCTGGACCTTGTCGGAGAGATTCCCCTGATGCTGCACCCAATTAAACTTCAGGTCCCACTGCAGAGCCTGCATATGTCATCTGCCATGTTGGACCAGAAGGATGCAGTAGGCCATGAGGCCAAGCAGCCTCAGAGTCATTCTCAACAAAATCCAGGATAGAGGCTGGAACATCATGATCATAGCCTGAATAACGTGGACACGCTTTTTGGGAGGATAGGTCCAAAATTGCACTGTGTCCAGAACACCTTAGATGAAAGGGATCATCTGAGAGGGAGTCAGATGTGACTTCGGCATGTTTATAGTGAACCCTAGCGAATGCAGGCGGTTCACCGTAGTTTGGAAGTGGGAGGCGACAGCCTGGGGTGAGTTTGCCTTCAACACCTAGTAGTCGAGATAGGGGAAGACTGAAACCCCTAATCTGCACAGAAGAGCTGGAACCAATGCTATCACTTTCGTGAACACTCGAGGGGCACTAGTAAGGCCGAAGGGGAGCATGGTGAACTGAAAGTGCTCGTGACCTACCACAAATCGCAAGTAACGTCTGTGGGCGCCAGGACGGTAATGTGGAAATAGGCATCTGCAAGTGAAATGCTACCATCCAGCCTCCAGGGTCCAGGGCAGACAGGACCTGAGCTAAAGTTAGCATTATGAACTTTTCCTTATTGAGAAAGAGATTGAGGGCATGGAGATCAAGGATAGAGCAAAGGCTCTTGTGCTTTCTGGGCACCAGAAAGTAGCAGGAATGACAACCACAACTTACTTCTGGCACAGGGACCCTTTCTATGGCGCCCTTGGTCAAGAGTCTCTAGACTTCTTCACAGAGAAGTGCCAAATGATCCTCCGACAGATGATTGAAAGATGGTGGCATGGTCAGAGGGGAAGTCTTGAAGGGGAGGGAGTAGCCACTTTGCAACACCCACCTGTCCGTGGTAATGGATTCGCAGTGGGGCAGGTGATGGTGAATCCTGCTGCCAACTGGTCCAGGATGTTCCAAAGGACTAGGAAGACTTGGAGGCAGTAGAGGGGGAAGGACTAGGTAGACAGCTGGTTCCCTCATCCACAAGCACGTAGGATCCCGCAGCCGAGCAGAGGCTGCTAAGCATGCGTGGCTCGGTGGCTGGTGGGAAATGAACGCTGTTGGGTGTCCCTTCTGTAGCCATGAAAGATGCAAAAAGCAGACCGTGGGGAGCAAGGGGCAGCTATGAGGCCAAGGGACCGAGCTGTATCCCAGGAGTCCTTAAAGAGCTTGGGTGCTGTGTCCACTTTGTCTCCAAAGAGACGGGTACCATCAAAGGGCATGTCCATCAGAGACTGGTGGACATCCCCTGAAAAGCCAGACGTCCTCAACCAGGCGAGGCGCCTCAAGGCCACCGTTGATGCAACTGATCTATCTAGTGAGTCAGTCCTATCCATTCCACAACAAATCATTAACTTTGCTGGAATTTTGGGTCGGTCGGCGCAGGCCGATGGCGGTGGGCAACCGTCCTATTCACAGGAGCCACTGTGCTCGGTTTGGACCAGGTACACAGTAGGACGTCTATAAGGGCTTCATTAAAGGGAAAAAGGGGTTCCTAACTGGAAGCCCCAGGGTAAGCACCTTGTGAGGAGGTTAGTCCTGGCCTCCATAGAAGTAAGCTTGAGGTCCAAAACCTCAGCAGCCCTTCTTACCACCATGGAGTATGAAGCTCCCTTCTGCGTAGCCATGGTAGGGGGAGAAAGCATGCCAGCGTCATGAGAAGTATCTAGTCCGCTAGCATTGCCCATATCTTGAACCCAGTCCATGTCAGTATCAAGCTGGTATTCTAAAGGGTCCAGTGACCCCTCTGCACTATCCCCATATCCATACCTATACCCATAGAAAGAAGGGTCTGGATTCACCCTGGGCCCGGGAGAGCCCATGGAAAACTGAATCAGCACCGAGCGACACCGTTCCGGCTCTGGGTCATTGGGAATAAGTATAGGATCAACGACGATTGCAGGCACAATAGACATCGGGAGCGTAGACATCTGTCCCAACGCCAAGGAAGGTCACGTTGGCACGACCAGAATCAGAACGGATCCAAGAACTGGCTCTCAGAAAGTCAGGGAGGCATGGAGCCAACTCACACACAGACTCCGAAAGGTGGAGGCCCAGAGCGTCTTTGGAAAGCAACAAACAATTGCTTAGTTTTACGAAATGGTTTTGTTCTGTCTATATAATACATTAGTGCTCTTTTAATGTCTAATGTATGCAGTGCTCTTTCTGCTACTGAGTCTGGCTGTGGGGAGAAGACTGGGAGTTCCACAGTTTGGTTTAAATGAAACAGTGAAATGACTTTTGGCAGAAAGTTTGGATATGTGTGGAGAACCACTTTATGTTTGTGTACTTGTATAAATGGTACTTCGATAGTTAACGCCTGTATTTCACTAACTCTTCGTAGTGAAGTGATGGTTATTAGAAATGCTACATTCCAAGTAAAGAATTGGATTTGGCAAGAATGCATGGGTTCACAAGGTGGGCCCATGAGCAGTGTAAGTACAATATTAAGATTCCACGAGTGCACTGGTGGGGTTCTTGGAGGTATAATCCTTTTTAGTCCTTCCATAAAGGCTTTAATAACTGGTATTCTAAAAAGTGACTTTGTATGTTTAATCTGCAGGTAAGCAGAGATTGCAGTGAGATGAATTTTGATGGAAGAAAAAGCGAGATTTGCTTTTTGTAGGTGTAGTAAATAACTCACAATGTTTTGTATGGAGGCATCTAACGGTGTGATTTGGTTTGCTTGGCAGTAGAAATCAAACCTTTTCCATTTATTAGCATAACAATGCCTTGTTGTCGGTTTCCTTGCCTGTTTAATGACTTCCATACACACATTTGAAAGGTTTAGATAGCCAAATTCTAAGACTTCAGGAGCCAGATTGCTAGGTTGAGCGATGCTGGATTGGGGTGTCCGATCTGTTGTTTGTGTTGTGTTAACAGATCTGGTCTGTTTGGGAGTTTGTGTGAGGTACTACTTAGAGGTCCAACAGTGTGGTGTACCACGGTTGGCGAGCCCACGTTGGTGCTATGAGTATTAGTTTGAGTTTGTTTTGACTCAGTTTGTTGACTAGGAAAGGAATGAGTGGGAGAGGGGGAAAAGCGTAAGCAAATATCCCTGACCAATTGGCCCATAGAGCATTGCCCTTGGACTGAGGGTGTGGGTACCTAGATGCAAAGTTTTGGCATTTTTGCGTTTTGTTTTGTGGCGAACAGATCTATGTTTGTGTTCCCCAGTGGTAAAAGTATTGTTGTAGAATCTGGGGACGTATTTCCCACTCGTGAGTTTGCTGGTGATCTCGACTGAGATTGTCGGCTAACTGATTGTGAGTGCCTGGTATATATTGAGCTATGAGGCGAATGTTGTTGTGAATTGCCCAATGCCAATTTTTTTGTGCTAGGAGGCATAGTTGTGACGAGTGTGTCCCCCCGTTTGTTTAGGTAGTACATTGTTGTCATATTGTCTGTTTTGACAAGAATGTGTTTTTGAACTAGAATGGGTTGAAAGGCTTTTAGTGCTAGGGAGACAGCTAGCAGTTCTAAGTGATTTATGTGTAGTTGTCTTTGCTGATTGTCCCATTGTCCTTGTATATTGTGATTGTTGAGGTGTGCTCCCCACCCAATCATTGAAGCATCTGTTGTGAGAATGGCGTGAGGCACAGGGTCTTGAAATGGCCTTTGTTTAAATTTACAGGGTTCCACCATTGAAGCGAATAGTGTGTTTGGCGGTCTATCAACACTAGATCCTGAAGTTTACCCTTTGCCTGCGTCCATTGTTTTGCTAGGCACTGCTGTAAGGGCCGCATGTGTAGCCGCGCGTTGGGGACAATAGCGATGCATGATGCCATCATGCCTAGGAGTTTCATGACAAATCTGACTGTGTAATGGTGATTTGGTTGTATGTTTGACATCATAGTTTGAAATGACTGAACTCTCTGTGGGCTTGGAGTGGCAATTGCTTTTTGTGTGTTGAGTGTTGCTCCCAAGTATTGTTGTAGTTGGGATGGTTGTAAGTGAGATTTTTGGTAATTTATAGAGAAGCCTAGTCTGTGTAGGGTATCTATTACATACTGCGTGTGATTTTGACACCGGTGTTGAGTGTTGGCTTTTATTAGCCAATCGTCGAGATATGGGAATACGTGCATGTGATGTCTCCTTATATGAGCTGCTACTACAGCGAGGCATTTTGTAAATACTCTGGGTGCTGTTGTTATCCCGAAGGGCAGTACCTTGAATTAGTAATGTTTGCCCTGTATGACAAATCTGAGGTATTTTCTGTGAGATGGATGGATGGGTATATGGAAATACGCATCTTTTAGATCCAGTGTTGCCATGTATTCTCCGTGTTTTAGTAAGGGGACTACATCTTGTAGTGTGACCATGTGGAAGTGTTCTGACTTGATGAAGAGGTTTAATGTCCTGAGATCTAAAATTGGTCTTAGTGTTTTGTCTTTCTTGGGAATAAGGAAATACAGGGACTAAACCCCTGTTCCTTTTTGCTGGTGAGGTACTAGTTCTATGGCTTGTTTTGTTAATAGTGCTTGTACCTCTATTTGTAACATGTCTAGATGTTGTGCCAAGAGTTTGTGTGCTCTTGGGGGAATATCTGGAGGGAAATGTGTGAATTCTATGCAGTAACCATGTTGGATAATTGATAGGACCCATGTGTCCGTGGTTATGTCTGACCAATGTTTGTGGTAAAGTGTTAGTCTTCCCCTACTGGTGATGTGTGTTGGGGAAGGGTGACAGTGAAGTCACTGTTTCTTGTTGGGGGCCAGCTCGGTGGGCTGAAACCTTCCCCTTGATCTTGTGAATTTTCCCCTGAAGGATCCGGGAAAACCCCCCTCTCTGATATTGGGATTAGTAGGTGGATTTTGCTTGAGAGGTGGATGCCTCTGAGGGTTGCTCATCTGCAGCTACACATGCCATTGAACATATATATATATATATATATATATATATGGTTCTAGAGATAGATTCTCTCTATATAGAAGGAGATCTGACTTTTGTTTAGCAGCGCAGATGGTTTATATGCCTGCTGCAAAGGATAGCTATGTATGTAGCTGAGTGGATTAGTAAAGCAGGCATTCGCTGCGCTTTAAAACAAATTAAATGTATGTGCGAGGGGGGCTATGGAGTGATAAGGAGTACTTTTGCTAGGTGGTGTGGGAAGCCCACCTGGCGTGAAGGGGGTACCTATGGTACTTACACCTTATACCAGGTCCAGAGTTCCCCTATTAGTGAAATGTAGGAAGTGTCTAGAAACCAGGCTCTCTAGAGGTAGCTGTGGATGAGCAGCCAAGGCTTATCCCGGAGCCTTACAAAGGTCATGCAATACCACTGTAGTCACACAGCACTTACACACATGAAAGAACCAGCCAGTTCTACAAAAAAAAAGGTACTTTATTTTAGTGACAATTACCAAATGTACTAGATAGGCAACTCTCCAACAGAAGGTAAGTTAACACAGTAATCAGAAATAGGCATAAAAAGCAATAGAAAACAGTACAATAGCAACAGATAAAAGTGACCCTCGGGGGAGATCAAACCATTCACTAAAACAATTGAATGGAAATGCAGGACCCCCACCAACGTAAGTGGAATCTGTAAAGGGGAGCTGGAGGAACTAGGAATACCAAAAGGTAAGTACCACAGTGCCCCCAGCAACCAGTAAGAAAGGAGTAAGTTACTGTTTTTTCCCCAAAACACCAAAAGGACTGAAAAGAAGAATAACGCACCACCCAGACAAGACTGCAAGAAATAGTGGTGGATCCTAAAGAAGGAAGACCTGAAAGAGAAGGGGACCAAGTCCAGAACTCAAGGAAGTGTCTGGTGGTGGCAGGAGCCACTACCCACCTGTCTGTGGTTGCAAGAGTTGGCCGACAGTAGGACGAAGATGGTCAGTAATGCAGCCCTGGAGTCAGTGAAGAGTTCCTGGAGGAAGCAGTCTACGTCCCACGCTGGATGGAAGATTGCAGTCTGTCTGTGGCATGGAAAAGCCACCAACGAACCTTGGCAAAGGCAAGAGTCATGGTAAAGGAAAAGTGGAGCTGCCTCAACCCACGGAGGGGACTCCCAGGGGGCTCTCAGCAATGCAGAGAGTCCGTAGAATAAGAGGCAGCCCCCACAGGAGACCCACTGGAAGAGCACCCAGGAGTTGCTGAGGAGCCCACACAGCACAACTGAAGAAGGGTCCCATTCCGCAGGAGAAGCACGCCGAGGGCTGGGCATCGCAGAGAAGAGTGGTGGGGGCTGGGGCTACACGGAGACTGAAAATCCCTTGGAGGGGATGCCAAAAAGCCTAGGTAGCTGCAAGAGACGTGGTGCACGGAGGTACTTATCCTGCGTGGGAAGGCAAGGGCTTACCTTCACCAAAGTTGGACAGCTGGCAGAGAGGACCAAGGTGACCACTCACGACCACCACCCATGATGGAGGATCCACACAGCTCAGGATGAGGAGATCAACGCAACCAGTCGTCGATGCTGTTGGTGCTTGCAGATGGAAGGGGGTGACTCCTTCTTGTGCAGGCTGAAGACTTGCTGCCCTCAGAGGATGCACAGCAGGGGAAATGTTGCAGTTGCTGGAAGGAGCCAGAGAAACAATGTTGCAGGGTGAAGTTGTCGCTGTTGCTGCAGATTGTAGGTTCCTGTGAAGTCCAGTTGCGGTTCCTGTGGCCAGAAGTGGAAGTAAACAGTGCAGATGAGTCCTGCTGGAGTCTTGCCCATCTAGTCTGAGGACCCACCCAAGAGGGAGACCATAAATAGCCCTGGAAGGGGGATTCGTCACCTAGCCAGGTGACCACCTATCAGGAGGGGGCTCTGACGTCATCTACATGACCTGGCCACTCAGATGCTGTGAGAAAGTAGCCTCTTTCTAGCCTTGTTACCCCCACTTTTGGCCTGTTTGTGAGTATATGTCAGGGTGTTTCCACTGTCTCACTGGGATCCTGCTAGCCAGGGCCCAGTGCTCATAGTGAAAACTCTATGTTGTCAGTATGTTTGTTATGTGTCACTGGGACCCTGCTAGCCAGGACCCCAGTGCTCATACGTTTGTGCCCTATATGTGTTTCCTGTGTGATACCTAACTGTCTCACTGAGGCTCTGCTAACCAGAACCTCAGTGGTTATGCTCTTTCTGCTTTCTAAATTTGTCACTAACAGGCTAGTGATTAAATTTACCAATTCACATTGGCATACTGGTACATCCATATAATTCCCTAGTATATGGTACTGAGGTACCCAGGGTATTGGGGTTCCAGGAGATCCCTATGGGCTGCAGCATTTCTTTTGCCACCCATAGGGAGCTCTGACAATTCTTACACGGGCCTGCCACTGTAGCCTGAGTGAAATAACGTCCACATTATTTCACAGCCATTTACTACTGCACTTAAGTAACTTATAAGTCATCTAAATGTCTAACCTTCACCTGGTGAAGGTTGGGTGCAAAGTTACTTAGTGTGTGGGCACCCTGGCACTAGCCAAGGTGCCCCCACATCGTTCAGGGCAAATTCCCCGGACTTTGTGAGTGCGGGGACACCATTACACGCGTGCACTGTACATAAGTCACTACCTATGTACAGCGTCACAATGGTAACTCCGAACATGGCCATGTAACATGTCTAAGATCATTGAATTGTCACCCCAATGCCATTCTGGCATTGGGGTGGACAATTCCATGATCCCCCGGGTCTCTAGCATAGTACCCGGGTACTGCCAAACTGCCTTTCCGGGGTCTCCACTGCAGCTGCTGCAGCTGCTGACACCCCCTCAGACAGGTTTCTGCCCCCCTGGGGTCCAGGCAGCCCTGGCCCAGGAAGGCAGAACAAAGGATTTCCTCTGAGAGAGGGTGTGACACCCTCTCCCTTTGGAAATAGGTGTCAGGGCTGGGGAGCAGTAGCCTCCCCCAGCCTCTGGAAATGCTTTGATGGGCACAGATGGTGCCCATCTCTGCATAAGCCAGTCTACACCGGTTTAGGGATACCCCAACCCTGCTCTGGCGCGAAACTGGACAAAGGAAAGGGGAGTGACCACTCCCCTGACCTGCACCTCCCAGGGGAGGTGCCCAGAGCTCCTCCAGTGTGTCCCAGACCTCTGCCATCTTGGAAACAGAGGTGTTTGTGTAACACTGGACTGCTCTGAGTGGCCAGTGCCAGCAGGTGACGTCAGAGGCTCCCTCTGATAGGCTCTTACCTCCCTTGGTAGCCAACCCTCCTTTTCTGGCTATTTAGGGTCTCTGCTTTGGGGAATTATTTAGATAACGAATGCAAGAGCTCACCAGAGTTCCTCTGCATCTCCCTCTTCACCTTCTGACAAAGGATCGACCCCTGACTGCTCAGCACGCCTGCAAAACCGCAACAAAGTAGCAAGATGACTACTAGTAACCTTGTATCGCTTCATCCTGCCGGCTTTCTCGACTGTTTCCAGGTGGTGCATGCTCTGGGGGTAGCCTGCCTCCTCTCTGCACCAGGCGCTCTGAAGAACTCTCCCGCGGGTCGACGGAATCTTCGCCCTGCAACCACAGGCACCAAAAGACTGCACCACTGGTCCTCTGGGTCCCCTTTCAGCATGACGAGCGTGGCCCCTGGAACTCAGCAACTCTGTCCAAGTGACTCCCACAGTCCAGTGACTCTTCAGTCCAAGTTTGGTGGAGGTAAGTCCTTGCCTCCCCACGCTAGACTGCATTGCTGGGAACCGCGTGATTTGCAGCTGCTCCGACTCCTGTACACTCTTCCAGGATTTCCTTCGTGCACAGCCAAGCCTGGGTCCCCGACACTCTAATCTGCAGTGCACAACCTTCTGAGTTGTCCTCCAGCGTCGTGGGACCCCCTTTTGTGACTTCGGGTGGACTCCGGTTCACTTTTCTTCCAAGTGCCTGTTCAGGTACTTCTGCGGGTGCTGCCTGCTTCTGTGAGGGCTCCCTGAGTTGCTGGGCGCTCTCTGTCTCCTCCTCCAAGTGGCGACATCCTGGTCCCTCCTGGGCCACAGCAGCACCCAAACACCTCTACCGCGACCCTTGCAGCTAGCAAGGCTTGTTTGCGGTCTTTCTGCAAGCTTCATTGCGACGTGGGACATCCGTCTTCCAAAGGAGAAGTCCCTAGCTCTCTTCTTTCTTGCAGAACTCCAAGCTTCTTCCATCCGGTGGCAGCTTTTTTGCATCCTCAGCTGGCATTTCCTGGGCTCCTGCCCACTCTCGACACTGTTGCGACTATTGGACTTGGTCCCCTGGTCTTACAGGTACTCAGGTCTGGAAATCCACTGTTGTTGCATTGCTGGTGTTTGTTCTTCTTGCAGAATCTCCCTATCATGACTTCTGTGCTCTCTGGGGCTAGTAGGTGCACTTTACACCTACCTTTCAGGGTCTTGGGGTGGGCTATTTTTCTAACCCCCACTGTTTTCTTACAGTCCCAGCAACCCTCTACAAGCTCACATAGGTTTGGGGTCCATTTGTGGTTTGCATTCCACTTTTGGAGTATATGGTTTGTATTGCCCCTATACCTATGTGCTCCTATTGAAATCTACTGTAATTGTACACTGCTTGCATTACTTTTCTTGCTATTACCAGCATAATTTTGGTTTGTGTACATATATCTTGTGTATATAACTTATCCTCATACTGAGGGTACTCACTGAGATACTTTTGGCATATTGTCATAAAAATAAAGTACCTTTATTTTTAGTACTTCTGTGTATTGTGTTTTCTTATGATATTGTGCATATGACACCAGTGGTATAGTAGGAGCTTTACATGTCTCCTAGTTCAGCCTAAGCTGCTTTGTCATAGCTACCTTCTATCAGCCCAAGCTGCTAGAAACACCTCTTCTACACTAATAAGGGATAACTGGACCTGGCACAAGGTGTAAGTACCTCTGGTACCCACTACAAGCCAGGCCAGCCTCCTACAGATGCTCCCAGAGGCCTCTGCCCACCTTGGATTCAAGATGGCAGAATCAAGGAGCCCTCTGGAGGAGCTGTGGGCACCACCCGTGGGGTGGTGATGGACAGGGGAGTGGTCTCTCCCCTTTCCACTGTGCAGTTTCACACCAGAGCAGGGAAGGAAGGTCCCTGACCTTGTGCAGTCTGGTTTATGCAAGAAGGGCAGCAAGTGTGCCATTCAAAGCATACGAGTGGCTTGGGGAGGCTACCCCTCCCAAGCCATTTAACACCTATTTCCAAAGGGAGAGGGTGTTACACCCCTCTCCCAAAGGAAATCATTTGTTCTGCCTTCCTGGGCTGGAGGTGTTCAAGGAGCAGGAGGGCAGAAACCTGTCTGAGGGGTGGCAGCAGCATGAGTTGCCCGGAAAACCCCAGAAAGCTGGTTGGAGCAATGCTGGGGGTCCTCTAAAGCGCTCCCAGAGTGCAGGGAATCATACTTTCAATACCACCAACAGTAATGGGGTATGATTCCGAAATGTTTGATACCAAACATGCCCAGGTTCGGAGTTACTATTATGTAGCTGGACAAAGGTAGTGACCTATGTCCAGTACATGCATAAAATGGCGTCCCTGCACTGACGAAATCCATGAAAAGGAGCTGAGTTCGTGGGGGCTCCTCTGGTCATGCAAGTGTGCCCTCAGACACAGGTACCTGTCTCCTGCCCTGTGGGCTAGGAGGACCTACCATGGGGGTGACTTACAGTGACCTGGTGCAGTGACTTTCACACAGGCTCCAATGGCAGGCCTGCCGATAAACTTTGCATGGACTCCCCATGGGTGGCAAAATACATGCTGCAGCCCATGGGGGACCCCTCGTGCCCCAATGCCCCAAGTACCTGGGTAACACATACTAGGGACTTACAAGGGGGCACCAGCATGTCAAATGTGGGGTGTCTGTGGTCCAAGTAACCGAGGTTAAAGGGAGAGAGCAGACTCACTGGGGTCCTGGTTAGCAGGATCCCAGTGAACACAGTCAAAAACATACTGACAACATACAAAATGTGGGGGAACCATGCCAGAAATAGGGTACTTTCCTACAGGTGATAGTGAGGGAATTCAAGGAGGAGGTCATGGGAGGAGGAGCACCAAAAATGATTATCACACTGGGTGCCACCAGCGCTAAAGGCTGTGATGATGGGTACGTGGTAAGAAGAAGTAATAGTGTGCTTTTTTTGTTTTTTTTCAGTGTCTTCAGAGAATCTACTGATTCACAGAAGAAGCGAATGTAAGGTGACTTGACCTTTACTGTTGCACGCATCTCACACACACACACACACACACATCCACAAGCAATTTTATGATCTTATCTGCTTTCTACATAGGCTAGTGCTTTAGAGGGACAGTTTAGCCAGTAGCAGAGATGGCACCTTGTTAGATGACAGTTGCTGAAGCTTTAACTCGGGTTATGGTGGACAGCTCTGAAGCAGGATCAGAGACATAGACAGCAGATACTGATACAGCATCTGAGGGAGAAGACAATGGGTCAGAATCTGGGAGTGAGTTTTCAGTCAGCAGAGTCCCATCTGACGACAACTCTTCCAATGATTCTGAGGGAAATGATGCAGTGGGACAACAGCGGATTACCCCACCCCAGTGACCAGGTGCGTGCAACCGCAAGCATAGAGAGAGCGCTCTCATGGCAGACCTCTGATTTAGTTCAGACCCAAATTCCACCTTTTACTGGTGAAGCTGGATGTAAAGTCGATACGATCAACATTTTGCCAGTCGCCTAAGTCCATCTATTTTTGGATGTTGACTTACTTCAACAAATTATGCAGCAAACAAATTTGCATGCAGAACAAAGGGAGCATGGAGGCTCTCTAGGGCCCAGTTCTAGGGCAGCCAGTGGACTCCCACTTCACTGGCAGAGTTGAAGATATTTTTGGGCCTTACGCTCAAAATGGGGTTAGTGCAGAAACACACCTTGCAGTCCTACTGGACGACTTGCACAGTTTGGGTAACCCCCATCTTCTGCTGCATTGCCCCAGGACCATCCAGACCATGACAGGTTGTTCAAAATTCGGCCTGTCGAGGAACATTTGTCTGACAGGTTTCCAGAGATCTATACTCCTGGAAAGACTGTAGCAGTCAATGAGTCCTTGATCCTGTACAAAGGGCAGCTGCTTTCAGACAGTACTTTGCAAGCAGAAAAGCCTGCTATGGCTTTGAGCTGTACATGCTGTGCGAGAGCTCTTCTGGTTATGTGTACAGTTTGAGAATGTATACAGGGAAGGACTCCACCCTAGACCCTGTAGGTTGCTCTCCCATGATAGGGGTCACAGGTAAGACTGTATGGGAACTTGTCCAGCCACTCCTTCACAAAGGTTATAACCTTTATGTGGACAATGTCTATACAGGAGTAGAGTGGTACAGTGAGCTCTACAAAGCTGGCACTGTGGCCTGCTGTACAGTTGGTTGGAACTGCAAAGGATTCCCGCAGGAGCTTGTTTGCAAGCTGCCTTGCGTTCCAACAAACTGCTCGCAGTCAAGTTCTCGGATAGGTATCATGTATATGTGCTCACTACAATTCATGTTGAGAGCACTTCCCACATCACAGTTTGGGGTCAGATGACCGAAGTCTACAAGCCCACCTGTAAAATTTATTACAATAAGTACATGGGCGGAGTGGACAAGAATGACCAGGTTCTTCAACCATACAATCGTGTTGTAACTCACAGTTGGTACAAGTAACTGTTTGCCCACTTGACCCAGATGGCAATATACAATGCTTATGTTGCTTACTGTCAGACAACCACAGGAAGACTCCTGACTTTCCTTGACTTCCAGTTGTCTGCAACTGAAAGCCTCACAGCTGTTACAGAAGCAGCAGCATCCACTTCATATGTTCTGGAGGATTTGGCAAGGCTGCAGGAGCGACACTTTGCTGATCACGTTCCTAAAACACCTAAAAAGGATCACCTGTTTTGTTACTGTAAAGTGTGCATGAAGCATGGAAAGCGGCAGGAGAGTCGGAATTACTGTCCCCAGGGCCCATCTCAGCCATGCCTCTGTGTCTCTACTTGCTTTATGTTGTACCATATTACAGCAAAGTTCTGGGAAATCGACTGAGGTGGAGCTGGTGTTGGGTAAACCTTTCAGTGGCTGTGCTTGGATAGTAAACGCCCATGGGTCACTGCTTTGTTAGGCAAGCAGCCACAGAATTTTACTTCATCTACTTCAGTAAATCTTGGACTTCCTTATGGCCTGCTCGACACTATATCCACTGTCAGAACGTGGTACGTGTTCTGTTTGACTAACATGCATTATAGTCCTCACAATGCACATCCTAGTGGACAGAACATATGCCACATTGTCATAGAGTACCCGTGTGGCAAAATGTTAGACATGACTCAATTTTGAAGTGCTTATTAGGGAACTTACGTGTATTACACAAGGATCACCACTATTGCCAACAAGAACCAGAGTAAGTGTTATAAGTCAAACAAATGTCCTGTCAGACATATTCACCAACTAGTTTGAAAGTGTGCAAACGTTCAAAGCAAAAGTAGAAATGTTGGTGAATGAGTCCCACAGGATCTTTGTTTGGCTTCTTACTTTAGAGAACTTAGGATGTATACACCATCATGTTTGCCTTGATTTCAAAAGTAGATATTCTTGGTCAATTCGAGGAATAGGCGTCCCAAGGCATACACAGACACCCCCAACTTGCATCCACAAACTGGAAGGAGTTGGATTTAGCACAGTAAGTGTGCTGCTGGTGCATGAAAGACATGTTTTCTTGAGCTTCAAGTAGCTAATGGTGGAAGGCATTAGTGTAGGTTCACTTGGCAATTATACAGGGTTAGTTAGGACTCTGATGAGGACAGAGGCATGAACATGTAAGAAAAGCTTATGATAGGTGTGCTTTCACAGGGATCTTGCCAGATAGAAGGCAGATAGTAAAGGTAGTACAGATGCACATCATCTATACCTATGGATTCAAACCCATTGATGCTATCCTGGCACTGAAGGACAATGACACATATGGGCCAGTGTTTGACATGCTTCCCATGTTAATCCTTCATCAGAACTTAGCAGATGTTTAATTTGCTGTATGATAAGTGCATTACAGTCACAGCACTGCACATAATGGTGGCTAGGACATATGCTACGTTCTCACGGACTACCCTGTGTGCCAAATACTACAATTTCTTTTATAGTTTATGACCTTCTCTTTAGGGAACTTTGGGAAAATTCCCCAGCATGTCAGCCTTAGTTTCAAAGATTAGCTCGCTCAGCTCAAGGAATAGGCCCACCAAGGCATACTCAGACACCCCCAACGTGCATCCACAAACTGGAAGTAGTTGGATTTATGACAGTGAGTGCGCCAAAGGTGCATGAGAAACATGGCTTCCTGAGCCTCTGGAGGCTGTCATGGGAGTCATTAGTAAAGATTCCTTACGCATGTTTTCGGTAATGTTCAGGAAGAAGGAGGCAGTTACTTGACAGGTGGAAAAATGTAGTCAAACCTATTCCATCATGTGGCTTATGAATGTGATGGGCCTTTCTCTGGCGGCGGTAAGTTCATGTGAGTGCAGTGATTGGGTGGAATGGGCCTGTGGCCGAAGGTATGAAAATGTTTGTTGTGCGTGAATAGCGAGTGAATGTACCATAAAGCAGTTGGTGCCTTGAACTGGCTTTATGGCTCACCTTCAGAAGGCTTGGTTTCAATATTCAAATACTTTGATAAGTATTCATGCTTTGAAACCATAATTTCTCGAGGTGATAAAACTGACTAGTGTGAGTGGTGGGTTAACTCTGACCTACTAGTACAAGGGGAGTCCTAGGGTGCAGAGCTTGAGTGGCTCTCACCAGTTTTCCTTCGCCGAGAATCCCCTTCAAATCACAAATTTTACTTAAACACATTTGCCTTACATTTTAGTGAGGGGAAGTCCTGGAATCTGCAGGCAGACACAAATTGTTCTGCCACCCACTGCTTCACTAAGTCTCCAGAGAAAAACGTTGCCTCACTTTTGTGGATGGGCAAGTGACCGCAACAGGAAAATGCCCAAAACAGAATGTGGAGACATCAAAATTACCTACCACAAAACAGCCTGGTTTTGGAAGGCAGTCACCTGTGTATTTGGTCCTGGGCCCAGCAGCCATATAGGGAAACCTGCCAAAACCTGCCAAACCCAGACATTTCTGACATTTCTGAAAACTAGACATCCGAGGCAGTCCAAGGAAGTGTGGCGTGTTCGGATTCCACAAAGTTTTCTTACTTAAAATACTCCGCAAATGTGAAAGGTTGATTAAAAACACTACTTTACTTGCTTTTTCATCACGTAAACTACAGGAATGGGCAGGGATCCACAAAATTACTACCACCCAGTGTTTCCCCACTTGTCCTGATAAAAACACAACCCCACTTGTCTGCCTGTGCCTAGTGCTCACGTCAGGGATGGATCACTCCAGCGTCAACACTAGCCCTCTTGCAAGGACTACCATTGACCCTTGTGTTATCCATTCCTGTCACAGGCACTAGGCCCAGGCACACCAGTGGGGTATCTTTTTTATCAAGACAAGTTGAGGTATGCTAGGTGGTAAGAGTTTTGTGGAAGCATACATATGCCTGTAGTTTACTTCACGTAAATTCAAAGAAAAATTTTTGTATCAAAATTTTCACCTTTGCAGGGTATTCTGAGTAAAAAACAAACTTTGGGTATTCATACAAGCTACACCTCCGTGACCACCCCTGGGTGTCTATTTTTTTAATTTTTTTTTTTTAGAAATGTCTAGGTTTGGTAGGTTTCCCTAAATGTTTCCAGATCCCATGACTAATCAGTACACTCACCTCAATTATCATTATCGCCACAGTAGGTTTTGGGCATTTCATGTCGCGAGCACTAGGCCTACCCACACAAGTGAGGTACAATTTTTAATCGGAAGACTTGACGGAATGCGGGATGGAAGTAAGTTTGTGACTTTGCACCACCAA
The DNA here is from genome assembly GCF_031143425.1 of Pleurodeles waltl. Taxonomy (NCBI): domain Eukaryota; kingdom Metazoa; phylum Chordata; class Amphibia; order Caudata; family Salamandridae; genus Pleurodeles; species Pleurodeles waltl. The sequence continues at coordinate 1,203,081,766 of NC_090445.1, read as the reverse complement.
AATCTGAGCAAGAATTGTTTTTTACCCATATGTAGTGGGTTCCCGATACGACTGGGGGGCTATGGTTATAAACTACTCCTAATACACCAGGTGCTGTTCGTATGTTCTCTTTATTTGCTTCTTGATAAGGAGTTAACGTATATATATAGTTTTAGATACTGTTTGTCTCCTTAGGTAATGTCCTGGAGTTTCCTTGATCTTTGCCACAGGGAATATGTGATCTTCTTCTTTCAGGTCTTTCTCGTCTGGTCGTCGTGATCAAGATATGGTGGCTTTCAGGGTGACACTGGACCTCTTCGTCCCAGGTTAGTGGTGGCCGGTCCCCAAAGAAAAGGAAAAGAACAGGTGAGTGTGGGTCTTTGGGGACTACGTATTATATTAGGGTTAGTAGGCGGGTGTGCAAGGATAGGGGTGGTGCAGGGGTGTGAGAGGGTCAGGGTTTTAGGTGTTCCGCAATCTCACCAGTGATCTCTAGTACAGGGCAATTCTCTTCCTTTTGTTAGAGAGTGGTTATTTTCACCACTCCCTCTTCGTGAATTAAAGGTAAGTATGCACTCTGTCAAACGTTCCTTTTCCCGATCCCTTCCTCCCGATCACTCCCCTGAGTGCCCCTCTCGCTCCGAATCTACCTGGGTAAGAAATTTACCCGGAGGCATGATCGTACCTGTGCTAGCCACATCGCTCCAGGGACGTGGCGGCTCCCTTTGTATCTCCTATTGGTCTTTGGGGCGTCCCTAGGTCTCCTTCGAGGTTTCTAAGTGTGGCTGAATTCCCTCTTCTTTCCTCCGATTCCTCGCATCCTTTCTCCTTCGGCTCCGCTCCTTTTTCTTCCTCCGGCTCGAGCGACCCTTTCCTCTCCAGCTCCCCTTCTTCTACTGTCTCTGTGTCTTCAACCCGGATATCCGGGTCGGGAAGCACTTCTGGGTGTGTGGTTCCCCAGATGGTACCCCTGGGGCACTTTTCAGCCGGCTCAGGGGTGTGGCTCGTAACCGTGGCGGTGATCGCCCGGTTACACCATATTTCGAGGTCTGCAAAGGATTCTGGGTGACAGAACCCAATGACAGCCCTACAAGTCATTCCATCCTGGATTCACTTAGATGTCTAATTTTCAAACATCTACAGGCTTGGTAGTTTTCCCTAAGTGCCGGCTGAGCTAGAGGCCAAAATCCACAGCTAGGCACAGCAAAAAACACATCCGTTTTCATAGGAAAAATTTGATGTGTACTCATTGTGTTTTGGGGCATTTCCTGTTGCGGGCACTAGGCATACCCACACAAGTGTGGTACCATTTTTATCAGGAGACGTGGGGGAATGGTAGGTGGAAGGAAGTTTGTGGCTGCCTTCAAATCCCAGTATATTTTCCCCATTAAAAAAAAAAAAAAAAAAAAAAAAAAAAAAACACACACTTTTTTGCTGTGTTTTGGCTAATTTCTTGGTCTCTTCCAGGGGAACCCACAAGCTCTGGGTACTTTTACAATCCCCAGAATGTTGGAAAAAATGCACGCAAAGTTGGTGTGGGTAGCTTATGTGGAAAAGTTACGGGGGCCTAAGTGCGAAGTACCCCAATAGCCAAAAAAAAAAAAAAGCGCAGCACCGGGGGCAGGGGGAATATGATGTGTGTCTGCCAGCTAACGGGTTAATAGTTTTACTTTAGAAGATTGCATAATATTGTTACTGCATAATATTGTTATTGAATAAAGAGGAAATAATCAAATAAAAGAAGAGAAGAAAAAAGGACAGGAAAATAAATTATAATTCAACTATTAAAGGAGAATGGAGTGAAGAAAGATAAGGAAATAACTTATTAGTAAAAAGACATGAAATTAAAATATATTAAGTAGTGAAAAAATATTCTGTATAGAACTGTAAAGGGAATGTATGCAGAAAACACATTTTAATAATATATTGTAATCTGACTAGAAAAGAAAAAATGGAGGATAAGTATCTGAAGAGTAATAACCAATTAGACATGTGATTAATAAGTGATACTGGAATTAGCAACTAGTAAAATAAAATTGTCCCTTACAAAGGGATAAGACAATAATGTACACTTTCACAAAAAAAACCTCAACAAAACGTTAAACTGGGGGAATGAGTATCGAACGACGCAGATTAAGGAGGAAGTGAGGATAAAAGTACCATTGAAAAGAAAAGGTTTGGTAATTCTAATCACCCGAAGCCATACCAAAAAGAAGGATTGGCAGAAAAAAACATTAATAAATATTTATTAATAAAATGGGCAATTTATGAGCTGAATAAAAAAGTCACATTCAACAGAAAAGACCATACCAAACAATAATGTCTAACCCTCTGAGAAATAAAGAAAAACAATTTAATCAGGAAGAATTAAGATTTCAAAGGTGATCTAGAATTATCTTTAGGTTGTGAATTTGTTGAAGATTTTAATTTACTGCCATGAGACCAAGTACCTTGAACTGTTTCTCACCTTCCTCGATCATCGGAGTCTGAGGTAGAAGCATTTGACGGATACCATGCAGGTGGAGGAGAGGAAGACTTCTGATCTATTTCCGAGTCTTTTTCATCCAAATCAGTGGTTCCCAACCTGTGGTCCGGGGACCCCTATGGGTCCGCGAAGTCTCCTCAGGGGGTCTGCGACTGGTCAAAAAATGTAATAATATAAACTGATAAGGTCCCCATTTTTCAGTAATGACTCAGTGTGGGGTCCCCAGATTACAATACTTGTTCAGAGGGGGTCCCCGGGTTCCAGTAATGATAAACTGGGGGTCCACAGAAGTCAAAAGGTTGAGAACCACTGATATATGGAAATCCCCTACGAGAGAAGAACAAGTTACTTACTTTAAGTAATGCCTTATCTGCTAGAGGATCTATTGAGCCGCAGATTCCTTACCTTAGAACATTCCTCAGGTGTCTGACTGGATCTGAAAAATCTCAAGCAGTACAGCTGCATGCCAGTAGGTGGTGCCAATCAGCTCTGTGTCAGCCACGTCTGTGTCGGACATAAATTCCATTGTGCCTATAAAGACGCTACCTGAATGCACTGACATCAGGTTCTTTAAGTGACTCCTTCAGCGCCAGGAACACAGAACCACGTCAGAAAGCTGATTGAACAGTGTGCAGAAACTAAGGGCTTCCAGGGACCTTTTTAAGTAGGAAGACCGGTTCACAGAAATGGGGAGGTTAGGCAGGTTAGTAAGGAATCTGAGGTTAGACAGAGTCTCTACTGGATAAGGCATTACCGAATGTTAGTGACTTGTTCATCTCATAGAGACTGCTAACCGCAGATTCCTCATCTTAGAATAAATAACAAAGCAATGCCTCCCTGTATGTGAGTCTGGGAACTGCTTCAGATCAAAGAGCCTGGAGACAAAATGGCTGATTGTCCTGGTCGATATGATGACCGTCAAGAAGACCGTCTTGATCTGAGAAGTCTGAGGGGGCAACTATGCGTGTGTTCAAAGGGTGAACACATTAAAGAAAGTTAAAACCAAATTAAGGTAACACTGGGGTCACAACAGGTGACTTGAACATGGAGGGTTGATCCGTCAACCACAAAAAAGCTGAGATGGCTGACAGATACTCCTGAACTGTGTCCAGAGCAAGGCCTTGCTGAAACCCAACAGCAATACTTCTGACTAGGGTGCAGAAAGAGGGTCAACATGTTTTCCTGTGTACCAAACTGCACACTTCTCCCAACGGCAGACATATAAGATCCTTGTGGAGGAACGCCTGGGATATCTGGCTGTCACGATGACCTCAAGCACTTCAGGAAGGAGACGAAAGACCCTCAACTGTCACCACTCAATCTCCACACATGAAGGAGTGTGTGGAGGTTTGGTGCAGGACCTTGCCCATTTGCTTCAACAGGACATAATCCCAAGTAGTTGCCTTTTCAGAGGACAGATGCTCAATGCTTAGGAGTTTGGAATACCAAACTTTCCGTACACAAGCCGGAGCAACAAGGATGACTTGGGCCTTGTCAATCCCGATCTTCTTCAGAGCTTGGGTCAGGAGTGGTATCGGTTGAAACGAGTACAGGAGTACTGAGCCCCACTCAAAACTAAATGCATGTCAGTGCAAGAGTTGCCTTGGAAACCCCACAACTTGACATTAAGCAATCTCAGCGGAGACAAACAGATAACCAAGGCTCTCGCCAGTATTGGAAGAGACCTTGCACCAACTCTGGATGTAGGTGCCATTCTTGGTGCCATTCATGATCCACAAGGCATTGGCGGCTGAGTTAATCCACCCTAGCGATCAGAGGAAAATGTCCTGACATTCCAGCCAGGTCCAGAAGCGTAAAGCCTCTTGACACAGGGTCCACAACCCTACCCCGACACATTTGTTGCAGTGCCACATGGCAGTGGTGTTTCCCTTTGACGGATGGAAGGGAGGCTTTCAATGCCAACCAAATTGCTCCCAAATCCATCAAGTTGATGTGGAGTTGAGACTCTGCCAGACAGCAAAGTCCTCTGATCTCTACCTTTCTCAGACGGATACCCAACCCTGAACTGGCGCATGTGACCATTCTGTGAGGCCTGGGTGGGGAAGAGAGAGGGGTCTGTTGCTGATCCAACTGTGGTTTGTTAGCCACCACTGCAGTGTGCAGGTAGCCATCACTGCAGTTTGCAGCTTCCTCCAATATCTAGAACAAGTCAGAGAGACTCCCCTGATGCTGTGCACATTGGGACTTATGGTCCACTGCCGAGCCCACATACGCAAGCAGGCCTGCTTTACCAGCAGGATGCAGGAACCCAAGTGTGTGGAAATGGGGTATATTATCCGAAGTGATAGTAACCCATTTAAGACCCTTGGGGCTTGCCTGTTAAACCCTCAGCTAAATCCTAAGTAACTGTGGCACTGAGCAGCAAATCATACACAAAGGAACAAGTGTAAAGCATTTAAACAGCACCAAAACAATTGAAGAAGAAATTGTCAAGACACCAAAGAAATCTAATACCAATTTTTAAAAATAGACTGTATTTTTATAAGATTCTAGACACTAGATAAAAAAGATCTACTGGAGGGTTCCAGAGATATGGACGTTATCAGTAATAATAAATCAATATGTTTTTACTCAACCATCAACAAGCCTTGGCAAATTCAACAAATCAGACACTTTTTCAAGATAAACGTGGGTAGGTGGCAATACCATCAGTTAGAAGATTCTTAGAAACAGTTACCTCCACAGAAGAAACAGGCCTCCAGAAGTTCCAGGCACTTTGTCCACGTTGCAATGTATTACTAAGAAGTGGTCTTGATCCAAGGGATGAAGGAAGCTGAAGATGCTCTAACGATGCTGTGGATGAGATGTAGTCAGTCCTCGAAAATGGGGAGGGTGTCCTTGTTGCAGGGTCAACATCATAGGAAGTTCTCTCCAGCCTGGCCGAAGTTCAGTCACCACTGGACTCCCCATCATCTGGTGTCACGATCACAGGCCAATCCTTCCTGGGTCGATAACTCACCTTCTGAGGGTCCCATCAATTCTCTCACAGCTCTCCCGTGATCAGCAAACTGGAGTACAACTCTGTGTGTTGGGTCTTCGTCCTTTGTGCTGCACAGCAGTGGTGGTAGCGGCTTGAAGACTTTGGGCTACCAACCTACCTGAGAAGGCTTCTTCATCTGTTGTGTCCCGGTGTCCCTGTGCTGCGAACAGGAGGCCAGTCAGCTGACCTTTGGATTTCTCTTGGCTTGACTGGGCTCCGGAGACAACTACCCTTTGAGCATGACACAGCAGGCACAGTCCCACTCTTAACTAGCCACCAGGTGCAGCAGGTGCTGACAGTGCAGCCTCTCTTTGCTTGTCCCTCGGTTCAGCTGAGCAGTCCTTCCTCTGTCCTTCTTCCAAGTCATTTGAGATGTGAGGTCTGAGTGCCAGGGTTGCCCAACTTATTCTGGGAAAATATCCTCAGGGCAGGATGTGGTTGGGAGCCTCTTCCTGTGGAGTGTGGCACCTATGGCACCTGGCTATCCCAGGAAGCACCACTCTGCCCACTCCCAAAAGGTCGAGACCCCTCTCTTGGTGTTCAGCCCACCTGTGGGGTGTGACTACCTCAGGGCTACAAGCTCCATCTGAAACCAGTTTGGCAACCGGTTTCCCCTCCCTGTTCCCCGTGCCAGTCTCTCCCTTAACAATGGGCCAGCTCTCCTCCCTAGAGTGACACATTCGCCCTTCAAAGGCAGCTTCCCCTTTCAGGCCTGTCTTTTGAGGCTAACACTTAAGTGACTACCTGCAGGAGGGAGGTAACAACCCTTTGGCCTGCAATCCTTTATTTTATTGTTCTCATTCCTAAGAATAGTTAGCACGTCTCTCCAGGAGGGCAGAGAGCTGTCTCATGGAACAGACTCCATGTGTGCCCAGGAAGGCACAAGAGCTGTAAAGGCAACAAAGTGGCAGCTTGGTAAAAGCTGCACAAGGCAAAGTTACATTAATTTCGACTTGAGATACAAGTTCAGGTTTAATATAACAAGCTGTTTGATACTTTGGAGTGCACACTTTGAGCACACCGTTCAGGAGTTAGCACAGCTGGGACGCCAGTGTGTAATCCAGCACTCGCAGTTGGGCTACCAAGGCTTGCCACAGTAAAAACTGTGTTTTTGTGTGTTTACTATCAGAACATTTAAACTACATGCCCTACCTGTATTAATGTTGCACCCTGCCTTAGGACTCGGTGGGCCTGCCAGAGGTGTGACTTACACCGAAGTACAGGGGAAGTAATTGCCCTGCCATTGCTATTATGGGCAAAGTCAGGCTAGCTAGCAATGCATGACAATTCTTGCAGGCTGCAAAGGCAGACTGGGGAAGACTTGTTTTACTTGAGGGGTACCTGCATTGTGGCACAACCAGTGCGCAAGCCCTGGGATACTCCTCTAATGTAAACGTCCTGCATATCAGGTTACCATATATTAGGGGCTTTCAGGTAAGTTAGCGATTTCTAATTGGGTAGAGCCCATTCAACATAAACTTTGGGGATCAGGGCACTGAAGTCTGATTAGCAGGCCTAAAGTGCACACTTAGAGTCTAAAAACTAGCAGCAGCAGTCGAAAAACTTGGGGTGGCCATACAAAAAGAGGCATTTCCTTACACCAAGAGACCCAGAAGCCACAGAGTCAGTCTCCCTAAAATCCAGGATAGATGCTGAAATATCGGTATCATAGTCTGAATATCCTGGACTAGTGGCTCCAGAGAATATGCAGGGAATTGCACTGGGTCAAGAATGGCTACATGAAATGTAGTGTCTGAGAAGGAGTCAGGTGTGACTTTGGCACGTTGAAGGTGAACCCTAGCGAATAAGCGATGTCAACCGTAGTCGGGATTTGGGTTATACCTGCTTGGAGCAAGCCTGCCTTCAACTGCCAGTCATCTAGGTAGTAGAAAACTGGAATGCCTGACCTCCGCAGATGGGTCGTGATCTCCACCATCACTTTGAGAGCACCTAAGAGGCGCAGGTAAGCCCACAGGGGAGCATGAAATGCTTGTGGTGCACCATAAACCACAGGTAACTTCTGTGGGACTGCAAGACGGGTACATGGAAATACACTTTCCACAGATCCAGCGCTACCATCCAGTCTCCGGGATCTACGGCAGACAGGACCTAAGCTAATGTCAGCAACCTGAATTTCTCTTTCTTTAGGAAGTAGTTGAGAGGGATGAATCTAGAATAGGACAGAGGTCTCAGTCCTTCTTCAGCACCAGAAAGTTGCAGGAATAACAACCACAACCTACTTCTGATGTCGGTACATGATCAATGGCCGCCTCCGATGCTGGGTCAGCCGATATGAATACAGTGGCACAAGAGGCAGGGTTTCTGTAAATTGAAGCATTCACTTGTCAACGAGGCAGGTGGTGCTGGATCCTGCTGCCAACCAGTTGCTTGTGATGCTGTGAGGGCATGTTTAAGAGGTTTGGAGGCTGTGGCTGCTGGGGAGGTGGCAGATCTCTGGCCTTGAGTCCCACAAGGCTTATGAGAGCCACGTCTCTTGACACAAAAGGACTAGTGAGTCTGTTGGACAAAGCGGCTGGGTGGAAATGGATGCAACTCATAGGCCCTAACATATTCAAGGAAGGAGTGGAAGGCAGAAAGAGGCTGGTATGAGGTCTTGGAAAATTCCAACGACTGGGTGGTGTCCCTGCTCTACTTGATGGGCCAGAGCACTGAATCTGCCTTGTCTCCTACTCGGTGAGTGCTGTCGAAGGGCATGTCCATAAGGAATGCCTGGACATCCCCAGAGAAGCCTGGTGACCTCAGTCAGGCATGGCAACGGAGCACACCGAACAAAGCAACAACTCTACCTAACAAGCCTGTTGTGTCCAGTCTGCACCGTATTGTGAACTCTACTGCATCCTTACCATCAGCGACAGCTTGGGTTAGGATGGCGTGGGCCTCCTCTGAGACCATAGAAAGCACTTGCGCAACCAAATCCAACACTGTACGAGAATACAGGCCAAAGAGGCACACGGTGTTCACTGACCTCAGTGCAAGGCTGGTGGAAGAGAAAATCCTCTTGCCAAAAATGTCCAACCTCTTGGATTCTCTATCCAGTGGTATCTCTAGGGGTAGGGTGCTAGGGGGGGAAAGTTGGATCTCCAGGAGTGAAGGGGGGAGTGGTGGCAAATCGTCCTGTGCACATGAGCACCTGTGCAGGGCTTGGCCCAGGCATAAAGTAGGGTATCAGTGACACCTTAATTTAAGGGGAGAAGAGGTTCCATGGGGGCTACCTCGGTTGAACCACCTGTGTCAAGACGTTGGTCTTGGCTGTCATAAAGGGCAGCGTAATATCCGCGACCTCAGCTAACCTGCACCCCACCATGGCAAATGAGAACCCTTCCTCCGTAGCCACACTAGAGGGAGAAACCAGGCCAGTGTTTGGCGAAGTATCCAAAGCACTACCATCAGCCAGTTCATCTCATCAGTTATCCTCAGCCATGGGCTCCTTAATAGGGTCCGGCTAACATCTGGGATCCTTAGAGCCGCGCCACACATATTTTCCACAGGGCCTATCAAAAAATGGAGGGCTTGTCTCTGACTCAGAGTATCTTGGTCCAGCCAATTCTGGAGTGTCTGACATACTATCTGGTCTGGCCCCTCATCAGAGTTGGGAATTATGATAGGGTGGACACCGCAAAGGGGCTTCGGCGGCACCAGGAACCATGTCACTGGACCCGATTCCAGTGAAGTTTGTGGGTTCGCACCTCACTTGGTCCAGATCCAGGAACGGATCCAAAGGGCCCGACTACTGTCGAAGGTGAACCTGCCAGTTGGAAAACCCAATGTACAATATGGGCAACTTCCAAACCCATGGGGCCTGAAGGCACTCCAGAGGGGTCGGCTCACCCAAATATAAGATACGCGGCCTCATAAAGTTCTTTCAACTAGACATGGGTCACTCTGGTTCTGGGAAGTTCTGGGATGCTTGGAGTGGACCCAGGCTCAGGCTCCACAGGGAAATTATGGGAGCAGGGCCTACACTTTCCGGCGCCTCATCTGATGACTTGGACTGGTGCAGTGAAGTCGAAGAGCGCTTTGACTATGTGACCTTCTTCTTGGGGGACTTACGAAGATTTCGATCTCAGCGATGATCTTTGAGAACGACTCGGAAAATAGGTCCTGGACCTTTCACAGGACCCGGGCCTGGAGAAGTGCCAAGTGACGAGGAACTTCAATGCATGCTCCTGGACTGCCTGGGGTTCAACGCACAGCAGTCAGAGCAGGCCTGGGAGTAGTGGTCTGGCTCCAGGCAACACAAGTTAATCAGGTGAGGGTTCGACATCTGCTTGTGGCAGGTCGCACAACATTTAAAACCCACAGGTTTCATAGGCGACATCATTAAGCCACACTGGGAGCGTAAGCTAAAAAAGCATTGACAAAAAAAGAGGAAAAAGCAGTCAGGAAAATTACTGATTTTGCTCTTTGAGATCTACGCTGATGGTGCAGAAAAGAAAAGAACTGATGTCAGCATGCATAGTGGAGGGCTTACATAGGCACTGCGCACGTCACATCCACTGTGGACAATGTCAACACTCAGTTGATCACTATCACTTAACGACATGCAGAGGTACGCTCAAGATTTTCCGGATCCGGTCTGATGCCTGGGGAATATAGTATAACCTAAGGATTCTGCAGCTAGACATCTCTATTAGATGGGCTGAACTAAGGGAGCTGAGGTGAAGTAAGGAGAAAGAAGTAAGGCAATATGACAAGGCAGAGAAAGGAAGGCACAGGGTGCTTTAGTGAGTGGCAAGGTGGCGATAAGTAAGATACAACAAGATAGAGAGGTAGAGATAGAGCAATGAAGAAGAGAAAGAAGATGTAGGAGGTAGAGACAGAGGCAGGATAGACATAAATAACTGTGTTAAAATGAGGATAAAAGAGAAGTACAGAAAGAGGTAAAGGGGAGTGTTAACGGTGGGGGAGATTTGACAGAGCAAGAGACAGGTAATGCAGAGAAAAAGAGGTATACAGAAAGAGTGGTAATGTAGGGACAGGTGGAGAGAAACAGGGGCACAGGCTAGCCAAAGAAGGAGAGTTAAGATAGAGACAGAGAAAGTCTTTTGACTATCATGTGCACTTTAATAGGGGACCCTTGGAAGACAGGGTCCTACACAATAGCCCAATCTGAACTAGCCTGAAGATGCCTCTGGGCTCAGATCCTCGACTAGCACACAGGCACTGATAGGTGGAGCACTGCAAATGTGGCTGGTTAGGGTTCTCATACTCCAGTCCACTGAAAGAATGGGGAGTACTGCCCTTGGACATCATGTATGGCTTCGTAGAACCAACAACCGACAACCGTCTTTTAAAACTCTTCACAAACCTACCAACTATGTTGCATTGATTACAAGGAATACCACTTTATATACAGGGTGCCTCGATAGTCAACAAACTAACAGTTTTTCAGCCTCCGGCTCACATCGCTTTTAACGAAACGCAATCGCTCTCTATACGCACTTAACACAAACATTTCTGCAAAGTGAATCGTCGAAGGCCAAACACTGTGGAATAGAAACGTTTATTGTTTGCATTACATTGAAAAAGACACAGTGATCTATATGACTTTGAAATACGAATACGTTAAAACAACTGTATATATACATAAAAAAAGGATACTTACGTTTGAGGGTTTTAGTTTATTGATGATCGTAGTTTTACCGCTGTTGTCCAAACCAAGACACAAAACGTGAACCTCTTTCTTTTTCAGGCCAAGCCATCCTGCAAGCCTGTCAAACAGCCCCATTAATCCACCGCAGAGACGGACCTAACCTGGTAATGAACGAAATAAAACCCTAGGGTGAAACACTGTATGTTCGGGAGACACAGCTGCTCAGCAAACAACGATCCATTGCGGGTAACATAGAAAACAAACAGATTCTATCCAAACAGAATGGAAGGAGATTTAGTTAACATGGTAAGTAAATGGTATATAAGCTGATTATAAGGAATAAGGCTTCATTCTAAAGCAGATTGACTAATACGCCTACATATACATCTTGCCCTTCAAAGACTAGTTCTAAATATAGCGCCTACAGAAAAGCCCTAAGCACAAAATGTGCCGATATTCATCATCTAATAAAATACTGACACTAATGAATGTCAGATTGTTCAACACTACTGCCACGACTCAAAACCTCACGCTGCATGATCCAGCTAGCAACCATACTCTGCACCGCACCAAAATCAGACAATGGACGCCGCAGAAAGAAATTCGCCACCCTCGTCGCTGCTGGTGCATAACATGAGGCAGCAATGCCCCTTTTCACACGTCAGTCCCTGGCTGACCACTCCAAAGCAGTGACCTGCTTCTGAACACATTTACGCACCTCCCCCAACTCACCTGAATTACCCACAACTTACCTCTCACGCTGGTGCCATGTTGCTTGTTGGAGTGTTGGTGTGTGGCGGAAGGGAATGAGGGGTGAATGGGAGGGTAAGGAAGAGGGGGCTGACGGGGTGTTAACCCGGGCCCTCGGCTCACTCTCCAAACAGTGAAACCTTGAGATTATTATTGCACTGCTCAGCACAGTTACAAGTAAAAGACCGCAGTTTATTCAAGAATAACTGCCTGCGCACAGACGGTGATAAATAAAGTTAGGTCAAACCACGTCTATACCTCTATGGTCAGGTATCACACAAATCACATTAATCAATCTTAAGTCAAAAAGCGTCATGACAATTCACGTCATCACAAGTAGTGCCATAAATCATTGGCTTGACAAGTGAACCCATGCGGTCTTAAGGGCCTGAGGGTTTCTACCACCATTTTAGGCTTAGCTAGCTACTTTGTGTGTCCTCAGAGCCCTGCCATCCGGGGGGCCTGGGCCACGAGTGCCTTGTATAATCTACCCCCTGTCAGCTGTTTTGCCCTGCCATAAGACATCCAAGTCCAGTAAAACTGCCACTTCCTTGTAACCGGGTGTGGCTTACGCTGATCCCTGCGGAGACCGCCAGGCCAACTGTGGAATTTACACCAGCGGCCAGCTCCTCACCACCCTCCTTTTTAATTTGTCTTTTTTTTTTTTTTTACTCCCGAGCTTAGCCCAAAGTAGCTCCATGCCTGCCTCGGACAGGTGCACTCCATACTCAACATACAACTCCAGGCGCCTAAAGTTAACAGTCCCATGCCTTATGCTTTCTCTTCTGTTAGCCCTGCAGAACTTGCAAAGTGCAACATTGAGCTTCTTCCTTGATTTTTCGATGGTCCTCATGGATAAGGCTTCTTTTCAGTCTTACTAGGGGATGATTTCCAACCAAATCACCTTGCACTGCTAAAGAGTTTTAACACTTCATTTAACCCTGCCCTTATTAGTGTCAGCAGGTCTTTTCTCCCTAGACATGTCAAGTCATTGGCCCCCTAGGTGAATGAGCAGTGTATCTGGAAAGGTTTTCCATCTGCTCGTCTTCTCAGCGTAGCAATTAACTGCACACACCTCATCTCAGGAAAGCCTATCCAAATTATGTTGATTAGAGGCCAACCAGCTTTTCTACCCAATGTTTGTTTCCACCAGGACTGTAGTTTTCACATGTATGAGTAGCCGATCACCCAAACAGATCAATGGTCATCTGTCGAGCCAACCATTAAAGTTCATTGTCAGGGCTGACACAGATTGGGGGAAAGGAGCATTTGTGGAAGGGCAATGCAGAGGGCTTTGATGCAAACAACTTGAGTTGTATGTGAGCAGGATAGGTGTGATAAGTCATAAGAGATGCAGCCTTACGTAGGCCTTGTATGTCCTAGACCACCACCTCTCCATCGTCATGATTCTCCCCACCCCTTTTCTTGTAACCCAGGCTGTGCAGCTGACGTCGCAACCTATAAACCGAAGGAGTGAATTCCATACTTAACAGCCAGCAACCCCGCTTTTACCAGAACATGGCCTAACTACTAAAAACTGGAATTTGCTCAGTAAGCTCCCATCCGAATGCATAAACAAAGGGCCTTCTCCTGTTGCGCCTAGGGCCAAATTGTAGTTATGCACACTGGGCAGCAAGGAAGATCCATCATACATGCAAGGTTAACCCTGTTCCCCCTCCTGGCGTGGTCTGTTTTCAATCTCCTCAGCAGTATTGCCAGAAGGGTGTGTCCTAGCCTTACATCCTGTACTCATATGCATGCACTGCCCGCCTGTGTTTTGGATGGGACCACCAAATCACTCACCCTGAATGCACCAAAGAGTGGTAAGGTGAAGGTGGACTGGAATAACGCTATCTCGAAGTGGCCATTGGCTACCGTCTCCACCTCCAGCTGACTGTTCCCCAGATGCAGAATATCTGTGTGGAGCCTTGAGTCTTGGCTAGAGCCCTCCAGACGCTTCCATCGTTTCATGGCCGCCCTGACATAGTGAGAGTCCTGCCCGTCGCCAATTCTGTGAAATGCGCAACCATGGATAGGTGGGCCTGTGCCCATGACTTCTCTTGGCCTCAAAGGCTACTTCGTAATTTCTTCCACTGCCCTGCTGGTCAGCCCGATGTCCTCAAAGGAATGTACCCTGTTCCCTTCTGCATAGTTTGAGCGTATTTCTTATACCGCCTTACGGATTCTGGCACCAAGGTATGCGCAGTCACTTATGAAAGGTCTGGCAGGACAGTTGCCGTAGGTTGTCTGGGAATGGTGTAATCTACCTGTCTGCCTCTGAGGTTAGTGCCCAGAACCTGTCCATCTGGAAGCAAGAAAAAGTATCTGCTTGAGAGTTCTGAACCCCTTGCCCTAATCTCAAGGTTATGCTGCAACTGTAGTTAAGCCATGACTTGCATCAACCTCGACACCAGGGGGCACCTGGCCGCTCTGCTGTGGATCACATAGACCACATCTTTCTTGTATGACCATGGTGGTATCTTTATGTTCCACAACTGGACTCACCGAGTTGTCAGAGCACCACTGTGGGGAAAAAGCTCTAAGAAAGTATTGTTTTTGGTGAGCCCTGCATCTGCCCAGTCCCAAAGCCTTTCATTGGCAACCACAACCTCCCAAGGATTGCCCTAAGCCTGTAGCTGCCAAAAAGTGAAAACTGTTTTTCTGTTACGCAGGCTTCCATACAGATCAGCATAACATTGAAGCTTTCCAGGAAAGATACCTTTCATCGCTAAGTCCTGTTTAACCCCTGCCACCAATCTCACATGGTGATGCTTCTTTATGAGGCCTGTGGTATGATGGTTGACACGCTTGGTGAACACTTGTCATGCTGGAATCACCCTTGCTATGAAGTTCAGTTTTTCCACTGATTCCTGAATTTCTCCCAAATTTGCTTTCTCTTTCTCCTCGTGGCACCTATGCCTGAAATCCCACTGCCTTGCCCTCTGGGATCCGGGAGGCACCTGCAACCAAGTCCACTTATATCCCCTGGAATACTAGCCCCTGGGCCCACCTTTTTGTCCACTGCTAATGGGACCCCCTCAGTTAGCTGACCAAATGAGTGAATGCCACCTTAAGTAAGTAATCTAGATAGTATAGTTTGACTCCTGTGGATTGCTGCCTGTGCAACTTCTACTCCAAGAATGTACTGAAGCACTCAAAGTAGGAACAGGATATTGAGCAAACAATGGGTGTAGCTTTGTCAAAATATGTCTAACCCTCAAACTGGAAGCCCAAAAGGTGGTAGCTGAAGGCTGAATCTATTCCCACCTTTGCCATATCTGCCCCCCTGCCTGTTACTTTCACTAAGTCTATGGCTTCATCTATGGTTGTGTAACCCATTTCACATTGGTCTAGGTTGGTCCCATCATTTATTGACTTTCCTTCTGTTCTGGGACGGACAAATGGTGTTATGAGCCTGCACTGCCCGACATTTTCATGGGTACCACTCCCAGAGGGGATATTACCAAGCCTTGCTCTAAACTGTACTGTGAAGGGGTCTTCCACCAGCTCTCGCCTCACCACTTAATCTTCTGCCATATCACTGCCAGATGGTCGCTGGCTGATTTCAGGTTCCTACCTACCTGACTGCTGAGCTCATCCCTGAAGGGGATCTTGAAACCGTGTTCAAACCCATTCATTAGTAAATGTGCATCCTCCCTGTTCCAGTAGCTATTGAGAAGCTCCCTCGGCTTGGGTCT
This sequence comes from Pleurodeles waltl, assembly GCF_031143425.1. Classification (NCBI taxonomy): domain Eukaryota; kingdom Metazoa; phylum Chordata; class Amphibia; order Caudata; family Salamandridae; genus Pleurodeles; species Pleurodeles waltl. The sequence continues at coordinate 1,203,066,239 of NC_090445.1, read as the reverse complement.
ATTTATGGGGGACCTTTCTAGCTGGAAATTCACCCATTTTCTCAGGCTCCCCTTGTCTGCTGGAGCCCCCACTGTCTCTTCTTGGTCGTTTCTTTCTTGTCATCGTTGGCCTCTCTCCTTCAGCATTCGGCCGTCAGGTGCACTCCCTCACCACAGTTGGCACATGCATGTCTGAATTTGCATGCTGAGCCCCAGTTGCATTCATTTGTCTCATACTTCCAGCATATTGCTGTGTCCCCTTACTCTGAACTGCCCCTATGCAACGTGTGTATGGTCTAGCCCTGGAGAAGCCCCTGCTCTTTTCCAGTTTCCATTTGAAAGCTGACTGCCAACATGACTGCTCCCCCCAGACCATACCTTCGCCTCTCTTGCTAGCAACACTTTGTGCATGTAACCTGCAACATCCTCTTCGTCCCAAGTCATATTCAAGTATGTTTGCGTCTTCAGCTGAAAACCTTTATGATATTTCAACTAAGCAATCCAACATGAACTGCCTGTGTGCCTCAGTGATTTTGGCTTCGTACAGCTAAAAATCCTGGGCATAGTGAGGAAATTTCTTAACTATGATTCACTCCACCATGATTCTCAAAGCGTCAATCAAATTATCGAAGTTCCTCTCATTTCTAACCCTTCGCCTTTCTTTCCTGTCCTCTTCTTTCTTATCCACTGCCTCCAGATCTAGTCCCTCCATTTGTATCTCCAACAAGAAGAAAGTATCAATTAACTTCCTGCACCATATTCTCTCCTTAACTGCTAGCGGGATCATATGGGTGAGCCCCATGGCCCTTGTTAATAAGGAAGGCTAGCCTGGTGAGGGATTGCCTTATGCCTCCGCTGGTTGCCCCACCAGTGCTGGGTGTGTTGCTTTATGCCCTATGCCATTACCCAGCGAATTCTTCCATGCCTTTAATAAGGACCCACCTGCTGTGCTTCCTGCTGTCCCTGTTGCTGGCTCCCTTTGACCTTCTGGCATACCGTAAGTTAAAGTAGGTGCTCTCTGTGCCAGCCTTTACTTGGACATTGGACTCAGATTCCACGATCCCTGGTTCTACCCTTCTCCTGCCCACCCTGTTTATCCAGGCCTGGCCTAGTGGCTGCGCTGCTGATGGGGAATTGTTGCCTTAGTCTGCATGTGATCTCCCTTGCAGCACATGGCCTTGGCCCACAAACAGAACTGGTGTAAACAATCAGAAGTATTTCTGCACAATTGTGCTGAATTGCTCACCATTTGTGCTTTTGCTGCCACTGCACTCGACTGCTGTGCTCTTAGATTCTGGTGTAACTTGTTCTGCTTTCCTCGCACTTTTCCTGATGGTCCACTACCTCCTCTTTGGTTCTTCCCTTATGTCTAGTTCTTCGCTAATTTCCTCTGTTGTTTCTGTTTTGCCTCCATCAGCGAGCCTGACTTCTTGTGCTGATCCCCTGGAATTGCTATGCACTCACTCCTGAGTCTCTTTATCAGCCACTCCTTCTGATGTTTGGTTACTGCAGTCCTGGTCCTGCCATTCTCAGCATTGCCTCCATTTTGCTCGCCTGAGTCTGCTCTTCGATGCCCGTTCTTCCCACACCAAGCATGCGGACTCCTCCATGCGCTGTGCAATGTGGCTCATGTGGGCATATTGTCAGCAAATTGGGACAATGTTGTTGATAGGCTGTTCTCAGTCATCCCTTTGTAATCCTTGATATTATAGCAGTGATGTGGGCGGCTGGGTCGGTGCTGGCAGGGATGAACTTGCTGGCTCTAGACTGCCCTCTCCAAAGGTAAAGCCTTCGCTCTGAGGCTGGGTTGTGTTGCCTTGCAGGCTGTCCCTGCCGGTGAGTGGCTTCAGGAGTCTGGGAGACCACAGACTTGACCCGCATCGGCTGCTCCTTGTGTCCCCAGGGGGCCTAGTAATTGGTTTGCAGCTGCAACCTGGGAATGAGTTGCATCACAGGTGAAATCAACAGCTGTCCCTGACTTTAGCGGAACTTGCTGAGGGCAGGGTGTTGGTCACCATACTTTGCTGGGGGCATGATATTCTTCTTGTCCCTGCCGCTCTGCAAACGCTGGTCGTCTGAACTCTGTGGTTGGGTTGCATTCCCGATGAGGATCAGCTGTCCCTGGCCATGTCTGGTTCTTGGGGGTGGCACCTGAAATCGTGAGAAGATGCAAAGTTGTGCCATATCGTGTGAGGGTCATGCTGTCCTCTCCGCTTTTGCCGCACAGCAACTCTTGCCACTTGCCTCACTGGTTCTGTTCCCTGTCTTCTTCACGTTTCAGGGGTTCGCTTATATTGGGGTCACCACTTCCGTCCATTGGTCACTTTGAAAATCACCCTCCCCTGGCCGAAAGTTTCATTTAAATTTGGTGCCCTTGTCTTGGCTGAAAAGTTGTGCCATTTGTTCAACTTTGGCGTCCTTGCCTTGTTTTCAGCTGGGGGGCGTGGAGATAGTCCTGCTATATTGTGATCCCCTCCCTTCCTTTCTGTTTTACCCAGACCCTCAGCTGGGTTTACACTCCTGTCCCTTCATGTTCACTTTGAGGGCAGGCCCTGCCATAAACAGCAACGGCAGCACATTAAAAATGATTAGAAGCAATGGAACTGAATCACTGCTCCAAGGTAGAGGGATGTTGCTACTTGTAGTACGTTAATGCAGAGAGCTCTATAAAGCCCTCTGAAGACTGGTGCCCTGGGCTTCGGTCCAGCTTCCCTGTGCCAAAAGCCAGCCCAGATCAATACAGTACATGTTGTGGAAGAAAGGGTGCCTTCTTCAGAGGTCTGCTGAGCCTTGATCCATGGATTTCCACAATACCCAAGAGCTGTGTTTGATCTGTGCCTTAGTGCAATGAATGGTTAATGGTCAGTAAACATGGCAGTGCTGCTGTTATTCACCGGTGCCCAGGGTCTAAAGTATTTTAAATACATAGCCCAATTTCTCTCATCCTATACTCGACTCTCCAATTATGTTGAGCAGTTAAAAGTCAGGAGATGGTAGTAAGCCTGGAACTCCAACACCGCAAGTCACATGCAATGAATTCGGTGACAAGTCCGATTTACTGGGCCTGACATAGCAGGGTACCCCGTCTATCAAACCATTAGTCCATCTGTTTTGAGTGAGGTGCACCGTCAGGTCTCCCATGGCAGTACCCTGGTGGCTCTGCCGTTATAAAGCTTACATTGCAGGCCTGATGGAGTATGAGCCATACATTTAAGAACATCAGACCATTCACCCTATTTAGATTGGACGCCTGATGTTTTTTTTCTGTTCTGTACGCCAGGGGAAACCTGGCATCCCGAACAGAAAATAAATAATTGTAACGCCCCAGACCCTGGGAGAAAACTCCCAGGGCACCAGGGTCATTAGTATTTTATTTTTTAGAAACAAACTCCAGACTTGGGAGTTTATTTCTCATAAACAAAAATAGTTTGGCGAGTGGTCACCTGAAACAAGGTGGCAACTCACCAAATTTTTGATGCCTTCACAGGAGTTGCCATGGCATGGCTCCGATGAAGTAACAGTCATCACTGCAGGGCTAATGGTGATTTCGCAATATGGTGGATGAGTAGTTTGCCAGAGCATGGACTTAATGTCCTCCACCACCCTGACAGATGGTGGACCGTCCACCTAACCTTAGATCAGGTTCTCTATCTTTTAAAGAGAATATTTTTATATACATATAAGACATATACAACAAATAAATTTATTAGCAACAAAATAGAACATTCTGGTACCTTTTAGGGGCGAGATAACACTATATATATATATATATATATATATATATATATATATATATATATATATATATATATATATATATATATATATATATATATATATATATATATATGGCACATAGACAGTACAGCGATTTGCTCCAATGATCATTGGGGCATATGGACAAAATCCCCATTAGGGAAGGCCTGGGAGGTCTCAGCTGTCTTTGGAATCACTCTAGGCTCTGGTCTTTGCTTGCAGCGTCTGTTTAAACTAACTTAAGCATCCAGATTCGAAGTTACAATTTATCAAGTGTACTTCATCCTGTTACTCTAGTGTCTCAGTTGCAATAAGTGAAAGGGGAAGAACGTAGCAGTTTGATTGAGCCTAGACAGTAGACAATCTGTCAAAAATGTCATGAAGCACAAACCTGGTTTACACAGCCAAAAAGGTACCACTCAAAAAATAATTGAGAGTCACATAGGCAGAATTATAGTTTTGGGGTGCCAATGAACAAGTTCAAAGTAAAATTTCCAATATCTTGATATCAGGTATCCATGGTTGTGGTGGATGGTGAGAAGGAGGACACTAGTCACAGTTCAAAGGTAGACCAGTTACTGCTCTCACTGGTCTATGTACAGCAGGACTACTACTGCTGTAAAAGGGCCAGCACCGATAACTGGTCTCCATAATGTCCCAGATTTTTGTAGCTCATATCTTATGACTATCTGGTCACGGTTACATTTTTTGATTAGGTGACACATTCATTGGCCCTTAGGTATACACAATGTTCACACCATTTTCCAGTAAAAACTATGATTTCAAATGCAAGTTCAGTGACATCTTAAATAGCTAAGTCTGCGGAACATGGGTTAGAAAGCTTGATGACTTGATTATAGACTGAGGGCCTTAACCAAAATGAAACGACTAAGTCCTAGGATGAAAAGGAAAAAAGGAACTTCTCTTTAAGACCAGAAAAGACAGTGATATGGGCTCTCACAAAATTAAGGCTACTACTAAGTGGGCCAAGTTGATGTGTACACGCCACACTCCCAGTCCAGGAATGTCATGCGATGGGCTCAATCCTCTTGCAAAGCAGATGTTTCTAGTTTTCATTGGCATTCAGCAAATGCATATAAATACTGGGGTAAACCAAAAAGGAGTTATGTTCTAAAAATGCATAGGGACTGAACCCTATATAATGTGTAGGGGTTGAACTCTATACTTGGTGAGGGGCAAATGGTGATATAGTGGATTGTGCTGAGGCCTAAATCTCTAGTGAGAAAGGGACCTAAATCTAGCACTTGGAGGAACTTCTATTTCTGTTAACGTCTGTGCTTGCAAATTCTCGCTTCAGTGATAGCACACAAATCTTTATTTGGACATTCTAGGACACTTAGAAGGCAGGAAGGAGACAGTCCATTCAGCAGAACAATTCACAGTAGACCGAGGTGCCCTCAGGGGGCTTCCTGTGCTCCCTGCATGATTTTTTCACATCCTACAGTAGCACAGATAAGTAGAAATGCTGGCCCCGCAGATTTTGGGAACGTATTAAATGACTGATAATATTTCGATCAAATGTGATCATATAGAATCTTACACAGATTCTTCAGCAAGCTGACTGAATGCTCCAACTCGAAGCCCCCTCATATGCATCCAAAACAATTTCAACTGAGGAGTGCAGGTTGGGTAGGCTCTTAATAAATGCCAAAACCTGCTGAGGAGTGCTCTCTTCAGTCTTTGATGATGGAGTCCACTGAGATGCAGGAATACCAACCATTTTTATCGACCTTCTCTTTGTTTTGATACATTGGAGCCTATCAACATCTGTACCAACCTCAGAATGAAACCACACCAGCCTTTATACTACAGGGTGTCTCTGGGTTAACAAGTGGAGGCTTTTTGGAGGGCTTTTGTTGGCACAAACCACTGTATTTCCTGAAATATACAATTTAGACACTGATTTGTTACAATTACTATGTGGGCAATCTTTAACACAAGTGCTTTACTGCAGAGCTTGGTGGAGTGCTGAGGTCCTGCTTCTTTTAATTCTGTCTGCATCTTATATCTGTATGGATTTAGGTACAAGGCAATTGCATAGTGGTGGGCGGGTAATTTCAGGGAACAGAGCAGTGAACTTTCAGGATGATGAGGGGACACTGAAAAGGCCATGCTTCTCCAACAAGTAGCTTGTGAGCTACCTGTAGCTCTCCAGCTACCTGGGACTACCTCTCCCATGTGCAGCCTAGCCTACTAAATTAGAAGCTTTTGTTTTGCTGAATTACTATATGTACATCAAAATTGAAAAGTGTGTATTTTATATGAAAGATGTGTATTTTCAGAACCCATAATTTCCAAAATATACTTAAAGCTGATAATTAAAAGATAAATCATGCAGCACTGAGAGACTAATTATTTTTAATATTGTTACCTTGGTGCCAGGAGCCATGGCAGCTTTAGCTGCTATATATGACCCATGTAAAACCATTCCAAATTGACAAAGCCTGTTTTACATTACTGCTGGCAATCCGGCAATAAAGTGATCACAGCCGGTAATCTTGCACAGGGTGGCCACTAATATAATCTTGTCTGATATGTTCAACATTAATAATATTAGTAGCTCTGGATGGTTTTCATTAAACATAAGTAGCTCTTGTTAGTAAAAAGGTTGGAGACCTCTGGGATAGGCTCTATCCCAGAGCGAGTTTTAATGACAGTTGTTTGAGTCTGCCTCTACACATTTTAAGCTATGTTAGCCACAGGTGCATTTTCCTGGTTACTAATACCAATCCAGGACAGGAAATCATAGACAATGTTGCGAATGTATAACTTAAAAAGATGTTTTCTTTAAGGTGGCCCAAGAATCATCCACTCTGCCATAATGGTTTCTCAGGTGCCCCATCTGCTTTCTGTTATCTTCTCCTCAACTCCTCTGGGCTTACTGATCACCTAGTCTTCTGCTTTATTTCAGTGAAAATACTGCAATGCTCATTCTGATCTTGAAATGGTGCGGTGTCCCTACTAGGGCCCCATAAATATTAAGAAACAATCATCACCAGGTCCCTTTCACTGTTCTGTTCTTTATTCAAGCAGCCTCCTTCTACTCCTCATACTGCCATCTAAAATATACATCAAGTACTTCAAGTGCTAGCTGATAAAAGTGGCAGACATGCCTCACCACATTCTTTTCTGGAAACTGAACCCAATCTAGCCAACAAGATGTCTCCCTCTCCTCGATGACCAAGAGCCCCAAAGGCAGCCCAGAATATTTACCGCCTTTTTGGGGATCCTAGACAATGCAGCCGGTACATTAATTAGATTACTTGGGCAGAACGTTAGTGCATGAGATACTTTTAGAAACATTAAGGGGCTCTTTCTCTGATCTCGAGTAAGTGGACCGAAGGGTGAGAAAGCGGGATGTATGGCTATTCCTACTGGATCATACAATTTCAGAGTCATCCCCTTTAACACTGGGTCTCTGGGTGGTTAAACTAGCAAAACACATAGTAGGGGATGGTCAATAAAATAGCATTTGTGTAAAGGTTTTCTAGCAACTCAATCTACATTCTGCAGAGGAGCCATCTTGCCTTATAACAATTCCAAATGAAATTACCTTTAACCGCTGCATCTCATGAAGTTCAAATTTAGGACTTGGTATTGGAAGGCATTGAAAAACAAATGAGGCTTAGAAGAATGTTAATCTTCACTACACTTATACTTGTCCTTTGTGAGATAAAATGTGCTTTTCACCTTGCAATATCACTTTTTGTGCTGAGCGTTGGACAATTTGTAGCCTATAACCCTTCCAGGTAATCTGCACTGGCAAGACATGTATAAGTCTTGCTGCCCACAGTCTCACTGCAATGTCTGCATTCTATCCAAGGGTGCAGAAATGTTCAAAATTGCAAAACACCTTTGTACCCACTGACTTTACATTTACCTACCAACACCTGACCAGTATTCAATTTTTCATTTGCAGTCTGAGGCACACAATAACAAGATATGGCTGCAAAAACAACTAGCTCACTATGTCAAATGCCTTTTCTCAGCAATTATAGCTCCAGAAACACTGTGCAAATCTAGTTTTACAGAATGCAGATATAGTAAAGTTATAAGTGGAATTTCATAAAAATAGTACAAAGCTAGGTGCTTCGTAATAGAAACCTAGATGCTGAATGTGCAGTTAAAGTGACAATCTAGGAGCATGATTTATCGTCATTGTTAAGACAGTGATATGCAGGCCGAGCATATCCAGGGCTTCTTTAGAGCAACTGGGTCAAAGTTAAAGTTTAGATGAGGGCAGACATGAAAGATGCACTAGAAACCTCAACCCTGCAGTTCAGGTTGACAGCTCTGATGTCATGTGTAGGAAACTGGCACTGAGTTGAAGGGAATAATGTCTACTGGTGCTGCTTGGGCAGAAACATCTTTGTGTTTAGCAAGTCCAGGTCTAGAGATCGTGGGGGAACAGAATATGTTATGGGATTTGTTATCTCTGACAATGTTCGTGTGTAGTGTGCTGTAATATTTGGGGAGAAATGCACCTAAACATTTGGGTTAATGTATATAATGCTGTTAAGTAGTAGGCTTATGGCAATGGGACAGAGAAGAGTATAGTTTTAAGATGTTTGTGTCGTTTAATGGAGTTGATACAGTTTCAGGTTGCTATCAAGCCTATGTGGCACAAAGCTCTCTTTGATTGTACTTTGGTGGCCATAATACAATTACACAAGAACAGTGTAGGTATTGATCTTGAAAAGCAGGTTGAATATGAGACAACTGCAAAAGATAGCATATAAATGAATACAGATAAGAAAAGGCAGTAGTAAAAGGTGTGCATCAGTATAACTTCACATTTGACAGCACAATGAGGAAACATCACTCTTGGTTTGATATCAGCAAGAGTATGTAAAGTATTTAAGAGCACAAATCACCTTTATGTGTATTATCACAATTAGATGTACAAATTTGCCTCTGGTGCAAAATACACAATATTTTATTATCACATGTACAAATTTGCCTTTAGTTCAACGTAAGTAACATTTTGATAGCACACTGAAGATCAAAATCATATTAAGGTACAAAACCAACCAAGCTAAAACATTAGCAGTAGTTTCAGCAAGTAAACATTTTAGTGTGCACAAATCAAAATTAGGCACAAAACCGATTTAGGTGCAAATTCATGAGGTATGTGGAGACAAAGTCAGGTGAAAAGCATATTTAGGATCATACCTCACTGTTAGGGGCAAAATCGCACATTGTCCAAAATATGCAGGGGCATGATATTTAGATGCCACGAACAGATGTACACTGGGTAAGTGACATTTTCTGTTCGGTGGCATGTGTAGCTGTAGATACCCATGCTATGCACAGACTACAAAGCAGTAATCCTCCCCTAAGCGGTGGTCAGCCTGTAGGAGTTGAAGTTGTCTGAAATAATGTTCTTAGTACAGCCTGTCCTACTGTGGCTTGTTGTGTTGCTAACACATCTACACAGTAATGCTTAGTAAAAGTATGAGGTGTGGACCAAGTGGCTGCCTTACAAATTTCTGTCATTGGTATGTTTCCCAGAAATGCGATTGTTGCTCCCTTTTTTTCTAGTGGAGTGTGCCTTTGGCATAATGAGCGGTTGTCTTTTAGCTTTCAGGTAACACGTTTGTATACATTTCACTATCCATCTGGCTATGCCTTGTTTGGATATAGGATTACCAGTATGTTTTTTTTGGAATGCGACGAACAACTGTTTAGTTTTACGAAATGATTTTGTTCTGTCGATGTAATACATTAGAGCTCTTTTAATATCTTATGTATGCAGTGCTCTTTCTGCCACTGAGTCTGGCTGTGGGAAGAAGACTGGGATTTCCACTGTTTGGTTTAAATGAAATGTTGAGATTACTTTTGGTAGAAATGTAGGGTTTGTGCGGAGTACAACTTTATGTTTGTGTACCTGTATAAAGGGTTCTTCAATAGTGAATGCTTGTATTTCACTAACTCTTTGTAATGAAGTGATTGCCACTAGAAATGCTACTTTCCAAGTTAAGAATTGAATCTGACAAGAGTGCATGGGTTCAAATGGTGGACCCATGAGTCGTGTAAGTACAGTGTTATGATTCCATGAGGGTGCTGGTGGAGCTCTTGGAGGTATGATTCGTTTTAGGCCCTCCATGAAGGCTTTAATGACTGGTACCATAAATAGGGATTTGGTCTGTTTATTTTGCAAATAAGCAGAAATTGCTGTGAGATGTATTTTGATGGATGAAAAAGCTAGATTTGCTTTTTGTAGGTGGAGTAAATAACCTACAATGTTTTGTATGATCGCATCCAAAGGTGTTATGTGTTTTGCTTGACAGTAGAAAACTTATCTTTTCCATTTGTTAGCATAACACTGCCTGGTGGTAGGTTTTCTTGCCTGTTTAATGACTTCCATACACTCTGGTGGAAGATTTAGGTAGCCAAACTCCAAGATTTCAGGAGCCGGATTGCTAGATTGAGCATCGCTGGATTGGGGTGTCTGATCTGCGGTTTGTGTTGCATCAGCAGATCTGGCCTGTTTTGGAGTTTGACGTGTGGTACTATTGACAGGTCTAGCAGTGTGGTGTACCATGGTTGGCGTGCCCACGTTGGTGCTATAAGTATGAGTTTGAGTTTGTTTTGACGCAGTTTGTTGACCAAAAATGGGAGAGGGGGAAAAGCGTAAGCAAATATCCCTGACCAGTTAATCCATAGAGCATTGCCCTTGGACTGAGGGTGTTGGACGCAAAGTTTTGGCATTTTGCGTTGTGGTTGGTGGCGAACAGATCTATGTCTGGTGTTCCCCACTGACGAAAGTATTTGTGGAGTACCTGGGGGTGAATTTCCCCCTCATGAGTTTGCTGGTGATCTCGACTGAGGTTGTCTGCTAACTCATTGTGAATCCCTGGAATGTATTGAGCTATCAGGTGAATGTTGTCGTGAATTGCCCAATGCCAATTTGTTGTGCTAGGAGGCAAAGTTGTGACGAGTGAGTTCCTCCTTGTTTGTTTAAGTAGTACATTGTTGTCATATTGTCTGTTCTGACAAGAATGTGTTTGTGAGCAAGAAGAGGTTAAAAGGCTCTTAGTGCTAGAGAGACTGCTAGCAGTTCTAAGTGATTTATGTGTAGCTGCTTCGGTTCGCTGTCCCATTGTCCCTGAATATTGTGATTGTTAAGGTGTGGTCCCCATCCAATCATTGATGCATCTGTTGTGAAAATGGAGTGAGGCACAGGGTCTTGAAAAGGAAGCCCTTTGTTTAAATTTGTGGGATTCCACCACTGAAGCGAATAGTGTGTTTGGCAGTCTATCAACACTAGGGGGGTCATTCTGACCCCGGCGGGCGGCGGTCGCCGCCCGCCTGACGGGAACCGCCATTTGGCCGCTGCGCGGTCAAAAGACCGCTGGGGCCATTCCGACCTTCCCGCTGGGCCGGCGGGCGCTAACATTGTTAGCGCCCGCCGGCCCAGCGGGAAGGCGGCCTGCAACACTGAAGCTGGCTCCGAATGGAGCTGGCGGTGTTGCAGGTGTGCGACGGGTGCAGTTGCACCCGTCGCGCTTTTAACTGTCTGCTAGGCAGACAGTGAAAAGCAGGCTGGGGCCCTGTTAGGGGACCCCTGCACTGCCCATGCTAGTGGCATGGGCAGTGCAGGTGCCCCCAGGGGCCCCAGGACACCCGTTCCCGCCAGCCTCTTCCTGGCGGTGTAAACCGCCAGAAACAGGCTGGCGGGAAGGAGGTCAGAATCCCCATGGTGGCGCTGCTTGCAGCGCCGCCATGGCGGATTCGCCCAGCCGGGGGAAAACCGGCGGGAAACCGCCGGCCCCGGTTTTCTGAGCGGGCAAGGAAGCACCGCCAGCCTGTTGGCGGTGCTTCCGTCGTTCGCGGCCCTGGCGGTCATAGACCGCCAGGGTCGGAATGACCCCTTAGATCTTGGAGATGACCCTGTGCCTGCGACCATTGTTTTGCAAGGCACTGTTGTATGGGCCGCATGTGTAACCGTGCGTTTGGGACAATTGCTATGCATGATGCCATCATGCCTAGGAGTTTCATGACAAAACGGACAGTGTAGTGCGGATATGGCTGGATTTTTGGCAACATGGTGTGGAACGGTGGCACTCTTTGTGGGCTTGGACTTGCAAGAGCCTTTTGAGTGTTGAGTGTAGCTCCTAAGTACTGCTGAATTTGCGATGGTTGCATGTGTGATTTTTGGTAATTTATTGAGAACCCTAGTGTGTGTAGGGTATCTATTACATAACGTGTGTGATGTTGACACTGAGTGTTGGCTCTTATTAGCCAATCATCGAGATATGGGAAAACATGCATATGTTGTCTCCTTATGTATGCTGCTACTATGACAAGGCATCTTGTAAAGACTCTTGGGGCTGTTGTTATCCCGTAATTGTAATATCTTGAATTGGTAATGTTTTCTTTGTATAACAAACCTGAGGTATTTTCTGTGAGCTGGATGGATGGGTATGTGAAAATACACATCTTTTAAATCCAGTGTTGACATAAATTCTCCCTGTTGCTGCAATGGGACTCCATCTTGTAGTGTCACCATGTGAAAGTGATCGGATGTAGAGGATGTAGAGGTTGAGAGTCCTGAGATCTAACATTGGCCTTAGTGTTTTGTCTTTCTTGGGAATAAGGAAGCACAGGGAGTAAACCCCTGTTCATTTTTGATGATGTGGCACTAGTTCTATGGCTTGTTTGAGCAATAGTGCCTGTACCTCTGTAACATTGCAAGATATTGCGATGAAAGTTTGTGGGCTTTTGGGGGAATGTCTGGAGGAAATTGGATGAACTCTATGCAGTAACCATGTTGCATAATGGATAGTACCCATGTGTCTGTTGTGATGTCTGACCATTGCTCGTGGAACATTTTCAGTCTTCCTCCCACAGGGGAAGTGCGTTGAGTGAAGCTGATGACAAAGTCACTGTTTGTTGTTAGTGGCTTGCTTTGAGGATTGGAATTTTCCCCTAGACTTGGGAAATTATCCTCTGTAGGATCCCCAAAATCCCCCACTTTGATATTGTGTTTGGTATGAGGGCTTGGATTGTGAGGTGGATGGCTCAGAGGGCTGTGGCCTGAAGCCTCCCCTATATTGCGGCTTCCGAAATGTGCCTCTGTATTGGGATAAATACAGCGCTCCCATCGCTTTAGCAGTGTCAACATCTTTTTTCATTTTATCTATGGCTTTGTCCACCTGGGTGCCGAATAATTGCTGTCGGTTAAAAGGCATGTTGAGGACAGCCTGTTGGATTTCAGGTTTGAAGCCTGATGATCTGAGCCATGCATGTCGCCTAATGGTGACACCCGTATTTATAGTCCTTGCGGCTGTATCAGCTGAGTCTAGCGCTGATCTTATCTGGTTGTTTGTTATCGTCTGTCCTTCCTCTACCTGCTGAGCTCTCTTTTGGTGTTCCTTGGGGAGATGTTGAATAATGTCCTTCATCTCATCCCAATGAGCCCTATCGTATCTAGCAAGGAGGGCCTGTGAATTAGCTAGGCGCCACTGATTGGCTGCTTGTGACGCCACCCTTTTCCCTGCAGCATCACATTTTTTGCTTTCCTTATCTGCAGGGGGTGCATCTCCAGAGGACTGCGAGTTAGCTCTTTTCCTCGCTGCGCTGACCACTACTGAGTCGGGGGGCAGCTGTTGTGTGATATACACCGGGTCTGAGGGTGGTGGTTTGTATTTTTTTTTCTACCCTTGGGTAGATAGCTCTTCCTTTAACCGTCTCCTGGAATATCGGCTGGGCATGTTTGAGCATACCTGGGAGCATGGGTAGGCTTTGGTATGTGGCGTGTGTTGAGGACAATGTATTGAATAGAAAGTCGTCCTCTAGTGGTTCTGTGTGCATGCTTACCTTGTGGAAAGCTGCTGCCCTAGCTAAAACTTGTGTATAAGAGGTGCTATCCTCAGGTGGAGAGGGCTTAGATGGGTAGCACTCTGGGCTGTTGTCTGATACAGGGTCATCATAAAGATCCCATGGATCTGTGTCCTGATGTGACTGCATAGTGTGAGTAGGAGACTGTGCAGTGGGTGTAGCAGGTGGAGAGACAGTTCGTTGAGGAGAGTGAGGAGGAGACTGGTGAGGAGAAAACTGGCGAGGTGGAGATTTCTCTCTTGGCACTTTAGCCATTGGCTGATCAGTGTCCAAACGTCCATGGAAGGCCAGTTTTCTTTGAATTTTGAGGAGAGGTGCTGTGAGGATCTTGCCAGTGTCCTTGTGGATCTGTATCCTGGCTTGTCTGTCATCGAAATCCTCCATTTGTTGCAACTCTTCCTCAAATCTATGGCTTTCTTTAAGCTGTTTCGAAAGCCCATGCTCCTCTGTGTAGGACTGTGTTTTCGGCTCCGAAGCAGGTTTCTTCGGCACCAAAGGGCCCGGGGTGGTAGTTGGCCTCGGTTCCGAAAGTTACTTTTGGGGTCTCGACTCGATGGGTCGGTGCCGTATGGTTTCAGAGCCTGTGTCTCAACTCGAGTCCGAAGACTTCGAAGCGGGTGTGTCCTTTTTCGGCGCTGAAGGTGTTACTTGGTCACTGGTTGATTTTTTACGGGTGGAGCCATGGCCTTCCTGCAGTGGCGTCCCCGAGGCCTTATGTACTCACATGCTGGCCTGCTGTCGGTGGTCGGTCAACGTCGGATTCGTCGGAATCGGAACCTTGAACGGAGATGGCAGTGTGAATCATCTCCTCTTCTTCCGCGTCGAGGTGTTCGGTGCTCTTGAACGCCATCTGTAACCTTCTCGCACTTTGGTCTTGAAAGGTCTTTTTGGAACAGAAGGATCTGCAGGCTTCACAAGTATCCTCTCGGTGATCTGGAGACAAACACAGATTACAGACCCGATGTTGATCTGTGTAGGGATACTTGGCGTGGCACCGAGGGCAGAATCGGAACGGGGTTTGGTCCATGAGGTTTCGACACTTCTTGCGGTCGTGCCGCCAGTACAGAGGTGTCGATGCTAGATAGGATGCGATCAAGAACAATACTGACGAATATCGATGATTTATAAGTTTTTCCGACTCGAACAACTGGAGTGAAGAGGAACACGTCCGAACACAATGGCGGAAAGAAAACAAGCTAAGATGGAGTCGATGCCCATGCACAATGGAGCCGAAAAGGGGGAGTCACTCGGTCCCGTGACTCGAAAAGACTTCTTCGAAGAAAAACAACTTGTAAGCATGTGTATCTGCAGCTAGACATGCCACCGGACATATATATATATATATATATATATATATATTTTCAAATTCCTTACCTTTTTAAAACATAGTAAATGAGAGAATAAAGATACACTCCTACTTCCACAGCACCCACAATCAGCTATTCAAAGACAAGGCACTGAAGAGGGAGTTAACAGGATCGGACAGCAAGAGCAACAGTTTTAAAGTTGCCCCTTGTGCAGTTTAATGCAAGCAATGGAGTGGAGGTAGAAGGATACACTTAAGATGCCAAAACACTGATAAACAAATACCCCACTGGGCTGAGCCACGATGTGATGACTAAGGTGGTCAAGAATTCCTTCCCTGTCACCGGTAGCCGGCACCCCCACCACCCCCAGCAAGCACTAGACCCCCCCCTCTGGCCACAGTGCCCCCATAGCCCTCCCTGACACAACACCCCGCCCCTCCTCCTGACACAGCGCTCCCAACTCCCCTGACATAGTGCCCCCTCCCTTCAAACTCCAACCCCCCCCCCACTGACATAGCACCCCCTCCCCTGCATACATGCACAGACACCCACACACACCACGCACACACCCATTCACCTACACTTACATGCACGCATTCACAACATCCATACTCGTATTCACAAATCCATTCATACATGCATGCACTACTCCATTCATACACGCATTCATGCACGTATACTCAGCCCCATCCAAACACGCATACTCACACGCATACACACTGACTTACAGGCATGCATACACAATGACATACAGACACACATACAACCACGCACACACACATTCATAGACATTCAGTCACATACACACACGCATACACACATTCACACACACACACACACAAACGGACACCACACACTCACAAATGCACCACTACACACACCCCACTCTGACACCCTCCCTCCCCTGTCGGACGGTCACCTTACCTGGTCCAGGGAGAAGGTAGTCTGTCAGGGAACGGGATGGGGCGCTTCCACCGCCAGCAGCGCCCTACCAGCAAGACAGCGTGAGGCCATATTATGGCCCATAACATGGCGGGCAGTGTCCTACTGGTGGGGCAGGACTGGTGGTGGAACCGTCAGAGCGCCTCCGCCTGCCAGCACGACTACTGCCAGATTTCCACCCAAAGTGTGGTGGAAATCCAGCAGTACCCATGATATGGCGAGCAGGAGACCGCCAGCACTGGCGATCTCCTGGCCCCCGTGGCTTTGGATGTCTTTAAAGAAGTCTGCCAAAGTTATAATGAGGTCCTAAGTCTCAAGCCAATAACTGAACAGGGGTAGGTCAAATAAAAAGCCAAGGGTTATCAAAGGGGACGGCCCAAAGTACACTTTATGTAGATGGCATTCACTAAAGTCTATTATCTTAGATAAAATGTCTCTCAATCAAATTCTTTAGTGGGACAAACTGTTGGACAGGCCTATGCCCTGGGATTGAGACAGTGTAAGCAGAGGCTGGGTATACTAACCCAAGGTGTTTCAAAACAGTTTTAGTGAACAGCAGAGTTCTTTCAAGCAGAACCCAGCTGGGAGAGAACCCATAAAACTATTGATGGAAGGCCCCCTTTGACATACAGAGAAAAGCAATTGCATAGAAGTACATATTATCTTGCACAGAACTGTACTGGTACAGGATATGATTAAAAAAATATATATTTTAGGACTATCAGTGTCAATTTTTACAACTTTTTCCCTAAATCGCCTTTTGGGGACCTGTGTTTCAAAAAGGGTGTTTATGTTTTTTGCTCAGCTCTACTCCTGGAGAAAGGCGGGGGTGCTGCAGTCTTAAACACACATTGCTCACCAGAAACACATGCTAGCAGCAGAACTCTAACAAGCATTTCAAAGGGAAACCTGCATAATCTAGTGTTTATCCAAATATTTTTCATGTAAATTTACCTTTTCTCTATTTATTAAAATACAACTGTATTTACACAAAGCTATTACATTTAGACTTTTTGTGTCTGAAAATTGTTAGAATACTTACATATTGCTATTTGATAGTGGCAAACAACAATAGTAAATAACTAAAGAATGATGGTGCACTGCACTGTAAAACAATATAAATTGTTTTCTTTGCAAATAACCTAGAGGAGTCCATACCTATCGATACATTTTAATACTTCTACTAGGAATTTGGAGTTTTTAGGTTGCTTCGCCTTTGTTCACATATTTATATGCACTACTGAATATGTTCATGGCTTGATAAGTGAGTGACTAACATACTGAGTGAACTAAAGAACAGAACAATATGCAGTTTGACACCTATTCAGGACAGATTCACTAATTTCGTTTCAAAATCACTGCTCAATTGCAAATCTACCCTTGACTTAAGCGAAAGCATAACATTGCAGTAGGTCAGCGCACCCAATCATTTTCAATATGAGCAGTGCCACCGGATTTATGGGATTCTGGAGCTTGGACGTTTTCTGCATAGTTATGTATTTGTCGCATTTGCCACATAATCCATCATCTGCTGCATAATTTGCAGATTTTAGAATTTTTTTTGTTTTTGTTTTGCCAAATGGAGAGAAGAATGATGCTCTGCAGCAGAAGGCACTTCACAAAGGTGGACTATTCCTTTTTTAGTTACATATTGCTGCATTTGGGTGTGGAACTAGTACTAATAAGATGAAACCTTTGTCCAGACAGTGCAAATGTGTAAAAATTATAAAACAAATTAAGTAATACTATCACAAAATATAGTGCTTTATGCCACATAATTTGCATTTTCTTGCCACAAAATTTAGTAAACCATGCCACATAATTTAGTCCTGACGCATCATTCCAGTGGTCCTGCTTATGCCTATTGAGTTACATAGAATGTTTGAATTCCTATCTTTACATGTAGATGTTAGCATTGTGAAAATTATAGGTTTCTTTTGTAGGAACCCGTTATATAGCACATGCTCCAAATTAGACAAATATGTTGGGTGGCTGAGTGTGTGAAAAATCTTTTGTAGCCCTAAAATATAAGTAAACCATATCTATGTTCACGCAGACTACAAATTAGCACTGCTTTTCCATGGTGACATATTCATACATAGAAGGCAAGTTGCAGAGAAAATCAGCTTCCTATGATGCACTTTCAAATTTAAACTTGTATTAAAACTGTCAATTATTTAACAAAGTTACAGTTTGCATAGCCTCACATCTGTGTTTGTTGGCATTCCCCTTGTCAGGGACAAAACATTCAAACAAAACGGGAGGGGCTATTGGTGAGTGCCAGAACCAAACGCAGTAAACTCCAAAATCGCCTGCAACGCATTCAAAACGCCTCGGCCCGCCTCATCCTCGACATACCCCGCAGCAGCCACATCTCCGCACACCTGAGACACCTGCACTGGCTCCCAGTCAGCAAAAGGATCACCTTCCGACTTCTCACCCACGCACACAAAGCCCTCCACGACAAGGGACCGGAATACCTCAACAGACGCCTCAGCTTCTACGTCCCCACCCGCCTCCTCCGCTCCTCTGGCCTCGCACTCGCTGCTGTCCCTCGCATCCGCCGCTCCACGGCGGGTGGGAGATCTTTCTCCTTCCTGGCGGCCAAGACCTGGAACTCCCTCCCCACCAGCCTCAGGACCACCCAGGACCACTCCGCTTTCCGGAGACTCCTAAAGACCTGGCTGTTCGAGCAGCGATAACCCCCCCTTTTTCCCCTAGCGCCTTGAGACCCGCACGGGTGAGTAGCGCTCTTTATAAATGTTAATGAGTAACCCATTAATTTTAAAAATGTAATCACATTCAGAAAGTATGGTATTTCCTGTAATTTCACATTACTATTATCAATTTGTATTAGCTAGTGACAATAACATGCTTTTATAAAATGTAAAGTTATATGTAAAGTCAGAAATAAGAGTTGTTACTCTTATCCAATTTATGGTACTCGTTTTACTGAACTAGGAGAGTTCGTAGATTTGGGCCCAGATTTATGAAGATGTTATGCAACAGAGTGTAGCAGCCATTTTAGATGCACGGCGTTGCATTGCGTGAGAGGGAGAAAGCAAGAAAGCACCTAATTTACTAAAACATGGCACTCTCCTGATTTCTTCTCATCACTGGCGTACAATGAGGCTGCCTAGAGCCACACACACCATACAGCAAAGGTGTATTTGTGGTGTCTAGCATAGGTTTTATACAGGAAGGGTACTCTTTCAGTACAAAATACTATGCCTAGACAAACTTTTAAACTTTTCCTACTTTGAATGTGTGCTGCACTGTAAAGGTTTGGAGAAATAAAAGCATTTTAAAAATTATAAAAGCATTATGCCTAACTCGCAGATTTTCGGTGCAAAATCTTATCTACCATATTTAGTAGATAGGGTTTAGATCAAAAGCCATGGATGATTGCATGCGAATATCCATGTACTACTACCCATGGAACACTCCCTTGGCATATTACAAAGTAATATAAAACGCTGCTTTGTGTTACTTTCAGACAACTTTCCAGCGTAAATCATGTTTTGCGACGGACAGTAAATTCTATATTAACAATTGTGATGCAAACCAAGTGCAAAATGTTAGCAAATCTGCTTCATGTCTTTCAAAAGCAGTGTCCCCAGTTTACAAAAAAACATCCTCACCAGATGCTAGAATCTCCCTCATGTTCATCAAGGAGTTCTGAGAACAGACATCATTTGTGACCGTACCATTTTTCATTCCCTGAAAAATGCTTTATGTATGCTTTTTTTTTTTTTATCTTTTGTTTCTGTTTGTGCCAAGGTGGTGTACTGCTCAGTGCAACCTTTGGTATTGGTAATGTATTTACAAATGCTAGCCAATGAAAAAGCTAGCACCCGATGTCAACAGCAGAAAATACAAATGTGGCATGAACTGCTCAAATCATGAATTTATATGGACAGGTTTCCCCTTCAGGTGTTGTCTTTTTGAAGTTGCAAATCACAGTCAAACACAGTAACTACATAACTGTGTCAGAATAAATGTAAATAGCACTGTGATAGGGATTGGATTTTCATAAGATTTATACATATGTTTCAGTCACTTTGGTCTTTGGATTACTCCTACTAATTATTTATTAGGTACCTTTAAACACGCATTAATGTTTCCTATCATTAACCAGAACCTAAAATCCCAAAATAAAATAACATTCAAAACAAGCATTTGCAATGCAATGGGTCTCGCATTTTCTTGAGTTAGAGCTATTTGGTTTGTAAATTCATAACTGGACTTTTCTTGCCACATAAATTAGTCAACCCTGCCTGCAAATTAGTGTTCCTTCAAGTGCAACATTAAAAACAAAAATATAATGCAAGCATTAACAAACTTACATTTCAGGCAATCTAATATCAATAAAGCCTTTGTAATAAAGTCTTTGAAAGCTATGTGCTGCTGTTTTGAGTACAATGCTATTTAAAAGTGTCATACAATTAACTTTCACACAAGCAGCGACTTCTGACTGAAGTAAAATTACAAGGAACGACGTGGGAGGGGTGGTGGGGACGGCAGACACGAACAGGAAACTGAGGGACGAGTGGGAGATGGGGAGGACAGCAGTGCGAGCAGATTCAAAGCACCATAACTGCCATGAGCATGTGCGCGAATGAGACACAGACGAAAAAAGTAGTTTACTCACATAAAACTTATCGGCAATCATGCGATAATCCATGTAACAAGGTCAGTCTGCAAGCGGTAGCAAAACCGCCCCAAGGAGGGACAAACGTAAAGAATTTACAAACTCCCTCAAGGGATTTTAGGAAGGCAAGCCTGCGAACCAATAGGCGTGGTTAAAAGCCCACAATACTTACAACAGGTCGGAAACACTTGCACATTCAACTTAAAAATGAGTGTCATTTAGATTAGAACCACATGGTTGAACACTAACCTGTGCCACAGAGAGAAAGAACATATTACAGTCATGAAGGACACAAACATATTCCCATAGTGCAGTGCTTTACTTTAAAATATCTTCAGGTTTGTTATAAAAGGTGCATAATTAACTTCATGTTTTTTTGCTTGTGTGAATATATATATATGTATGTGGTGGGACTATAAAATGCAGACGATAAATGGTGAAACAGGTATTCTGTCCCAAGACTTAGAATCACATATTACCCGAGGTTCATTTGTCATAACAATGCCAGTTATCTAATGTTGATGCTTCAACCTCAATGTATAACTGGTAAGATCATCTGGACCACAAACAATACTAAAAGCATGTGAGGCTACTGGAAAACAAAACGGAGAAAACCATTCTGAAACAAGAGTGCAAACAAGGGGTTTGAAAATTAATTTCATAAACGGAGTATCTCCCATTCTTCTAAGTTGTCCAAAATTATGTTGTGAAAATTACTGCATTCAATAAAAGGTACGTAACGAGTACAAAAATAAAAAAATGCCCCCCTTTAAAAAATAAAAAAGATATATAGCAATAATGCTGTTAACACTACGAGAAGCTTACCTTCAGTTAATGGCTGTGAGAAATGTAGGAAGATTCCACTGGTTGCAGAATAAAAGAATCGGAAATGATTCTTGCAAGCTGCATGACATCTAAATGAATGCTCTAATCACATCATAAAGTTTATATGTGTATAATGATAAAATATAAAGGGGTCGCAAAACACGTTTTCAAAGTTCCTCCAGTAACTGCCGCGTGGCGTCACAGCCGCCTACAGCAAAGTCATCCCAGGACTTGAAAACAAGCAAATGTAGCATGGCGGAGGAATGGAAAATTCGCTGTAAAGCTGCTTCACTGCCAATAGGCAGGTGAAAAAAGAACCAACTAAGGCATGCTTACGCCCACCTGACATTTGAGTGCTTTGCCTCGCTCCATAACTAATAGACATATTCACTCGGATGGTTCAGGGGTCGCTGGATTTCACTGTCCACCAAAGAAAACAAATGCCCCAGGTATTTTGAAATGGCTGGAACATAACACACCGCACACCACTACTAACAGAATAAAAAAGTAATGAAGAAGAAGCCATATAGGAACATCCTAATCAGCCAAAAATGTTGGCAATAATATACCTGCATGAAAAAAAGGAACGCAGAGAAAGGGAAGAAAGACTGCAGGACAGTCATTCAGTCATTCATACAACTAAGCAACAGGTTCTACTGCAGTCAAGGACACCACAAACATATTGTAATAGCACAACAAAAGTTCTGCAGAGTAAAATGGATGGGTGGGGGGGTGGTGTTGCTCAACCGTTTGGTCTGCCTGTCCTCAGGAAACAGCGGGACGGGCGGGAGGTGCTGAGTGACAACAGTGCAAGCAGATTCAAAGCGCCATCGGTCCCATGAGCGCGAAGGAGAGACACAGAAGAAAAAAGTAGTTCTATGTCAGGACCAGAGGCTCGGATTATGCTTCTCTTTCTATTGCTTTAATTTAACAGCAGCCAATGAAAATACAGAACAAGAAAAAACTACTTCTCCCATGAACCCCATCAACACATAGTATAACTCTGCTGAACACATTCAACTCCTCTTTCTTTGCTGCTTCGCAGCCAGTTCAGTGTGTTTCTTCATTATTTCTTTTCATGCAGTGTATCTTGTGACCGATTTTAGCGCGGTGCTTTGCAAGCGATCCTTTTGCTGGGAGCGGTGTTTCCCTCCTGGGGCCGGCCGCTCGGCCTCAGCCCCTAGTTATCGGTAGAGGGGGAGCAGGGGAGCGAGGACGCGCAGCTCTGCCACTTAGTACTCTTTCTATTTCCAGGCATAGGATTTCGTTTTCCTACACTCGCTTTGCCAAGCTTTTCTGCCAACACGAGTGGGAAGCGTGTGATCGTTTCTTTGGCTGCTTTGAGTGCTCCCCGTTTTACGCACCGAGTGGATACTCCTGGGGTTGCACAAGATTATTATTCAGGCTGGGTCTGGTGCTGTGACTGTGGGGCAGCTCCCTCCACACCTTAAATTCATCTCAGACACCAACATTATTTGGACTGGCTCCAGTTCCTTTGGGGACTTTTATATTAGAAAATATTGGTGTTTTGTCCTAATTAATACTTTTTTTTTTTTTTTTAAATCAGCCTTATTGCTCCTCTTGAGCCACTCCTTTTCTGCTGTCCGCATGGCTGGCTATGACGACCAGGCGACTGAGGAATACTATTTGGAGGAGCCTGCGGGGTCTTTTGAGCAGGACCTGGTTTATGCTCTGGATCCGGGTGTACGCCACACCGTGAACCAAGCACCACCTCATTGGTTTTGCGGAACAGCAGGGATTGGTTGCCCTTTCTGGAAACCAGTCTATACTAGAACCCTCCCGGTCTGGTGGTTCCCAACCTCGCCGACAAGGTCACAACCCGCATTCGGCGGATTTTGAGAGCCTTATCAGGGCCATGGCAAAAGAGCATGACTACAATGCATCTTCTCACAAGGCTAAAACCGGAGAGGATCTGGTTTCCTCTTCTTCTGATCTCTCTTCTGAGACTGGGGATGATCCTCCCCGTAAACGTAAGAAGGCAGCTCATCACCAGGAGGATCCCCTCTGGGCTCCTAAGGACTTCACCTTTCAGCCTGAGGACATTATACATCCTCGTTCTGCATCATGGGTGCCTCCAGTGGAAGTTTTGGATTATGTGGAATCCCAGATTAGACATAGCTTTGACAAGGAGGTCAGATCTAGGTTGAGGACTGAATGCCCTAGACTGGATTTCCCTTCTAAAGTCACGGAGACTCCAGAGTTAGATCCTTCCTGGTCACATTTTTAAAGAGGTCTTCTAAGGACCCTAAGAAGGGCATCGATCGAGCCTGGCGGGGGTGCCAGGATAAGCTGTTGGACGTATCTAGCCCTCTAACAAAGATTTTGGAAATGGCGTTTCACGCTAAGGAGTCAGGCGAGACCATTAACCCGGATATTTTAGTAGGCTGGGCCCAACGGGCACTGTGTTTTTTTGGGTAATGCCAATTTTGCCATTTCTTCAGAGCGTCGCCGCTCCATCTTAATTAAATTGGACCCCAAGCTAGCGGATCTCGCTTCTTCTGAATCTGGTCCCTTGGCACAGGGATTATTGTTTGGGGCTTCCTTCATGAAGGAACTATCGAAATTTGTAGCTACTTATACGAATGTGGACAAAGCCCAGGGTTCTATCAAGAGGAGTCTGTCCACTTTTTCGTGGGGCAGGACGCTTTAGAGGGCGGGCCTTCGGCCGCTTCAATCAGCAAGGTCCTCAGCATGGGTACTACCTCCAGGGGAGAGGAAGCTTCCAGGAGTACAACGCATCCTCCACTACTTTCTACCCCTCACGTCCAAGAGCGGGCTGCTCCAGGTTCCGCAGAGGAAGATCCAGGGGCAACCAATCTTTCTCCCAAGGAGGCAGAATCCACAGGTGAGCCTGTTACTAAGTTCAGAGGTAGTCTTGGGGGGGCAGAACAGGTCTTTTTCTACAGGAATGGCGAAAGATTTCCTGCGATGCTTGGGTTATACAGACCATTCAAGGTTTCAGACTCAAATTTTACGAATCCCCCGTCCAGTCGGCTCCCCCTCGTCTTGTATTTTTTTCCCTACAAGAGAGCAGTTTAATTTCCGCCGAAGTGGCGGCACTGGCGGCAAAGGGCGCTATTGTCAGGACCTCAAGACACCCTTCGGGTTTTCTCAGCCCCATATTTCTAGTGAGTAAGTAGGGTGGGGGTTCTCGTCTGGTTCTAAATCTTAAGGAATTCAACAGTTTCTTGGTCTATCAACACTTCAAGATGGAGGGTATCCACTTATTGAGGGACATCCTCCAGGAAGGGGACTGGATGGTCCGTTTAGACCTCAGGGATGCTTATTTAACCATCCCCATTTTTCCTCCACATCAAAGGTTTCTCCAATTCCGGTTGGGGGGGGGGGGGTCATTGTTTTACGAGTACAAGGTTCTCCCCTCTGGTCTGTCATCAGCCCCCTGGTGTGTCACGAAGGTGATGCGTCCTGTGGTAGAATATCTTCGCTCCAGAGGTGTACGTCTCATAATTTATTTAGATGACATTCTCATTATGGCGCTGGACTCCCTTCTCCTTTTATCCCACCTAAATTGGACCATTTCACTGCTTCAGAATCTGAGGTTTATAATCAACGCCCAGAAGTCAGTTCTAGTTCCGGGTCAGAGGATGGAATTCCTGGGATTCCAGATCAACTCCATTCAGTCTCAATTAGTACTCCCCCCTCTAAACATTCATTCAATCAAGAGGGAACTGAGATCACTGTTGTCCAGACAGACTGTATCATTGAGGGCGATTGCCCGCATGGTGGGCCTGCTTTCTTCTTCGATCCAGGCGATCTTTCCGGGTCCATTACATTACAGAGCCCTTCAGAGGCTAAAGATTTCCCATCTGCAGATGGGTCTCAGTTATGCGGACCAGGTTCTCCTTTCGGAAGAGGTTCGATCAGAGATGAATTGGTGGCTTCATCACATGGAAGGATGGAACGGCAGGGCGATTTTCAGTTCCTCTCCGGAGATAGTGATAGAGTCCGATGGCAGTCTGTGGGGATGGGGAGCCCGTTGAGGGTCAGTCTCCACTGGGGGCCGTTGGTCCAGTTCAGAGTTGAACCTGCATATCAATTGCCTGGAACTCCTAGCGGGTTCCTTTGCGATCAAGAGTCTGTCTCCTCTCAAAACAAATTGTTGCATTCTTCTTCGTATGGACAATTTCTCAGCGGTGTGATATGTCAACAAACTGGGGGACCAAATCTCGCATTCTGGCAGAAATTGCCAAGGACTTTTGGCATTACTGCCTGCAACACAGGATCTCAGTAATAGCGGAATACCTGCCAGGGAGCAGCAACTCAGTTGCGGATTGGTATTCTCAACACCTTTGAGATTTCACCTTGAGGCTTCACCCCAAGGTTTTTCGGGCTCTTTGTGCTCGGTGGGGTCCCTTTTCGATGGATCTCTTTGCTTCCCGGCTCAACCGTCAGATCAAACGTTTTGTCAGTTGGAGACCGTATCCGGAAGCGTCAGCAACGGATGCATTCCTCCAGGACTGGTCTCTGGATCAGGGGTATGCCTTTCCCCCCTTTTTGATGATTACCAGAGTGTTGGCCCAGTTACGGCGTCAACAAGCGGATCTGGTTTTGGTTACCCCTCTTTGGAGGTCCCAGGTGTGGTTTCCGGTAGCCCTGGAATGGAGATGCGATCATCCGCTTCTTCTTCCGTTCAGGAAGAATCTTCTTCTAGACCCAACAGGTCTTCCTCATCCGCTAATCCTCTCGGGTCAGTTGTCCTTGGTGGCTTTCAGGGAAAGATGGACCCTCCCAGGCATTTTGCAGGAATCTTCCACAATCATTGCAGGATCCTGGTCCTCCAGCACACTTAAGAGGTATGCTTCCGCCTGGAACAGATTGGTGTGCCTGGTGTAGTGCACGGGAAACAAATCCTTCTTCAGCGGATTGTAGTTTGATTCTTAATTTGTTATCTTCCTTAGCTTCTGCTGGTTTGGCCTACAGGTAAATTAATAACTACTGGTCTGCTATTTCTGCAGGTCACTTGCCTATTGAGGGTAAACCAGTGGTTGAGCTCCCCATTGTGTGTAAATTGTTGAGGGGTATTAGGCTCGCTAATCCTCCACGCCCTCGTTATTCATCCCTTTGGGATGTGAATATTGTTCTTCGTTTTTTAGAGACTTGGCCAGCTACAGATTCCTTTTCTCGTAAACAGCTTTTGGCCAAGCTTACTGTGTTATTATGTTTAATATCTTGTAAGAGGGTGTTGGATGTTCGAGCTCTTGACTTAGCGGGCAGAGTTTTTTTTCCAGGAGTTACTTTTTCCATTTCTAGGCGTACCAACTGTAATCTGAATTCAGTCTCTTATCCTAGTTTTGTGGATAATCCGAAGCTTTGTGTTGTACAATGCCTTAGAGCTTATGAGATGAGTACTGAAGAATTTCGGTCTGATTTGGGAGGGTCAATTGTTGATTTCATTAGTTAAACCTTATCACCCTGTTTCTTCGGCCACTTTGGCCAGATGGATTCGTTGGCTTTTGAATGAAGCAGGAATTGATGTTTCCCAGTTTGGGGCTCATTCGAGGTGCCATGGCTTCGAAGTCTTTTGCCCTAGGCTCTCGGCTAGAAGACATTTTAAGGGCCGCAGATTGGTCTTCTCCATCTACTTTTAAAACTTTTTACTGTTAACCTATTGTTGATATTGCATCTGTAGTGGTGGATCAGCTTTAAACAAGCATAATCCGAGCCTCCGGTCCTGACATAGAATAAAAAAAAATTCTAGCATCCGCGTTAATAACTTTTCAGTTCTATTAAGGACACGGAGACGAGGATAATCCCATCGCACTGTATTTGATTATGTTTTTTTTTATGGATACTGTGTATCATTAAAACAGGTTATTGTGATGTTATGATAGTTCTTTGTTTTTTTCCCTCCCTATGAGTTGTATGATGTTTATCCATTATTGTCAGTTTTTATGGCCAATTTATTTTTGTATTTTTTCAGCCACAGAGGACAGATAATTGGGACGTTACGCAGTTCGTTCTACGGCAGGTTTGCTGGATGTTCTTCAGCGTCTTCAAGTGGATCGTGGCCTCCTCTTCTGAGGGTTTGAGAACCCATGTTTTTGGACTTGAATATAATTTTTCTTGTGGTTATGTTGTTTAACAAAGAAAGAGGAGTTGAAGTGTGTTCAGCAGAGTTATATAGGGCTCCTACTCTATGGCCATAACGTGTTGATGGGGGTTCATGGGAGAAGTAGTTTTTTCTTGTTCTGTATTTTTATTGGCTGCTGTTGAATTAAAGCAATAGAAAGAGAAGCATAATCCTCACGTCCGTGTCCTTAATAGAATTGAAAAATTCTTAACGCGAATGCTAGAATTCTTTTTATTCCTGACATAAAACTTATAGGTAATCCTGCTATAATCCATGTAACAGGTTCAGTCTGCAACTAGGTAGCAAAACCACCCCAAGGAGGGACAAACATAAAGCATTTACCAATGCCCTTAAGGGATTTTTTAAAAGGCAAGCACCCAAAAAAAGTGATGGGCGTAGTTAAAAACCCACAATACTACAAATGGTCGAAAGCACTTACACGCTCGATCTAAAAAGGCTGACTTGGTGGCACGAACTGCCTGTTTTTTTAAAGATGGTCAAAACTGCTCCCTGAACTCCCTCAGTGGAAAAATGCTGTTTCTTACAAAACGCAAAACTGTATTTTCTCTTAGGCAATAAAGTAAACGGTAGCTTAGCACTAACGTTTGCTTTTTAGATAAAGCACTGAAAACCTCAATTGATTGCAGTATGTGATAGACTAGCTCTAGTAAATATTGGTCCATTAGTCCCACCGTGTGTTTTCACAAACCATTCACATCTGCTCTTTAACCTTTCTTGGAGATGATTGTTAATATTAACATATCGAAAAACGTCCCTTCCTTGAGAGAGGGAGAAGGGGACAGGTTTTCTTGTGACAAACCTATATGATTTGACAGGTTAATTTAAATACATTATATACAATTAATTTTTACATGAAATTTGGGCTGTTGCAAAACTTGGAAAACATGACTTTCTTCATTTTTTTATGGGACACAAGAAAATAGGATGATAATTTGCTCTACATTTATATGCAATTCAATGCGGCAAAAAAATTCTTAACCCCTTCGCTGCCATGCCATTTCCCCCTCAGGTGCCATGCCTTTTTTTGGCTATTTGGGGCAGTTTGCACTTAGGCCCTTAGAACTTTTTGTCCACATAAGCTACCCACACCAAATTTGCATCATTTTTTCCCAACATCCTAGGGATTCTAGAGGTACCTAGACTTTTTTTTTTAAATGGGAAAAAGGCTGCAGAAGAAGGCTTCTGTTTTTTTTCCCTGAAAATTGCATCAACAAAGAGTTTGCGGTGCTAAAATCACAATTTTCCCTGCTTTTAGGAACAGGCAGACGGGAATCAAAAATCCCCATTTTTCAAGACAATTTGGGCATTTTACTGAGACATTCCCCATTTTTACTATTTTTTGTGCTTTCAGCCTCCTTCCACTTAGTGACAGAAATGGGTGTGTAACCAATGCTGGATCCCAGAAAGCTAAACATTTCTGACAAGTAGACAAAATTCTGAATTCAGCAAGGGGTCATTTGTGTAGATCCTACAAGGGTTTCCTACAGAAAATATCAGCTGAAATAAAAGAATATTGAAATTGAGGTGAAAAAAACAGCCACTTTTCTCCACGTTTTACTCCATAACTTTTTCCTGCGATGTCAGATTTTTTAAAGCAATATATTGTTACATCTGCTGGACTCTTCTGGTTGCGGGTTCATCAAGAACCGTAGGTATCCAGAGCCAATAAATTAGCTGCACCTTGCAATGGGTTTTCATTCTATACCGGGTACACAGCAATTAATTTGCTGAAATATAAAAATTGAAAAATAGGTATCAAGAAAACCTTTGTATTTCCAAAATGGGCACAAGATAAGGTGTTGAGAAGCAGTGGTTATTTGCACATCTCTGAATTCCGGGGTACCCATACTACCATGTGACTTACAGGGCATTTCTCAAATAGATGTCTTTATTACACACTGTCTTAAATTTGGAAGGAAAAAATGTAGAGAAAGACAAGGGGCAATAACACTTGTTTTGCTATTCTGTGTTCCCCCAAATCTCCTGATAAAAATGGTACCTCACATGCGTGGTTAGGCCTACTGCTCGTAACAGGAAACACAAAGTGAACACATCACATTTTTATATTGAAATCTGACATGTTCTTTGCAAAGTGCCTAGCTGTCGATTTTGGCCTCTAGCTCAACCGGCACCTAGGGAAACCTACCAAACCAGCGCATTTTTTAAAACAAGACACCTAGGGGAATCCAAGATGGGGTGACTTGTGGGGCTCTCACCAGGTTCTGTTACCCAGAATCCTTTGCAAACCTCAAAATTGGGCTAAAAAAAAAAACACATTTTCCTTACATTTCGGTGACAGAAAGTTCAGGAATCTGAGAGGAGCCACAAATTTCCTTCCACCCAGCATTCCCCCAAGTCTCCCGATAAAAATGGTACCTCACTTGTGTGGGTAGTCCTAGCGCCCGCGTCAGGAAATGCCCCAAAACACTATCTGGACACATCAAAATTATCAAATACAAAACTACCTGCTTTTTTGGGGGGAGAGGGGTCTACCTGCGTTTTTGGTCTTGGGCTCAGCAGCCATCCAGGAAAACCTACCAAACCCAGACATTTCAGAAAACTAGACACCCAATGGAGTCCAGGAAGGTGTGACTTGTGTGGATCCCCCAATGATTTCTTACCCAGAATCCTCAGCAAACCTCAAATTTAGCTAAAAAAAAGCACTTTTTTCCCTACTTTCTGTGTAGGATCACCGCACCGGGACAAATTTCCTACCACCCAACGTTCCCCTCAGTCTCCTGGTAAAAATGATACCTCACTTGTGTAGGTGGGCCAAGTGCCTGTGACAGGGAAGAGCCAAAAACATGTCGAAATTGAGGGGGAACCAAAGCGGGTCCGAAAGGGCAGTTTGAAAAACTACATTTTTAGGCTGACAAGTGCAGCAGAATTTTTATCAGTATAGATGAGACAATGTTGGGTGGTAGGAATTTTGTGGATTCCTGCAAATTCCAGAAGGTTCCATCATAAAAATGTGGGAAAAATGTGAGATTTCCAGCAAAGTTCGAGGTTTGCTGGGCATTGTGGGTAAGAAAATGGTGCGGATGCATATGAAGCACACCACCCTGGAATCAACCAGGTGCTCCCCTTATGCGTAAGGATAATAAAAAAAAAAACATCCCTGGTGTCTAGGGGTTTCTGCCCCCAGGGGTGGGGCAGAAATGGCCTAAAACAATTTGAGCCCCCAGGGAGCGACAATTGCCAAAGGGGTCGCTCCCTACACATAAAAGAAGAAGAAGAAAAAAAAAGATTCCTGGTGCTGCCCCCCCGGGGGCAGATCGGCCTAACAAAAATAGGCTGATCTGCCCCGGCAGAAATGTCCTAAATACAAAAATACAATTTGCCCACCCGGGGAGCAGCCCTTGCCCAAGGGGCCACTTATATGTAAATATATTATGTAAAAAATTCCCTGGTGTCTAGAGGTTTTCTGCCCCCAGGTGGGGCAGAAAAGGGCTAAAAATTATTTGCCCCCATGGGGAGCGGCTCTTGCCCAAGGGGCTGCTCCCCTTATGTCCATTTCACCAAAAATAAAAATTCCCTGGTGTCTAGTGGGCATTTCTGCTGCCCGATCACATCCCAATCGGGCAGCAGAAATGCTTGCAGAGACATGAAAGGAAAGGCCTTTCCTTTCCTTTCATGCCTCTGCTGGCCCCCTCTTCCCGAAGAGAAGAGAAATGCTTTTGCATTTCTCTTCCGCATCGCGCTGGAAGCATGCTTCCAGCGCGATGGGAGGTGACCTCTGATGAGGTCAGAGCGCTTTCGTGTGCTGATGTCATCAGACGTCACTGGAGGGGTCGGGGGGGACAGGGGCGGAAGAGGAAGCAATTCCTCTTCCAGCCCTGACCTGGGGGGTGGAGGGCTGGTACACGGACATAATGGTTATGTCCGTGGCGACTAAGATGCGCAGCCACGGCTGTAACCATTACGCCCGTGGCGATCATGGGGTTAACCACTTAAACTATGAAACAAGGGCCCATATTTATGGGATTTCGACGCAAGACAGCGCAGCAAGTCACCCTGCTGCTGTGTCCTGCGTCAAAGGGAAAGGGAATGAATGTGCCATATCTGTGCAATACTGACCATTTCTGTCCTTTCCCACTGCACTGGCGCCATTTTGGTTGCCTAACACCAACACAAGCACCCTTGCTCCATGGTGCAAGGGCCTCTGTGTTTTGTGCAGGAACGGGCACCTTATTGCACAAAACCAATCCAGGGAGGGATTTTCCGTTTTCTGTGTATGCTGCAGGCTGCAGCACACATAGAAAGAAAAAAAAACCAGGAGAAATAAAGATATTTCTCTGCGTTACACCTCCCCCTAGGAAGGCGTAAGGTTTTGGCGGATCCCCAGGCTTACAAGCTCTTGTAAATCTGCAGATGTGTCAAAGTCCATGGGTGCTGCATGGGAAAACTCACCAAAACCCCATAGAATAACTACCTTGAGCAGAGTAAGGCAACGTAGTGATTCGCGCTGTCTTGCCTTACTCCATATCAATGAGGTCATTCAAAGCCAAGCAGATTGGCTTTGTTTGGCCTCATAAATATGAGTTCAAGGTTTGTGCCACCTCTGCATCACAAAAAGTGATGTAACGGCAGCACAAGTGGCTCATAAATATGCCCCTCAGTTTGAAGCAAAGAGAGTTTCCCAAGTTTCTCGTTAAAAATAAGTTGAGTGAACAGAGCAAAGTAAGTTTGCTCAGTATGTTAGAGCAATACACGGTCAACGGTTTTTCCTTTATTGTAAAACCCACAATATCGGAGTAGAATGATTAAAATAAATCAAGAATTGATTTATACATGGATTATTTTTGCATTCTGCCTCCTTTGTTGTTGGCCAGGTGCAAAACATGCTAATGTACAGTAAAGGTTGCTTGCCTCAATCCCTAATATGGAAGCAACAGCAATAATAGTGGCAACATACTTGCTCCATTTTATTCTAATGCTGCAAATTTATGAAATACGGCCTCACATACCACTAGCATGGTTTCACAAAATTTCCAAGTACCCCACCTTCATACTTTTAATGTCAGGGGGCAGCAAGGCGGAACAGTCAATGTTAGAAATGAGGTTTCTGGTCAGATAGGGTACGCAAATAAGCCAGGCAGAACCCCCAACTCTAGTCAGGGCAAGTCAGATACACAAACTAAATTATTTGTACTCACTCTGTGGTAGCTTGGCACAGAGAAGGCAGGCTTAACTTAGAAGGCAATGTGTTAAGTATTTGTGCAACACACACACAATGGAAACACCACAAAAAGACTCCACACAGGTTTAGAAAAATAGATGTGGTTTATCTGATTAAAAAAAGACCAGAATAGGAGTTAGATATTTAAATACATTTTCTCCAGTCAATATTAGGTCACGTCAATAAATATGATCCTGCGATGAGTTCCCACCGTAATTCAAGAGACTGTTGCACAGTAAGAGATTAAGCAGACTACAAGTGTGCTGGGCATTTAAGGCAACACCGGGGAATGCCCTTTAAGTGGTGATTGCAAAAAGTCTTTACACTCTTAACCGACCTAGCAGGCCCCATTGGTGGACATACTCGGAGAAATGCGGTATTCCCACACCGAGGAGTGCTGGGTAATCCATATGAGACTGCTCGGGTCCAGTCACCAAAATGTCCCTGGGGCCACGGGCTGGGAAATTATCTGGTTGCAGGCTAGAGAAACAGAATCAAGTAGGAGTTTGCTGGGCATCGAAGATGGGACCGGGCTGTCAGCCAAGTCTGTGCTCCCAGCCGCTGGAACGCCAGTGACCTCTCATTCAGGGCACGCATTGCTGACAGGACATGCTGCTCTGCAGCAGGTGGGAAGGGGGGCCCTGGGGTGGGCGGGAGATGAGCGGCGCGCAGAGCTTCAGACAAGAGCACAGCTCATCCATTATAATGTGCCACCTACCAGGTACTCCTTGCAGGGAAGGTGCAGTCATCCTCGGCCCCCAGAAGTATTCACCACGTTGCAAATGTTCTTGATGTGTTAGCCGGGAGACGTGCTGAACTCAAGGGTGCCTTTGCTGCCACACTTCTTAAGGCGCTCAGTCCACAGCACTCAGACAGCTCTGCAAATACAGTAACAAAGGCAGGTCTTTGAGTGGTGAGGTTCTTTGCGTTCCAGAGGCCTCAGAACGGCATATGGGGGAGTTAGCCAACTCTGGAGCTGCTTGTAGGTTCTTTCTGCAGGGCAAAGGTCAGCAGACAGCAGGTCAGCAATTCCTAGGACCAGTAAGTCACAGCAGAGTGGCAATCCTTCAGGCGCAGCAGCCTGCGATCCAGCAGAGTTTCTTCTTAGTCCAGTAGTGTCCCAGAAACCTGGCATGGAACCAGGGGCAAGTCGTCAAGCCCTTGGAGTCACTCTAGGGGGTGACAATTGAGTTGCAGGGCAGAGATCAGCAGGCAGCAGGGCAACTCAGCAAGGCAGGACAGCAACTCTTTAAACTGTCAGGCACAGCAAAGTGGCGATCCTCCAGCAGAGCAGTCACTACTCCAGCAGTTTCCTTGAGTCAAGAAGTACTTATACCAGAACGTGCCTTTGATGTGGGGGATTTCTACAAAGAATTCTTGTGAAATGCACAGGTCCCCCTTTTAGGTCAGCTTCGGCTCCAGACAGCCAGTGGGAGGTAATCAGCCTCGGAGTGGGCTCTGATCACTAATCCTTTAAGATGTAAGTGGGAGCCCTTCCCAACATCCTCCCCAGGAAGACCCATCAGTATGCAGATGAATGTAGATGTAGCCGAGTATCCTATGTTGTGGGTGTCTGAAGGGAATGCACAAATTATACTGTCACCTAGCCCAAGCCAGACAGGCACTGGAGAAAGGCTGCAGGCACACAGGGCAGAGAGTGCAGAGAAATGTCCACTTTCTACAAGTGACATTTCTAAAATAGTAATAATAACATCTGAATTTCCCAGTAAGAAGGATTTATTATTACCATTCCAATGGTACTAAACATGGTGCAGCTACTCCTCTCTGTTCAGGTATTACAGCTCAAAGATATTGGATGGATTTCCTAATGCTGGCCTATCAGAGGGGCATGTCTCACAGTAAAGAAAAATGACTTTAGGTGTTTTTCGTTACTAGGACATGCAACGTTTAAAGGTACATATCCTGACTTTTGCTTACAGGGCACCCTGCCCTATGGGCGACCTACGGCCTATGTTAGGGGTGACTTATATGTAAGAAAAGGAGAGTTGTAAGGCTTGGCAAAAAGTTTTAAATGCCAAGTCGGGTGGGAGTGAAACTGCACACAAAGGCTCTGCAGTTTACAGGGCTACCTAAGTGGGTGGCATAATCAGTGTTGCAGGCCCACTAGCAGCATTCATTTTACAGACCCTAGGTATATGGTACACCACCGTACAAGGGACTTGCATGTAAATTGTATATGCCTATTGTGGATACACCAATGTTACCATGTTTAGGGGGGAAGCACATGCACTTTAGCGCTGGTTATCTGTGGTAAAGTGCTCAGAGTCCTATGGCCAACAAAAAGATAGAGAAACAAAACAGGAGGTAAAGGCAAAAAGTCTGGGGTAAGACCACCCTAATAATGCCAGGTCTAACAGTCAATAATTATTCTTGGAGGGTGGTGTGGTGCAAAATCCCAAAGATAACAGCCAATCTTCGTTTTGCCTAGAAAGTGTTATATTTTGTTTATACAAGAGAAAACATGTAATATGTTAGGTATTAATGTTTTACATGCATTACAATAGACACCATTGTGCAACAAAATAATATTACGTAGAGTACATTCTAAATGCACTATGCATGATAATACAGTTGCCATTTATTCTGTGGGTGTTTTCTACAGCAAGAAAAGTAAGAAAACAGTAGTTATACCTCTGTGTCCCTTAGACTCTGTTTCTAAGCACCTAGGCCCAGATTCACTATGCTTTTGATTTGCGTCATTTTTTGCTATTTAATAAGCCACTATGCACATAAAAGCACTTATTGTGGCTTTGCGTGATTTGTAAATAAAAAGTAATGTGTTGGAAGGCGCCAACAAGCCTTGGCTACGACAAAAGTGCATTTTTCATAAAAATGGCATTGGATGGACCCAGGAGGGACCTGGGGTCCTCAGCTCTGTGTGAGGAGGAAGAGGGGGCTCTCAGCACTTTAGAGAGCCCTCAGGATGCCAGCCAGCACCCCCAGAAGCCACAGGATCCGGGTTCAAAGGAGGTGCAAAACGCGGTTGATGCAGCACAATAAAAGAAGGTCCCACACCACCGGAGAATAACTCGGCGAGTTGGGCGTTGCAGGATGGAGTGCTGGGGACCTGGGCCAGGCTGTGCATGAAGGAATTTTGCAAAGAGTGCACAGAGGCCTCAGGAGGCGCGGAAGACGCAGTACACAGGGGTACTGTCATTCTCGGGGAAGGCAAAACCTTACCTCCTTCAAATTGCTTCAGCAAGACCTCAGGACAGTCTGTGTCGATGATGTCCACCCTCTGTGTCCTTAGGAGCACACTCGTTGCTATACGAGGAGTCCCAAGGTACCGGTCTTTGCCTTGGAAGGTGCCTGCGTGGAGTAGGGGAGTGACTCAGTCACTCCATGGGAGATTTCTTCAGTCCTTCTGGTGCAGGATGAAGAATGGGAGTCCCCAG
Organism: Pleurodeles waltl; assembly: GCF_031143425.1. NCBI lineage: Eukaryota > Metazoa > Chordata > Amphibia > Caudata > Salamandridae > Pleurodeles > Pleurodeles waltl. Next base: position 1,203,030,187 of record NC_090445.1, on the reverse strand, counting down.
AGCATGCACACCGTGGAAACTGTTGCAGTTGCTGACTTGAAGCTGAGGTTGCTGAAGAAAAGTGTCTCTTGTAGACCCCACACCTTGCAAAGCAAGATGGCTGAAGTCTGGGACACACTGGAGGAGCTCTGGGCACCACCCCTGGGATGGTGATGGACAGGGGTGTCCATCAACAAACTCTTACCGGCCACTACTAGAGAAGCCATAGTGATACCATTGCCTAAGACTAAACGGCTCGACCGACAAGTCACGGACTTTAGACCTCTGTCCATGCTCAACAAGGACTTTAAAATCCTCAGCAAAACATTAGCTACGAGGCTATTACCGCATGTGAACACCCTTATACACCGTGACCAGAATGGATTAATTCAGGCTCGTAATACCTCAAACAATCTACGGCGGCTATACTCTCTGTTGTATGATGACTCCCCCCTCCGCATCCAACAGAAACGATTGTGTCGGTAGGCTTTGAAAAAGCCTTCGACGTAATAAGCTGGGAATTTTTAGATGTCACTATGGCCCGACTTGGAGTGGGTGAAAACTGGAGGGCTTGGGTTAGGCTAATGTATGCACAAACCGCAGCCCGGGTCAAGACGGGAGGTACGATTTCCGAGAATTACGAGATACACAGAGGTACCCGTCAAGGGTGCCCCTTAGCACCCCCTACTGTTCGCCATTGCTATAGAGCCCCTAGCGGCAAGGCTCAGGGACAAAGCCCCGTAATGGGGGATATATCGTTGGGGTGCCTTTCATGTAGTACCTTTACACGCGGATGACCTGCTTGTCTACATACGCGATGGGCAACAGACACTACCCCATGTGTTTCAGTTGTTAGAGGAGTTCGGGCCTGCTCTGGCCTCCGCATTAATAAACACAAGACGCATGTCTTCCCAGTAGTCCGAGGATCGAACCGACCGTAGTCCTGTCCAGAAGAAGTGGCATGGGCGCCGCACACTTTCCGATATCTGGGAATACAGATATATCATGAAACCTCGGACCTCCGGGAGGGTAATCTGGGCCCAGCGATCAGAGCCTTGCGATCTAGTGTTGCCTTCTGGCGCTCCCTGAGTCTACCAATTATGGCATGGGTATCTCTCAAAACAATTGTGGCATTACCTAGATTGCTATACTATTTTGTCAATTTGCCTATCACCCTTTCCCCCTGCTGGTTTCGGCAGCTGGACGCACTGAGAATTAATCTGGGATGGGGAGAGACAACAAGTGGCATTAGCCACCCTGAAACTGCCCAAGGAAGCAGGGGGACATGGGGTCCCTGACTTTGAATTCTACTTTTTAGCAGCCCAGCTGCAATGGCTGGCGAGATGGCTTAGTGGAATGGGATTAGAGGAACTAGGGATAGACGGAGGGGTGCCTACCGAAGCTAGACTAGTGAACTCATACCAGCCACATGTGGCACTAGAGGGGGAGTACTACTGGAGACAGCCATTAGCAACTGGCGAAGAGTCCTCAGGAAGACTCTTACAGAAGTGCCTCACGCATACCGCTGGTGGGACTGCCCCGTAGAGACCCTCATGCTAAATTTACACTGGGACAGCTGCGCTGTTGGAGTGCCACAGATCTGACCACGCTAGAAGCATTATACAACCAGAGTTTCCGGATACCGTTTGATGAACTAGCGGAACGATCTGGGCTACCCCGGGGTCATTTCTTAGTCCATGAGGAGATACTGGGTGGAATGCGAACACTATGGTCAAGGATAGATGAGGAGCCACATGCACATAGTGTTGCAAATCATGTTTTCCATTGGGGAGGGATCTCATCTGGTCTCCTGGCTATAAAAGTCACTATTGACAACGATACAGAACCCAATGGATGGTCTGCGGACCAGGTGAGAAACAGATTTAGGTAGATGCCTCACAGATGAGGAGTGGAGCAGGTCACTCGCATACGCTCCTATGGTCTCCTGAAACACCCAACTGAAATATATACAGTACAATTACACACACAGGACCTACCTTACCCCCACAGTGATTGTCACTCATTTATAAAGGGGCTGGGATGTGCTGCCTGCGGTGCCAGCTGCTGTACACAGGATTTGGGCATATGACATGGGAGTGCCCGCGACTACAACCGTTCTGGAAGGGGGCTATCCATAGAATCAACAGTACTTTACACAGAAACTTAGAACCTACAATAGAAACATGCCTCCTGGGACTCTTTAACAGGCCACGCCCCCCAAAAATCGGTAATGGCTGTACAGACTTAGCACTGATTCTGGCCAAAGGCAGAATTTCCATAACATGGAGAAGCGCGGAGGGCCCCAACATACAGGACTGGATCCGAGATGTCATGAGATGGGGGAGAGCAGAAGTTAGTGCCTTAAAGAGAGTGGAAAACAGAGGACTGAGACATAGGTTGCTTGCACCATTGTGGACTGAAGTGATGGATAGCTGGGAAAACAGATCGATAGGGGCTGACTCACACTCCGAGAGCGGGACTGATGACTCGGGATGAGCATGTAGAGGATAGCGGAGAGAAGCTTACAGCAGTGTTCTCTGATACCTAAATAGAGGAGCACAGTAGCATACCTTCCCCTCCTGATACGCCAACATAGGATACATGACCCCGGTGACATATCACGTAGATTGGGCAACACGGCCAGGGACGTCGCACAATCACTCACGACTTCGTATGAACCATGGGCAACCTGTTTGACTGTTTGTATTTGCTTTTGATTAGTTTTATGATTGTAACATTTTGGGGGCTTTGATCCTGACTAACCCCACTGGTCAGACATACTATGATATGAGCTGAAAGGAGAAGAGAAAGGGAAAATAGCAAAGCAAACCCCTGCCACCCACTGCCCTCTGTTAACTAAAAAAGCTACCTGACAACTTTGATTTTTTTTTTTTAATATAGTAGGTATGTATATAAAGTAATAATATTGGCACTGGTTTTATGTACTAACATATTTCTCTAAAAATATTCCTGACGGATGTAAAGTATGCTTACAGTATATATGTATGTTGTATAGTAAGATAAACTGATTATACCAATGTTATATGTACCGGAATATGCATTGAACCACTTAAAAAGCCAATCAAATAAAAGTAAAAAAAAAAAAAAAAGCAGACTCCTTATGCGGACCTTGACTTCACCCCCTCCAAATCCCTGCCAATTGGGCTGGTCTGACCTGACTTACATCGCAACCTTTTCAGGGTTGTTAGGGCTGCCCACAGACCGGACAGGTGCAGCAGGGAGCAGCAGGGGGCGGCAACTGGGGGCCGTGCTGTCCCTTGGTCCCAGCCCCCTCAAGCCCCAAGTCGTCAAGCATCAAGGCCCTCAAGAGGGTTTGCCTCGGCACAGTGTGCAGCAAGGTACCATCCCGGTGAATGATAGCCATCAACATTCAAAAAAGACTCAGGGAGCCCCCCCTCTGCCACCCCACACAGCCAGCCTAAAACTACCCCGCTCCAAGGTTAAAAGACCGACCGACTAGGGAAGGGCCATGAGGTCAGGTAAGTACAAAGCAACATCACCATTCATCCTGTAAAACAAGCAAAGAGGAAAAGGAAAAGAGACCTGGCCCTGGATGAAGCAACAGCAAAAAGGAGAGCGAGTAGCGACCTGGATCACCCCCTCCCATGCAGAAGGCAGAGCCTAACAAACGGAGCAAGCGGGAGCGCGGAGCAAAACTCCAGCATGGAAGAAATGAACTGGTGAGAGCCGGACTTTTGGAAAACTGGGACCTCTCCAGAGGGGGCACCAGGGTCCGCAGCTTCATTCAATCATTGTAAGATAACTGATTACTTCATTGCAGTAGGAACTCATGCTGTCAGAAAAAGGATTGACTCACCGGCCCCAATCCAAACAAGCTCAGGGGAGGTTACACCATCCACCCAAGACTCGCAAATCCAAGGAAGCAAGGAAAAGAAAACCAGAGTGAGTCCACCCCCTCCCCTATCTCCAACAGTAGTGATTATGAGACAGCAGCCTATGAAAGTAAACACACCAAGCTCAGCCCAGGAATATGTGGTAGCCGCCACGCTCGCAACAGGAGACCCCCACAATCTTGGGCAGGACACAATCCGAAGTAACGTTGTCTCAGGTCCCACCAAGTACCAACGGATATCTAGCCCAGCTAAGCTACGCATTCCGGACTCAGAGATGGTAGCAATTGCGAAAAACCTAGAACAAGAATCTCAGGAAGGTGGCCCATTCTGTCAAAGCCCCAAACTGCATTCCTTTCCAACGTACGACTGTGAAAGAGAGGAACAGGAGCTCTGGGCTCCAGAACAAGTTCTTCCAATTAGAACATCAAAGGCAGAAATAGCGATAGCTGTGCAGAAAGACCACTACAAAGCAAGTATAACTAAAGGAGTATCAAGCGGCGACCAAGAGCCTAACTCACATATACAATCTCCAGTGGCAATCAAGTCAGATGAAATGTGGGCTGCAATCCGAAATTCAATGCAAGCAATGGTCATGGCGCTCCAGTTCCATTCAAATACAATGGACATCCAAGTTGACTTATTAAACATATTGGCAGTATTTGTTTCTGGAATGCACAGTAAGCTGGAAAAATTAAATGCCTTGATAGCAAGTGCACAAGCTAATCACTCCAATGACTTTACTATATGCTCCTGGCAAGGAGGTGGTAGATAGGATATCTCAATTGCCGCAAATCCGAGAAGGAATACCGCAAGAAATCTACTTCACCCGGAAGGATGAACACACTTACACCAAATATCTCACCATTATGTTAACACCTGCACCGCTGGAGTAGAAACATGAGGAGATGCCTCATTCCCCTCCAATGCCTGCTTCATCTATCACAAGTGAGATAAGAACATTGGCTGAAAGTCATACCTCAGCAAGTCCCAGTATGGAATCCTTGGAGAATCATTTTCCATTAAAAACCCCCAATAAGCCCGGGAACCCTGAGAATCCCACAACCCGGGTTCTATCAAAAAGAGAACGAAAGCGGGCAAGAAAAGGAAGGAAGTCTGCACAACCTCATCAATTAACTACTATAAAACCTACTGATATTAGCCCAAATGAACCAAGCAAGGATCACATGGCATCAGGTGGAAGGTATTACAGAGACATCACTACCAATACAAGCACAAGCACCAACATAATAGCAGATGTAATAACACCCCCTGATTCAGCAGGTACCGCTCAGTTAACAAGGTCTCCGTCGAGGCTACCCGCCGCAGTTGGCATACTAACGGACACGAGATCAAGCCCCCTAAGGGGTCAGCAGAGTATAAAGCCAATTACGTCTGGGCAGTTTAGCCAACTAACACTGCTCAATTTAAGCAGCAAGACAAACAAACCTGGTACTAGACAGTGTGAAGGCGGTTACAAAGAGCAAAACTGGCACACAGAGCAAAACCAATCCTTTACAACAGGTACGAATATTTACAAAGCCATCCACCAGCTGCTTTGGATCCTAGAATTCACCTCAAGGTCCCCCACAGATGTTCTTAACCGCTCTATCATTTTAAGAATCATAAAAGCCCTACTGGATCTACAGCATGTAGCCTCGGATAACCTTGCTGCAATAAAATGTATTAAAGCAAGAGCCAACCAATATACGGATCCAACACTCACTATCTTTTCAGCACTGGATATCCCCAAACTGATCTTGAAAAGGAAAGACCTATTGAAAGCCTGGGGTATTAAGGTGGTCATCTATAAAGGAGACAAATATCCAACCCTGCTACTAGACTCGCTACACTTGGAAAATCCTAAAGGCACATGGTCGGTCTTGAAAGGAGTACATCTGGCCAGCAGAGCCACTGAAGAAAGGTTTAGGGAGAGGAGACCATCTAAGACCCCGCTGAGAGTTCAAATATGGAAAGAAGAAGGGAGGAAAATAGTGATTTTGAGTCAGCAACTGCATCCAGAAAGGGAATGGGCAGCGACAGCACTACCCCCAGGACCGATGGACAACAGCTGAATAGTTAAAGATCAATCCGCACAAGGCGTACTAACCATCTGTTCATGGAACGTAGGTGGCCTACGGGCAAAGTTGGAGGAACCTGCAGTAATACATTTTTTTAGTTTATTTGATATTTTATTCCTACAGGAATCCAATCCTGGGCAATGGAATCAATACTGATAATTGGATTCCCGGAATATCACAGTCCAGCCACAAAAAACAATAAGTCTGGTGGGTCGAAGGGAGGCCTAGCAATTTATGTTAGCACGAGTATCTTAGTAAAAGTCCCAGAGCACAAGGAGGAAGATCTACCCTTTCAACTACTCAGGCTTGATGAATGGGGGAAGAATATACAGGAACCACAGATCTTAGTAAATTTATACATTAATCTAAAAAATAAAAAAATTGGAGCAAACAAGTTATTAAGTCAACTGATAAGGATGAAAAGTATAGTAAAGTCAGCATACTGGCTAATTTCGGGTGACTTCAATCTCTACCTATTCCACAATCCCGGAGAGGATCACATTCAAACAGTGGCAATGATGCACAGCCAAACCCACCCAAAAAAAAACACAGGAAAGACAAGTTAGGGGAGAGTTTTATACGCACTTGTGAATCGATAGGCCTCTTTGTGCTATTGTGTAGCCATTTTAGTTATAGCTCCATGCACGTCTTTCTAAACACACTAGGCCGCTGTACACTTTAACCTAGCTATATTTTATTCAGCTTTGTCTTTTTATTGTTACAATAACCATTTTTACGGTCTTGTTTTATTTACCGTTTAGCTAACTGTTTTTGCCTAGGCCAGCACTCTTCTCAAACAAGACATTCTTGATCACTCTGTGCTTCTTCTGAGGCTACAGCACGGTACATTGCCGGTAACGTGGTAGAAGTTCAGTCTCTAACATTCGTAGAAAACACACATCCTAACGTAGGGACATTTTCTCCGAACATCAGCTGTGTTATTATAAAAACACTTCCTTGTCCCTTACACGTTAGAGGGAGATTCCAGCCAGGGAACCACGACTGTATGCTGATTGCTGAATGCTTCACTACAGATGCTAACGCAGACCGCAGGTCTTTGCTCAGGTATGGGGGTTAATGTCTTCCCGGGGGAACCTGGAGGGCAGAATTAGAGCTTAACACGCTGTGCACTATCATAGACTAGGTAGGAGCTAGTCCATTGGTTATAGTGACAATATGATAGCGTTGTTTTTATGCTTCACTCTTCTCGTCACAATTCTAATACTGTCATGTTGTGTTGTTCTGGTTATTGTAGCTCACGCTTTGCTATCTAAGATGCAGTTGTTTTATTAAAACTCATATTAAAACATATACTGCTTCTGCTTGTCATTTATATATGAGTCTGAATTGTAAATAAGAGAAAAGGATGAGACTTGAGTGACCACGACTTCCCTAAGAAGCCAAGTATGTAATGTGCTCAGCTGCCCAGTCATCCCTATCCTTGGGCAGAGATGAGGCACTGCTAGTTAGCCGGAGCAAAACCCGCATTGGAGCGACAGGTGTCACCCACAGTGGGTTAGACATAGTCTCCCACACCGCGGGCAATTCTACAGCACAAAATCCAGTAGTCTCATTAGAATATGAGAGCCTACGCAACAGTGCTAAATGGGCGGAAGTCGTCTGACATCCCCTCAGCATGGAGAAGATCTTCCGGGAAAACAGTCTCCCATCTAGACTACACATTGGTGTCCCCTGCTCTATATACATTAGTAAATGCCTTCAGCATTATGGACCGTTTGGAAAAAGATCACAAGCCACAGGTTATTGGGAGTTGCTCATCACCACATAAGCCAGAGGAAGTGGTAGCCTTAAACGGGGCAATGGGCACAGACACTTTAAAGCGACTCAAATGGTCCTCCAACACCATTGAAAGCCAAGCAGAAGAGACTCTACGAAAGCTAGAATCAATGGTCACAAGCGGGTAAAAATTGACAACTGTCTGGGAGAACTTTGCCTCCGATCTTATCAACAAAGGCTCTTTAGGCAACTCAAGAAAGGGAGCACAACTGAATCATCACCAATGTTTACCCTTACCGCAGCCAGTGCGCAGAAGGAAAGCAGCTGTAGGTAAACTACTAAGGCAACTGTGCAAATCTCCAGACAAGGGACCAACACTGTCCGCTTTGCAAGAACAATGGGAACTGTTTGAAGGGGATCTATGGACCTTTAAACACCAGCAGGAGGCCCTTTGGGCCAAACTACATTTTGCGTCCAAAACATCTGACTCCAAAAGGTTTTGGAAAATCATTAATACAATGGACAAGGGTTCAAAAGCAGCTAACAGTGCAAACATAACAGAGGAAGCATGGGTATCCCACTTAAAGTCCCATCTAAAAGAGTTGACCATCGAAGAAGGTCAACAAAACCAGGGGCACATTAATAGCTGGGAAGCAAATGTTCCTGAAGTTTTGACATTTACGGCATCAGAACTATTCAAAATCATCGGGAAGTCACGAACTGACTCTGCCCCCAGCCCTAACGGTTTACCGCAAGCATTATTTAAACAGGAAACAGAAAGATGGGCCAATATCCTGGCTGCAATGTTCAATTATGTGCTTTCAACAGGCACTGTCCTGGCAACCTGGAGAGGTTCTATAATCCACTCCATATTTAAGGGTGGTAACGCAGCTTCCCCAAGCAATTACAGACTACTCGCTCTCTTAGACGTCGACCTCAAGTATTTCTCATCCTGCGTGCTAAAACATCTAGAAGCCTGGATAACAGATAAAACATTTTACCCCTAAATCAAACTGGCTTCACCAAGCACCAAGGAACATTAACAAACCGTATGGCACTGGGACTGATCACCAACAGATCAAAAGCAACTGCGACTCCCACTTATTTATGCTTTGTTGATTTTGAAGCTGCTTTTGATTGTGTCCCCTGTGGCAAACTGTGGGCCAAACTACAACTCTGGGGGCTACCACACAGTATTTTAAATGCCATTAAAATGATTTACTCCGATACATGAGTGAAGGTTAAATTAGGGGGGAGGCTCTCACCTTTCTAGGGCAGTTAAAACAACAGTTGGTGTTAAACACGGCTGTGTATTGGCCCCAACACTGTTTAATCTGTACATAGCAGATCTCTCGGCAAGGTTAAATGATCAAGCATTTCACTCTCCCTCCTTGGGTGGCCAACAATTATCTAATTTGTTATATGCAGATGATCTATTATTAATTAGTAACACCAGAATGGGCATGCAAAACTGTGAAACAAAGAGGAATATGCAGGATCAAATGAATTAGAAATCAACCATAATAAATCTAAAATGATCACTTTAAATCGTAGACCCACTAGCCAACGTAAATGGTATTTGAATGGGGAGGCCCTAGAGGAAGTAATTTCAAACAGATGCCTAGGAGTCGTGGTCGATGGCAAATGTAATTATGTGCTACAAAAAGAAGCAATAAAAAATAAAGCGCAGGCACTTACTCACACCTTTTGCAAGCTATCGAACTCAATCTGTGGTCATGCTCTGAACCCATTAACAGCCACAATGAGAGCTAAATTACTTCCAACCCTCACTCATGGGACCGAAATAATGAGGGGGATGGAAGTAGGTCTCCTGGATAAGCTACTGGTAAAAACATACAAGCGTGTTTTTCGGCTACCAGGGCGAGCTTCGCCAGCCCAGGTTAGACTGGAATTTATGCTGGTCAAGCAGTCGTTAGCCCGGCCTGCGGCATACATCAAATGCTGCTATAAATTGAGCCGTGCTCCACAAGGGTCTTTAGCTAATCTAGCCTGGCAGGAAATTATGTCAGAAAGAGGGAATTGCAATTATATAAGGTATCTAGAAAAAAGTAAGAGTCTTCTGAATTTAGGTGAGGTATGGGACCAGACGCTCCCCACCCCAGCTTTTAACAAAGCTGTGAATAAATCAAGTACATTACAGAGCTGGCTAGAAGATGGGGAGGCTCTGGCTAAAAGGGCGCATAGTTAGTTGACCCTTAACTCTTATAAAAAGTTTAAAGAATCACCACTCATGGCTGGCCCATACTCATGGAAAATCAAGCAAGCAGACTCAGGCTGGGTGAAGTTCCAACGCTAGACCTTATGCCAAAATGGAAGAAGGGGCAGCGAGTAGATTCACAGGAGTGCCGTCTATGTCACCTGGCAGAAGACAACTTGGTGCATGTGGTCTGCATCCGCCCAGCTCTGGCTACCAAAATAAGACTTTTTTTGAAAAAAGAATGAAATGGTTTAGGGATCAGATCCTGTAGACAAGCATTAATCAAAGCATTTAAGCCACGAAATACCATATTGAATATTAGGCTGGCTCAATTTTGGGAATTGTTTTCCTCAAAATTTCTGGCTCCTGAAACAAACCAGTCATAAGGAGCGCAAAATTGGTAACAAAATCCTTTAACTCAGTATGAACATTTTAAAGAGTGGAAGGTTCTTAGGCAGCATTGCAGGGTGCTCAGCCAGTGCTGTAACTAAGTCTGGTACCAACAATCAGCTTTAAATAGGGTTAAACCAAACCTGTAGAAGGTATCATACCATTTTTATCTTACGACTCTCTGCTGTACTATAAATGTTTTATTGCACTAATATCGTATTGTAGGGTACTCAACCAGTGCTGTAATAAAGTCTTGTACTAACAATCAGATTCAAGTAGGGGTAAACCAAATCTGTAGATTGTATCATATCATTTCCATTGCACGACTTTTACAGTACTATAAATGTCTTATTGCACTAATATTGTTTGGTTAAATCTTATGTGGAAGAAACTTTTTTATGGTTTTAATTAACTAATAAACTAAAATTTTCAACAGAATCGAAACAAATCAAGACACTTAACATGGTGAAGCACAAATGATAAATATTCACTGAAACCCGATTTCCACAAATTTTCATTTGTGTCCAATATAGTTTTATCAGGAAATACTGTATGCTTGTGCAACTCTAGTGGCTATTTTAATGGAAAATTGTCTGTCTGTAAATGACAGTGCACTACAACACGATGCTTTTGTTCCATTACAAAATTTCCCGCCTAATGACCTTTAAAGCTAGGTGGGACTTGCAAGTTTGTTGTTCTAAAAATTGGATAATGGTTCTGAAAAGTTTGGGAAGCACTTAAATAGGTAATTACAAGGCATCCTCATTATTAGAGACTAGGGGGCAGATGAACATAAATTGAAAGGAGAGTCACAGAGGAAGACATGAAGGGTAGGTACCATACAGTGAGAGGAGGAAGGGAGAGTTGAAGGAGGTCCAGGATGTAAATGCATGTACATGAGGGTCAGTGAAACAAAACTTTCCAGTTTTGCTTCCAGTAACACAACAGGGTGTCTCAAGAAGCATACATGGTAGAAGAAACCGAGCTGGAAATCATGAACATGAGGTGGGAGCGGTATTGAAATGTGACTAAGCCTACAAAAAGGCCAAATGATGTTGCAGTTCATTGAGACACAGGTATTGTGATGAACAGGTGGATTGAGATGTGGGAGTAGAGAAGAGCTCAACAAGGATTAGAGGGACAGAGGCAGACACAAGAGATGGAATATTGTTATGGTAACACTTGCCAAATGTGTCAGACTTTGATAACAATAATCAAATATCACCAAGTCTTCTGCAATCTGCGTCCTGTCATTCACCAAAACCTTTCCTTTCATAAACTGTCATGAAGTCTTTAATATAATGGGTGTGTGTTTGGTGGTATGGAAACCTTATGAGCCATTGGGACAAAGCTATAGAATCCCTTTTGTCTAATACCAATGTCATGTTTTGACCATCATTATGGTGGCTTTGTCTTAAATTTCTGGAGAACCAGATTACGTACCAAAGCATCCTTCGGGCTACTGCCAGTTCTGTGTGTTCTCACTGTCTGCTAGACTCACCTGGACTACTCGCCTGGAATTTAAAGTTAGGATACCCCATATAGGTTTTGACTTTTAGGAATTCCTCTCTCTCCTTATTCTAAGCTGTATTAAGAATTTTATGGGATCTACTCATGGGTTTCTACCACAAAATGTCTACCAGGGATTTTTGCATTGTCTGGAATTATATATTCTGTCTTTATCAAACGTTTCGGAAACATATGTAACAGTCCTGGACGTAGTACCATTTTAGAAAGTAATATTCTCCTACCCAAGATATATATAAAGTCTGCTACCTATGTAATTACATTTTAAAAACGACTACTAGGATGCTAAGTTAGCCCTTAGCCAAAAACAAATCAGATAATTATTGCAGAACTACTGCAGTGTTTTTGTTATCCTACAAGTGAAAATAATTAATTTAGATTATTATTTAGTGCAAAGTTGGCACCACATTTTTGCCGGTAATTGGCATGAATTAGATAGATACAATTAAGTGGAATTTCTTCATTTTTTGACGTGATATTATTTTGTAAATGCAAAATCATTTTTTTTAACCATCACAGATTTCACAATATTTTTCCAACTCTCAAACATCTCTAAATAAAAGCCTTAGTGTACACAACTAGCGGAATATCTCATGCAGTTAATGCACTTGCAACAAATAGCTTCATGTAATCTGCTAATCACAGTCTTAAATAGTCATAAAATCTCTTAGATAGTAATAGTGCCCCAGTGGCGTAACAATAGCCCCTGCAGGCCCTCCCGCACTGTGCACTCTGGGTGAGGGCTTCTGAATGGCTCTGGTGCATGGGAGGGGCCACTTCCATGTATTTTGGGAGGGCCCCCCTCAGGTTTTGTTATGCCACTGTAGTGCCCACTGCAAGGCACTATGTGTAATCTGTAGGTCACATAGGCATAACACAATAAGATAGAACAGTGTGTGCCAGCATGTTTTGCAGAGACGCTTGTATGCCTGCATTTCTGCCAACAATCTAGCAGCTCCAGTCACGCCTAGGCTTCTACCTATCTCCCCTACTCTACCTTCGTACAGCTTGACCTAATTGGAATGCACTCCACCCATTATGTGGTCTCAGCATTCTTTTTGAAAAACATTTGCAGAACAATCAACCCATGAAAGTGCGAACCACCATATTACCTGCAAACATAAGTTTGTCACAAAATGAAAAAAGTAGTTTGTGTATCAGAAGTGGTACTACCTTGCTTCTGGGTGCTGGAGAGTGAGGCACTGTGGCAGAATAGGTCGGGGCAGTGGGTGCTTGTTCCAGTACAATTAATCAGCCTTCTGTCACATCTTCAAATGGGCCAGAGGCAGAATGGGTGGAGTCTACATAGCAATTAATGTCAGCGTCTGAACCTGCAGTGGACTAGGAGAGAGGCACTATACGTTTCACCTAATGCGCCTACACCTTCGCTCGAGTGGTCTCTGTGCAGCCAAAGTGAGCTACCTCTGTGATAGAACACAAAGCATATGTAAGAACCAAAAAGCACTGCCAGGTTTAGGATGGGACACCTCTGTGAAGTCAAGCTTTAGAGAAAGACATAACAACAGAAATATACAAAGTGCCTTGAAGAGACAGGCACATTCATTAAAGGATTTAGAAGAGCCTCGTTTGGACCAAAGAAGGGAGTTGACTCAAATGTGATCAACTGGGTATATAGGAGTAGAATTAGCAAACAAGTTAAAAAGAGCTACATGAAAGGCACAGGAAAAAATTATGAAACTAAGAGACATTATCCAAAGTTATGTTTGCAGAACACACTTTAAGAGAGGGTTACAATAGAAACTAAGTCACCGGTATGCACTGTAAAAGTTAGAAAAGGTTATCAATGTTTTGAATTCTCTTAAACATTTATTACAAGGGTCACATATCCACAGGGTCGGACTGGGACAAAAAGTAGGTTTTAGCACCAAAATAAAAGTGGCTCACATTAAAAAATCAGATAGCTAAAAAAGTGTCCCACTTTGACAAATCAGGCCCATTTTGAACTTGTAATGACACACTGTATAGGTTTTGCAGGGTATGCGAGATTGCATGCGTTTGTCTGCTGCAGGCAATTTGTGGTAATATCAGGAAAATAAACAGCAAAAACTAGCCTACCTAGCTATAAAACAGAATTCGAACTGCTATAAACACCAGCCCACACACTGATCTATCAGACCAGCCTCTCCTGCACTGCCTGATTGTTCCATAGGCCAGTCCAACCCTGAACATATGCTAGCATCCCCCGGTGCACTCAGCAGAGTCCAGGGAGTAAATGAGCATTGTCTGTACATATTTATGTTGCACAACAGACATTGTGGGTGACCACTGTGCTTAATCAGTGTTGTCAATGGGGCTAAATGCAGGGTCGGCAAGGTATGTTGGTGTACAACTCCTATTCTGTAAGGGGGTGTAACATCCAGTCTGTTAACTTTTCTTCCTCTAAAGAAGGTCTCAACAAGTAGCAGCTTCTTTTTACCCACAGATATCTGGCTTTGCGCTTTAGTTATGCCAAGGAGTTAAAGGGCATAGAGTTAAGTAGCTGGTAGTCTGAGCACCTTTATGGTAACCATGGCTCAGCACATTCAGAGAAAAGTCAAGGGGGAAATGAGCATGCATTCTGAACACCTTTATAGTCATCTTGGCTCTGTGCCCACAGCAGAGAATCCAATGAATGAATGAGCATTTAGCTAAAAAACATTATGCTACATAGAGGGACCTGTAACTGACATTGCTTTCAGCCTCAATTGCCAAGCGCTGCCATCCACATATTGGAGACAACAGCTTGAGTTACAGGGACATGGGTCCAACAAACAAATCAGTCAACACTACAAAAGCACCAAATGTATATCAAAAGAACATCTACATCAAGTCCCAGGGGTCCCCATGCATGCAGAGTGTGCTATGTTTGGTAGTGCATGGCCTGCTGCATTACAAGGAATTTGTGTTACATTCAATGTGCTGCAGTAACGTCGATATATATTTAAACTGCAATTCAGGTTTGGGTTCCCTCCCAAAACCAGGCACACAGACCTGAAAACGGGCTTGCCCTGAATTTTTTTTTTTTTACCATGGCAAATGGGCGAATAGATTTTTCAAGACCTCTCTATCCTACCTTTAGCCAACTATCAGCACCTCGGTCTAAAACCTAGTATCTCTATTCATACCTTAGTACCTCTATTATGGTCTACACCCTACTACTCCTACATTTGCATCTAAATCTACTAATACCCTAGTGCCTTTCATTGCGCGGAGACTCTGCACTGCTAAAGATACTACTCCTAAATCCCTTTGTGAATAGCAAACAATTGTAATCTTCCACAAAAGTGAACGTTTATCTTTTTGAATCAGGCCCTCAGTCATCACAGCCTTGAGATCAGTGCAATGTAATTACCACAAAAAGAAAATTAAAATATATCATTTTTGAGTATTCCTCAAAATTACATGTGTAAATGCACAACCATCCAGATGCAAGTGTACGAGGCTTTGGACAGCAGTTCTGAAGTCACTTTCTGGAAGAAATGGGTTAATTTTCTTTAGAAGGGAGAGCTAGTATCAGGTAGTCTTTTTCTTTTGTTTGGTAATGTCTTCCTTGAGAGTGAGGTTGGTGTCTAGTCTAGGGTGAATCCAAGTGATTTGGCATTTGGTGAAAATTGGGGTTCAAAGCAGTCAAGGTTCATGTCTCTCAGCTAGGTTTGTGCTGTATTTTTGTTTATTGATTTTAGCAAATTACCTGAATGCTGTCTTGGTGTAGTTGGGATTTAGGTAGGCTCTGGGCATCCAGGTCTGGATGATGTGCAAGCAAAATACTTTTTGTGAATTAAGTTCTAAAAATAGAAAAATCCAGTGGTGGATTTTCCAGCTCTATAAGGGTGGTATGAAGAATGCATGAGGTGATTAGTGAGCATTATTCAGCATTAATGTTTTCTCCATCATACTGTCCGCATGTTGTAGAATAATCTGCTGGTAAATTCTCCAAAACATTAGCCCTATAAACAGCAGAATTGTCAGCAATCTCACGGTTCTTAACCAGCCATTTCATGCTGATTTTAATTTCTACAATTTAGGCAGATAATGAAAGAAGTCATGTGGCCACCGTTTGAGAATCCTCAGCTGATGGTGGATCCAGCAGCAGAATTACCACGACATATGATTTCTATGGTAGACAATTGTGCTGGCATATTCTCTACTGCAGCCAATCCCCAAGGTGCGTATGAACGGGGCCAGAAGAGAAAATAACCTATATGTCCATGATGCACATCACAGTCAATACTTTTACCACTCAAAGACTTTTCCTCCCTACTGTTAACTCCCCTCCCTCCTTTATAAGAAAAGCCAGCAGAAAAGATTAACAAAAACCCTGTTAACAGCATAGACAACAAGCACTGGTAAAGCCAATAGGTCTCACCTATACAAGAGCTTTTGGCTTTGGCAATGTGTTTTTGGATTAGATTGTGGC
The DNA here is from genome assembly GCF_031143425.1 of Pleurodeles waltl. Classification (NCBI taxonomy): domain Eukaryota; kingdom Metazoa; phylum Chordata; class Amphibia; order Caudata; family Salamandridae; genus Pleurodeles; species Pleurodeles waltl. Next base: position 1,203,013,966 of record NC_090445.1, on the reverse strand, counting down.
GGATTTGAGTGGGGTGGATTAGATTGGATTGGGGAGGGTGGTATGGATTGGAACAATAGGGCTGGATTGGGGGTGATTTCTATTCACTGAATTGAAGTGGGTGGCTGGAGTGGACTTGCTTGAAGTGAGGTGGATTGGAGTAGGGTGGACTGAACTGGGATTTGATGGAGGTGTGGTGGGCTGCAGTAGGATGCATTGGATTGCAGTGAGGTGGGGTGTATTGGAGTGGAGTGCACTGAGGTGGGATGGATAGAGTGGCAATTGGAGTGGGTGGACTGAATTAGGATGGGGTGAGGTGGATTGGGGTGGGGTGAATTGTAGTGGGGTGGATTGGAGAGCAATGGATTGAACTGGGGTGGGGTGGATTGGGGTAGAGTGGGGTGGATGTGGGTGGGGAGGATTTAACTGGAGTGGATTGATATGGGGTAGGGTGGATTGGAAGGGCAAACTGGATTGGAGTGGGGTGGGGTGGATTGGAGTGGCATGGTGTGAATTGGATTGGAGTGGGGTGGATCAGATTGGAGTGAGGTGGATTGGAGTGCTTGGGATGGATTGGAGTTAGTGGGGTGGATTAGGGTGGGTTGAGTAGGGTGGGGTGGATTGTAATGAGTGAGGTGCATTGGATTGAGTGTGGCACATTGGATAGGGGTGGGGTGGGGTGGGTTGGACTTGGGTGGATTGGAGTATGGTGGATTGGATGAGGATGGATTGGAATGGTCTGGGATGCACTAACTGGAGAGGGGTGGAATGGATTGGAGTGGGATGATATGGATGGATGGATTGAATTGCAGTGAGGTGGATTGGGTAGCAGTGGACCTGAATGGAGTGGGTCAACTGATTGGATTGGAGTGTTGTATTGGAATAAGGTAGGCTGGAGTGGAGTAGGGTGGCTTGGACTAGAGTGGGGTGGATCAAACTGGAGTGGGATGGATCTGAGTGGACTGGATTGGGGAGAGGTGTTTTGGGTTGGAGTGGGGTAGATTGGACTGGGTGGATTGGATTGGTGTGGGGTGGACTGGAAGTAGTGAGGTAGATTGTAGTGGACTGAAGTGGGGACAATTGGAATGAAGTGGGAAGGACTTGACTGGATTGGAGTGGGGAAAATTGGAGTGGCAGATTTCTTTGGACTGGAGTGGGGCAGATTGAAATGAGGTGGACTGGACTGGAGTGGGCTGGATTGGATTAGAGTATGGTGGATTGGATTGGAGTATGGTGGATTGGATTGGAGGAGGATGGATTGGATTGGTCTGGGATGCACTAACTGGAAAGGGGTGGAATGGATTCCAGTGGGATGATTGGGATAGTGTGTGTGGATTGGATTGGAGTGAGGTGGATTGGGTAGCAGAACATGGGTGGATTGGAGTGCGTCGACTGATTGGACTGCAGTGTTGTGGGTAGCATTGGTATAGGGTGGGCTGGACTGGAGTGGAGCAGGGTGGATTGGACTGCAGTGTGGTGGGACGGACTGGAGTAGGGTGAGATGGATTGGAGTGGGTTGGAATGGGGTGGGTGGGACTGAAGTGGGGTAGATCGGAGTGGACTGGGGTGGGATGCGGTGGATTGAGGTGAGGTGTTTTGGGTTGGAGTGGGGGAAATAGGACTGGGTGGACTGGGATGGATTGGACTTGTGTGGAGTGGACTTGATGTTAGTGGACTGGATTGTGGTGGATTGGGGGTCAATTGGAATGATGTGGGGTGGACTGGACTGGATTGCAGTGGAGTGGGCAGATTGTTTTGGATTTGAGTGGTGCAGAGTGAAACAGGTTGTAGTGAGGCAGATTAGAGTGGGATAGATTGTTTTGGATTTGAGTGGGGCAGATTGTATTAGGGTGAACTGGATCGGAGTGGGATAGATTGGATTGGGTTAGTGTGAGGTGGATTGGATGGGAGTGGGGTGGATTGGAGTGGGGTTTATTGTTTTGGACTGAGCAGACTGGAGTGGAGTGGATGGGAGTGGGGCAGACTGTTTTGGACTGGAGTGGGGCAGATCAAGTGGGATGGATTGGAGGGGTCAGATTGGAGTGGAGCAGATTGTTTTGGATTAAAGTGGGGAAGATTCGAGTGAGGCAGACAGGAGAAGGGCAGATTGTTTTGAATTGGAGTGGGGCAGATTATTTTGGATTGCAGTGGGGCAGACTGGAGTAGGGCAGATTGTTGTGGATTGGGAAGATTGGAGTTGGGCAGACTGTTTTGGATTGGAGTGGGGCATGTTTGGGATTGAAGTGGGGCAGACTTGAGTGGGGTGGATGGGAGTGGGATAAATTGTTTTAGAGTGGGGCAGATTGGAGTGGTGTAGATAGTTTTGGATTGGAGTGGGGTGAACTGGAGTGGGGCAGGTTAGATTGGAGTGGGATGGGGAGACTGGAATGGAGTGGGTGGGAGTGGACTGGATTGGTGTGGGGTGGATTGGAGTGGGGTAGATTGGGGTGTACTGCACGATTATGTGTTAAAGGATCATTTCAGATATTACACATTATAAAGAAACAATGTCACTTTGCAATATTTAGAACAAGATAATTGTCATTTTTTGAGAATAGCGCCCACAAGCAAACAAAAGAGAACATGACTGCAAAGTGAGAAAAGACAACTTGGCAAAATAAAAGAAAGTTAGCTATAAAAAATAAAACTTTACAATTTTGTTTGTCCTGCTGGGCACGTTTTCGACAGTCAGAACCCTTCTGTTTGTAGGGCACTAGAAGTTAAAAGGAACAAAATAGTACCTTAATCAAGTTGGGAGCGGCGGACGGGCACTGATTAAGTTGAATCAATCAGTGCTTGGTCGCTGCTCCACACAGAGGAACGGAATTGATGCCAGGCCTGCAGTGACAAATTACGAGGCTCTAAAGAAGAGTGCTGTGCAGACCAACAAATAGAAAGCAAAAGTCAGGCTCTAAGTCTTTTACTGTACACAACAAAGCACTAAAGCGACACATATGTGCTAGCACATGCACTCGCATGCTCAACCCTAAAACATGAATGCAATCATAGTGATGATACACTGACCACTTCTTGTGCAGTTTATTTATCATACACCATAAATGACAGACCTTGTGCCTATAAATATATTCTGTTATTTGATGTGCGCTGACATTTAGCTTAAAATGATGTGGTTCTTTCGATTCTCGTTAAAAGAATCCCAGATGACATGGCCAGTGCTCCTGAGCAAAGAAGAAGAAAGTGTGTCAGGCCGTCTCCACGCTTAGCCAAAGATGTGCAAATGCACATATCTGCATAACAAAGGTCCAAGTAGCCAATATTGCTCTAGGCCGTGACTGTCAGAGACTGGGGGATGGGCTCTCCTGCAACATAATACACACACCTTGGTTAAGTGAGGAGACACAGAAGGAAGCCAGGCAGTAGGTGTGATTCGCCTGAAAGGTTGAAGATGTGCCCAAATTATTTTTAGGTCGCAGCCTACCAGACAGCAAAGCTGTCTGGTTTGCTAAAGACATCTTGGGGACTTTCAGAAAGTTGACCAAGGAATGCATTCTGCCCATCGCTTGCCATTGGCTTTGTGGTTTGTAACACACATTTTCTTACTTCCCATTTGCTGGCTATATTTGTTTTAGGCTCTCCAGGTTCAGTTTGTCCCGCCCGATGAAGAAACCGTGTTTACTGAATACTTCCACAAACTCCTTTTCTGTCAACAGGTCTTGGAATCTTGTTCTTATCTGTCACATTTGCTTAGCATTCAAAGACTGAGGTAAAATGAAAAGCTGTGTTTTCGTGGGAGCCTGGCTATTTTGTTTTGCTTTCAGCTGACTTCAAAGTGACAACCTTTATAGGAAAGAGGAATTCAGCCTTTCTCCATGGAGCTTGCGTATGCCCTTTTAAAAAAAAATGTATTCTACAAATAACCATCTCAAAAGGTAACTTTTTCTTCATCTGCACAAAACATTTGCAAGTTGTTTGCAAAATGATTCTTCTTAGAGTACATTTAATTTGTGAAACTGCCTTTTTAGGCAGTAGAAAACAGCATTTCAGTCTCAGCTTTAGCTTAACGTATGGTGATCTTAGGCAATTTACACTGTTTATGGCCCATTCACTGTCAACCACAGCATAAGATCTTTTCACAGAAAAGAGCCAGACACATTGTAACACAATTTAACAATGCTTGGTTTTCACTTTGATGTGTAAAACATATGCCTTATTTATGACATCTGTGACAACTCGTTTTGGAGAGTTGGATAAGTTTAAAGTCACTTTTTACAAAAGCTTTTGTGCTTGTTTGCCTACCAAATAATCATGTGATCCGTCTGCAGCTGTGCCTTTTTTGGAACACATACATTATTAAATATAATTAATTTCCTCGTGTTACCTTGCAGATTCTAGGGCCATGATTTGGATGGGGCAAGAGGTTCAGTGGCACAGGGGTCAACAGCTCTAGGAACCCCAACGAGCATTGATTATTGCTAGAGGTTACCAATAAGCAAGCAGTCACCAGTGCATTTACCGTGCAGGACCATGATTTTGATGGTGCAGCAGGTGCAGTGACACAGGGGCCAAAAGCTCTAGGAAACCCACATAGAACCGATTATTGCTATATGTTGCCACTGAATAATCAGTCCCAAGCACAGTTTCCTTGCAGGCATTAGATCCATGATTAGCATGGTGCAGCAGGTGCAGTGGCACAGGGGCCAAAACTCTGAGAAACCCACAGAGCACCGATTATTGCTACACTGTTCTACTGAACAAGCAGTCACAAATACAGTTACCTTGCAGGCACTAGGGCCATGATTTAGAAGGTGCAGCAGGTGCAGTGACACAGGGGCCAAAAGTTCTAGGAAAAAACTGAACATCGATTATTGCTATATGTTATTACTGAACAAGTGGTCACAAGTGCAGTTACATTGCAAGCACGAGAGGCTACGATTCAGAGGATGCAGAAGGTGCAGTGGCACAGGAGCCAAGAGCTCTAGGAAGCCCAACGAACACTAATTACTGCTACGTTACCACTAGGCAAGCAGTCACAAGCGCAGCCACCATGCAGGCACTAGGGGCTACGATTTGAGTGGTGCAGAAGGTGCAGTGGCAGAAGGGCCAAAAGTTCTAGGGAACCCACTAAACACCAATTATTGCTATATGTTAATACTAGACATGCAGTCACAAGCACAGTTACCCTGCAGACACTAGGGTCACGGTTTTGATGGTGCAGCAGGTGCAGTGACACAGGGGCTCAAAGCTCTAGGAAACCTACCAATCACTGATTATTATTATATGTTACTACTGAACAAGTGATCACAAGCGCAGTCACTTGCAGGTACTAGGAGCCACGATTTGGATGGTGTAGCAGGTACAGGGGCCAAAAGCTCTAGGAAACTTACTGAACACCCATTATTGCTATATTTTTCTCCTGAACAAGCAGGCACAAGTGCAGCTACCTTTCAGGCACTAGGGCCACGATTTGGATGGTGCAGCGGCCAAAAACTCTATGAAACCCACAGAGCAAACGTTATTGCTCCATGCTGCTAGGAACAAGCGACCATAAGTGCAGTTACCTTACTGGCACTAGGGGCCTCAATTTGGATGGTGCAGTAGGTGCAGTTACACAGGGGTCAAAAGCTCTAGGAAACCCACCGAGCACTGATTATTTCTATATGTTGCCACTGAACAAGAAGCCACAAGAGCAGTTACCTTGCAGGCCCTAGGGCCACGATCTGGAGGGTTCAGAAGGTGCAGTGGCACAGGGGCCAAAAGCTCTAGGAAACCCACTGAGCACCAATTATTGCTACATGGTACAACTGAACATGCGGTCACAAGGACAGTTACCCCGCAGGCACCAGGGCCACGGTTTGGATGGTGCAGCAGGTGCAGTGACACAGGGGCTTAAAGCTCTAGGAAACCCACCGAACACCAAATATTTGTATATGTTACCACTAGGCAAGCAGGCAGAATCGCAATTACCATGCAGGGGCTTGGGTCATGATTTGGCTGGGGCAGCAGGTGCAGTGGCACAGGGCCCTTGAGCTCTAGGAAACCCAGTGAGCATAGATAATTGCTATATATTGCCACTAAACAAGCAGTCACAAGCGCAGTTACCTTGCAGGAACTAGGGCCCCCCCCAATTTGGATGGTGCAGCAGTTGCAGTGTGCACAGGTACAAAAGCTCTAGGAAACACATTGAACACCGATTTCTCCTATATTTTACTACAAAAAAAAGCAGCCAGAAGTGCTTTTTTGATTCTTTTGTAACCACTGCACCCAAAGTAACACATAGCCTCAAGTATCACTGTAATAAAAGCTGTAACCTATTGGACTTTTCTGTCTACATACAACCTATATTACATACAGCGCATTTATATGGCTCATTTTGATGTTTTTGGAGGGTCCTAAAATGCTTCAGAATCTGGACACAGTAACACCTTGGCAAGGGCATTCTCCATTCTATAACATTAGCACTTCAGCCATAGTAAACACTATATAAATACTTATAACTTACCATATAGCATTACATACCAAGCATTAGCAAAGCCAATAGGCGAGATCTTTTAGCTTTGTCAATGTTTTTTAGCCATATTATACAGCAGTGTTAGCTTCAGTGCAGCATCACTGAAAGAAAAAAAAAACACGGACAACGCTGGGTGTGTCATGCAGCTTTCTTACAATACTTTCAGCCATTTGCAACATAGCTAAAAAACATTAGCAAAATCAATAAACCTCACATAGGAAAGACCTACTGGCTTTGCCAATGCTTGGTGTGTCTGTGCTCACAGCTAAAACTTGGAAAAAGTATTGTTTTCAAGTGCAGTAAACGCTGAGCAGCTTTATTCCTATAAAGTCTAGAGCAGCTGACTTTGGGAGTAATAAATTAGGTTTGAGTCCTGGTGTTTGCTCAACCTTTAGTGATTCTGGGGAAATAACTTAGGGCCTCATTACGAGTTTGGCAGTAGCACACGTCCTGTGTCGCTATGGAGCCAATCACACACGTCCTGCCTCTGATGCTGCTCATAGATGGAGCCAAACATCCACCCAACTGTGGACGCAACTGAAGGTAAGACAAAACACCTACCCTTGTCCTGAAGCTTACAAACAGATCGAGTCACAGCCTCCCACCTGGTATGTAGGTCACTTTACGTGGACCAAGTACACTTGTCCTTGTGTCCCAGGTCAGAGTTGTACACAACAAATGACCCATGCACAGCCACATGACACACTCTTTGGGCAGGTCACTGACACTGCACTGCCACACTCCACAAAAACACATATATGCTCCTCCCAGTTTCAGGGTCAGTGAAGTGTACAGAACAGTGTTTCACAATTCAACTGACACCCTCACACTGATCACATGCCATGGACTGTTGTGAGATTGAAGACACATATGTATGGATGAGTCATTTAACACAAATACCCCTCCCATGAAACATCCCTGTAGCGGACCCACAGATATCATCCAAATTGTAACACAATGGAAGCTCAATGGGATGCACGATATTTTGTGAGACAAATATCCCAAGCTCACAATGGAAACAATACCTGCACAATGGGATAGGGGGATCAGGAGCAGCTCCTGGAAGGATACTGATCTGGGACACACTTCACTTTGCAAATGGCCCAAAACACCATTTGCGTGGGAACTAGCCCTCAGGGAAAAACAATACATGCCTATCTGCCAAATGCATATGTGCAAGTCAAGAAAGCAAATACAACAGCAACAGCATGGGCTATACATGTAGGTGTAGTAATTGGAAGGGACATACATCAAAATGGACACATGGTCAGTTAATAAAGGAAGGTAGCACAACTGAACAACCTCCACGTGTGGAAAAACAAAACTCTAGCTTTCACACATGAGGTGAATACCCAATACATATCAGGGGGACAAATCTAACGCAATACATGCTGACATTGGCCAGCCAAATACTTACCATATCAAACACAACACAACGCAATGACACCCCAATTGAATTACCAACCACATATGCACACAGTCAACATCTACCCTTGTCCGGGGTGACACCAGCACTGCCGACAAAGTCAGATTTTGTCAACCATGGCAAATGGTCAGCAGTCATGGTGAAACACACACAACTGTAGGCATACAACACAAATTACTCAGGAACAACAAAAAGGTAGAAAAGTAATGGCAGGACAAATGTGTACCCAAAAACCACAACTTGGGTTTATTAAAAATAAATGCTGAAGAGCAAAGGCCACTGGCCAGTCTAATTGTAGTCTGTGCACATGATTGTCCCCAAGCTTGACTCCAATCACTGCCAGGGAACTTCCACAGGAAGGTGTATCGAGTGGATGTGCAGGCACCTCAGGGATAATGCTTGGTTGGGGTCGGATTTGGTATGGGTGGGTTTGGGTGGGGTGGGCTTCTTTGGGGGGGGTATAGGTACTTGCATGGGGGGCATGTGTGACAGGGGAGGATTTGGATGTGGAGGGGATGGGTTGGGATGTAGGTGGGGGCCTCTTGGGTTTGGGGGTTGGAGGTCACAGGGAACATGGCAAGGTCAAAAAGGAAACTTTCCCTGGGACAACAGGTAAGGTCTTCAGAAGGGATTGGTGTTTTGGAGTTTGAGGGAGTGGTGGTCTTACCTGAGGGTGTTGATGCTTTTGGTGTGTGTGTGTGAGGTATGCTTCGGTGTGGGTGGTGTCTGTTGTGTGTGGATGTTTGTGTGTCTTGGGGGGCTGTGAGGTGGCATTGCTAGGTAATGTGGGAGTGGTGGATGTGTGTGTGGGTGTGTCTGAGGGTATGGTTGGATGTGGTGGATGTGTATGTGGGTGTTGTCTGGGGACATGTCTGAGGTGTGCGGGTCTGGGGGTATAGAGGATGTGCTGGGTATGTGTGGGTGTTGTGGTGGTGTCTGTGGTAAGGCGTGTGGGTCTGTGGATTGTGAGGTGGTATATGGTGGGTGTGGTGATGTGTCACTGGGTGTTTTGGTGTCTGTGGGTACGGTGGTTGTGGGTCAGTGGTGGTTGTGGTGTGTGGGTCGGTGGTTGTGGTGGTGGGGGGGTATCTGTGGGAATGGTGACTGATGTGGTGTCTATGGGTGACTTGAATGCTTGCTTGCCAGTGTGTCTTGTGGTGCTTGTGTTTATGTGTGCTGCTTGCGTGTGTTGAAGTGGGTGCATGCGGGTGTGTCTGTGTGATTGAAACAGGTAGGGGAATAAGGAATTTGGACTGGTAAGAGAGAGGTGGTGGGAGGAGGATTGTGGGGGGTTTATGGCTGCCATCAGTAAAGAGGCCAGAGCCTGAAAAAAATATGTAGGCAAGACATGTCACTATGAATGCCTTCCGGGTATGCATTGGTCTGCTGGAGTTAGATGTCCAAACCCTGGATGGCATTCAGAATGGCAGTCTACCCCAAATAGATACTCCTCAAGAGGCCAATAGCCTCCTCACTCAGGGTAGCAGAGGTAACAGGGGCTAGGGGTGAGGTGCCTGGGTGAAGGAGACGCCCATCCTCTTGGGTGAGCGGGCATGGCCAACCGGATGCAATGGAACTCTGGGTGATGGACAAGGATAGTACAAGACCAGGTCCTGATGGGTCCACCAGCACTAGGGAGTGGTCACGGGAGGTAGAATTAGAAGATGACGAGGTCAGTCCTGTGTCCTCTGTTGCACTCCCCTCACCCTTCAGGTCTGTGGTGTCATGACAAGAGGTGCAGTGGCCAGAAGTTTACCCACTTGGTTCCGCCGTGTCTCCTTCGCTTGCCTGGGATGATGCTGACAATACAAAGAGAAATTGGGTCACTACATGTTCTTGATCACAATTGAACAACAGCTGTGATTAGCAAACATTACCATGACGTAAAAAAGCCCCCTAGCAATAAACTCCACCAAAGTGGCTCTTACATTTGCCACACCATATGCATGCATACCACATGAACTGACAACAGTTGCCCACAGGAAATTCAGAATCACAGACAACTCCAATTGCATGGGTGAAGTTGTGCAATCACAGTACCCACTGAACAAGTAGGAGACCTTATCACCTTCAATGGTTTGCCTCATGTAGCATTCCTCAGTTACCTGTTGTCATAGAATAGTAGGGAAATGCCAAGTTCATCTACACAGATCACACACAAGGTCATGCATATAGCTAATCATCAGCTACCCAGTACTACATTATGAAGAAATGATGGTTCACAATCCCAGAGTGTTGCTGACAGATGTAAAGTAGCTTGAAGAAGGTGACCTGGAAATACCCATGTCACACTGGAAACAAATCAACAATGCTCAATTCATCATGTGTAAATTGTTCTAATGGAATCATTGAGGCTGTACTAATGTTGCCCAGATCGATAACACATCTAACACCAAAATGTACGCTGGAGACAAATTGTGCAAAATGTCAGGGGGATGTCCCCAAAATCAACAACAAAATGAATCAGCTAGCCTCAGGGAAATTACTTCTCTTGATTGGTACCCCTGACAATGACAAACTATGATTAAATCAGTAGAAGCCAATAGTCCTTTGAATGTTGGAGAGGCCCAGGGATTCTCAAGTACTTGTAGAAGGCCCTCAACATGCTGCCCAATGGGAAGCCATATCACTGTCTCCATTTTTGTCCTGCAAACACAGCTTTCCGTGGATGAATGGTTGTACACAACCACATGATTTCCACATAACTGCAGGTCACTCCATGATGCATGCCAACAGTTAGGTAAAGAACAGTCCCCTTTTCACATTTGCAGTGCACTTTGCTACGGGATGCCACATCAACGGAATGGAAATGCACATTGTCTGTAAAAACCGGTTATGTCCTTCATTGCTACTGCAGTTGTATATGCCAAATGACATGCAATAATGGGTGAGGATATGTGTGAGCCACCAATCAATGGTGACACACTTCTGTCTGTGGCACCACATAAAATGTAGCCCCATAACATATGTTCAATTCCAAACACATGTTGCCATGCATATGGCATCATATGGGAGGGAATATAGAAATCATCCTATGAAGACAGGTAGACCATGCATGAAACAGCAGTGAAAATGATTTGTCAAAAGTGAAAGCAATACATGGTAACATGTAGGCACAAGGAATGATGGCAACAGTGATGTCACACAAATCATGCCAATGGACATTTCCCACTTACCAAGGGAAAGTATTGTTCTGTAACTGCATCCAAAGAGCAATGTATTCTCTGTCACATGTTTGATGGCCACCTTCACATGACAGACAGTGGTGAGGCATCAGCACTTGTGACACACTGAAGACAAGTAGCCTGATGGGACGGATGCCCATATACTCACTTGAGCAGACGCATTGCTGAGGACAGTCATCCATTGTGTCATTCTTTTCAGGCTGTCACACTGAAGAGTAGTGGACGGTTGTGTACAATTACACCCACTACAACAAACAATATTACCTGTTTGATCACGATACACAGCCATGTGTTGGTCCTGGAGAGTAAACTGTTTATAGACTTTACTTGGTTGCGTACTAGGTCACTGGGCTAATAGACAAGACACATCAGCATGCACCAAGTTCCATACCTAGACAAACAGTTACTCATCTTGTGTGTCACACATAGCCCATCCCCAAACTTTAGGGCGAGATAGCTGAACCAAACACATCAACTTGGCAATGTGACAGGCAGGAATATGCCCCCTTGCAGCTGCTGTGCTCCAGACAAATGCCCATCAAGCTCCGGGTAGGCCACCACTAGAATTTGGGGGGGAGGAGGGTGTGTCAGGATCCGACGTGCGTCCCACCCACATTGGGAGGACAGCCCGAGCAGGACCTCAGCGATCTTCTGGGCCCAGTCTCCCAGGTCCTCCCACCTCCCTGGACAGTGGGCACTACACTGACTATGGACCCCCAGGCTCCACACCTTCCAGGCAACGGCTCTCCAAATCCCCTTCTTCTGATGAGTGTTGACTTTTGTGAATGTAAGAGAAAAATCAAAAGGTTACAAACACATGTTTTGACCCAAATGGTTGTGTCACACACGTCAAAAACACCAAGCACAAACTTTGAAACTTGGTAACCCACCAACAAGTGTAAATCACACATGCTGATAAGTACAGGGGCATTACTACATACTTTTGGAGTTATCTGCACACCGACTTACTACCCTGCTCATGACCTACACCGACTAAGCAAGGCTACTGACATCAGGTAGCCCAGAGTCAACATGTATTGTGATGAGAGCCACAATGAAACACTACACACCATTGTGGCTTCTGAAGAGTAACCTCCTTGGGCCTGACTGGACCAACACATTTACACTCTGCAACACTGACTCACTGTATACAGTCCCTACAGGCAACTACCGTAGCACAGACTTCACCCTTACACTTGACTGACAATGAAAGGCTGGCATGGTGGGTAAAGGAAAGAATCTTCCCTTTGCATGTGTGGACATGTGGCCTACCAAATGCAGACTCATGCCACTTCAGGGTGGGTTTCTGTGGTATGTACCTGTAACACAGAACACACCTTTGACCATACGTAGCAAACCTACAGAGATGGCATCCAACATACAAAGGTATGCTTGGTTTAATTCCTGCTATGTAACCAAGCTACTGAGTCACAAGTCATGGCCTCCATGGAATGTACACACTATCTGCTCTGTGGGTTTTTCAAATGTGCAATACACCTGTACTGGACAAATATGACTTATGTAAAGGTGACAACAGAGCTGTGGGAGTAAAGGTCATGAGCCAAAGACACACATTGACAATGATGCAAAATGCACATATAGACTAGTTCAGGCATTTACCTAAGTACCCATTCCTCATCTAGTCAATGGACTAAGGCATTCAGGGCAAGTTTTGCCAGTACAGCCTATTGGCCACATGACAGGATGTGCAGGTCTACAAGGAGTGTGCACAGTGCTACAGCTGCAATGCCACAGTGACTCTCCCACAGCCTGGAGAAAGCCCCATACTGGAAGATAAATGAGATAGGCCCTCCTCTCTGAAGGCTGAGCATAAAGAACCTACATGACACTCACATGTCCATCACTTCCATTCATGACAGTAAATCATGTGGCCATCATCAATGTGGCGTGTGTGGCAACCTGAAGGGCACATTGAGTCATGATATGCCTCTCACACAACAATCTGGCCAGGCCAGATGTGGGGTGTGAATCTAAGGCACAATACAAATTGATTACAAGATCAAAACAAGATGCATACACAGCTCAAGTTGTCATGCACTTACATGTTGTATGACATTTACAACCATCATATTCAAAGAAATGTCCCTGTATGGCAGTAAACTCTCCTTTCCCAGATATATGCATCCAACACAAGGAGCATCTATGCCACAAAACACATCACAATGTGAATGTCCAAACCATATACAGGCCTAAAAAAATCTACTCACCCACTTGCCTCTTTGATAAAGAACAGGTATTCTGTTCAGTCAGAAACTGAAGGAGCAATAAAGAGCCTTTCAATCTTGTTCTTGTCAAAAGTCAAAAGTCAATTTGTCTTGCAATTATTTTTCCTTCCAACTACAGAGTTTCAGGACTTTGTCAGGTTTTTACTAACACACAATGTTTAAATAGCTAAGTCAAGTGTACAAACATTTCAAAATATATTTCAGCAGTCCTGAAAGCCCATTGTTTGTACTTGTGTGATGAAAAAAATATTTTAATAGGATGAAAACAAGTCAGAACACTTTACTTGGTGATGTGCAAAGAATAAAAATGTTTTCTGAAACCTGATTTTCACAGATTGTTAATACATTATATTGTTTTATCAGTAATGCTGCAAGTTAGTGGGAAGGTTTTTTGGGCATTTCTTTGAAATGTTCTCTATGTAAATGACAGATGTGCGACTACATCATGCTTTAATAAAAATATTTATTGTAAGTGAGTGTGTAAACATAAACCTAGAAACACACCTGTCCTGGTAACAATGCTATTAATAAACTGAGAGACAAGTAATGGATCATGAGTCACCTAAATGTGGGCTAAAATATTTTTATACATGGAGCAAAGGTTTATTCTATTCAATCAAAGAAGTTTTTTTGTACAGCAGAAATGCTGAGCTCACATATTTGAAGGTACACTCATATGCGATGTTGAAGAAAAAGGCAACAGTAAACTAAAATATTGCATAGGATCACACAATGAGAGACCTGTTTATGGGTCAGGTACATTACAATTATGGTCGAGTAGATTATTCATGTTACTTGACCTGCAGGTCTAGTAACATTTTTATGATTTTTCAAGGCCTTGTATAGCACTTTTCTCTAATACCCACACCATGTACATCCCATTGATGCCACACAAACTGTGACAACAGGCACACAAGAAGTCTAACTGGCACATAGGGGCAAATTATAGCCTGTGAGGAGGGAAAGGATGGTGTTGAACAGAGTCAATTGTGTCTATGAGATTCTTATCTGCTCCTTTGGTGAGCCATAGAGCTGCCAATAGAGGGGGAGGACATTGTCCACAAGCAGGGGCTCTTTCACCTGCTGGCCATGGCATGATTGATCCTAGAGGCAACACACAGCAGCTGAATTGGTGGAGGCGTTGATGACAGCAGTGTCAGGAGTCAAGTGACTGAATTTGCAAAACGCGGAGTACATGTATGCCACGTACACAGTCATCATCGCCGACGGCCACAGCCACTGACGTAAACACCACAGGCAACAACGTTAGCCTATGACTGTGTCTGCCGTGGTTGGTACCCCCTACCGTGCGGACGACTTCCACCACAGGCGGTTCCTAATGTCCAGTGGAGTAGGTCAGACACCCGCCATTTTGGCGGTTCGAAATACAGAATATGACCCTGTTAAATGTGTCACAACTACAATATATCATCACAAACATCCTAGATCAGTCTTGTTGTGTAGGTACTACTACACAATCACCAGTGTAATGTGTTGCTGGGCACCGATGGCATATGACGGCTTGCAGTATTTTTGGTGATCAGAAAAGACTGTTAAATTTTGAGGGGCATTTGAGTAGCAGATAGTTGGGCAATGGCCGAATCCATGTTGTGGACACATGTCTTGTCAACCATAGGAGTAATATTCGACCCTTATGTAGGTGACAGCTGTGATGTGTGCTGCTTATAAAGTATTTCCAGTCTGAAATGTTTTGTCACATGATTCAGTTGGTATACATCATATACATCATGTATGTTGGTGTAGACACAGTGACTAATGCTCCCACTTATGTATTTTCACACATAGGTACCCTGGTAAAGGGAGGATGCGACAGGCTCCAATGTACAGTCCATTGCCAGACCTTCAAACCATGGAGGAAAGCAACATAATACTACTGTACCGACTGAATAGGCAAACAATAGTGGATTTATGCCGTCAGTTGGAGCCAGATCCAATGCCTGCAAACACAAATCCAACATGCATACCACCCTTTGTTAGACTTCCTGGCCACAGGGACTTTCCAACATACAGTGGGCCATATCTGCTGGGATGTCCCAACCTATTTTCAGTCTTGTCTTGAGAGATTTCCTATCAGAAATGTTGAAACACATTGACAGTTGTATCAGGTTCCCTCCCGTGTGAGGATTTTGGCAATGTGAAGGCTGACTTTTATGGTTTTGTGTGCCTCCCACATGTTATGGAAGACATTGGTGGCACACATGTTGACTTGGTGCCAATGAACAAGCCTATCACAACAGGAAAACGTTCCTTCTATCAACATGCAAGTTATCTGTTTATCTGATCTTTACATCTCAGAAGTCTGTGCCTTTTTCCCTGGATCAGCCCATGATTCCTTTATAATGCGGAACATAATGCGGAACAGCACTGCACCCCAACTGATGTCAAAACTACAACCAGAGAGGACCAGGCTGATTGGTAAGCCACGTGTCGTGATTGTGTGTGAGAAATGTCAGGTGCTACAATCATGACGTGAGTGACTCATTGTTGCACTTATGTCTCATTCCTAAACAGGAAACTCAGCATATTCAAACCATTCTTGGTTACTAGTGCAGCAGAGGAATCCAACTACGCCAGGGGAAGCCCTCTTCAATGAGGCCCAGGGAATAACAGCGGGCAGTAGAGAGGGCTTTTGGGCCTCTGAAGGTCAGATTTTGCCTTCTGGACAAGACTGGGGGAGCCCTCTACTCACCCGGGAAAGTTTGTCAGATCACTGTGGCATGCTGCATGCTCTACAACATCGCCCTGCAAAGGAATATCCCTTACATCCCAGAAGAGGGGGAGCCTGCACTGCCACCGGGTGAGAATCCTCAAATGCCAAATGAAGATGACAGTGGTGAAGAAGGAGCGGACTTGCGACAAGATCACATCAACAGCTTCTTCTCACAAGTGTAAGTAGATCAAGTGATACCATGACTTTGACTGTACAATGTACTGTAGTTGTGAGACTGTGTGGAGATGATTCTTTGAAATAGTGAGAGAGCTGATACTCAGCCAAAATCAGTCAAAGGCTGTTTGATGAGGTAGCTTTTGTCACATCCATATCTTGGAAATATTGCTTTGTGTCAGATGTATTGCAATGTACTTTGTTTTCTAGACGCTTGTTATGTGACTTGAGTTATATGTATGGTTTCATGTCAATCCTCCTTGTTTTGTTTTTTGTTCAGGTACCTTCTTCATGACATCTTCATGCGGGCATTTCAGAGTTGTGACATTTGCAGGTATGTGATGCTGTTCTGACATACAAAGTGGACATGAATTGTTCCGGGGATTGTAGGTCTCAAAGTCTGGGTGTAGGAGACCTGTGCCAAGATGCTTGCACAGTGTTAGGATGGAAGTTTATAATACTCCAGTGGACTTGTTTCTTGTCCTGTTTTGGCCCTGATGCATCATATGTTTCATCATGCGGTCTGAGAATATGTAGTCGTAGGCCACAATCATCCGAGTTACTCTTCACATTGACACACTCTTTTTGTATGACCTGTATGTAGCTGTTGGTGTGTTTCATTAGTGTAGGCCAAAGCACCTGTGCCAAATCACTGATATATGTTTATATCATACCACAGGGTGCATGATCAATGATTGCAATGACCCTGTGACCAGAAACTGTTGCACTGTCATCAGTCGGAGTCTTGCATTATATGATGTTGGATTACTTTGCTGGGGTAGGTGATAGTTCTCCAGCTGATGACATCACCCACTTTAATATTTGCCTATTCTACAGGACAATGTCTGACAAATCCCTTCCTTCCATGTTTTGGAGGTCTGTACCTATAAATATGTCAATTTACCCAGTATGATTCAATCATATATCATTTGCAATGTTTCAGACATATTGACAACCTATGTACTGAAGAATGTAATAAAAATTCTTCTTTGACAAGACACTTGCATGTATGTGTTTGTGTGGAATGGTAACCCTGAGCTGTACAATGTGCACATGCAACATATCCCATCTTGACCAAATACCTTAGATACTAATCGTATGGTTCACATGGTCTGACATAGCCACAGAGCTAAATGTGACATTAAAGTCAGCAGACAATGGGTTAGTGATGGGTGAATTTATTGGGAAGCTACATCTAATAGAAAATATATGTGAAATGACTCGACAAAAAATTTAAATGCAAAGGGGTCAGTCATGGTGAATGAAATCATTGAAGTAGATGCCATAGCACTGGAAGTCCAAAGTCCAGAGTACTCTTCCCATTGCAAATGGAAAATGGTTCAGGATCAGTACACAGAGTGAATGTGTGACACACGAAGGAGGACATTAAGGAAGACGGTTATTGTTGACAGTGGTGGGTGTCTTGCCATCTGAATCTCCTGGATTCTTGCATGGACATCCCCACTTGTGAGGGGAGGGGGGAAATCAGCTACTGCAGAGGCAGGGGTGTCTGCAGCAGTTTGTGCTTTTGTCATCCTGTGTCTGCCACAGATGTATTTTGCCATGACGTCCTTGCCACACAGGAAGAGATTAATGTTGGGAATAAAGCCCTGATCAGTGTGGTGTTAAGTTCCTGCAGCACCCCAGTTAGGGTGCCCATTTTGGTATTATGGACATCCACTTGTCAATCATGACCATCTGAAACTGCTTAATGTCCCAGAGTTCAGTTAACACCTGGCCCATCACTCCATGAGACTCCTGACAGACACCCCCAAGACGTGGCTGATGGGGTCCTGGATGACAGCAGCCCCAGTGGCCTCACTCTGCTGGTCAACAGCATCCCTCCCATGCACCCCACCCCCATAAGCCTGAACCCTTGCCACAAGCTGCCCTCTCCAACTAGGTCCAGGACCCTCTTTGTTCAGAGTGTCCAGTTGCACCTCAGGATCCAAGACGTGGGGGCACAAGATGGTGGAAACTGTGCTAGGTACACAGGGTGGGGGGAGGGACGCATCATTGACTGGGATGTTGAAGCATTAGGCCTGGGAGGTGATGTTGTGGGCACAATGAGACTCACTGTTGCCATCTGACCAGGTTACTCAGATGGGCCAGGACCTTCCTCCCCGTCCACAAGTCCAGGAGTGTTGTCTTCACTGAAGGCTTCATCGAAGGGGGCAGTGGTAGTCTGTTCTGTGGCCTCCGTGTGCCCAGTGGCAGCTCGACCGGTTGATGAAGAACATACATTGTTACTGGTTGCAGTGTGACCTCAACCTCCAAAGGCTTTGTGTTACAGATAAGTAGAGACATTGGACAGTCTCAAGTTGTAGGTCATCCTATTGTGCCAAGTTACCAGGGTACTGGGTTATTTGATGTGACATGTGTGAAGCATGCAAAACTATTTGACACAAGCAGCTCATGAGATGTGCAGATCAGTTGCACTTTGGAAGATTGACTGAAAATGACATCTTACCACCAGTGAAGCCAACACAGTGGAGAGGCAACATATGGCTTTGACCATTTTGAGGCCTAGTTGAGTGGGGTGCAGACACAAACAGAACTTCGTTGTATATGTGGGTGGAGTCATCATGTGCTCAGTGCTGTGTCAATGTTTCTTCTGCCGATACCAATCTGGTTATGCAGCTTGAGGCCTTAGAAATACTTGTTGTACACACTTGGTAAGGTGTCATTACTGTCCTCAATAGTTGTATCTTGGGCTAGCAGGTCAAGATGGATCTAGGTAGACAGACACGTCTCTGTGTTGAGCATGATCTGCAAATTGCTCACTCCCAGGTGAGTACATTTTAGTAAACTTCAATTGAGAGTAAGGGAACAGGTGTATCTGGACAAGTAAACACTGGGCTGGTGGTTGGAGAAAGACACAAGGCGTCCTGGGAGTTGCAGTCAGGTCACTCTCTCTACTTCTCACACTAAACAAATGGTATCCTCCAAAGTGAGCACACTTCAATTAAGAGTTGCTAAACAGGTATTTGTACAACTGAACACTGGACTGGTGTTTGGAGTTACAGACACAAGGCCTCCTGGGAGTTGCAGTCAGGTCACTCTCTCTACTACATACACTATACATATGGTATACTCCCATGTGAGTACTTTAATTGAGAGTTAAGGAACAGGTGTATCTGGAGAAGTAAACACTGGGCTGGTGGTTGGAGTTACAGAAACAGGACCTCCTGGAAGTTGCAGTCAGGTCACGTCCTGTACTCCCCAACACTTGACAAATGTTGGGAATTACATATCTGTAAGCAGACTGCATTTAGGTTTGAATATGCATTTACATTTTGGGATATACCATGAATCCTTGAATGTTTTATTTATGCTGTAAGATTTTCAGGCACCATTTGGACATATGACATGTGATGGGCCTTGGTAACTGTGATGTTGGGTCCAATAATACACATTGACATTGTTAAAACTCAGATACTCTTGGTATTGAATGTTGGTCAGGTACATGAACAACACAGTGGCAAACGCTGAGCTGTGAGCATGCAGGAGAATGCAGTTTTGCAACAGTTTTTGTGTTGGAACTTAGCAAACTCCACTCCCCCTGCTTTTCCTATTAAGCCCTCAGGATGGAGGATGGCCAAGACCTTATTCCCCCAGGGCCTCTGCCCCCCTGATAAGAGAGCACTTTTGGAACTGGAGAGTGAACTGCGAGTGAACCTCTGCCAAAAGGACTGCTGGACTGCTCTTCTTTTGTTACCCTGCTGCGTGGGGTCTGCTGGATGGCCCAAAGGACTCATCTGGATTGCTTTTCTGTATGCTGTCCTGCTGCCAGCCTGTTCCCTGTCTCTGGACTACCTAGGCACTGCTGGACTTCCAGAAAGAACTGCCATTAAGGGCCTTATTGTGCTGGTCTACCTGCTTCCTGCTTTGTGTCGCTCTTTAAGTGTCCTCCTGGGACTGGTGGCTGCCCCAGAACTGTCTGTGGGGCTCTGGGTCCATCCCCAGCAGTCACTTTTCACCCAAGCGCATGGGGAGCTCTTCATCTATCCCAGGCTTCTTGATCAGCACCTGGTGAGCGCTTCTTTTCTGCTAATGGGGGCTTCAAACGCTCAGTGAGCAGTGAGCACTGTTTTTCTTGGGCTCTGTAGTTGATTCGCACCCCCGCTCCAGTGCCTTATAAACAGAATTGTGCGCATGCTAGTAGAGCTCTACGTGCCCACTTTCGGAGGGACTTGGAGCCAGTTTGGGGTACGGCTACTAGGACTGAGCACAGATTTGGGAAGTCATGTCTGTCCTTGCTGGATGAGGGCTGTCCCATAAACATCACCTGGGCTACGACGGTGCCCATCAGTCAACCCCTACTGAAGTGCCCTGCCATTGTGAGAGAAGCCACCGCTGGAGCAGAAGGAAACGCCTGGCCTGGATGACACACATGGGTCACGGAGACCACCACCTCCTACCTTAATGGTACTGTGGGGCTGGTGAAACGGCGCCACCTGCCTTGCCACACTACTTCTAAAGCGGCCCGGCTGTTGTAAGGAAGGCCACATCCCGCAGTTCCCAGCCACTGCACTTTCCGCTCGCGGGCAGCTGAGTGCGGCCTGCACGTGAAGAGGAGACACAGTAGGAGGTCTTCCTGTCATTGCTTATAGTGTGCGGGCTCCAGGGGGAGTGGGTGTACCTGGTGGCACTTCTCGCATGTTTGTCTTTCCTTTGCGGGTGCAGGTGCCTCACAAAACAAAATTACCATGCATCACTTATTAGGCACTCAGAGGTGTCTGTACCCTCGGGGTTGCTGGTGGAAGCGATCCTCGTTAGGAGACCACTCTGACTACTGTAAATCGCCTAAGATGAGTGCCGGCGGACTGCACTCTATGTTCTAGGGAGGGAACACCCCACGGTCCATGACTGCATGGCCGAATGTAAGGACTCGTAAATGTCACTGCTGGATGCCGTGGCCTGATACATTTTTCTATGGCCATGCTTGTTTTTACCACAGAATGTTACAGGAATGTCATTCATGCAATACTTCAAGTGCTACTACAGCCTACTAGGAGAGTACTCCAGTAGGTTCATGGGCTGATGGTGATAGTGGATGATTCAGGCATGTCTTTGGTACCAGGCATTATTTGTGACGTGGTAATTGATATGTCTTTCTTTGTGCAATTCATGATCTAGGTATTTACTGACCTTTGATGTCATTTCTGCCTTGTATTGCAAGAATACAAAGCCTTATTGCATTAACTACACTTTGTGCACAATATTTATGATCTATGTGTTTTGACCACATGGTAAGTCCACAAACTGAATACCTTTTTTTCTGTCCTCATAAAAAATGTCGCCATTGAACTCTGGTCAGGTCCCGCCAACCTCATGAGCTCAGGAACACACTACCCTCTGGGTTATAGGAGAAGACAGTTCCCAATCTTGCCAGGTCAGGGATACATAATCATTGAACAATATACATATTAAACACCTCAGATCTTTAAAAGCTCCAAAATCTGATTCCCAAACCTCCTTGCTTCTCTTCTATCTACCTCTTTAAAGAAAAGAACAGACCTTCCCCATTCCTTCCAATTGAGAGGGAGGAGGGGAGGATTGAGCCCAACGTTTACAAACTTCCCTTCTTGCAAGTAGTATTAGATAAAACACCAGCTTTCTTTGATATAACTTGGAGAAAGAAAGAGGAAAAGGAAAAGAGGGAGGGAAGGTCCATGTCCAAGGTCAGAATCCCAAACATAATTAGGCGGGGGGTCATTTCAACTACAGAACCCAGAGAGTCAGAGATTGTCTTACCCACCGCCGACCAGAATCCTTTTAATTTCGGGCAGGCGGAAAACATGTGAACATCGTCTGCCTCCAAGCTACCGCACCGTTTAGGCTCTGATGCTGAGCCGCTTCTCTTTATCTTTGCCAACCTCCCAGGGGTCCTAAACACTCTGTGAAGGGTAAAAAGGTGGTTCCTTCTTAACGCTTCCGATTTGACCACTGAATACAATGTAGCCAAGGATACTTGCCATAACTGTTCCAGCTCCTCCTCCAGCAGAAATCCACTCAATTTCTTACATAATGGTTGCAACACATTCTCTACTCTCGATAGAAGATATTGATACCATCGAGAGACTTCCTTTCTTTTGTTGCCAGCTACCTGCAAATCCTGCTCCTTTTGGGTGGGGTCTGGGCCAAGACCCCACCCTGACCTTTATGCCACCCGTTCACCTGAAAATCTTAAATCTAGATATGGTCCCTTGTGTCTTATTGTTCCAAAACTCGCAGCTCAAAGTTGGCCAATCTTCAGTTAACTGTCCCCATCTAGTAACTCCACTGTGTTTGAAAGGCACCACCAGGCTATCCAATAGACACTCCGGCATCCCTGGTGAATCCCAAATGGGGGCTAATTTGCTATAGTAACAGATACCAAGAAAGGATCTAATTTCGTACCAACTAACAGGGGCTGCTTGTAAACATTTCAGTGTAACTTTTTTGAAAGATTTTGAATCTCCGAACTTATAGGAGAAGCCGCTTACAGGATAGCCTCTCAACATTGCCCTGAACATAGACCCCATTATTTAGCCATCTGGAGTCAAAAACTGCATCCTATTATTCTTTAATTGTTAATACCAACAATACAACTGTAGATCAGGAAGGGTCAGAACCCCAACACCCACCTTCCTCCTCAATTTTTTCCAGGAAAGGCTTATTCCTTTCCTGGCCCAAATAAATGACGAAATCTTTGTCTGCAGTTTTAGGATAACTTCTTTATCAAAATGTAAGGGAATATTATCAAATAAGAAAGTAATCTTTGGAAGTATAGACATCTTGATCAGGTTAACACGTCCAAAAATCGAAAGCAGCAAATCTCCCCACTTTCCTAGGAGAGCCTCAACCTCCTTAACCACCTTTTCTAGATTATTAAAAGCTAGCTCTCCTAAATCTTGCATTATCATTATACCCAAATACCTTATCTCAATGACCTTTCTAGGATCTTCACAGACTTGGTTCCAGGACATTATCTCAGTTTTCCCTTCATTTACCTCATAACCAGCCAATTTTGAGAAGATACTCACTTCCAAGATTAGGGATCGCAGACGTGACATCAGAAGTGTATACCATCAAGTTGTCGGCATACAGCACCACATTCCTATAAAAATCACCGACTACAAAAGGTCTTATACATTAATTTGACCTCCAACTCTCCGTGAAGGGTTCAATATATGGATTGAAAAAAGGATCAGGGAGAGAGGACACCCTTTTCGGGTCCCTCTTCCTATCTCCACTTTTGGCGATAAAATGCCAATAACCAAAATTATCGCGTATGGAGCACTGTATATCTTTGTCAGAACTTTGATTAAGGACTTGCCAATTCCAAAGTGAGCTAAGACCAACCTGTGATATTTCCAGTTCACACGGTCAAATGCTTTAGCGGCATCTCCTGTTACGACTGCCAGGGGGATATTTAAAGCTATAGCCAAATCAATGGAACCAATCAAGGAATGATTAAGATCTCTCATATTTCTGCCCGGCAGGAATCCCTGCTGGTCCTGATGTATCAAATGTCCAGCCACTTTATTCAAGCGCTCTACTAAAATACTGGTGAAGACCTTATCACAATTAAGTAATGATATTGGGCGATAAGAGTGACATTCCAGTGGATTCTTGCCGGGTTTCAACAAGGAGATTATTGCATCGTTTCAAGAGTTTAGGATGAGGGAACACCTCCAACAGTATAGCGTTAAAGAACTGCACCCATACTGGAATAATGACTTCTTCCATTACTACATATAGCTCACTAGGGATCCCGTCGGGACCCGCCGCTTTCCCTTTCTTTGTTCTGTTAATAGCGGCCAAAATCTCACTACCCGATATTTCTTGACTGAATAATTGTGCGTCCTCACTCAATCTTGGAAGATTCTTCCACCCAAGCTATGCCTCTATTGCCCCTAAATCTGAGTCTAAATCTTCCTTATATAATTCCTGAAAAAAGGATTTAAATGCAGCAATTATTCTTGGGTTGTCCTCAACCACTGCACCTGCGCTGTGATTTATGACCTTCTTGATGTTATTCTGGCGCACCTCCAATCTGCTCTTCCAAGCCAGCAGTTTACAACAACTTTCCCCATGAGCCATGTTAAGCGCTCTGCTGGCTTCCCACTGCTGAGCCACCTTATCCTCGAGCATAGTGCCAAATTTTAACTGTAATTCTTCTAGATGCTCTAGCGCTGCACCCCTCCCTGCCTCACTAAGTATATCTGCCTTTAACTCCTCTTCTACCCTTGTGATCAGTATAGGGAAAGGTGCGTAACACATTGTGACGCGAAGGGTTAATTAGCTTGAGCAGTGTGGATGAGTGTGATGCCTGCTGAAACCCGAACAACGTGGAAAAGTTCATGATGTTATTTTCAAGCTTGTTTGTGTAGGAGACTCCGTCTCAACCTTGAGAACGAGAGTACAGGGAGAAGATGGAATAAAAACAATGGCTAGGGAAGGGCAGAGCAGCCAAGAGACAAGTGCTGATAACACAGCTAGAAAATGCCAGAAAGGGATAGAATCCAAGCTTCAAGTTATTTAAGCACTGAAGTGAGGGTGAGGGATTTAAAGCTTGCAGATGGGGTTCTGAAAGCTGCCATCTCCAGGCCCAGCGCTGCCTCCCTGTTTGCTGTTCAGAAACCATGCTTGAGGGGGAGAGAGGTCCAAGCGGGCGGTAGAGGGCTTCCCAGCATTTCGTGGACTAAGTTAAGTTCCACACAGGGATGAAAGGCCTTTGTTTCTCTGCTCTATTATTATGACTGATTATTATGCTTGCACTGTGTTTATAATCTGAAGTATTCAGCTTGTTTATATTTTGCTTTCTTAACATTGTAGTGTGAGCTTGCTGCAGTAATTGAAACATGCATTTTAGTATGCAGTTAATCAAAGCTTATCTGAAGTATTCAGCTCGTTTATATTTTGCTTCCTGAACACCGTAGTGTGACACATTTTGGTATACAGTTAATCAAAGCTTATATCTGTCAATGAACTCTTTGCTCATATATATACATAGATGTTCTTTGTAGTGTACTCATATATAAATAGATGCTCTTCATTGCTAATTTTATTCTACCATTGTTGATGTGCTAAATGCATACATTTACCTGAAATTCTAGTAAAGCTAATTGTATTCATAATTGGCGTGTGGTCCTTCATTGAGCGTCCTTATTGACTTATACCGAACAGGTGTCAACCAGTCACCTGGATAAGATATTTTGGTACCAGAAGTGGGGTATAAGTCAATAATGCCTCTTTGGGGACGTAAGAAAAATGGGGCAGAGAGCGGAAGGCAGCATGGGGCAGAAGCCAGATCCATTCCCGGGTGGTTAGCAACTGACCCGTTCTCTGGTGTGGCAGGACTCATGAACCGGTGGGCAGCGCCGGTTTAATGGGAAGCACTAGATGAGAAAGTGACTCCTCTCTTAGTGGAAGATGCGGTAGAGAGTGTGAAGCTAAGAGGGGCGAAGCTGGAGCTGAAAGCGGCAGGGCAAGTGGGATGGCTTTTCCGGTCTGTGCTCCGTATGGTATACAGGAAGACAAAACTGCGGGATGAGGTTGGAGCCTTGCAGGAAAGGCAGTTACTTATGAAAGAGACCATAGAAAGGGCAGTGACTCGGGGTGATCAAATGGAGGCAAGGTGCACCACATTAGCAGTACGAGTAGCAAAATAGAAGAGCGGGCAGAAGCCTAAAATACCCTCAGCTGTGCAAGTGAGGGCATTGGTACGCAAAGAAAATTGGGATCCATATACTTGGGATGGAACAGTCTCAGATAATGATGACGAATGGAATTGGGAGGATGAGGTGGTAGTACGTGTAGCAGAACTAGGTGGAGTTGAAAGTGGAGAAGGAAGTGTAGGTGAAGTTGAAGGTGGAAGAGGAAGTGTAATGGAGGTTCGCCCACTCGTGCAAAACAAAACAAAGGGAGTGAATGGTGGGCAAATACAGAATTCTCGTTTGGTGAGAGATTATACGCAGAGTGAGTTGTTGGAGATAACCCGTATGTTTAGGCAGATGCCTGCAGAGCCTTTGTTTAAATGGTTGGTGAGATTGTGGGACACTGCAGCAAAAGATGCATTACAGAATCCTTTTACGTTAGGTCTCATCACAGAAGGAGATCCGTTTGAGCTGGAAATGATAGTACAGGATGATGCAGATGATGTAGTGATGTGGAGCCTATGGCAGAGACACGGAAAAAAAAGAGGGTGCCACAAGGATTTTCGTCAAAGAGATTAACACTATCCATGAGCCATTACACCCCATTAGGAAAAGAACTAGCAGGGGTATATTGGGCATTAGTGGAAACAGAAAACATAACCGGTGACCGGCCAGTCACCTTAAGAACATGGGTCCCCTTACTAGGTTGGATAAGAGAAGGAGGGGTTGGCACTAAAGTAGGCAGGGCGCAGGAGTTTACCATCGTGAAGTGGAAATGGTATCTGCAGCAGAGGGCAAAACTGGGACCAGCAGGAGTGTCGAAGTTACAAGAAGATAGGCTTGGGGCAGTGGACTTGCAGGCAATGGCCCCTGTGCCAGAGCCCTTTGAAATGGAATCCTCACCATTTAAGACAGCCCCGCCTTTTGAACGACTCAATGAAGAAGAACAGCAAAATGCATGGTTCACAGATGGTACCGCCCGGTACTATCAAGGAAAAAGACAATGGCAAACAGTTGCATTCCAGCCTGCTACAGCAACGATGTTGCTGCGAGGAGGGGATAATGGATCAAGCCAGCTTGCAGAACTGAAGGGAGTAGCAGCAGTGATCAAACAAGCCCCCATCGGAGAGAAAACATTTGTGTACACTGACAGTTGGGCCACTTACCAAGGACTAGTAAGCTGGGCCCCGACTTGGCGCAAGGATGTATGGAAAATGAAAGGCACCCCCATTCGGGAGGTGAGCAGCTATGGGAAGAGATGTGGGAGAGAAAGGGAAAAAATGTCAAATCTATGTGGGACATGTGGATGCCCATTGCCCATCTGACACCTCACTTGCATCTCTATTCAACAACACCGCAGATCAGATGGGAAAAACACGAACGGTGGTCATCAATGAGGAAGCTGCTTTAGCAAACTGGGCCCATGCAACACCCAGACATCTAGGAGAGAATGGCACTTATGCATGGGCACAGCAATGACAAATTCCAGTTACTAAAGAACAAGTGCAACAAGCAGTAAAGGAGTGACCCACATGCAACAAGATTAGACAAATGCCCCTGCAAAAGAAGCCTAGCGGCCATATCAGAAGAGAAACTGCAGCTGTTACGGTGTGGCAATTGGACTATATTAGGCCGCTACCAAAAGGAGGAAAAAGCTACGTATTGACCATGGTGGACACCTACTCTGGCCTTATGTTGGGTATGCCCTGTAAGTCTGCAGACCATATGTCCACTTTGCGAGGGCTAAACTACCTGATAAAACATTATGGGGCACCTGATGAGATCCAAACAGATAGGGGCACACACTTTTCAGAGAAAACCGTGCAGGGCTGGGCGCAGGAACAGGGAATTCAGTGGATTTTGCACCTTAGTTATTATCCACAAGCTGCAGGCATAATTGAGAGATATAACGGATTGTTGAAAGAACAGCAAAAAAAGTTATCAGCACATGACAGACTGGCACAATTGATTTGTAAACAAGCGTACACCCCCCACATTGAAGAAAGATCTGCCCCCCCAATAACACCCAGAGAGCGGAGGGAGGATTTGGAAGCACAGGAAGAAAAGTATGGGTGAACCATTCAGGGAAAAAGCCAGAGGCAGGAGAGATATTGAGTCAAGGGGTGGGGAGTACGTATATTGTACTTTTAAAGAACTCTAATGTACCTGTGTTTGTACCGGAAGTGAAACTTACCCCACGGTCGTAAACAATGACATCTGCGTCTATGACGTGGTTCCTGTTTGCGGTCATAATTACAACTGGAAGAGGTGTTTGGGTTCGACCGAATGTAGCAGATAATGTCGTTACGGACCTTCACGTCACTTGTGCATCTCAAGCCGCTAACGTAACTGATGACCAGGGAAATGTTTCACTTTGCAACGTGAAGGTACCTGGAGGCAAGTGGATGGCTGCCAAAGCTGTGACCTGGAAGGTAACTGGACAGCAAATCCGACATGCCAACGGACTGAACGAGTTGCAGGGGACGCCAGCAACAGTACAGGCTTTGAATTATACGCTAAACATGATATGTAAATATTGTGATACCATTGTACCTTTTACACCAGCACAGGCATACCCTGATTGCTCTGACAAACAGATTATTTTACCAGGACATATGGTAGTTGTTACAGTGAACAATGGAACCAAAGGAGTTCGATACTCCAAACCAACAGCCTTCATGTTTTATGTATCCAAAAGACGCATGGTCAGCAACTTAGGCAACGGTTCCATAGTTTGATATAGAACAGGATGTAAGTAAGCTCTGCATGCAAGCATAATTAACCATATTGTTTTACAGATAAATATTGCCAAGGGGAATGTCTCAAAGTATGATCAATTATGTGCACCATGGACACCACAGTTACGGCCCTTGCCAAAGTTATGCATTAGAAGAGATCTAGGGTCCTTGATAGCTGGGGCCTCCGGAATCAGGGTAGGGGCCCTGAATTCTTTCGATATTGAAGCCATTAGGAATAAGCTAACTTCTACAGGATATAGTACAGGAGAGGCTATAAAAGTAATTTATCAATGGGTGCCCAACACACTCACAAGAAGTATGGAAAGTCCTGCGTGGGTTGTATCGCGATTGGCAATGGCATAATTTCACTTATGAATAATTTGGAAAAAGTTTTCAAAACACAATGTGTTATGCTCTTTTTGATATAGCAAGAAGTGATCTTCCTCCTGACATATGTTGCCCCTTTATATTGCTCCCCGTAGTGATAGGTAAAGAATGGTGGATACCTCACACTGACAAAAAGTGGATTGATCAAACAAATCACACTGTAGATCCCACTAGATGTGCAGATTGGTCTAAGGGGTGGGTATGTACCCACACTGGACGGGTGCTAGATCCATGTCTTCACGCAATACCAGGAGAATGTGAATGGTTACCTTATCCTATTAATGGCACAAACTTATATCAGATTGGGACAGAGAGCATATGTTATGTCACTAATCATCCCTTACTTATTAACGGATTTATACAAACCACCGGAGAGCAAGTAATGTGTATGTGCAATATTACCAGCATTATTGACATAAGCACTCACATCTTGTACCGACCGACTAAGTTCACCATAACCACATTATAGACACAAATGCAAGCGCAGTTAGAGTGGAACATCTTGCTTGTTGTTAAACTACCCAGATTAGAGGCAATCAGGCACTACGCACAAGTCACCTTTGCTAAATTTGATATGGCAGCTAAATACACCAAGGATACAGCCATACAGATGACCATAGACGCTAAATATAGTGTTACATCCGCTAATTTGGTTATTGATTGTTTGTGTTACGCTAATGACTATACTATGTAGACTATATGTATGCACAAACCAGCTTTATACTAAGATGAAGGCGCTTAGAACACTGACAAGTATTCGTAGCAACCTAGCTAACGGAATGTCAAAATAAATTATATCTGTTTCGCATGCATCGCGCTCATCTAAGGGGTGGAGTGATCAGTATAGGGAAAGGTGCAGAAGACATTGTGACGCAAAGGGTTAATTAGCTTGAGCAGTGTAGATGAGCGTGATGCCTGCTGAAACCCGAACAACGTGGAAAAGGTCATGATGTTTTTTTCAAGCTTGTTTGTGTAGGAGACTCTGTCTCAACCTTGAGAACGAGAGTACAGGGAGAAGATGGAATGAAAACAATGGCTGGGGAAGGGCAGAGCAGCCAAGAGACAAGTGCTGATAACATAGCTAGAAAACACCAGAAAGGGATAGAATCCAAGCTTCGAGTTATTTGAGCAGTGAAGTGTGGGTGAGGGATTTGAAGCTCGCAGATGGGGTTGTGAAAGCTGCCATCTCCAGGCCCAGCGCTGCCTCCCTGTTTGCTGTTCAGAGACCGTGACGCTTGAGGGAGAGAGAGGTCCAAGCGGGCGGTAGAGGGCTTCCCAGCATTTCGTGGACTAAGTTAAGTTCCACACAGGGATGAAAGGCCTTTGTTTCTCTGCTCTATTATTATGACTGATTATTATGCTTGCACTGTGTTTATAATCTGAAGTATTCAGCTCGTTTATATTTTGCTTTCTGAACATCGTAGTGTGAGCTTGCTGCAGTAATTGAAACATGCATTTTGATATGCAGTTAATCAAAGCTTATCTTAAGTATTCAGCTTGTTTATATTTTGCTTTCTGAACATCGCAGTGGGACACATTTTGGTATACAGTTAATCAAAGCTTATTTCTGTCAATTAACTCTTTGCTCATATATATACATAGATGCTCTTTCTAGTGTACTTATATATAAATAGATGCTCTTTGTTGCTATTTTTATTCTACCATTGTTGATGTGCTAAATGCATACATTTACCTGAAATTCTAGTAAAGCTAATTGTTTTCATAATTGGTGTGTGGTCCTTCATTGAGCGTCCTTATTGACTTATACCGAACAGGTGTCAACCAGTCACCTGGATAAGACACCTTGCAATCTCCCCTTCCAATTCAACTTGTTGCAACTTCTCCTGCCTCACTCAATGAACCACTAAACTAGTTATTGTCCCCTCCTTAACCAGGCCTTATAAGTGTCCTATACCACATGAAGTGGAGCTGATGCCATATTCCAGGAGAAAAACTTATGTGACTGCTGGGATATCCTGTGAACTAACTGTGACTGAGCCAATTTTTTTTTTATCTATTGTCCATCTCCTTTCCACCCATCCCTCCGTCTGCTGAATTTTTAACAGTAAGGCCGAATGGTCCGATAAATAGCTGGGAATCTGGTCCAGTTCGGGGACTCTCTCCATCACTTTTCTCTCAAAAAGAAAGTAGTCTAGCCTAGAGTAATGACCGTCCTTTTTACTGTGAAAAGTATACTCCCTACTATTCCCTCTTAATCCTTGCAAGACATCACATAAGTCAATATTATCCATCATATCAAGCCAATAACTTCTCATTTTAGGTGAATTAGTTAATATTCTTTACGATGACCTATCTAACGCATTATCCAATAAGACATTTAGATCCCCCTCAAGAATAATTGGAGCTTTAAACACAAGAAGGTTGTCAAACAACTGGGACAACGAGGTAGTGTAATCCACATTTGGCCTGTAATAACTAATTAGAGTGTATATAACCTTGTGGACCTTTATCTCCGCAATTATCCATCACCCTCCCTCATCTTACACCGAACTAAGCTTGCCCCCGAGGTCACTTTAAGGACCAGGGCCACTCCTTTGGAACAGCACGATTGATCTGCTGCTATTATAGTTTCCACCGATCCCAGTTTGGAGATGAGATCTTTACAATTCTGTCTCAAAAGGTGAGTCTCTTGTAGCATCAAAATCTGGACTTCACTATCTTTTAAGTATTGCAGAAACAATCAACGTCTTTTAACAACCCTGAGGCCATTAACATTCCTACAAAGGATCGCCCACGATTTCATCAGGTTTTCCTGACCCAAACCATTCAGTCCTGCCTAATGTCCACCAAGCCCTATGCCCACAAAAATACTAATATTTCAGTCAGGTCGCTGATCACACTAATAGGTATCTGACCGGTCACCTGACTTAAATTGAGGACATTCAATTTTGAGTTCCTTTTTTCTCACTGCACCCCACCACAAATGCCCACACCAGGGGAACCCTCCCATCTCAGACTACGCTTAGCCTGATGCCCATTCTACATACCCTGTGGGAGGGCCTACATCGGATCTCTGTACTTAATTATTGCTAGGGTACCCCTCCTTCGCTATCTGAGAGATAAAACTATCCACCTCCACAAGTTCCGAAAAATTATACATCTTGTTTTGCCACATAAGTTTCATCATAGCTGGAAACCTCAATTGCGCTGTGGCACCCAGTTTCCTCAATTCCTCCAAACTCTTCCCCAATTCCCACTGCCTATCTGCGGTCTCCTTAGAGACCTCAGATCTAATCCTGAAAAAAGCCCCTACAGCTTGTAACAAGCCAGCTTTTAGGGCCAACCCCAATAACATCTCTTTCACGAAGTATGAGATAAAATTCACTATGATCTTCAGAGGGCTCTTCCACCCAGTATATTGTTTAAACGGATCTCTGTGCACTCACTGGATTTACACTTCAAGATTATCCATCCAGTTATCATATGGAAAGGAATTTTTCAGAAGGTTAATCACAAATGTTTTGATATCCGAACCTTCCAAGCCCTCCTTCAGACCTAGAATCCTGACATGTTCCGTCTGGCATTATTTTCAATTCTCTCAAGTTTAGACTTAAGACGTGATACCTCTTGAGAATTTTCCTGGACCAATGTTTGGAGCGTCTCAAACCCCTCCTCTAAGTCTCAATTTTGACTTCTAAACTGGAGCAGGTGATTTGGATGCCACTCTGATTTGCCTCAGAAACTGCAAAACAATCCTTGATCTCCTGAGACAATTGAGTAAGTTGTTTGAACCAAACCCCAATCCCCAGGCCTGCTAGCCAGTGCTCCACGAATCTTCCAACTCTTTGGGCTTCTGGGGCCTTTGAGGTATTCCACCGACCCCCCGCCAGGCACTGTCCCATCAAACAAGTTAGAGGCAACCACCCCGTTGTCTGCGGGACCCTCATAAAACGTTGAAGTCGTAAGCGAGGCTGGGGGACACAAATAGGTAACTCCGTTGAAAATGCATTCTCCAAATCCAACCTCCTTACCTCACTTGCACACTCTGTTAAAGTTAGCTGCTTCCTCTTACCTTCTGTAAGAAGATCACTCATCTCTGTCAGAGAATTCTCTCCGAGTTTTTAATTAACAGACTCTTATCCTCCGTTAGGGATTTCTCTGCTGCCACTCAAGTTACAGGTGATTTCAGTGCGTTTTTGGGGTGGGGGGCCTTTGTTAACGCGTTCTTCAGGTGAGGTTTAACCGTCATAACAGAGGCCCTTACTTTCATCTGTTCTAATCCTAACATCAGGCCTCCCTCCCCCTCCTACATGCTACGATAACACCAGGTCCTCAACAAATGTCTCTCAGAACCATCCTGCTTCATCCGTTTCACAGGTTGAGCCTTATAATCAGCTCCTTTACCCAGCTCGCCGTCTAAACTTTGGACTGGAAGCTCCATTAACTGAGGAAGCACCTTATTTCCTTCCCTTGCCCCTCTCAGCAGTTTCAGGCATTTTCTTTCTCCATTGCAGGCTCCAGGACCGTCAAGCAACTTATGCTGGGTCTGCCCCAGCCGCTCTCTGCGAGGTCTCCAGCGTGCTGCACGCTGGCTCCCGGGCACATCAGCTGCTGAAATCCACAAGGAAAAGACCCCCGGGCCCTCATCGAGACCTGCACCATAAATACAGTAAAAAGAGGGGGTGGAGGGGGACCTACATTATCCTAAACATTACCGCGCCGCCAGGTGATCGGCGGCGGCGCTAATCCGACCGTAATATGACTCTCCCTAGGTGGGTTCTACGACCGAGTCCTAGCCGGCCGCCATATTCTCCCATTGAAATTCTTTCCCTAAAGTCTCTTTTGTAGTGTATTTTATTGTGTCACTGGTGTGGGTGTGTTGCAAAGACGCTTTACACATGACCCCTGGGGATAAGCCTGACTGCTCTGTGCCAAGCTACCGGGAGTGAGCACAGGTTGTCTTTTGGGTGTAACTTACTTACCCTGACTAGAGTGGTGGTTTCAGCCTGGTTGAGGTGCAAATCCTAGCCAACCAGACACCTCATTTCTAACGACGATCTACTCTTTCATCCACCATGACTCAACTCATCTTCGGAAAAACTGTTTTTTGGACATGATATACTGAACTACTAAAGTGGATGACAGGGACTTACTTCACAGGGGAAGTGCAATAAGGAGTGAATAGACAAAAGTGTGTGCAGGGTGTTCTATGGGATGGTGAAAAAAGGGGTGGCTAATTATGTAATTTACAAAAAAGGTGTTTGGGGTTCTTTGGCTTCTTGTGGAAATGCAAAGGATTGTGGTCCTTGAAGGGGTGTGTTTTATAGTGTGATTTTTATTGTGGTCCTTGAAGGGGTGTGTTTTATAGTGTGATTTGTTTTATAGTGTGATCCACTGTACCAATGTCTGTAAGCTGTGTTGTTTTTTAATTCATCCAATGTGCACTTGTCTGTTACTTTGCTGGATGCATACAGCGGTGGTCGACTACCAGTGGCTAACTGCCGAGAGAAGACCAACACAGAGACTGTGTGTTTGTAACTGGCTCAGTGGGTGGACGTGGCAC
Organism: Pleurodeles waltl; assembly: GCF_031143425.1. Taxonomy (NCBI): domain Eukaryota; kingdom Metazoa; phylum Chordata; class Amphibia; order Caudata; family Salamandridae; genus Pleurodeles; species Pleurodeles waltl. The sequence goes on along the minus strand of NC_090445.1, from coordinate 1,202,979,463 downwards.
TCACAGTGCTAAAGATCGGACTGCCTAGATACAAGGCCGCTGCGCCACTGGCGGTCTGCCTTTTTTGCTTGGCGGGAGGCCATTCTACCTGTTTGCATCATAATAAAGCAGTCTGGGGACCGCCGGCGCAGCAGTCTTCTTGGGACCACCAACAGGATGGTCTGGCAGTCCAACCACCAAACTCCGAATCGGGCCCTTAATCTCCCTCTACCGTAGGAAAAAAACAAAACAAATCAGTGCATTGATGTAAGCCCTTGGGTCAAGTTCATGCTATATTAAACAAAAACGGCAATAGCCAAGGGAACCTCACGATTTAATAAGAGCTAAGCATGCTGTACCAATGCATTTATTGAACAGAACAGCACAGTGACTTCATCTGCATAGGCACGCAGAAAGTATAACGTCAATGCTTGTTTTGTTTTATTAAGAAAAAACCCTTTAAATTAATATTTTGGCTTCTAGGCATTACTTTTCCTTGAACATTTCAAAATCATTACTATCTTCTCTTTGGATCTTATTAGCTGGGATGGGTTTCTGAAATTAATCAACCTCCTACTCGCAAAAAGCCTCTGCTATTAAAAAAACACCCTTTCAGTTAAAGGAGTGAAAGTTTATCATAGTTTGTGAACAGTGTATATGTATCTGTTTGGGGGTAAGGTTATAATAAGGAAAAGGGTGTATTGAAAAAGAACTGGAAGGTTTGGCTTTCTCATAAGTTTTGACAGATGGATATCATGCATTTTCCGGAAAACTGTGGTTTTGCTGTAAAATGTGAGCCAAGGAACACCAAATGGAAACCTATTTGCACTACAGTCTGATCAACATAACCCAACAAGTCAGTTTCTTGCAAAGGGGAAAATATTTCAAATGTCTAGAACATTTCTTGAGATCTAGGCCTAGTTAAATTATATTTAAATATTAGTGATTAAAGTACAGCAGTATGCATGCCAATTAAAGAAATCATGGCAACATTGCTTTACTCTGTCAATATACAATGGCCAGAAAACTCTCACCAAAATCTCATATATAGCGTTGCTCTCCTTAATAAGACTAGCATATCTTAGATTGCTAGAAGGCATTGCAATGTTGGAGACAATTTACATTTCAGAAGACTAATAAAGGCCAAGGCCAGCAGTGTAGGGTTCTAGTGCCAAGATTATGTCAAAAGTTAAACAAGCATTTACAATGCAACGGCTCTCGCGTTTGCTCATGTTAGAGCTGATCGCGTTGTAAACTCTTAACCCGACTTTTCACCTATCGGGCAAAAGTGCATTTATGTACATAACCCGAAAAAGTTAAATCAAGTATGTAAAGCGCTCGACTTCTGCCAAGCGAGATCGCGCTCGTAAATTAGAGAAAAAAAAGTCCACGAGCCAGATGGAAAACAGAGAGCCTTGCATGTTTTCTGTACTTGGTCGGTGCGCTGGAGGAGGGGTAGCCACCAGAAAAGGCATGACTTATGGGTGCCTTCGACTAATGAAAGCAAGCCGATTTTATTAGGGAAGCCCATGAACCAATAAAAAACACTGACGTGAAGTTGACAGGGCTCCGAGCCCTTTGATAAGCATGCGCGAGCGCATGCAACGCAGGCTCGACCCTAAAAAGGATAAATATAGTCAGTAAACAACTAAGATAAGAAGCATAATTGAAATGCTACACTGTGCTCTGTCCTTGAAGGACTAATATACAAATATTAAGCAAATATATAGATTACGTCTATAAGTGCAGCTGTCAGTGTGTAGATTTTGAATGTTATTAGCCATCTCAATGTCATCCATTTTAATAAGCACAAAAAGATGTAAGGCTGAGTTGACCCTAGTGGGGTGTGAAACCTGTGACCTGATATTACACTCAATATATAAGCAGGGCCCTGGAATTATGTGGCAGGAGAGGGCCAAATTATGTGGCAGGGTTAAGTAAATAATGCAGCAAGAAAAGCAAAATTATGTGGCATGTTTTGTAATGATATTACTTCACTATTTCATCATGTTTAAACTTAGTAACACTGCATGGGCATTTGTTACACCTCACTAGCACCAGTTTATCACCCAAATATATCTTTAAGCAACGGAAAGGTTATCAGTCCAACTTTCAAAGGGCCTTCCACTGCACGGCAACATGTGTCGGTGCATTTATTTTTATTAATTTTTTAACCTTTTGAACTACAAACATTTTTTGGGGTTAAATCTACAAATTATGCTGAAAATGTTAGATTTTGTGGCAAATCTATAACATTGTGAAAATCAGCAAAGCTGCAGAATTGCAGAATTCCAGTGGTCCTGTCCATAGCAAAAGGCACATTAATCCCCTTAGTTACCTTATCAATTGTTGCACAGAATGTGAAACTTGTGGCTGGGCTGGTATGGCCTCTGTGGCTTCAGGTGTAACTCCAGATATGTGGTTAAAATAAGGAGTCTGCAAAATTGCAAAATTCTGAAAAAAAAGTGCCTACAATTATGCTTCTAGAGCGTAGTGAGATTTTTGGGCCTCTTGTTACTTTTTGCATGCAATGTCATTTCATGTCAAACAAAAAAAAATCTTGCAATATACTGGCAGAACACTGATTCAGCAGAAAATGTCTCTCAATACAATATTTCTGCATGTGCACGTTCTCCTCCATTCAAAAGTTATAAAATTGTGTAATGCAACATTTTGAGAAATTTTGTAAACTTAATCTAATGCAAAATTCGGGAAGTACACACATTTTGCCACTGTAAAATTTGCCACAGGTCTAGAGAAAACATCATCCGCCATGAGCAGCAGAGAGTTGCAGCTGCAGTGGAGGACACAGGCATTCTGGGGCTTAGCTTCAGTTGGTGAAGGTGCATCGGGGCCCAGAGGCCTAAGAGGCCCATGGAGCCCTGATTATTGTTGAATTTTAGGATTAAAACAGCAGCCATGGGGGCCATTCCCTTCCTTGCACTAGGGCCAAGACACATTGGCTACGTTACTGCAGACATCATAGCATATGACAAGAGATATGGCATATTTTATAGAATATACCCTGGAAACTGAATGGCTCTAATTACTTTTGTCAGCTGCAAGCCGCTGAGAGGAAATCAAAGCAACCATAATGAATGCCTTAAGGCTTGAGTGGGTTAAGGACTTGAGGTATTAAACTATCAGCAGTGCACATAAAATCTGCTCTGGAAGGAGATGGTGATGTCAAGTTGGCTTTCATTCAGTTCCAGCCTCTCTACTGAGACTGACCAGTGTTCCAGTGTGAGGTGGTTCTGAGTATGGGTGCTCAGAAGGAAAGTTACCTGCATAGTACACAAGTGAATTCCTTTGCTATGAGTGCCCAATTGAATGTGAAACTGATATTCTGACTTTTCTTCTTGCATCAACACAGAGCCTAGGCCTGTCCCTGACAATGTGAGGACCAAAACCTGTCCTCTGACGAGGAGGGGCACACCAAGCATGGTCTCATTGAAGACAGCGTACTACTGTCCCTGTCATAGATACATCACATAAAGCAGTGGAGAGAGTATACCATATTTTATGAGTACAGTGTAACCAGACCTTTTTCTTTGCTTCAGAGAGGGCAGTTTACTGACTCCTATCATGTAAAGTTCCATTGTAAAGCCTAGTACCGGCATCCAGTGTTGGTTGAGGGAGAGGGAGAAGGGGGGGTAGGGGGGGGGGTGGGGGTGGGGGTGGGGGTGGTGGTGGTGGTGGTGGGGGTGGGTGTGGGTGTGTGTGTGTGTGTGTGTGTCATAGATACATCACATAAAGCAGTGGAGAGAGTATACCATATTTTATGAGTACAGTGTAACCAGACCTTTTTCTTTGCTTCAGAGAGGGCAGTTTACTGACTCTTATCATGTAAAGTTCCATTGTTAAGCCTAGTACCGGCATCCAGGGTTGGTTGGTTGGTTGGTTGGTTGAGGGAGGGAGAGAGTGAGTGAGTGAGTGAGTGAGTGAGTGAGTGAGTGAGTGAGTGAGTGAGTGTGTGTGTGTGTGTGTGTTTTTGGACGGCCAACTCCAGCCTGTGCACAGCTGAAGGCTGAGCACAGTATGGGGTTGGCCACCTGCAAGCGTTAGGTATTGTAATAAGATTTTACTGTATGTTAGAAAAGCCTTAGAAATTCACTGAAAAAATAAAGGTGAATGTGATGTTACAGTTAGCTATGATAATAAGATGATACTTTATGTAAAAAAAAAACACAAATTCACTGAAAAAAACGAAGGTTAAAGCGACTGTAAGAAAATGGCTCTAATGCATGATCACCCCCATTCTTTTGGAGTGATGCTGCTGATTGTTTTTGATTCTGTGCACTGGGAGTCTGCTAACCAGGCCCCAGTAAATGTCCTCTGACTGCTAAAACATGTCAACTTGGCTAAATCCTTTATTGGCACATTTAAATTACATATAGGTCCCTGGTGTAAATAGTATCCTGTATGCCCGGTGTACTCAGGGCTTGTAAGTTAAATGTCACTAGTTTATTGCAGCACCTTCTGTGCCGCCACAAACATGACAAGGCATGTCTTCAGGCCTGTCACTACAGACTGGTGGTGGACTTTTAAAACTGACATTTCGACCGGTCAAAATAAAACGTTTGACAGACCCAACCCTTCCTTTTTTAATACTTATAAGTCATGCCTACAGGAGGCCTTAAATGCCCCTGAGGAAGGGTGCATGGTATTTAAAAGTAGGACATGTATGTTTATTGGTTTTCACTATTACAATTAATAAATACTAAATTCCATTTAGGGATACCTAGAAACACTGTTCAAGGACTCATTTTATTAGTAATTTTAAGTCTGATTTAAAGCAAAGTTAGATTTTATATTACCATTAACAAACAGGCACTTTTAGAACATTATCTGCATTCTGGCCAAAACTAAAAAGTTTCCTACCTGTGTCCAGTTGTCACCTGACTCCCTGATGTTTCCCCTTAAGTTAGATGAGAATTGCTACAGGAAATGGACAAACGGCTTTGGGTGTGCCATGTTTCTTTATTTCTTGAACAGGAAAATGTAGAGGCTGTGCCCCAACCCTTTCAAAAGATCGCAACACGATTAATTTAACTACCAAGTGTAGATAGCACCTGTGCTTTTCCTCTTCCTTTGTCCCCCTTGCCAGTTAGGCACCAATCCAAGTGGGAGAAGAGCTACCCCAGAGCCTGCTTTGCATGATCTCAGAGGAGGCATTGCTCATTTTCCTGGCCACACCTCGAGGGTGAGCACAGGAGCGCTGCATAGGGGACAATCTATGTTGGAATTAGGAAGAGAAGGGCACTGTGGGATAGTTTGCAGTAAGACACACAGATAGTGCTGCTAAAATGGATTGGGTTACCCATGGGAACATTTTGGCTACTAGCCAGGGAGGGGCCAGGTAACAACTGCACCCATAGGCCATTGTCAGGCCTGGATACCCTTTTCAGAAGACTAATGGACCTGCTGTTGACACCTGTAATGTAATGACCTGCTCCCACTTTTTGTACCCAGGCCAAAGAAGTGGGCTCGAAGGGTCAGTTGACTGACCTGTTACACTACATGGACCCAAAAGGTGCAAGAAGCCAATTTCCCTGCAAGGCCTGGCTGACCAGGCTCAACTGGACCTGTCCTCGACCCTTCTGGTGGATTCCTCTTGTTAGAAATGGAGTCTTTGGTTGGCAGTCAGGTTGCCCCCTGTCCAAGCAAGGACCCTAATTCTAGTCAAGGTAAAGGAGAATCACCCTCAGCTAACCCCTGCTGACCCTTAACTTAACTTCAGAGTGCTAGGTGTAAAGTATTTGTACCAACACACACAGTAACTTAATGAAAACAGTACAAAATGACACAACACAGGTTTAGAAAAATAGAAAATATTTATCTAAACAAAATAAGATCAAAATGACGAAAATCCAAGTTACACAAGTCATCAATTAAAAATCAAAAAGAATCTTCATGTAGTTTTAAACACAACGCTAATGCGGTTAGCGTGAAAATGTACCTGGGTGCGTCAAACATAACCCCACACGGGCGAGTGTGCGTCAAAAAGGGCTTGCTATGTGTCAATATCACTCATGAGCGAGACCTTGCGTTGTTTCTCCTTCAGTCGAGTTGGCGTGCGTCGTTTCTTCTCTCCGCAGGAGAGCAATGCATCGATTCAAAATCGCACTCTCGGGTCCGGACAGGCCTTGCGTCATTTTTGCACACCCAGAACCATGCAGCGCAGGCTGCGATCTCACCAGCCTCCGTCAGCGATCCTGCACGTTGTTTCTCCAGCCGCAGGCGTCGATCTTCCGGTCGCGTTGCAGGTAAGGGTCGATTTTCAGCCACAGATCTGAGTTGTGTCGCTCTTTTTCCCCGCACGGCGGTCGGTGCGTGGATTTCTCACTCTTGAGCTACCAGCTTCTCCTTTCAGGATCCCAGGAACTGGATGGGCACCACTTGGCAGAGTAGGAGTCTCAGCAGAGGCTCCAGGTGCTGGCAGAGAGAAGTCTTTGCTGTCTTTGAGACTTGAAACAACAGGAACCAAGCTCTAACTCAAGCCCTTGGAGAGTTCTTCACAAGAAGGAAGGCAACACAAAGTCCAGTCTCTGTCCTCTAGCACAGGCAGAAGCAGCAACTGCAATATAGCTCCACAAAGCACAGTCACAGGCAGGGCAGCTCTTCTTCCTCAGCTATTCAGCTCAGCTCCAGGCAGAGGTTCCTCTTAGTTTCCAGAAGTGTTCTAAAGTCTGTGGTTTTGGGTGCCCTTCTTATACCGATTTTGCTCTTTGAAGTCTGCCTACTTCAAACAAAAGTCTCTCTTGTTTGTGAAATCCTGCCTTGTCCAGGCCAGGCCCAAGACACACACCCGGGGGATGGAGACTGCATTGTGTGATGGCAGGCACAGCCCTTTCAGATGTGAGTGAACACTCCTCCCCTCCCTCCTAGCCCAGATGGCTTATCAAGAAATTAAGATTACACCCTAGATCCCTTTATGTCACCGTGTAGTGAGAGGTGCAACCAGCCCAACTTTCAAACTGACCCAGACAGGGAATCCACAAAACAGGCAGAGTCACAGAAATGGTTTAAGCAGGAAAATGCTCACTTTCTAAAAGTGGCATTTTCAAACACACAATCGCAAAATCAACTTTACTAAAAGATGTAATTTTAAATTGTGAGCTCAGAGACCCCAAACTCCACATGTCCATCCATTCCCAAAGGGAATCTACACTTTAATCAGATTTAAAGGTAGCCCCCAGGCTAACCTATGAGAGGGACAGTCCTTGCAACAGTGAAAAACAAATTTAGCAGTATTTCACTGTCAGGACATATAAAACACATTACTATATGTCCGACCGTAACCATACACTGCACCCTGCCCTTGGGGCTACCTAGGTCCTACCTTAGGGGTGTCTTACATATAAGAAAAGGGAAGGTTTAGGCCTGGCAAGTGGGTACACTTGCCAAGTCGAATTTACAGTTTAAAACTGCTCACACAGACACTGCAGTGGCAGGTCTGAGACATGATTTCAGAGCTACTTAGGTGGGTCGCACAACCAGTGCTGCATGCCCACTAGTAGCATTTGGTTTACAGGCCCTGGGCACCTCTAGTGCACTTTACTAGGGACTTACTAGTAAATCAAATATGCCAATCATGGATAAACCAACTACATACACATTCTGTATAGGAGCCCTTGCACTTTAGCATTGGTTAGCTGTGGTAAAGTGCCCAGAGTAACAAAAACAGCAAAAACAAAGTCCAGGACACAGCAACAACCTGGGAAACAGAGGCAACACATTAAGGGAGACCACACCAAGGATGAAAAGTCTAACACCTCTGAAATGAGTCCTGACCCGAAGTGCTTTCCATGAGGCCCTGGAACCCATGGCTGGTGTCAGAATGTACTCCTCAGGCTTAACTATAAAAAGTGGGGAATTTGAAACCTTTTGACAACTTTTCAACAAGAGAATCACCTTAAGGCAGGAACATACCTGCCAGCCAATGCACCAAAGGTGCATCGCCAGTGGGATTAACTTCCCACAGCTCCTGCTACGTTCTTCACCGGGACCAACGTCGAAGCTGCATCTGAAGTCGTCAAACTCTTCACCAGCACTAGCTTGCAGCCTTGCTCTGCCCTTAAATATAGGTAAATATTAGATTTCATATTCTTATTCTACTCATCACTAACTTGTTCAAGTAGTTAGAGGTAGGGAAAATATTTATGTTTAAATATATGATTAAAAAATGTACAGAGTACCATGGTACCGTCTCAGAAGTACCCCAGCATCAAAAATAAATAAAAAATACTTATGTTAAGAACCAGAAATGCACAGTAGCACCTTATATTTTACAAATATTAGGCACGGATCACAAGCAAAAATTTAAACCAAAAGCTAACTTTACTAGTAGTTAAGTTAGACTTTTGGTCTAAGTTTAAACCAGAAGTCTAATTTAGACTTTTTGTCTAAGTTCACATTTGTGAATCGGGCCCACTGTGTACTACAATGCATTTTCCATTTTTAACATATTTAAATCTTCAGTAAAAAGCCTACAAACTATGGCGGTAATACCTACAAATTACTGCGCTACTTAAAAATTAAAAATAAGAAAAATGCTCAGTGCTCCCCAAACTGCTGTAAAACTGTGTTATGTTATATTGCTTTGTGTAGTGCACAAAATCATCTGAAAGGATATCCAGGTGCTTGGGAAGATGTGTTAGAATGTGGTCCCTAAGGTGCTCCTACGAAGAGACAGGCCTTCAGCTTCTTGTGGAACTCAAGAAGTGAGGAGGAGGCTCTGATGTGTTGAAAGATGTTGTTCCAGGTCACAGGTGCGATGTAGGAGAATGATCGACCTCCAGTTTTGCTTTTGCAGATGCAGGAGTGTGTTCAAGTGAAATTGAGCCAGAGAGTAGGTGTCTGGTGGATGGTGAAAGAGTATGCGGTTGTTCAGGGTTCTGGTCCTATGATTTGTAAGGTTCTGTATGTGTGCATGGGAAGTTTGAATTGGCTGAGCTTGTGAATGGGGAGCCAGTTAAGCTTCCTGAGGTGTGGTGTGATTTGGATGCAGCGTGCGAGGTCGGGTATGAGTCACGGGTGGTCTGGAGTCTCTGCAGGAGTTGTTTGGAGATTTCAGCATATTGAGTGTTGCCATAGGTGATAGGTGCTTGTGTGACTGTTGTTCTGAGACAACCATTTGAAGATCTTTTGCAGCTGCTTAGGATGTGGAAGCATGAGGTGCACATTGCATTGACTTGTGCCGTCATGTTGAGCTTATTATCTAGGATGATCCATAAATTCCAATCCGCTGTACCCTACTACACTCTACCCTATTCCACTGTTCAACACTCCATTGTATGCTAGTCCACTATATGCCACTTCACTCTACATCACTACAATGCACGCCAGTGACAGCCAACATTATTCCACTCTACACCACTGCACTGAACGCTACTGTACTGTATGCCACCAAAGCCCCCACAACGCTGTACCCCGCTCCTCTCTACAACACTCCACAACACTCTACGCGACTACACTGTACGCCACTCCACGTTACTAGTCTACCTTATTCCACTGTATGCCAATATACTGTACCTCATTTCACTCTATGCTAATCTACTCTGTGCTACTCCACTATACACCACTCTATGCTGTTCCACTCCATGCCACTCCACTCTACACTATCTCACCATATGCCTCTCCAGTGTATGCCACTCAACTTTACACTATTCCATTGTACGTCACTACACTGTGACTCATTCCACTCTACGCCACTCCATTCTACAACACTCCACTGTTCACTACATCAATCTATGTCCCTATAGGCTATTCCTTTGTACTCTACTCTTACACAGTCCAGTGTATGCCACTGCACTTTACACCACTCCACTGTACGCTATTTTCCTGTATGCTGCTCAACTGTACAACACTCCAGTCTAATCCACTCTACGCTTATACAATATACACTAATATACTATACACTATTACACTGTTTTCAACTCCACTGTACGACACTCCACTCTATACTTTTCCACTCTATGCCACTTCACGCCACTCTAATATATGCTATTCCACTCTATGCCACTTCACTGTACACCACTGCAGTCTACGCCACTCTACTGTACACCACTCTACTCTACCTCACTCCACTCTATGCCACTCCAGTCTATACCAGTGTACTGTCAAGCACTCCACTATACACCACTCTATAACAATCCACTGTAAGCCATTGCACTGTTTATCAAACCATTCTACGCCACTCCACTATATTCCAATCCATTCGGTCCTGCTACACTTTACCCTGCTCCACTGCACAACCCTTCAGTCTATACCACTACACTTTATGCAACTACACAGTACCTCAATGCACTCTATGCCACCCTGTTGTGCCCTGCTCTACTGTACACCACTCTGTTCTACGTTATTACACTTGATGCTTTTCCAGTCTACATCACACTACTCTACCCCACACTAGTATAAGCGATTCCACTATATGCCACTCCATTCTACGCTACTCCACTGTAAGCGACTACACTGTACCTCACTCCACTCTGTGTCAGTTAACTCTAGAACACTCTACTGAATGTCACGCCACTTTATACCATAACATTGAACGCCACACCACTCTACCCTATTCCACTGTATGCCAGTCCACTCTTAAAACACTCCTCTGTATGCCACTGACTACACCACTACACTGTATGCCGTCACTCTATACTATTCCACTGTACAGCACTCTACTCTATGCTATTCCACCCTATGCCACTCAAATATACGATATTCCACTCTACACCACTCCACTGTACCCCACTACACTCTACGCCACTCTACCCTATTCCACACCTCTCTACTCTACAACACTCCACGCCACTGCACTCTACACTAGTCCCCTCTATGCTACTCTACTCTATTCTGTTTCACTGTGTGCAACTCCACACGCACCGCTACATTCTATGCTTTGCCACTATACGCCACTCCACTATGACAATCCACTCTATGATACTCCACTAAAGGCTATTCCATCCTACACCACCATTCCACAACACTCTACTCTATGCTATTGAACTGTATGCCACTACACTGTACCTCATTCCACTGTATGCTGCTCCACTCTACACCACTACATCACTGCATTCTATGCTACATCACTGTACAACAGTACACTCTACCACGCCACTGTACAATATTCTACTGTATGCCATTCCACTCTACAACACTCCACTCTATTCTATTCTACTCTACGGCACTTAATTGTAGAACACTCTACTCTAAGCCACTCCACTCTACTGTACGCTATTCCATAAGCGCCTGGATACCTGGTCAGGCAACTAATGTGCAATACAAATCAATGTAACATAACTGTACACCATTCTACTGTACCAAATTCCACTCTACCACTCTAGGCCACTATACGCTGACAGTACACGTTGAGACACTCTCCTCCACTCACGTCACTTAAAACACTCCACCCAACCACAGTAAACGCTACAATGTAAAAAAAAAAGTATTACAAATAAAAAAAGGTTGAAATTCAATAAAAAAAAGAAAGGTTAAACCTTTGTTATAGTAAGGAAATGTTTTATTCTTTCTGTACAAACCAAACTTAAAATACACAAACATTAGAAATTCTTAATTTATAGTTGTACCTTCAATTTATAATGTACACAACACCTTTAAATTAATATAACTATTTATTCTTTAGCTACAAACAAAAATTAACATACTGAAAAATCTAAATTTTGAAACCTATACCTTTAATTTATAATTTATGAAACACCTTCAAATTTGTATAACTTGTGCACCTCCATACACAATGTATTCAGCTTGGCAGCCACACTACATTCCACTCTAACATGCACTAGTGTGGTAGCCGAGTTGAGTGCTACTGAGTTTAGATTGTGAAGGAAGTGTGGACCTTCCTGGATGACTACAGTTTAAATCTGTTAACACTGCATTTGAAGTGGTTTTATTAGATCAATGAGATAATTCCAGTCTAGCTCCTGTAAGGGCTTGAATACCACCATTATCACATCATCATACATACATATACACACATATATAAATATATCTTTATATACATACACACATATATAAATATATCTTTATATATATATACACACACATTAATATATATATATATATATATATATATATACATACATACATATACACACACATATATATATATATTTATATTCACTGTACAAAAACAAGGATTACAGGGACGTTAAAGTTAGGAGTTAGGTTCTGAATTTACTCGTACAAAAGCATAGAAATTCAGCAGTTATAGTTAGGGCGCAAGTTATAATTACTTGAAAGAACTCTAAGGTAACTATAACTCGTGCCCCAGCCATGCACAGTTTTTTCTTTAAAAACTTGGAGTAATTTGGGGTAATTAGCAGTGTAAGACCGGGGCCCGAGTTTTATTTACCTTAGGGCGCAAGTTATAGTTACTTGAAAGAACTATAACTATAACTTCTCAATTTCTATGCTTTTGTATGTGTAAATTCAGAACCTAACTATAACGTTCCCTGTAACCTTTGTTTTTTTCAGTGAATTTCAATGGGTTTTTTAACGCACATTTATATTTGTGTCAGGTTGTAGCAAGCCAATCAGGGCTTTGCTTTTCTCAAATATCTGAGGAGGATCCAGGAGGATCTGCGAATCCACGTATCGGCTGAAAAAAAAAAAAAAAAGGGCATCAGCATCAGGGGTCCCTGGACCCGTTCATGTGTCCTATGGGGTCAGGATACCTGTATCATGACCCCTTATATGTTTTTACACTATTTCTCTTCCCCCCACCCAACTGCCAGGCAATGCAAGAGACAAAATGGTGGCTGCAACTTTTCTGTCAGGTTGGGGCCAGCCAATCAGGGCCTTGCTTTTTCTCAGAATCCACTGAGGATCCACACCCCTACATATACAAATTTGTTTTCCAGTTAATTACAAGAAAACCACTGAACTGATTCACACCAAATCACAATAAGGTCTCTTTTTGGGACCAGGACCTACCTTTTTGCAAAATTTGGTGTAATTCTGTCCATAGTTTTGGCAATATTGCTGTTCAAAATCCTTATGGAAAAACAGAGAAAAGCATTTTGGGAACCCCTCTTTATTGGCCCCCGCTTGACAGATCACCCTGAAACTTTCCAGACAGCAGCTGACGTAGCCGGCAAATCTTTTGGAAAACTTTTGCGAAGATTCTTTAACCAGCGCCAAAGATATAGGCAAGTAAAAAAATACACTTTTTCTATAGAAACTAGGTCCTAACTAGAACTACCTAGTGGCGACTGCCACTAGGTGATATATATATATATATATATATCTTCTTTCTCTCTCGTATCTTCGTGTGGAATAACAGATGTTTATTGTTAACCAAGTCAATGGTACTCATGTTATCAACCTTGGAAGGATGAACTACTGAGTAGAAGCACAAAAAATGAAACATGGGAGTGGGAGGTCAAACACAGATCCCTCAAGCAGATACATCAGTTTACTAAGCCACCAGAGGAATACTATCTGTTTAGGGTCTTCAAAATAACTATAAAAGCACGCACCACTGTGGACTCTTGAATAGGACTATAACAACAAAATATCTCTAAAGAGACCTGAACATGTATGTAATCCCACACACCAGTGTCTGTAGAGACTTGGACATACCTATAATTATACACCATCTATGTGGGGACCTGGACATCAACATAATCAATCACACAATATCTTTGGGGAATTTGAACAGGTCTGTCATCACATAATATCACTGTGGGGACCACAGCACGTCTATAATCACAAACTATTACTGAGGGGAACTGGGCATCAATTTAACCACATATTAACTTTGTGGGGAATTGAACAGGATTATCATTACACACTATAGCTACAGGGCCATCAATATGTCTATCATAAAAGACTGTCTTTACAGGCCTTGAACTTCACAGTCATCACACACTTTCCCTGCAGGTCTATATGCATTATCTCTTTGGGGATGGGGGCACCCCTACTATCCCACAATATCTCTCAGGGGAACTAGGTTTCACTATTACTATACTACATCTCTGCAGGACTTGTGAATGATTATAATCAAACACTCTGCACAGACATCTGGGCATCACTATAATCGCATGCTATCTCTGTGGGGACCTGAGCATGACTATAATAATACACCACCTCTCTTGGAACAGGACTATCATAAAACTCTCTGTGATGGCTCCAACATGACGGTAATCACACACTATGTTCCGGTGGAAGTGAACATTACTATAATAACAGACTATCTCAGAGGGAACTTGAACATGAACATAATCACACACTATCTCTATGGAGGCTTGAGAGTGACTATAATTAAACTCTTTATCTGTGGGAACCTGGGCAATATTGTAATGCAATATTTATTCATGAACACCCGCATGACTATCATTGTATACAATCTCTACGGGGTCTTGAACATGACTATAATAAACAACAAATCTATGAGGACCTGGGCGACGCTATAATCAGACACTATCTTTTGGGGGCTTTGAACATGACTTATCACAAAACATCTTTGTGGTGACTTGAAAATGAATATAATCACACACAATCTCATTGGGGATTTGAAAATACTATAAACATACAACAACTCTGTGAGGAGCTAGTCATTACTGTAGTAACACACTATTTCTGCACGGACTGCAGCATGACAATCACTGAGCACTATCCCTAGGGGGACGTGAAAATGACTATAACCAACCACTGTATCTGTAGTGACCTGGGCATGGCTATATCCAGACACTATATTTTGGGGGACTTGTACATGATTATAATTGCACACTATCTCTGCTGGGATTTGAACATGACTATAATCATACAGTATCTCTGCCGAAACTTGAAAAGTGATTTTAATTACATACAATCTTTAGGGCAGCTGAGCATTTCTGTAATAACACACTTTCCGTAAGGAACAACAGCATGTCAATCATTGTACACTATCCCTAGGGGAACTTGAACATGATTAACCAAACACTATATCTGCGGGGACTTGGGCAAGGCTATATTCAGACACAATTTTGGGGGATTTGAACATGACTATATGCAGACACCATCTATGCGGGGTCCTGGGCATTACTGGAATAACACACTATTTCAGCATGAACTACAGTATGACAATCACCATACACTACATCTACAGTGACTTGAACATGCCTTTAACCAAACAGTACATCTGCAGGGGTCTGGGCATGGCTATATTCAGACATTATCTTTTGGGGTTTTGAACATGACTATAATCACACAGCATCTCTGTGGAGACCTAGTCGTTACTGTAATAAATCACAATTTCTGCATGGCCTGCAGCATTACAATCATTGAACACTATCCTTAAGGGGACTTCAAAATGATTATAACCAAACACTTTATCTGTGGTGACCTTGCTATAATCAGACACTATCTTTTGGGGGATTTGAACATGACCATAATCACACACCATTTCTGTGGAGACCACACAATATCTGTGGGGACTTGAAAATTACTATAATCCCACACCATTTCTGTGGGGACCTGTGCATTACTGTGATAACACACTATTTCTGTATGAACTGCCGCATGACAATCATCATACATTATCTCTAAGGATACTTGAACATGACTAAAACCAAGCACTTATACCTGTGGGGACCTGGGCTTGGCTATAGTAAGACATTACATTTGAGGGGATTTTAACCTGACTATAATCATACACTATCTCTGTGGGGATTTGAACATAACTATATTCACATACCATCTCTGTAGGGATTTGAATAAGACTATAGTCACACAATTTCTTTGTGGAGATTTGAATAAGACTATAATCACACACTATCTGTGTGGCAACCTGGGCGCTAGTTTCAGGACACAATATCTCATGTGACTTCACCATACCTATCATCACACACGACCTCTGCAGAGACTTGAATATTAGTATAATCACACACCATCTCTGTGGGAACTTCAACGTAAATATAAACTTACACTATGACGAACTGAGAGTGACTATAATTAAACACTATGGGGGTCATTACGACCATGGCGGACTGTGGTAATTTGGGGAAAGGTACTGCCAACAAGATGGCGGTACCTTTCCCCAAGCCCAACTGCCAATGTACCACTCTGTCTGCCAGGCTGGAGACTTCGGTCTCCAGCCAGGCGGCTGTCACAATTCCACCCTCGGGATTATGACCCCACCTACTGACATGGTTTCTGTGGCAATCTTACCACCACTAAAACCATGGCGGTAGGCACTATCAGTGCCAGGAAATTCCTTCCCTGACACTGATAGGGGTCTCCACCGCCCCTCCCCCCCTCCCCAGAGTCCTCCCCCACCCTCTCCCCCCGACATCCACACGCACGCGCACACACACACTCATACACACACACATACCCACATCCACCCAGGCATGCACACATACCTACCCACACTTACATTGAAGCACACACGCATTTACAACACACAACATACACGTACACTCACATTCATTCATTCACACGCAATCCACGCGAATCACACCCGCATGAACACATACAAAAACATACACACACCCCCCCCACACACACACACACACACAACACCCCCCTCTCCTGCCGCAGAACCCAACTTATCTGCTTGCAGGGGGTTTTCCGGCAGGAGACGGGACGTGGCCAGCAGAACACCGCCAGGCCGTATCATGGAACATGATACGGTAGGCGGTGTTTTGCTGGCATTGGGCTGCTGCTGGCAGCAGCACCACCTTACAGCCGTCTGCCAACATGATCGTCCACGGAATTCCGCCAACCTTCTGGCGGAATTTTGCCTCCGGTCATAATGCGGTTGACGGCTGGTAGCCACGGCAACGGTATGTTGCCAGCTGTCGCCGTGGCGGTAGACGGCATTTGCCACCAATGCCATAATGAGGGCCTATATCTGTGGGGGCGTAGGCATTAGTATAATCAAGCACTATCTCTATGGGGACTTGAAAATGACTATCATCACACATCCTCTGTCAGCTCTAGAACATTACTATAATCACATGCCACATAATTGGGGATTACTATTGTATAGCCATATGAAGAAGATGATGTCTAGTGTTGGAGTTGATGAAAAAGTGCCTGTTAATATCAACTTGGCTTTTCCATCTGACCACATTGCAGGATCTTTGGCCTCTAAATTATTAAACTACTTGCTGTTTCCTTATCAATTAATGTTTGTGAACACTCAGCAATAGGCTGACTGTCTGGGAATCCCTTTCAATGGACTTGGTATGCTATAGTGTTCTTCTGAGAAATGTATTTTGATCAAAATCCATTTTCTGGGTGTCCCTAGCATACAAGGAACTATTCACATATGACTAAACTATCATGTAATTTAGGTATAGCACTAAAAAATAACATTTAGCCATTGTTTTATGAATGTATTCAATCACAAATGACAATTTTGGAGCACGTCCTCACAAGGTTAGTAATACCTGTTCGAGGCCCCATAAGGATGGTTCTGTGCGTTTGATAAAATAAAGATATTTTTTCATATATGAAGCAAGATGCTGAATCCTGTTTTTTTTCTTAACATTTTTCTGTAATTATTATATTTTAAGAACAATGGGAAAGGTTAATCTGCAGAAGGCAGGTATCCACACATAGTCCCCTCCAACAAAAAAAAAAGAGAGAGAGAGAGAGAGAGACAGTGTGTGTGTGTGCGCCTTATGACGGTTGATGCTATCATTGCATATATAGGCGGGATGGTGTTTGGCTTTGTGTAAAAGAAAGAGAGAGACATGTGGATCTGCGTGTTTGTGTGTTTAGGATGTTTGAATCTATTTGAATGTGAACGTGCGACTTGGATCCAAACAGGAGTACTGGAGTGCCCAGTACAATCACAGAGGCTCTTCCCACTCAATGTAAAAATAGATTATGGACAAATGCTACAAAGAAAGGTGGCTGCCTCAAATTTTTAAATATTTCCAAAAACACCCGAGGTGAAGCAAAGTATTTATAATTCTACCTAATAACATTTAAGAGCAAACCTGTGCATCAAGGATGTGAACAATGCAATCATGAGTTATGTTTGTTTACTGAATGCAAGGGAAGCTTACAGCTCTTTTGCACATTATGAAAGCCATTTGACACCGGGTTTAATGTAAAGCCTGCTGGCTCAGTTACGTTACCTTCCAGCTCAAAAAATAAATCTGTTATGACCCAGTTCACTGGTGCCAATTATATGAATCCTAGAAGGATAAAAGACTAAGGCAGACCATTAGGAAGTGAACATTTATCCCACAGATGTCGGCTCGTAAACCTATAGAAGTATCTTCACCATCTACCCGTAAGCACCACCTGCTTATTAAGAACAAAGCGACACACGGACTCCTCCCTAGAGCCTGACAGTCTTGCGGTGAGGAACAGAACACCTGCAGGGGCTGCTGAACTGTGGAGTGTGGGGGGAACTTAACAGGATCCAGGCAATAGACCGCTGTGTGCAAGATAGGGTCAGTGTTCAAGACGAGGGGTGACAGGGGATAGGCAGATTGGAATAAGGGTCTGGAGCCGAGATATTCTGGAGAACGTGTCCTAAATGGAACTCGGGCTGAGGGATTATTGAGATGCATTAAGGGGTAGGGGGCCACACGACACAGGCAAGAGACAAGTGAAAAGTGGAAAGGGGCAGAGCACTATCAGGTGAAGGGGCAGAACGATATAGTGGCTGCAGGTAGACAAACTTAAGCTGCCCTTGGGGTGCTGTAAGTGGTGGCCTAATAGCTAATCAGGCAGGGCTGCTGGGCATTTACTATTTACACTGCACCACAAGGTCCATCCTAGGACCCAATATTAAACAGCGCCTATTTCAATTGAAATTGAATTGAGATTTGTTTATTCTCATTCCTAAATCGTTGTAATCATGAAATGTTTCAGAGGTTTGACGAGGGGTGATGTCCAAGTTTCCATCCATGAGGATGAAGAAGATCTGCCGGAAAGTATACCAGGTCACTATATGATGACAAATCTATGGATTCACACATGTTTGTGGCTTTGTCAATGGCATAAGATCACAGAGGAAGAAAGGCCCTTGAGATTTCCACAATAAGGCACACTTAATTTGAGAGTCGAGGGGAGTATTGTAGGCCATGAAAGCTCCCCTTTAAGCCAGCACACTATGAGGCTCTGAATGCCTGGGAGCGTGCTGCACGTGCAAAGGGAAATACTAAAATAAGAAAGCAGTGCATAATTATGCGGATTCTAAGTGGGATGAAAAAATCATAGGTGTAGGAGATGCATAGTTGAGGAAACTAGGATGTACCCAGTATTGACAGCCAAATAGACTAAAAAGGAAAGAAAACAGGGAGCCAAAAAATCCGATGCTGCAGAGAAGTCTAGCACTGATAGTGACTCTATCGATGATCTCTTAGATGCCTTGTTGTCCTCGCATCCACAGCCTTATGTTGCCCAGTCTATAGATTGAGCCTGTGCTACTTCTAGTAGTAGTGTTGCCACAGTCCCTGTTGATCTAAATGTGACTCAGATTAGAAGACCATCTCCAACTCTTTCAGTTGCAGCAGCACCCTAGGAAACAACTACTACTGTGGTTGTCCCGTTTTTCCTGTGCCTGTTCCTGCACCAATTCAACACGTCATAGCAGCTCCAACCTTAGCTGTTCCTATAGTCGCTTCCCCAGTAACCACTGCCCGATTCCTGCAGTCCCAGGAGGTGTAGGTCAAGTGGCTGCAACAGGGTTTATCCCAACATCACAGAACTCACAGATTAATGCTGGGAGCTCACCACAAAATGTACAAACTGTGAGAGGAGGTAGAGTTGTGTTGCGATCCACTCGAGTGTGGCGCAGAAGGCCAGGTTACATCTTTGGGAGTATTTATTTAGTTCTCCTCCATGTAAGAAACCACTGCTGTCCTCTGCGATCTGGAACGCTCAGGCACCTCCACGGCAATCGAACATCAGCCTGAATATTCTTTAATGAGCATGAGAACATAACATATTATCTCCTTTTTTTAAAATAAAATATAACTTATGAAACAATAATGTGTACATAAAATATGAACGTAACCTACTATTAAAGTATCCTTATCCCTATATTATCTACAAGTTAACCTAAAAGTAAAATATATGAACGCAGCAACCTAGAAAATAAGACATTACGATGGGCGCAATGCATACAAGTGTCACAAAGATAACGTCTGCCTAATATCTGTAACAATCCTTGAGTTTCCAAGGAACGTGTTTTTCACTGGCAGACCTTCGTGGAATGTGTTGTTCCATATCTTTAAAGACTGACGCACTGTTCTACTTGTTCACATGACTGGATAACCAATTTTCCCTGGTTCTGGACTCATTAACGATAACTACTTTAACCTTAACAACTTTCCCAACATTCTAACAATGTTCCCCCTCGACCATAACAGCATTGCCACACACTTTATTCACAATTACAGGTTCACTTTAATTAGCATTTCCTTTCCACCAACTTTCATCCAAGCTTTTTAAGGCACATGTATAGGTTGTAAGGGGGGTTCCAAACTGCTTCAGAGCAAACCTTAGATTCATCTACATCAACAGCAGCTATAAAACTATCTTCCTTGTCTTTCTCTACATCAGTGGTCTCCAAACTCTTTAATGCCGCGCCCCCCCAGTGGAAAAATAAAAATCATTGGGCCCCCCTCAGAATTTTTCACAATTATTTTTTAAAGCTGCCAATGTTTAAATATGTCTAGACGTATTTAAACATTGCAGTTAAGTACTGTTACCTTTTTAAAAACGCAATAACATGTTTTTGCTCAAAACAAAGCCCTATTATCTCTATAATGCTTCTTTTGGTTAGAGCCTGGTGCACACCCTGGGATCAGTTGACGCCTCCCAGCTTGAAGACCCTGCTCTACATCAATACCATCCTGTTCAGAAATAGGTAAACAAGACAAAAAGTCAGCCATAAAATATTCTTTTTCTGGAATGTATTTTACTTGGAAATTATACTGTAATAATTTTGTAGTGAGACGTGCAATGCGTGGAGTAGTGTAGTTAATTTTATCACCACTCAGAATATACACTAGCGGTTTATGATCTGTCTGCATAACATAATACCTTCCCCAAACATAACTCCTCAATTTCTCACTTGCCGGGTAATAAGCAAGTAATTCCTTCTCAATTACAGAGTAATTAAGCTCAGGTTCACGCAATACTCATGATGCATAACTAATGATTTTCTCATCCTCATTGGAACCCTGAGATAAAACTGCACCCAAACCATATTTACTGGCATCCACCGTAATGATGCACACTCTGCCGGGGTCGTAAGGGCTTAATGATCTAGCATTGGCCAATTCCTGTTTGACAATATCAAATGTATTTTTGACATTCACTATCCCACACAAAGGGAACCTTGTTCTTCAATATATTTATCAAAACTTTCATCTTGGTAGCATATTCAGGAATGAATCTGGCATAATACTCATACTTGCCAATGAACAAGGGTAGTTTATCTTTGCTACTGGGATTGGGGGCATCCAAAACAGCCTTAACCAAGCCTGGCCTAGGTGCTATTCCTTTGCTTGACACACAGTGCCCCAACAATTCTATTTCTTTTTTCCAGAATTCACATTTCTCCTTTTTAACATGGATCCATTCGTCTGAAAAATATTCAAAATTGACCTAATGGTCTTGTCATGTTCTTCTAAACACTTATCAAAAATCAAGAGGTCATCTTGAAAAGTTAGAACACCCTTAACATTTTCTAACAACTTGTGCATAATGCACTGGAAAACCAAAGCTGCGGATGCCAAGCCAAATGGCATTCTACAAAATTGGAAAGTGCCAAACAGTGAGTTAAAAGCTGTGTAGTGGTGAGACTCTTCATCCAACACTACTTGGTGGTAGGTTGATTCAAGATTAATTTTCGAGAACCACACAACACCACTGAGTTCTTCTAGACGATCTCTGATCTTGGGTAGAGGATATGAGTACACCCATATTTCTTTGTTGAGACTTCACAAATCGACACACAAATGCATGTCCCCATTTAGTTTCCGGGCAACAACTAAGGGCAAAGGCCACAAACTGGACTCAATAGGTTCTATCACTCCAATTTTCTGTAGCTTGTTCAGTTCATTTTTTAGATCATCTCTAAGACTAAATGGGACAGACCTAACTTTATGTTTTAAAGGAATAGAATTTTTTTAAATTTTTTTAAACCAGCAATGTTCCTTAAGCCTTCAGCGAAGACACAGGTAAATTCTTTCTCAAAATGAACTTCATTCATGGACTCTTTCACTACCAGAACTTGTTCTCTAGCCCCTGGTTTAAGTATCATGCCAAACAAACCTTGGTGAAACCACCCCAAAATGTTTAAACCCTTAAACGGCACATAACTTTTGCCTTGGATCTTGCGCCCTTTGAATTCTAAGCAACCTTCAATGAAACCTTCTAGTTCTATTTTTCTCCCTTCACAGGAGACAGGTGCCCAGTCTGGGGGATGCAGCAGATGTTATTTTTGTGACACTTGTATGCATTGCGACTATCATAATGTTTTATTTTCTAGGTTGGTGCGTTCAGAGTTGAAACAAGGTATTAGAATGTGATTATATGTTTTACTTTTGGGTTAAGTTGTAGGTAATATAGGGATAAGGATATTGTAGTAGTAGGTGAAGTTCATATTTTATTCTATGTGCATATTATTTGTTTCATAAGTTATTTTTTTTATTTTTTTTTAAAAAGGATATAATATGTTATGTTCTTCTAAACACTTATCGTACCTACTCTTCATTTTTTATTGTGCTTCCTTTACTTCTCCCAACAATTTGCCTGGGTCCAACTTAACAGTGAGTTTGCCCTCTACTGCATTGGCTAACAGGCAGGAAACAGTTTAGACGTAGCATGTCCTCCCTTAAGAAGTTCAAACTAGGACATTTTTGTGAGCGCATGCAGAGTAGTGCGATAAAACAACAGCATAGACTTCACCGGCTCATTGACATCATACCCATTACTTTTAGCCCACCCGATACATTCCACCACCACCACTCTGTTCACCTGTTCTACCAAACCATTAGTTTGAGGATGGTAGTGAGAACTTTTCAAGTGCTTCACACCAGCCTCCTCCAAAAAGACTTCCATTTCATGATTAACAAATTGGGCATCATTATCAGACACTATGTGCTCCGGAAACCCTTCCCTCGTAAAAATGTCTTTGAGAAATTGTATAGCATTGCCAGTCATGGGGTTTGGAAAAAAACAAACTTCTGGTCATTTGCTATGGCAGTCCATCAAAACAAATGCATACCGTAAGTGATATGGGAGAAAATGGAACGGTCCCACCATGTCAACACCAACTTTCATCAAAGCATTTTCAGGCATTGGTATAGGTTGTAAGGGGGGGGTGTGACGACTTTAAGCCCCTTATCAGCTCTACTGCAGACCACACACTTATTAACAACCATTTCCACATCTCTGACCATAGAGGGCCACCAATAATGAGCCCGAAATCCAACCTTATGCTAAGGTCTGTGAAGAACTATCTACTGAAGATGGTGTGGTGTTGAGGAATGATAAGTGTGTTCCCCCATATGACATCCATTCTATGTTGGTAAATCATGCACATGAAGGCCATTTAGGCTCAACCATGACGAAGGGACGGGTGAGGGCTCATTATTGGTGGTACATTACCACACCTAACTTGAATGCATTAACATTTACTTGACCATTGTCTTTTACAGCGGTACTGGTACTGAGCTCTTTCAGTGATATTTGTGCCAGTTCAATACTACTAGCAACTTTAATAACCTCCTCCAAAGTTGGATTGCCCATGCTCAAGAGTTTTTGTTGAATGTGTTGATCTGCACAATGACCAATAAATTGATCCCTTATCAATGGGTTCTGAAAATCACAAAATTGACATTGCTAAGATAACTTCCTAAGTGTACTAATGTACGCATCCACATCTTCACTGTGCATTTGTGTATGTTTGAAGAATTTATGCCTCAAAACCACCAGGCTGGGCTGCACGTCAAACCTTGTAGCTAATTTTTTACAAGCCACTTGATAGTCATCCAATTCTTCTTCATCTTGTACCAAATCTGGTAGATGTTTAAAGAGTTCTCTATCCTCATAACCTAACCAATGTAGTAACAAATATTTTTTCTTTTCCGGTCTGAAATGAGCCGCACCAATCACCCCACGGTAAGTTTCAAATCCATCAAACCATTGTTTACAAGGGATGGATGGCGTTCCGGGTGTCTCTCAGAATGGTGGTGGTGAATTTATGGATTACATATTTGACAAACAAAAAAAAACAAAAAACAAAAAAAAAACAGAATAATTCTGCAAAACTGTAACAATTGAACAGCTAAAATAATGCTACACAACAGTACTCAAAATAAATGTATGAATGCAAGGTGTGCATATCACCGGTGTGATGCACCACTGGAATGTATACAGAACTGAGGACAACCAAACTTTGACGATTGTACATGAAGAAACAAAATTCGACGTAGCGAAGTACCAGCAGATAGCTTCCAAATATCTGCTTTGCGCGTGTTCTAAGTTTAGAAAGCCTGGATGGCTGTTGTGCACGTGTTCCGTTGTACGTGGAGCATTCAAGATGGCAGCTGTAACCGCTTGTATTGAAAATAATGCAACGTTGTAGACACGACAGCCAAAAAGCACATGCGCGAGCGTTACAATGGGATCCTTCCCTACTGCATCGATTGCATTGCGCAGGCCCCGCCACCCAAAGCGAACACACAGCCGTCCATCCTGAAAGACAAAGGAGGCTTGCTCACCTGAAGTCCAATGCGACTAAAGCCAGCTAGAAATGTATTTACCAGCACCACGATACAGCGTGAAAATCCAGCACAATCACACACAGCTCGAGTTGCTAGTGGTGGTTTCACTCGCCACCATAAATCCTGTATTGCGATCTACTGAAGTGAGGCGCGGCAGCCCAGGTTATGTCTTTGTGAGTATTTATTTAGTTTTCCTTCATGTAAGAAACCACCGCTGTCCTCTGCTCCACGCACTCCAACGGATCTGGCTGGAACGCTAAGGCAGCACCACGGCAATCGAACATCAGCCTGAACATTCTTAAATGAGCATGAGAACATAACATATTCATTGTGCTTTGTACGCGTGGGTTCGTATCTCATCCTGGTCGCCAAAAATCCCATGTTGAGTTCCACTGACGTGAGGCGCAGTAGGGCAGGTTATGTCTTTGTATTTATTTAGTTTTCCTCCATGTAAGAAACCACCGCTGTCCTCTGCTCCACGCACTCCAACCGATCTGGCTGGAATGCTCGGGCAGCACCACGGCAATCGACTATCAACCTAAACATTCTTAAATGCGCGTGAGAACAGAACAAATTGTTTATTGTTTTCACAACACTAGTAGGGACAGATGAGACTGAGTCACCATCCACAACTTCAGTTCAAACTAGACCCTTTGATGTACCAAAGTTAAAGGCAGGATTGGAAGAAATGAGCAGAGGTGATTTAGACCTTTCACTTTCACTTCTGAATCAATACCAAGAACACAAGTTGATATATTTGAGTAAAGAGATGACTAGACATGTAGCTAGGACACATGAAAATCTACCAGGTTTAGCAGAAAAATATGACACAGATCCTTCTGAGAGTCTTCCCTTGCAGAAAAGTTTCAAAGCACAGGTAGACAATAATGCAATTAATACTATGCAATCTTCATGGATGAAGTTACATATTAATGAATTAGTTAAATGCATTAAAAAATAGAGGGATATTGAGCAAGGGGGGCAAAGTAACAAGAAAAGGAAAAGAAGCAATCAGATGGTGTAGGGGTAAATGAGAAACTGGCTCCAGGGCCGCCAGATGGAAAAAAGGCTAGGACATTCCTCTTTGGAGATGTACCAGGTGGAGGGTATATTCATGTGCCATGGAATTGAGGTGATCATGCGACATTCACAAACAATTTACCCAAACTCAGAATCAAGTCCCACTCAGGTTGAAAGGTTTGATAACATTTCAAAGTTTCGCAAGCAGATCTGAATACCATTTTCAATATTGTGGTACCAAGTGATTGAAGGGCAGAGTGTAAGATTGTTATACAATGGCCTCGTACAGAATTCTCAAGGGCTCCAAGGACTCATGCACCTATCACCTGTGGTGATGACAAAGTATGATGAAGTAATTACATTTTTGAAGTGAAAGGTCCTGGCAAGGGATACTGATTGGCTTAAGATCAACAGAACGACTCGGGATGCTAAAGAATCTGTCTGTGATGATTATAAACGATTTTTGCAGGTATTTAAACAACACAGCCATCATGGGAATCCTGAAAGGAGAGATATGGGACGTTTTGTGTCACAATTTGTTCTTGGATTGCGCCTGCAGATTATCATGCATATTCAGCAGAATGTAATGTTTGCAGACTAAAGCTTTGGATGAGATCCTGAAATCTGCTAAGTAATGCAGTGATAGCCACAAGATGAAGCACTTAAAGAATAGTTTATGCTTGCCGATAAAAAGTTGGCCAAATAAAAGGATTTAAAAATCGTCTGTGTGTTGGAAATGTTTGTGGAATGCAAAGTGCTGGTTATAAGACTGCCGGCCAAATGGGGAGGGGGGCAATGGTAGAGGTTGCTGTCTTCTGGTTGATTCACATTTTGGCATAGATATTGCGATGTTGAAGAGATCCACTTCTTGTCATTTTTTAAATAAGCTCAGACATTAGAAGGGTGAGTGTAATCAGAACCCAAAACAGAGTAGTTGGTAATGGGCAAATGCGAAATGTCAATCCTACTCACATGCTGAATGTTCTGGTCCAGCAAATGCAAAATCCAAATCAATCCCAAATCCCAATGATTCAAGACTCACAAGCTCTGATGCTCCTGCAGAACATGGGCAATCCCAGGTTTAATGCAAACTAAACACCCAAGAGCAAACCCAAATCCATTCCAGAATCAGAACCCATTTCGACAGAACCCCATGTTTGAGAATGAGAATTTCGATTCAAATCAGTCACAAGGACAGTGCCTGAGGGGGGAGGAAGGTTGTGTGCGTGGCGCAGTCTTGGAGGTAGATCAGAGAGATTCACTGGTAGAAGGTGAGGTGAACGGCTATCAAGTGATATTTTTGATTGATACTAGTGCTACCCACTCCACTATTAGAACAGCGAAAATTCCTGACCTACCCCAGGTGTTATAAAATAAACAGATCACCAACCCTGTGTCAAAGAAAGTCCCAATTAAAATAGGCTAATTTGAAGAAGACACCAATTTGTTGTAGGTGTAATTCAAGTCCCGTAAACCTTTTAGGGAGAGACTTTTTATGCAAGTTAAATTGCACTATTTACGCAGAGTAAATAGTGCAATTTAACTTGCATAAAAAGGATGGATGCATAAAAAACTGGATGGTGTTGAGTTTCAAACACATGATGAGGATGTTTGAATTAAAATAGCCAGACAAGGGACAGCAGTAAAGATGTTCCCTCTGAGAACGGTAGAGGACTTACCTCTCAATTTAAGAGATACTGGGAAATCTAAAGTGTGGGATTTCTCAGGGAAAGACATCAGAAATATTAAATGTGTAAAACCTGTCCAAATAATGATTAAACCCAATGCTGAACATCCAAGAACACCACCAAACAAACTTACACAGAGACAGTGGCTGGAATTACTACAGTGATTGCATGAATGATAGGACAAGGAATTTTGAAAGAAATAGTAGAAAGCCTGTGTAACTCACCAATTATGGGCATGCAGAAGCCAATTGGCAAGTAAAGGATTGTTTTATCCTGTTGCTCCCTGCTGTCCTGTGGTAAAGAGTACAGCTATTTCATTTTAGATACCATGTGATGTGGAGTGATTTACAGAGGTCGATTTGTGTCAGGCATATTCCTCTATGTCCTTGTATCAGAAAAGACAATTCCTTTCTCTCATTTTGGTTGCAGAATAAAGTTCTGGCATGGTGCTGAGTTCCACAGGGATATACAGAAAGCTGTTTGATTTTCAATCAGATCTTGAAGAAAAATCTAGAGTCACTACAATTACCCTGTAACTGTTGTTGTTCAGTATATTGACAAACTGTGAGTAGCACTGAGTAAACAAGAAGTTTGCAAACAGGATACAATCATTGGCTGACAATGGACACAAGGTGTCACAGAGAAACTTGTCATACTGTCAAAAAGAGGCTCTGTAAACACTGAAAAGGGAGTAAGGAAGGTGTCGTAAGAAAGAATTACTGATATCCTGAAAATGAATCCACCTAAAATGCAGAGGAAAGTTAGAATATCAGTGGGAATGGTCGGCTACTGTCGACAGTGGATACCCAACTTTTCCCTAATGACCAAGCCTTTACTGTGGCTGATGCACAAAAATGTGCCTGATCTGCTTCCACGGGACAACAGTTGCATAAAGGCGTTCCTAGAGCTGAGAGAAAGTCTCTATTGTGCCCCGGCACTAGGAATAATTGATTACAGTAAAAAGCTTACTCTGTTTTGCAGAGAGGAAGGGCTGCACTCTCTCAGTGCTTACTCAATTGCATGGAGACTCTCAAAAACCTGCACCGTACTTTTTGACCGCCTTTGACAATGAAGCCACAGGGCTCTCAATTCTCTCAATACTGACGCCAACTGTGGTTTTATTATTGAGAGAAGCAAGAGTATTGTCATAGGGTATCTTCTTACAGTGATGGTCTCCCACTCTGTGTAGATTTTGCTTACACACAAAAAAGCAATACCTGACAAACAGCAGGCTCACAAGGTACGAACGACTAATTTTGGCTGCCGAAAATGTTACTCAACAAGGTGTCAGACCCTTAATCCAGCTACACTGTTACTAATGCCTGGAAACGAAGCTGATGGGGAAGGAGGTTGAGCATGACTGTCCCAGCATCACAGATTTCTACACCAAGCACAATTCTGATATTAAGGATGAACCCCTTAATGAGCCAAACTATGTAATGTTCGTTGACAGCTCTTGCTTAAGAGATAACATGGGGGATCCGAGGGCAGCTTTTGCTGTCTGCACAGTTCATGAAGTGGTAGAAGACTCATGGCTCAGAAGTGTTGCCTCTGCTTAAGCAGCAAAACTAATCGCTATCAGCTTATCATCTTTTAGACCAACTAAGAGTGACAATATTTACTGACAGTCAATATGGCTTTGGTGTGCTCTATGAGTCTGGACATTTGTTGTCACAGAGGGGGTTCATGACTTCATCCGGATAACCAATCCATAATATGGAATGTGAGATGCCCGTTTGAGGCTTTGCAGGTGCCTTGTGAAGTTGCTTTAGTTAAATGTGTAGCCCACAGGACTGAAAATAATTATGTAACTTCTGGTAATAGATAAGCCGATGAAGTTGCACGGAATTGTGGTATTGTGGCATGGGGAGAGTGCAAATAAATATGATGACAATACCAATTTTACTATGCTGTTGCCTGTGGCTGATGCTTGGGGGGGGGGGTTTGGGGGGAGGGAGTTAAGGGACTGCAGACCGAAGCGCAAGAAGCAGAACAAGAAGGATGGGTCAGAGCAGGATGTATTAAGAATGTAAATGAGATGCAGGTTTCAGTTGATGGAAGACCTGTGTTGCCTGATAGTTTGCTGTCCCAATGACTAGACATTTATTTTCATGGTCCCAGACACACATGGAGAGATGCCATGGTTAGATTGTTTAGACAGAATTGGTTCAACTGCGATTTGGAGTCATGGCTGAGGACTGTGCCATAGATGTGTGACTTGCCAGAAAATAAATGTAGGGAGAAGGACACTAGTATCCGTGAGTCACAGAGGAAGATCAGAAAACCATTTAACAGAATGTATTTACATTTCCTCAAGTTGCCTGTCTGTAACAGGCCAAGATACGTCCTGGTCATCGTATGAATTTTCTCTTGATGGATGGAAGCCTACCCGACAGAGGAATGACAGTCTCACTGTAGCCAAACTGTTTTTGGAAGAAATCATACCAGGGTTCGGATTTCCAGTTTCTCTGGTGTCAGGCTTAGAATGCTAATGCTGGGTGTAGCACTACAAGTGGGACAATGATTACATTGTAGCTACAGACCAGAAGGTTTGGAATCGTGGAAGAGATTAGTGGGACACTGAAGACCTGTTTAGCTAAGATACGTGCATCCACTTCTTTGAAATGGCCAGATGCCTTGTCTTTGGTGTTGTTGAGTCAGCAAAGTACTTCTTACAGAAGAAAAATATTGTCGTCGCATGAAATATGCATGGGACGTGCCATGAGATTTCCTGCTGTGCCTGCAAACGTGCTTAGAAACATCATAGATTACTTGACACTTGACTACTGCAAAGGACTGGCTCATGTGGTATGTTCGGTCTCTCACCAAGTTGGAGATGTTCCACATCAAGGGCAATACCAAGACCTTAGCCCTGGTGATTGGGTTCTGGTGAAAAAGCACATTCAGAAGTTGTGCTAGGAGTCAAGATGGAAAGAACCCTACCAGGTGATTCTGATCACAAACATGCCGAGGAATGTGGAGGACTGGCTAACTGGGTATGTGCTTCCCAGACCCAGAGAGTAAGATGCCCGCTTGAAGAAGTGGTGACGCCTGAAGCAAGTTTGCAATTTTCTGTGTCTGACCGTCCCGGAAAGACCGGAAGGCAGAGTCTTGC
The DNA here is from genome assembly GCF_031143425.1 of Pleurodeles waltl. Lineage (NCBI taxonomy): Eukaryota > Metazoa > Chordata > Amphibia > Caudata > Salamandridae > Pleurodeles > Pleurodeles waltl. Next base: position 1,202,948,957 of record NC_090445.1, on the reverse strand, counting down.
ACCAGAGTTCCCCAGCTGACCAAATCCCTGACATCTCGCAGAGCGGTGTGGAAGTGCTTCCGGAGGAGGGAGAGATGAAACCAGACAGGGGGAACGCCACAGAACAAGTGCAAGTGGAGAGAAGCAAATCTAGTGAATGAACAAATGAAAGGAGTCAGAAAGCCAGATAGAAAGAGGAGTGGCCATGGAGCAGAAAGAGATTGAGGTCTGGTTGTCAGTTGAATGCATACCACAAACCATGATCAAAGAGAGAGTCAAGTGGTGTGAAGCTGAAGGAGCGCAACAGACACCTAGAAGATCAAAGAGAGCAAGAGTACACTGTCACACATATATAGCACCTGAGTGGAGTTATTATACTGTGTGCTCGATTTGACAATCAGTGACCCGAATGATCTAAGAGCAGAACCACCTGAGCCTCTATGATGTACTACAAAAGTAATAGCGATTAACTCCTGAACTTGGTCAAATGTTGACATTAGTCTTATCCTGTCACTGAAGAACTCTGGCTGAACTGACTTTAAACGAACTTTACAATTGTTACTTTAAAAAATAAAAAATAAAACAGAGAGTAAAAAAACAAAAAAAAAAAAAAAAAAAAAAAAAAAATTAAGAAGATTACCTAGGTCCAAGGCTGCAGTAGAAGAGTACAGCTGCCATTCTAGAAGAAGACTAAGTAGATTTAGGGATGCCTCACAAACACTGCTGTATATAAGCTTAATGAAATAACCACAATTAACAAAATCAAGTTTTGCTCATTTTGCACAAGTAGAGCCAACTGTACAATATTACAAGTCTGCTTATTGCTATATTATACTTAAGGCCTAACCGTAGACAAACCTGTTTCCTTACCAAGCCTGGATGTAGAGTAGAGATTGCTGTGACGTTAACAGTTCCTGTGCTAGCATTAATGACTCTTTTAGTTGGTAAGAGGAGAAGTACTCCTAGATCTCCACATACATCACCTACACATTTAATAGATCAGGTACAACTTAAGGCTTAATGTTCAAATACTTTAGAGGGAGATTTTACATCAAACATTTTTCTAGATTAGTGCAAGAATACACACATGCTCTAAAATGCTAAGGATTGCTATGTTTGCGCACACTTACCTGCTTCAGCTGATGAGGAGGTAACCTATAATCACATTCAACTTTCATACAGAATCACCTTTAGCATATTGCTTACTTAGCTTACTTTATAGGTGGAATACTGAGTATTATTTTTTAAATTATGAATTTATCCTTTCAGAAGTTCCTCTTCATAAGAGAATGAACTCCCACCCATGAGCCAAGGAGATGGAGACAGTGGGGTATTTCTTTAGGTCCTCTACGAAAATAGACACTGTTAAGTCATATAAATGCAATTTGACATGTTCTATGTGCACTAGAGAAGAAGTGTATTCATATTTTACAAGAAAGGAGAGCGCACATGTTGATAAGGTAACAGGGAAGGAAGGAAGGCATTTTAAAGAATGTGTGGAAAAGGAGGAAGATGAGTATAAAGAAAATAGGGTGTTTCCTAGATTGAAACTAGAAAGACAACAGAAAGGAAAGTTATGCATTTACAAATGTAGCACCTATACTAGATCTCGACATATGGGATTAAAAGGATGCAAGCACAGATTTTAAATGTTTGGAGGGCCTGTCAGATTCTTACTGGAGAAGATCCAGGTATCCTTGGAGTATATTTTGTACATGGGCAGGATGCCTATCTTAAACTGCCCGCTGACTGGGTAAGGTACATGCTACCTAGCATTACTATTCCCAAAATGTATCATGTGAATAGTTTAGAGGCTTATGAGAAGAAATTGCCTCATAAATATAGACGTATCACTAATGATGGTTCATGTTTAGGGGAGGATATTTTTGGTGGCATTATTCCTGCAGTAGCAATCTTAAATGATTAGAAGATTAGAAAGCTTTCTGTAGTAGTGGACAAGTTAGCAACTAGTACATCTGGTGTATTGCTAGCAGCATATACAGAACAGGTAGCCCTTAGGTCCATGGTTTTGCAAAATCCAATAGCTATAGTATTAGAAGAGATAAGCAGGGTTTGTAAGATGTTGAAAGTTATATACCTAACAAGAACAAAGAGATAGAGGGATTTACAAAGAACTAGAATTAGAGGATTTAGAAACAACTTGTGTTTTAGGAACCTTAGGAAAAGGAGTTTCTGCTATAGGGATTGGCTTGTAAGCATTGGTAATGGATTTTTAGTTACTATATTAAGGCTTATTGGGTGACTGGCATTTGCTTAATTTATTTATTTGCTTTGTATAGAAGATGTAGATGTCTGCAAGAAAGAAATGGAAGAAGGAGGCAAAAAAGAAGGGAACAGAAATGGGGGAGAGAAAGTGTAAGACTTATAAAGAGATAAAGGATTTGCAAAACTCTAAGGATAAGATAAAGGACTCAGCAGAGTGATATAGTGTTCCTTGGAAATGTATTTGTGATTAATGTGATGGCTATTCTAGCCATAATGGGAGAGGGAAATGGAGAACTGAAATTTTACATCTGCATACGCAGTTATTACCAAAGTTTGATTTACGTTGTTAAATAACATGTGCATATTATTCATATAATTTGTAGCCATGGACTGCATCTTGCCATTATGAGCCACACTCGAGTTGACATGCTATATTACTTAAAATTATCCACATTTCACTGCCATGTTGAATGTCGTATTTTTCACGTTTAAGGCTAAGAAGCATGCACATTTCGTTTCAGTTTGTTTTACATGTATTTTCCCACTGCAGATACTTTACAGAAGCCTTTCTAGCTAGTGAATAGGTCACTGGGATTTATTAGATGACAGATAGTTAGGTTCTCATCAAAAGAAGGAAAAGATGCCAGGATTGTTTATGTAAATTTATGTACATTAATTCTCCTAGGTCTCGCTCCATGTCAACTAAAAAGGTCCATTCAGCCACTGGCAGGGTTTGTCTGATGATTACACCAGACATTTGAGATTTAAGAATCCCTGCTACATCACCATTATCTGAATTACAAGGCAAAAAGGGAAATTATGCAACATTATGCCATCCTCTGGCATTATTATTTTGATCCACTTTTGCCACAAACAACTTTTTTTCTTGAAGGCTGCCAATTATGTGACAAGAATGGCAGATCCATAATTATGTAGTAAACTGTAAGCACTTTTAGTAGCAAAGGATGTGAGTCCTTTAAAGTAAAAGGGGGTAACTGGGAACCAAGTACTCCACTGTAGCACGTAACTATCAGGGTAGCAAAGCTGAACAGTTCAATGCGTACTTGGGGGACGTGGTGTGGGCTAGCAATCCCAATTTATTGGCATGCAACAACAGTCAAAGTATTGTTAAGTCAGTGCCTTTTGTTTTAAAAGTAAAACATTTATTTTATTACATACACACTCTTAAATTCTACACATTAAATTACAAATATATCCATCAGGTAGATGAAAATCCCTTTGGTGAGACCTTATATCATGCTACACCTCTAGCGGGCACTGAACCCATAATCACGATATCCACCTCCACCTCATCACAATAAAACAGTTTGGCACTTTATATAAGGTAGGACTACTGGCTTTGTTAGGCGATCACCACATTAATAAAATAAACATGCTATCCTTTGTCAATGTAACATATTATAAGAGGTGTCAGTATATACAAGGGAGGCCTACTAACTTTGTCAAGAGTATCACTAAACTAATACAATCAGTCACATATCATGCTTGAACCTTGTAATATTATTGAAATCAGAAAGCACAACATTAATAAGACTTAGCATTTATTAAGGTGGCAACCATTCATTGTTAAATACACATGCTAATAAAGTAATTCAAACCACCATTGTATGCCTGAGTCTTTCTTCACAAGCTACTGGCCACAAAATACAGACCCAGGAGCAACCACAAGCGACCCCCACAGTATTGAGCCCAACAGCAAAAACACCAGATGAAGGAGTTCTTAAAGTTGACTAAAACCTCTTCCATGGTCATGATACTTCTCAATGGGAGAAGAGTGGGTGGTGCCTTACAAGCACATTCCCAGGGAGCAGCAGTACATCATGCAGACACTCACAATGCACAGACATATCGGTAGAGGTACCCTTACCCCTCCTTGGGACAAAAAGGTAAGTATTCAGCCCCCTCACAGGGCATTATGGGATGCTCCTCGCCCCCAGCTTGTAAATATTTTATTAGCAGATTTCCCATTTCGCTATGTGCCCCGTGACACATGATTTCATCTAATCCTCCTTTTTAGATCTCGCCTAGGCAGCGCATGCGCTGTTCCTTTGAGACATGTTGGTAATTTCTCTGTGGGCTTCCAGCACGCCCAACGTTTTTCATTTGCTCTTTCTGTGCCCTTCTGAAAACCTAGATTTTCATTGGTGCATTGGCTGTATTTATCCCTCCTTTTAGTGTTTAGTTCCCTCCCACGGGTACTGGTCCTATTACATGTACTCCTCCCCTCCTGTCTATTTGGGTTAGTTTTGGCGCACTGTTTTTTTCTTCTGTATTGTGGCATGGAAAGGGACTCCTTACCCACAGCTGTCCCCACTGTGTTCCCATTTCCAACTTGAGTGAAAAGAGGCCTGTAAATCTTGTCATGGTACCTCTTTCATGTTTCACTATTGTGCGCATTTTATTTGATCAGCGTGGCGCCTCACCGCTGCTCCTGATTGCCGTAGGGCTCAGTGCTTTGGACAACAGGTGAATTTTTCTTTTTTTTTGTCTTTGTGCATTCCTTGGCCGCGATTGAGCATGCACTTTTCAGTCCCCCCAGGGCACAACCAGGCATCCACTACAGTGTGGCTTTGTTGTTGGGAAAACATGTGCAACTGTGATTGAATATGCTGGGCCCACTGCAACCCAAGGCGTATTTTACAATTAAAGTCCATGGCAGTGTGCAAGGGTATATTTTACCTACTTACTTTAAGGTCCATGATATCATTGCTACCCCTAACACACATGCAACATGGAGTGGAGTGAAGTTTTGCCGGAGGTTGGCGCTGCCCAATGGCAGCAGAAGTTCACATTCCCAGGCCTCCTGCCCCACCCCTTTCTTATCATTCTGGTCTCTTGGGAAAATGCGCTGGGCCGTTTATCAGGTGTCTCAGTTATAATGAGACAAAAGGATTAATAAGTAAAACATTTTGAGATATATTCTGAGTCACAGGTAACAACATCCGTCTCAAAAGAATTGTTTTCTGATTTAGCTTCTTTTAAACATTACATCAGCACTTCATCAGGTAAATGTACTAAGTGATCTATTTAGATTTGTAAACATAATGCAAACCAACATAGCAAGGGCTTGCTTGTAAATGCAGTATTTCAAGTTTGATGACTTGTTTCTTGTTTTGTAGCCTAGTGTTAAGCGTAAAGTGTGAGGAATTAAGTATTGCACGGGCGGGCTGTAGGGCGGTGCGACCAGTGCCACCACACCAGGTGCTGACTTTGGGTGAGGGTGCCGCGTTAGCGAGTATATTATGATTTCAAAAGCATCTGTTGCTCTGTTCCTCTCATTCAGCTATTTTCAGGCAACAATAAAAAAAAAGTCAAGGTAACTCTGTGATTAATGTTCTTTCTGGAAAGAGATCAGAATTCTGTCCAGTGGAAGTTTTGACTCATCGTAAGGCAACGCAGAGGGTTACTATGTAATGTCTGCTGCAAAGAATGTGTACCATGAAGATCACAATAAGTTCATAAAATGTAATATAGGTCAGAATGTTACTCCTTTTGTCAGAGAGGTCCTTTCGTTATTTGCAGTTTATAAGTTAACATCCTGATGTAGAACAGAGAGCTATTAACTGTCAAAGATCTTCATGCAAACTGCAAGGAATAGATAAGAGTGTTTTGGATTCTTTTCCCCAGTCTTTCATTATCCTAATGTTTCAAAAAGGGTTAATTTGGGTAGAAATCAAATCGTATTATTAAAGAGAACCCCTAGCCATGGGGTTACCTTTTAAATTGTAAGTATGTGCTTCTCCAAAACAAGCACTTTAACTATACTGCCTAGATGTATGGATGATACACCTATGACTCCTAAACCTTGTAGTACTCTATCTTATGTTATATTCCCTATACACTGATGCAGGATTGATTGTCTCTGCTCCGACACATTACCCTACATTGGTATGAGTGATGCTATAAACCTAATTAAATGTATCTGAGAAAGAGTGGTTATGGAGACTTGAGTTGCTCTGTTAAAGGGTGGTCCTGAGGGGATCTGTGGCGAAGGATTTTTTATTTTTTTGGGGGGGGGGAGAGGCAACAATCACTGTCGCACTGGGTGCCACCAGGACTAAAGTCGACCCTGGTATTGCATGATGCCTACAGGCTCCAAAGGGGCACGTAGGAAAGGGGCATGGCCATCATTTTTACATCTGGCTTACCTTTGATACCTGGAACTTCCCTCACTACCCCTGGTCTCAGAGGCCATTAATTTACTTTTAGAAATATAGTGAACATGACTTTAAGAGCTTTCTTTACTTTCTGAGGTGCCAGCTCCTTTCCCTAGCCAAACACAAGCATATAGAAGGCTATTTTGCAAAGGAGTGGCACCAAAAGGAGTGGAACAATAAGTCATCTCTGTGATGTTATCAGCGGTCCAAGACTGTGCAACGTTACTTCAACTGTTCTTGGCATTTTGGTGAACTGTTGTCTCTAAAGTGGGCGTTTTAATGCTTAATTAACTATAAATCATGTTCTAAGGTAACTAACTCATGCCTTTGCCATGTGCTGCTAATTACTGTAGGAGTCTGGCCTGGCTTATAGTGGGTACCTTGTGGTACTTACACCCTGAGCCAGGTCAAGTTATCCCTTATTAGTAGATTAGGGGTATTCTAGCAGCTTAGGCTGATAGAGGTAGCTATAGCAGCGCAGCTTAGGCTGAACTAGGAGACATGCAAAGCTCCTACCATACCACTTATATCATAAAGCACTATATCACAAGAAAACACAATACTCAGAATTACTAAAAATAAAGGTACTTTATTTTAGTGACAATATGCCAAAAGTATCTCAGAGGATAGCCTCACTTAGGAGGTAAGTAATATACACAAATTATATGTACACAAACCAACATCAGGTAAGTAACAGTAAGAAACTTAGTGCAAACAATGTAGATTCACAACAGAATGCAATAGGTAGGAATAGGCCTGGGGCAACACAAACCATATGTGAGAAGGTAGCCTCTTTCTAGCCTTGTTACCCCCACTTTTGGCCTGTTTGTGAGTGTATGTCAGGGTGTTTGTCACTGTTTTCACTGTCTCACTGGGATCCTGATAGCCAGGCCCCAGTGCTCATAGTGAAAACACTATGTTTTCAGTATGGTTGTTATGTGCCACTGGGATCCTGCTGGTCAGGACCCCAGTGCTCATAGGTTTGTGGCCTATATGTATGTGTCACTGGGACCCTGTCACTCAGGGCCCCAGTGCTCATAGGTGTGCATGTACATGTTCCCTGTGTGGTGCCTAACTGTCTCACTGAGGCTCTGCTAACCAGAACCTCAGTGGTTATGCTCTCTCATTACTTTTAAATTGTCACTAACAGGCTAGTGACCATTTTTACCAATTTACATTGGCTTACTGGAACACCCTTATAATTCCCTAGTATATGGTACTGAGGTACCCAGGGTATTGGGGTTCCAGGCGATCCCTATGGGCTGCAGCATTTCTTTTGCCACCCATAGGGAGCTCTGACAATTCTTACACAGGCCTGCTACTGCAGCCTGAGTGAAATAACGTCCACGTTATTTCACAGCCATTTTACACTGCACTTAAGTAACTTATAAGTCACCTATATGTCTAACCTTTACCTGGTAAAGGTTAGGTGCAAAGTTACTTAGTGTGAGGGCACCCTGGCACTAGCCAAGGTGCCCCCACATTGTTCAGAGCCAATTCACTGAACTTTGTGAGTGCGGGGACACCATTACACGCGTGCACTACATATAGGTCACTACCTATATGTAGCTTCACCATGGTAACTCCGAATATGGCCATGTAACATGTCTATGATCATGGAATTGCCCCCTCTATGCCATCCTGGCATTGTTGGTACAATTCCATGATCCCAGTGGTCTGTAGCACAGACCCTGGTACTGCCAGACTGCCCTTCCTGGGGTTTCTCTGCAGCTGCTGCTGCTGCCAACCCCTCAGACAGGCAGCTGCCCTCCTGGGGTCCAGCCAGGCCTGGCCCAGGATGGCAGAACAAAGAACTTCCTCTGAGAGAGGGTGTGACACCCTCTCCCTTTGGAAAATGGTGTGAAGGCAGGGGAGGAGTAGCCTCCCCCAGCCTCTGGAAATGCTTTGTTGGGCACAGATGTGCCCAATTCTGCATAAGCCAGTCTACACCGGTTCAGGGACCCCTTAGCCCCTGCTCTGGCGCGAAACTGGACAAAGGAAAGGGGAGTGACCACTCCCCTGACCTGCACCTCCCCTGGGAGGTGTCCAGAGCTCCTCCAGTGTGCTCCAGACCTCTGCCATCTTGGAAACAGAGGTGCTGCTGGCACACTGGACTGCTCTGAGTGGCCAGTGCCACCAGGTGACGTCAGAGACTCCTGCTGATAGGCTCCTTCAGGTGTTAGTAGCCTTTCCTCTCTCCTAGGTAGCCAAACCCTCTTTTCTGGCTATTTAGGGTCTCTGTCTCTGGGGAAACTTCAGATAACGAATGCATGAGCTCAGCCGAGTTCCTCTGCATCTCTCTCTTCACCTTCTGATAAGGAATCGACCGCTGACCGCGCTGGAAGCCTGCAAACCTGCAACATAGTAGCAAAGACGACTACTGCAACTCTGTAACGCTGATCCTGCCGCCTTCTCGACTGTTTTCCTGCTTGTGCATGCTGTGGGGGTAGTCTGCCTCCTCTCTGCACCAGAAGCTCCGAAGAAATCTCCCGTGGGTCGACGGAATCTTCCCCCTGCAACCGCAGGCACCAAAAAGCTGCATTACCGGTCCCTTGGGTCTCCTCTCAGCACGACGAGCGAGGTCCCTCGAATCCAGCGACACCGTCCAAGTGACCCCCACAGTCCAGTGACTCTTCAGCCCAAGTTTGGTGGAGGTAAGTCCTTGCCTCACCTCGCTGGGCTGCATTGCTGGGAACCGCGACTTTGCAAGCTACTCCGGCCCCTGTGCACTTCCGGCGGAAATCCTTCGTGCACAGCCAAGCCTGGGTCCACGGCACTCTAACCTGCATTGCACGACTTTCTAAGTTGGTCTCCGGCGACGTGGGACTCCTTTGTGCAACTTCGGCGAGCACTGTTTCACGCATCCTCGTAGTGCCTGTTTCTGGCATTTCTCCGGGTGCTACCTGCTTCAGTGAGGGCTCTTTGTCTTGCTCGACGTCCCCTCTCTCTGCAGGTCCAATTTGCGACCTCCTGGTCCCTCCTGGGCCCCAGCAGCGTCCAAAAACGCCAAACGCACGATTTGCGTGTAGCAAGGCTTGTTGGCGTCCATCCGGCGGGAAAACACTTCTGCACGACTCTCCAAGGCGTGGGGGATCCATCCTCCAAAGGGGAAGTCTCTAGCCCTTGTCGTTCCTGCAGTATTCACAGTTCTTCAGCCTAGTAAGAGCTTCTTTGCACCAACCGCTGGCATTTCTTGGGCATCTGCCCATCTCCGAGTTGCTTGTGACTTTTGGACTTGGTCCCCTTGTTCCACAGGTACCCTCAGTCAGGAATCCATCGTTGTTGCATTGCTGATTTGTGTTTTCCTTGCATTTTCCCTCTAACACGACTGTTTTGTCCTTAGGGGAACTTTGGTGCACTTTGCACTCACTTTTCAGGGTCTTGGGGAGGGTTATTTTGCTAACTCTCACTATTTTCTAATAGTCCCAGCGACCCTCTACAAGGTCACATAGGTTTGGGGTCCATTCGTGGTTCGCATTCCACTTTTGGAGTATATGGTTTGTGTTGCCCCTATCCCTATGTTTCCCCATTTGCATCCTATTGTAACTATACATTGTTTGCACTGTTTTCTAAGACTATACTGCATATTTTTGCTATTGTGTATATATATCTTGTGTATATTTCCTATCCTCTCACTGAGGGTACACTCTGAGATACTTTGGCATATTGTCATAAAAATAAAGTACCTTTATTTTTAGTATAACTGTGTATTGTGTTTTCTTATGATATTGTGCATATGACACTAAGTGGTACTGTAGTAGCTTCACACGTCTCCTAGTTCAGCCTGAGCTGCTCTGCTAAGCTACCATTATCTATCAGCCTAAGCTGCTAGACACCCTATACACTAATAAGGGATAACTGGGCCTGGTGCAAGGTGCAAGTACCCCTTGGTACTCACTACAAGCCAGTCCAGCCTCCTACACCATATATTCCAAAAGTGGAATGTGAATCACGAATGGACCCCAGGCCTATGGTAGGATGTAGAGGGTCGCTGGGACTGTTAGAAAACACTAAGGGTGTCCCAAATACCCATCCCCAAGACCCTGAAAAGTAGGAGTAAAGTTACCCTACTACCCCAGAAAGACAGTATAGTCGAGATAGGGACTGCTGCAAGAACAACTTCTGCCAGCAAAACACTGAAGACGGATTCCTGGACCTGAGGACCTGTAAAGGAAGGGGACCAAGTCCAAGAGTCACGCAAGTGTCCGGGGGAGGGGGGAGGGGGCAGGAGCCCACTAAACCCTGGATGAAGGTGCAAAAGGGCTGCCTCTGGGAGGAAGAGGATGAAGATTCTGCAACAACAGAAGGTGCCAGGGACTTCTCCTTTGGTCAGAAGATGTCTCACGGCGTGCTGGAGGATGCAGAATGTTTCCATGAAGAAATACAGCAAACAAGCCTTGCTAGCTGCGGTTGAGGATTTTGGGTGCTGCTGGGGACCAGGAAGGACCAGGATGTCGCCTCTTGGAGGAGGAGACAGAGGGGGCGCTCAGCAACTCAGAGAGCCCCCGCAGAAGCAGGCAGCACCCGCAGAAGTACCGGAACAGGCACTTAGAAGATCTGAGGACAGCGGTCGACTCAGAGTCACAAAGGAGGGTCCCACAACGTCGGAGTCCAACTCAGCGAGTTGGGCTATGCAGGACAGAGTGCTGGGGACCTGGGCTAGGCTGTGCACAAAGGAAGTCTTGGAAAAGTGCACAGAAGCCCGAGCAGCTTCAGATCACGCAGTACACAGGATTACTGTCTGGCGTGGGGAGGCAAGGACTTACCTCCACCAAATTTGGACAGAAGGGCCACTGGACTGTGGGAGACACTTGAACCCAGCTCCTGTGTTCCAGGGACCACGCTCGTCAGGATGAGGGGACCCAGAGGACCGGTGATGCAGAAGTTTGGTGCCTGCGTTGGCAGGGGGGAAGATTCCGTCGACTCACAGGAAATTTCTTCTTGGCTTCCAGTGCAGGGTGAAGGCAGACACCCCTCAGAGCATGCACCACCAGGAAACAGTCGAGAAAGCCGGCAGGATGAGGCGCTAAAATATTTCTGGTAGTCGTCTTACTACTTTGTTGCGGTTTTGCAGGCGTCCTGGAGCAGTCAGCGGTGCAGAGGAACTCTGGTGAGCTCTTGCATTCGTTATCTGAGGAATAGCCCAAAGAAGAGACCCTAAATAGCCCTCAGAGGAGGATTGGCTACTGAAAAAAGGTAAGCACCTATCAGTAGGGGTCTCTGACGTCACCTGCTGGCACTGGCCACTCAGAACTGTCCATTGTGCCCCAACACCTCTGTATCCAAGATGGCAGAGGTCTGGGACACACTGGAGGAGCTCTGGGCACCTCCACTGGTAGGTGCTGGTCAGGGGAGTGGTCACTCCCCTTTCCTTTGTCCAGTTTCGCGCCAGAGCAGGGCTGGGGGATCCCTGAACCGGTGTAGACTGGCTTATGCAGAGAGGGCACCATCTGTGCCCATCAAAGCATTTCCAGAGGCTGGGGAAGGCTACTCCTCCCCAGCCCTTTACAACTATTTCCAAAGGGAGAGGGTGTAACACCATCTCTCAGAGGAAATCCTTTGTTCTGCCTTCCTGGGACCAGGCTGCCCAGGCCCCAGGGGGGCAGAAACCTGTCTGAGGGGTTGGCAGCAGCTGCAGTGGAGACCCCAGAAAGCAAGTTTGGCAGTACCCGGGTTCTGTGCTAGAAACCCGGGGATGCATGGAATTGTCCCCCCAATACCAGAATGGTATTGGGGTGACAATTCCATGATCCAAGACATGTTACATGGCCATGTTTGGAGTTACCATTGAGACACTACCTATAGGTAGTGACCTATATGTAGTGCACGCGTGTAATGGTGTCCCCGCACTCACAAAGTCCGGGGAATTTGCCCAGAACAATGTGGGGGCACCTTCTCTAGTGCCAGGATGCCCACACACTAAGTAACTTGGCACCTACCCTTCACCAAGTGAGGGTTAGACATATAGGTGACTTATAAGTTACTTATGTGCAGTGAAAATGGCTGTGAAATAACGTGGACGTTATTTCACTCAGGCTGCAATGGCAGTCCTGTGTAAGAATTGTCGGAGCTCCCTATGGGTGGCAAAAGAAATGCTGCAGCCCATAGGGATCTCCTGGAACCCCAATGCCCTGGGTACCTAGGTACCATATACCAGGGAATTATAAGGGTTTTCCAGTGTGCCAATGAGAATTGGTAAAATTTGTCACTAGCCTGCAGTGACAATTTTAAAAGCAGAGAGAGCATAAACACTGAGGTTCTGGTTAGCAGAGCCTCAGTGATACAGTTAGGCACCACACAGGGAACACATACAGGGCATACAGTATGAGCACTGGGGCCCTGCCTGGCAGGATCCCAGTGACACATAGGCAAAAACAAACATACATACAGTGAAAATGGGGGTAACATGCCAGGCAAGATGGTACTTTCCTACAATTACCCTACATATTACATCACTCATGTCATGTTCTTTGACATCACTAATATCACTGTCCATGGTGGGGGCGTGAGTTATAGTTGCCTTAGGGCACGAGTTTTAGTTACTTGAGATAACAAACTATAACTGGTGAATGTCAGTGGTTTTTAGAGTTTAAAACAGAACATTTCACCAAACTATAACTTCACTTCAATCTTTATTTTATATATATATACAGTATATATATTTAGAAACTGGGTCTCACTGTGTACTGAGGGGTTTCACAGAGATTGGCGTGTCTCTTAGAAGACTTGTGCTGCACAGATGGTAAGCGTCAAGACCTCAAAGCCGGCTCCTGCTCTTACATCAGCACTGCATCGGAGAGAAGGTATTTCCCCGATGCAAGCAAGCGGAGAGTGAGCACTGTGCTCCTCTCAGATGGTTGCTGCTGTCTTGAGAGGCAGGCGGGCATTAACTTATGCTGAAAGAACACCTTTAGTTGCTGCCGGAAGGTGGTCAATTATTCTGCTTTTGCAGCCATTTGCGTACAGTTGTAGAACTTTTCATTGTCTTCATTCAGTAAGCCTGGCTGGAGATTGCTCCCACTGCGCACAGCACTGGTGGCTGCTGCGGGTAAGGGATGGGGTTTATAGATCAAAGGGAGAAGCAGTAATCTTGCCTCTCCAGTTCAGTGTTCTGGGTGATTTAAGGTGTACCATCTGTCTCAACTCCTTCCTCCCCCACCCTTTTTTTCCCCCCCAAATGCAGACTCTCTCTCTCTCTCTCTCTCTCTCTCTCCCCCTATCTCCCCATTACCACTACACAGCTAAATATGAATGTCCTGCCCTAACTTGGTGCTCTCAAGTGTCCCTTTTACCCTTTGAGTATCTCTCTAGCACATAGTCACACACTTGCATGCACAGACACATGTATCACAGTACCTCTTATTTGTTCCCTCTCAATTCATCCCGTTCAGTCACTCTTTTACGTGTTTCCTTCTCCCACATCCCTAAATGTGCCTAAATTGTGCCGCCACTAACTCAAGGAGGAAACGTGATCAGACTTGTAAATCGGACCACTTTCATCATGTAAACTGCACTGTTTGGCCACTGCTCAATCAAGGGCAGTCACTGACAGACTGAGACAAACGCAGAGCCATAATACATGGCTAAACGACATTCACAATGCCAAAGCTCTCGACTTTCCGCACAGGCGAGACTTATAGCTTTGCCAAAACGTGTTTCTCATGGATACCCTTATCCGGCAAGCACCTGGGTGCAAGAATGAGGTTTTGGGGGCATCGCAAGGAGCCCAATCCTTGCTTCCCCATCAGCTCCTTGCATTCATCACACAAGAACGGGCACTCCTGCTTCTCCTGTGGCGGGAGCAGCTTGTCTCCTGCTTCAGCAGGAGCAGCAATGTGTGGCTGAATGCTCTCAACTCCTAGACACGGGGACTTTGGAGAGAGGAGACACCACCACACCTAGCAGTAAGGTCCCTGTCCCAGGGGATGGAGTCTGCTGGCCCTCTAAACTGGGATGTGTCCATGCCCCAGGGAGATGGAGGTCCTTGAGGGCAGACTTGTGCTTCAGGAGGAGGCCCACACCCACGTCCCTCTCCCCCCCAAGGTAATGTAGGCATGAATGGAGTGAAACTGTCCTTTAGGGAAGATTTTGCCTTTATGTATAATACAGTGAAAACACCACAGATTCCAATTGGGCACTATAGACCTACTCTATGAATGCTATATTATAGCAGGTCAGCACCTATCCTTGCAGAGCCACCTCTGTGACAGGCTACCTGTGTGCAGATACCAGGCTGCGTACCGCAGTTGTCTCACACATACAGCCCACACATATCTGCACATATGTGTGCACAAGTTTTCGTGTGTAACCAGTCTAATGCCCTTTGTCCTATCTGTGCAGCAACAGCCGTAACTTTATAGGCGACAATAGAGGTTAGCACACTCAGTACAATTACCGTGAATTTAAAGTGAATGAGACTCGGGCAGTGGGATTCACTCATAGTAAAAGTAGAAAAAAACAAGTAGTCAATAGTGGAAAATCCTGTTGAACTAAATGGGAAGAACCCATTTGTTAAATGAACAACGTACATAATTCCATTGACTCGGATCATTATCCTTTCTTATAAAAACAAATCCATTTATAAAAAAAAAAAATCACACAAAATCTAAACATGTTTATTTGAATCTGTGCCCATTGTTAGTTGCACCTCTGCTGGACATACCCTTTGGTCGATTGCAAAGGTGATATGCTACAGGCGAACATCGTTCCATGGAACAGGATGTACATGGAATTTGAAAGTTAAACTCAATTCAACTCTCTTCTTTAGCACCACTCTTTTTATGTTACACTACCCCTCAGATCTGCATCAAACTTGGGATGCTTGCTATCTTGAGAGGCCAATTTGACATACCAAATATGTAAATTCCTGAAAAGGTTTAAGTGTGTTTGCCAAAATTGTTAGGAAATTTCTCCTCCATCCTTCACCCATGCCCCCTTGACAGAGTGTGCAAAAGTCAACATACCAGAAGAAAGTTAAATATGCTAAATACCTGGCAATGTCCATGCAGATCCAAGAACATTGCTCCCTGCCCTCTTTACTGACTTTAAGTGAAGCCCGAAATCCCTGCACTGTGCCTAACTTGCTAACAGCCACGATATTTCATACAGACTCATTAAGTAGCACCTATGTTATCAGGAAATTAACACTTTTTCTGATGCTCCTGCTTTTTGTACCCCAATATGATGAACTTGCATGAACCCCAAAATATCGTGAGTAAGCTAAAATGCTAAGGGTCTGCCAAGTGTTGGGCAGATCCATTAAACTGCATCCAGGTTACTACCAAATCAATGCCTTTTTGCCCCATCATGTGGTCGAATCGCAGACAAACATGGCTATGTAAGGGTGCTGTTCCAATCTTGCAACTGAGAATCAAAGCAAGGGCTATTCTCACTTCACATCACCCAAACTCAACAAGCAGAGAGGATCTTACTGAGAGGTGGCTGCTTACCAGGACACAGCGCTTAAGGTTCTGGATTCAGCCTCTGAACTAGCTTGCTAAACGCACCAGGAGTGTCTGCTTCTTCGGGTCTGTGGTACAGTGAAGCCTCTGAAGCTTGTCAATGGCATATCTGCTGGTGAGCATGAAGCTACACCTGGACCTATCCTTCTGTGTCTGGTGGACAATTTGTAGATCCATGGCACCAATTGCAGTCAAAAGCACAGAGGGAGACTCTACTGCAAAGGGTAAGCTACAAAAGTGCAGCTGCCACACTGGTAAACCATTTTTAGGCTCTGTGGCATTGGATGTTGGTTCTTCTGTCAGCTGAAAGAGGAGGCACAGTGCAAACCCTGAGGCAATGAATCGGGGCCAGATAGAAGGGTGAGTAAATACTTTACCTGTAATATTCAATACAGCTGCAAAGGAAAGGTAGGTAATGCCTAATCGTTTCAAATAAAGTGCTGACTGGCACTGCTTATATAGACACTATATTTAAAATGCGCCAACCGATGATTGCAATAACCCCCGTGCTGCACTAAATTCTTCCTTGAGACGGGTGTGCCATCTGGCCAACCCTCAGGGATGTAGTGGTTCAACAGCCTCACCTGTAAACGTGAAAATGTAGAGCGATTTGTTCCACTGGGATTTGAGTCGCCTGGCTCCCAAGTTATAGACAAGCACACCAATGTGGGCTGGACTTGCCCTGTCCTGTATGAGTACATACAAGTACTAGGAGGTGGGAGTGACCCCTCATTTCTCAAAACGGCGATAGTGTCTGTGAGGCGACGTCACATCCCTGTCTATAGACAAAGTGCAGAAAAAATACTGACATTTGATTATAAAAAAAAAAAATCCAAATACAAGAGGGGATGTGATGTAATGTTATAATAATATTTAGTAAGTGTTTACCTAGCTTTTAAGTGTTTACCTAGCTTGTGTTTCGAATACTTACCTATTGCTACATTGGTTCCGGCATGATGTTCTCTGGATACGATTCTAGGTTCTGTGGTACATTCTACTTCAGTTGAAAGCTGGTTTCCTCTGTGCATGGATGCTCCAATAAAAGCTGGTACATCCCATGTGCTTAACGCCTGTACTTCCCAAAGGATGCACCAAAAAAGCAGGGAGCAGAGTATCAGACAGATGCGCCAATAAACGCTACTACAACCCATGCTCTTGAGTTCTGTACTTACCACATTTTGGCGATGGGCTGATGGGGAAGGATTTGCAGCATCCGCTTCAGTTAAAATGCCGGTTTGAAGCACAATGCGGAACGTGTTATCGGGCACCCTTTTGGGGCAGAGAATCTTGGCACGCTATATTAAACGGCACACTGACTTTCTCCTGCAACAACGAAGTCACTGCCATAGATCAGTAATATGACCGTCTGCTCGCCGATTTAACTGATAAAGAGAGAGCATGTGAAGACGACTGCCAGCAAGCGCGTGTGCAAGGATGGTGCGCGTGCACTCACCTGTGTGAGATGATACAGGAATGAGGCGCGTGTCTCTTCTTGATTCTTGCACACATTCTTTTGCACATGGTGTCAGCTGCAAGTCTGCCATTTTCAGTGGGAGCAGCTTTCTGTATTTCAAGTGCGTGTGAGTGGCAAGTGTGCTGTATGATACTAGCGGCAGATATCATACATTGGGGACACGGCGGGAACAGGATTTGTACAAGCATAGTTCAAAAATCTTTTATTTCCCAGACCGCTATCAACACGTGAAACAAAGTTTCCTCAAAGCAGGCTTTATATCCAGTAAATGGCATAATGGAACCGTTGAGGTATGTCAGCCGTGTTCGACCATTGACTATTTAACTGTTGCACATTGTTTAGTTGGCACTATATAATTTCAGTTTAAAAAATGGGCGCTACCTTTGGAAATTCTCTGCCTTCATTTTTTAGTGGGCCTTATCAGCCAAGCTTGAAGTGGGAGACGGAGATGAGACACTTCAAAAACTATTTGTTGGCCATTGGAGGTTCTTTTGAGGCTGGGAGAAAGAAGGCATTATTGCTAAATTTGAAGTGGATGGAAGCTGAAGACATTTTTGAACATTACTGCCTTTGACGCGGCAGCCTGGAGTAGAAGTTGGAGACTATAATAGTTTCTCTGAGGCTTTAGATAGACTTAAGAACAGGTTTTCTGAAGAGCCATGTATGTTGTGTTGGAAATATTTAATTTTGATACTAGATATCAATCACTTGATGCGTCATTTGACTTATATTTCAGCTTTAAGGGCACTTGCAGCTGATTTGTGCCTTCAAGGCTCAGCTGGATACTTACATCAGAGATCAGTTGATCATACCACGCTCAAACAAAAAGATCAAAGAGCAGCTTCTACAACAACGGAATCCTTCTTTGCAGGAAGCAACTGATTTTGCTAAAAGTACAGAACGGTCTGTTAACGCTAATAAAACTATTATTGTTGAGAAAATGCACACTGGCATTGTTGCTTTAGCAATTAAAGACTCAGCTAAAACAGTATTAAGGGAAAGTTTGTTAGGTCAAAGATGATACCTAATCATTCTAAGTGTCAGTGTAACCGTTGTGGGTCGAAAACACATTCTGCTCAATTTAAGTCATGTCCTGCAAGGGGCAAGGAGTGTTTTAAGTGTGGAAAGATTGGCTACTTTGGGTCTGTGTGTATCTACAACATCTAAACGAGTGTGGTTCACAAATATCAATAGTGAAGAAGGGTTTTTGGAAGGTGTTATTTTGTGTGTATCTGGGAAATTACAAGACAAATGTTGCATGGATTTTCAAGCTTGTGTGGACATGCGTGATGCAATTCAAACCAATATTGTTTCATCTAGTGCTCAAGCTGTACTCAAGGACAAGCGTCCATATGATGATTTCTATAATGTATCTCTGCCCTCCTATGTGTGAAGTTTGTTTTGATGGGAGCTGTCTGGAAGTTATGGTTGAGTCGGGTTCGCCCTACACCATTATTTTGGATACTTATTTCTATAAGAACTGGAGTGACGAAAAGTTAGAACCCATTGATTTGGTGGTTATTAACAGGACTGGTTACTTTGCTGCTGAAATCAAATGTAAACACAGATCCATGCTTGGAAATGTGCATGTTTCGGTGGATATAATGTACAAGTGTTGGGATGGAGATATCAAGGAACATTTGGAATCACTCTTAATCCCAATACAAATATTCAAGTTTACATGGCTGATGGTGTGCATGTGGTATCAGAAGTGAGAACAGGAGAGATTGGAATGTTTGTTGGAAAAACACAAAAGTGTGTTCAGACAGGAACTTGGTAACATTAAGGGTTTTGCACATTTTATTTAACTAAAGCAAAAAAATGTCACCTGTCAAGCGTAAACTGAGGCATGTTCCACTTCTGGTTAGGAATTAATTGTCTAAGATGCTTAAAGAGATGAGTGAAGAGAAGTGATTCAACCGGTAAATGCTTCTGAATTGGTTTCTTTTATTATTTTGGTCAAAAAGAAGATGGGAGATTTGAGAATGTGTGTGGACCGGAGGTCAGTAAATAAACAAATTTGGTGGTTTGGCATCCATTATCACAAATTCAAGAGCTATTTGCAAAGCTGGATAGAGCAAAGTATTTTACCACTACTGGCCTCAAAGCAACTTATCATTAGGTTGAACTAACTGCTGATTCTCATAATATTACCACTTTTATCACACCTGATGGGGCATTTAGTTATATCAGAACGCATTTGGACTTGTGTCTGCTGCATCGGTTTTCTAAAAACTGATGTTTTGCCTGTTTAGGAATATTAATGGGGTAAGTGCGTTTCAGGATGCTATTTTGGTGCACTCAGATACCGTGATCAACAATTTATTTTTTTAAACAAAGTCTTATCCATTTTGGAAGAGAAGTGTATGACAATAAGTCTAAAAGAGTGTAATTTATGTGTTCATGAAGTTTAATACTTGGTGTATGCCATTTCTAAGAATGGCATAACTCCAAAAAAATAATTGTTTGAGGCTATTCAGAATATTCTGGAGCACAAAAACAAGGAACAACTCGGATCATTTTTAGGTTTATGTGAATAATATTCCAGATATGTTCAAAGATTTTGTGACATTGCTTTACCTTTACGGTTATTGCTGAAAAAGTGTGTTAGATCTGATTGGCCTGAGGAACATACTGATGCTTTCAATTCTTTAAAAGAAACAATTCCTAACTCATAACCTTTATCTTCTTTTTTCACACAGAGCTTTAAATATGGTTATGGTTGATGCTAGTGTAACTATTTTAAGGGCTGTATTGACTGAGGTTATGGGGAATATTGAGCAAACAACTGATTTTGCTTCAAGACCTTTGACTGTGGCTGGATCAAGATACTCAACTATTGAATGGGATGCTTTGGCTTGTGCCTGGTCCGTAGAACATTTTAAAATGTATTTGTGGGGAAAACCTTTTTACTTAAAAAAAAATACCATCATTTATACATCTCTTTGTTGTCAAGAGATAGTGTGGGAAAAGCTTCTTCCAGGCTGATAAAGTTGTTACCAAAATTGTATCTGTACAATGTTCCTGTTATGTACATTCTTAGTATAAAGAAGATAAGAGCGGATTGTTTATCAATGTTCTCTGGTGGAATGGGAAGTTAGTTCCAATGGATTATAACTCAATCAAAGACATTGTTGTGGCAAGGACTGAGGATTTAGTGCTTTCTGTTGGTCCAGGGCTGTCTAAAGATTCATTCGAGGTTTCCTCAGAAGATAGCACCTTGAAATCTGTAAAATAATATATTGCTAATCGATAGCAGCTGAAGCAATGTTTGTCTAAGGAGCTTCAGGTTTACAGGAAAGTAAGGGATGAATTGTCAACTGAAAACGATTACTATATTTTCTCCTACTGCTCAAGGGAAGGAAACCTAGACAGAGGTTAAATCCAGGTTGGCTGACTACAGGTAAAAAAAAGTTATGACATGAGGAAGATTTATGAAAACCCTAGGAAAATGTGGGTAAAAGTGAGGATAACGGCAAGTCAGTACAAAAGAAACACACTGAATGTTCCAAGAGGAAAATGTTTTGTGCTAGTGATTGGGTCAAAATCAAGTTGCCTGGGCATGTTAGGAAAGGGAGTTTGATATTTTCTAAAGCATGGAAAGTGATTAAAGCAGGGAAAACGTCAACTCTTTTAAACAATGGTACCTGGTGGAATTGTTCCAGGTTATCTAGAGTTCATAAAGAGATTGGTGATGATTTTGTCGATTTGTCTGCTCTTAATGTTTCTAGTGTTTATTGCAATTGAAACGTTATGTTGCCATCTGAAGATACTAATGTTGGTTCGTTCAATATTAAGAATTTGTCTTTCAGGGAAAGTTCCAATACTTCGTACTTACCTTCTTACAATATGGAAGGTAAAAAGGTGATGAGCAATATGAAGTTACCAAAGAGATTTGAAGATTTTGTTGTGTACTAATTTGTGTTAAGTTGTTTATTTATGTGTTTTTTACTTTTATAAAGGAGGGAGGTGTGTGTTGTAATGTTATAATGTTCAGAAAGTGTTTACCTAGCTTACTGTGTTTAGA
This sequence comes from Pleurodeles waltl, assembly GCF_031143425.1. Lineage (NCBI taxonomy): Eukaryota > Metazoa > Chordata > Amphibia > Caudata > Salamandridae > Pleurodeles > Pleurodeles waltl. The sequence continues at coordinate 1,202,927,612 of NC_090445.1, read as the reverse complement.
ATACTAACCTGTTGCTTTATTAGCAGTGGCATGATGTTCTTTGAACGCGATTCTATATTTTATGGTACATTCTACTTCAGCTGTTAGCTGGTTTCCTCTGTGCATGGATGCTCCAATAAAAGCTGGTACAACCCATGTGCTTAACGCCTGTACTTACCAAAGGATGCACCAAAAAAGCAGGGAGCAGAGTATCAGACTAAAAAGCTTTAAGCACAGTGACATGAAGACAATTTTGCTACTGATCAAGAGATGTCTACTAATCACTGACAATAACGTTGATACCCTCAATAGTCAGTAGAATGAACTGGATGATAGAAAACATGCCTCCAGGAATCAATTGCCCATACACACAATATCGAATCTAGAGAATGGTGAAGCTACCCTGAATAAACCGCTGCTAAAAATGGAGAAAAGTTGGCCCCTTATTAAGGAAAAGAATAAAGGTTTGGAAGAAAGGTCAGGCCGCAATAACTTTCGGTACTTATGGAAACAATATTGGGGCACTTGTATTGTATACCCCAGTTCTCTCACTTGTTTATTACTAAATGCACTTAAGCTCCAAGCCACCCTTTGCCTCTTATTGTTAAATTTCTACAACACAGGAATCGGGAGACAGTTCTGCAAATAGCCAATGAAAAGGCAAACATCCTAGCTTTGTTCCCAGACTTGCGACCGGAGTGAAGTAGGCGAGACATGCTTTTCTAGAGGTCAAAATAATTATCCACACTTTTGAGGTGAGTATGCTGTGATGTACCCTGCATGGTTCAAAAGGTGCTGTTTTTCAATGCACTGATAGAATACACCCAGGGAAGCAGCTAAATTACTTAAGATAAACTTTTGAAAGAGTGACAAATGAAAATCTGCCTGTGATGTTGAATGAAATACTATTAGTTTTGTGTGTAAATGGCAGTGGAGACAGTAATCTGGGAGCTTGCACCTGCAGTTCCCACCATGATTCAGGTCACTATTACTGGATATTTATATAATTAAGGTGAGGTCATTGATATCATCTACTCTCACTTTCTGTAGACAATAATCATGAAACTGATAAGTTCAAGGTTGTAGATGGTAGACTTTGTAACACGTCCCTAAGTATGCACCATCAGGGTTTGTTATTTTTGTGATACAGGATTTTCCATGTTAAGATTATTCAATGGTAGTTGTGAGCAGTCAGTGTGGAGGAGCAGAGAGAACCGCTGGTTTTTGGTAGAGATAGAGGAAAACGATAGAGCAGGCTGATGACATTTCCAACATATGCAGACTGAAATTAAACTTCCAGGAGTACTTTCTAGTCCGCCAGAATGTGAATGTTCCTTTTTCCAAGAGATACACCTTGAGCCACGGCATACAGCAACTGTTTTCTGATAGACTGCAACACCCTAGGCATTTCCCCTCATTTACCACATACTCTAGCTGCACAGCAATACCGATTTGGAGATGTGTAGATTTTGAGCCATGGTAATATATAAAATAATAGTGGTAGACTGATAATTGTTGCTGGATCTCTCTTTGTTATGCTTCTCTCAATGCTGACTCACCAAAGTGTTTTGATGGCATTCTGGCTTTGTTTGTTTAACTTTGTTCATTGCAATTTTAATAATACATCAAGATCAGCAGTTTCATGTGACCTTAATATCACAGTTGTAGAATGTTTAACATTGTATCCCTAATTAGAACTCATGTCATAAGTGGTCGTTATTTGTGGTAAATGAGGTGCTACAGGGGTCAGTTTTAATGGCACCAATAAGAAGATGGTAAGAAAACAAATATATAACACTAAAACAGTAACTTGCCAGTTCTGCTATTAAGCAAGTATCATATGTATGATGCTCATTGGCAGCAGCTCTTTTTGTATCATACCAAAGCTGGTGATATTACCCTAGGCTTATGTGCTAGGTCTGTCAAAAGAGCCTGTTCGTTCACTCCAGAGATCCCGTATAGGCTGCTTATGATGTCCCCGACGCTACCCATTCTGGAGAGCTGCGCCCTGAGCTTTTATCCATTTGCATACCTACTCCCTCCCGCCAGCAAGGAGGTACCTCAGGCGATCTTCAGTGCATTGCTAGAGCGTGGCAGGCAAGCACCAGTACTGTGTCTATGAACCTAGATTCCACACTCTGGAGATGCAAGCACAGTATGCACACCTTCATGGTGTTCCTGAACACTGCAAGGGTAGGTCAGTATGGCTGCCACTTTGTCCCTTATTTCCCGCCCTATCACGCCTTCCCAGTATGCCCTCAGTTTTGTCAGTGAGGTAGAAAACATAACCTGAAGCAATTTGCATAACCAGGATATGAGTTTGCAGCCACTACCAAAGATCAGTAAAATCTGCAGAATCTGAGATTTGGTTTGACTGCCTCCTGCAGTGTCTTCAAGGGGTTTACTAGTGCTCCATAGACCAGGAACTGTGGTTCTGGAACTCCATCCTTGTCTCTCTTGTGGTAGTCTGCAGTTCACCTCCCAGCAGATTAATCTCCCCTGCAGAGGGGCCAGTGCATTCTCCCCTGGCACAGCCCGAGAGCCTTACTGTGTATTGGATGAAAATGCATATGTCCAGGCCAGGTCCTTGTGGACGTTAGCAGTAGGTTATTCCGGCTAGACGGAGTCTCCTTTCACCCTGTAGTCGTCTAGGGCAGGCGAGGGTGCGTTATGCTCCACTGACCTTGCCGCTTTTGTGAGGGGTGTCTGTGCTTCTAGGGCCAGCCCTCAGTATAACAGGATGGTTGTAGATTATGGGTGATTGCTCAGGAGTTTTCTAAAGTGCCATGCCCCGACATTCTGACTATCTGTAAGCAACATAATATTTTAAATGTACGGTGGGAAGGGTACTTCACCCTAACACTGGATCCTATGCTGAAGAGATCAAAGATGCATAAACCCTCGACTAATAAAACATCAATGAGACAAACTGTTCCTCCTGGACCAAGCAGAGATAATTCCTGCTAGAGCAACATCACATAACTGTTTTTGGTGTTGTTCGTCAAATCAGGGTGGAGTTGAAGGTGATCTCAGTGCTTTTAGATACGGAAGAATATGGAATAAGCCTTTCATTTGCTAGAATGGACATTTCTGGTTACAATGAATTGCAGAATGGGCTTGGAGGCTATTTGATAGATTTACTCAAATCATTAAATGCTGTTCTGAGGAGTAGCGTGTGTAGTAATACTGCTTGTCCAGCATTAATATGGCTAGAAGAGTTTCTTGGGTAAGCAAGGCCCCTAAAATCATAAAAGGCAACTGCATAATGAAACTTAACTAACGCTCATATTTCTGGTCACTTGTTAGGATAATTCAATATTAAACAGAGGCATCTCCCTGGTATTATGCCTTTACCTTTGTTTTTTGTTTACAGAAATCTTTGACCAAGAACTTCTGTTACGCTCCATGCATCAGCTACTAAACATACTAATGTGACCTCTAATGTCCCAACTAGCAATACCTTTGAAACTTTGAGCAATGGAGATGCTATTGAATGACCGTCCTCCACAACGTCCATTGATAGCGACACTATTGTGAGAGTGGGAAGTAGTAAGGCTGACCCACTCTTGACGTTAGAGATTCTGTGTTCGAATTCAGTAGGAACGGAAAGTAAGAAAGGAGACAATAGCTGGGTATCTTTAAAAAAAATATATATATAATATTATATGTCTTCAAGAAACATGGGAGGTCAATAACAGCTTATTCATGGATGGTAGTAGTGGCTTTGCAGTTCCAACAATGAACTCGCTTATTGGTAGACCCAAGTGAGGTTTGTTAGTCCTAATTGCTTTAAATCTTAATTGTAAAGCCCAAAAGTTAGACACTGGTTCACCTAACCCCCTTGCAGTTTGTCCGTCTTTTTATGATCCATGTAGACTTTTAATTATTAATTTTTACAACCCAAATAGTTCAAAATGCACAGTAGACCACATTCACGTTATAAAAGGATTACTTTAAAGCAACATTAATACCAAAAAGGGTCATACCCCAGTGATTTTGTTAGGTTATTTAAATTTACATCCCTGCCAAAATTGTTATGACTTAGACAAGGATTTACACCTAAATTCTGCATAGGGTGAATTGATAATATGCTCATTAATAATTTGGACCAAATTGACCCTGGTACCAGAAGGGCAACACCTACCTTTACAGGCTGGGAACAGTTCACAGTGACAGAATATATATTGAAACCTTCAGTCTTGGCATTACTGCTTTTAAAGTATGAAGTTCTTTGGGATTCCCCGGAGTGATCATAACCCATTAGCTACTTCATTTTCTTGGGTACATAATTCGTTACCTGTGGTGTATCTGGTAAGTGAAATGATGCCCTCAGGTGATCAGGGTCAGAGCCTTAAATTGAAGAATATCTGCCCTGACACCTTTCATACAAAACTGTTTAATACTCGTTCTGGTGCTATAATGGTTTGTCTTAAAGACGCGAAGAGAAAGATGAAAATGTAATTAGCTCCTTTAAGGAGATTAGTCAGGAATTCTGGACCTTACTTAACACTACCAGAACACAACACAACAAGCAAGGCCTGTAACTGGGAAGGCAGGTGGCGCAAGCAAGGGAGCTTGCATTTAAGAGTCATGCACAGAGGCACTTTTTAGGATCGAGCCTGCGAGAACAAAAAGGGCTTGAAGCCCGCCCATTGTTTACCATTTGTTGGCTTGCCTGCCACTCTTCTTTACAGCCTCGTAATTTGGCACCGCAGGCCCGACATCATTTCCATTCCTCTCTGTGGAGCAGGGACCAACCAATGATTGATTCAACTTAATCAGTGCCCATCCACTGCTCTATACATCTGCCTATGCCTGTTCCAAACAGTTACCGTTGTGGTAGTTGCAGCCCTTTTTACATATCAGTCGATAAATGTCTGTGGGGGCTTGGAGGGAGGGTGCAATACAATGGGAGATTTGTATTCAGGAGACAGTTTCTTCAAGTTCAAGGAGGCTCAGGAGAGCGTTGGGGTGGGTCCCGAACAATTTTTGCAGTTTGCTAGTTAACCATGATAACCAGACAGATCTGGACATGCTTCCCAGATACTCCGGGGGTGAGACACACATGCTAGGGGTACTGATAGAAGCGGCATCCTCCCAGCGCCTTGTATGTCGCCTATATGAGACCTTAAAACAGGATAGGCTTGCGGTGAAGAGGCCCCCCCAAAATCAAAATGGGAGGGCAAGTTTACAGAGCCCCTAATGAAGAGGAATGAAAAATGTTCAATGGCACACAAGGTGTCTGGAAAAGCCAATTTCAAGCTGGCTTATTTTTATGTGCTACTTTGAGCATATCTGTCACCCGTAAGATTAAGCAGGATTTAACAGGGTAGATCGGATGGGTGCCCCAGATGTATTGTGGGGGGGTGCGGACATTCTAAATATAGTCTGGAGCTGAGGCACTACAGTTACATATCGGAGAAGTGTAACTCAGTAGTTATGAGAGGTGATGGACATTCAACTAGAGGGGTGCCTATATCACTGTCTCCCGAGTATTATCCCATGTCCCAAAAAATAGTAGAATGCAGTAAAGGTTTGCACTCTTGGTTTTAGCCTGGTGAAGAAAAGAGTAGCCATTAGATGGCTGTCAAACATGTCAAACAAAGGTCCTACTCTTCAAGCATTGAACAGGGATATGGCAGATGGGCCATAGCAGGGGAGAAGCTAATGTGAAGTCAGAAATTATGATAAAGTGGAGGACGATTGTTCAATATGGTGCAAGATGTTGCAGGAATCGGTCATACCTGCAGATGCAACTGCTTCTGCATTGAAAGAAGAAATAGAGACAACATGCTTAGCAACCGATGAGGACATACGCTGCTCTGTGTTGCTGCTGCTCCTTTCCGATTCTTACATAGTTGCGAAGGGTGGGGGAGGGAACATGTGATGGGTGGTTTCTGTTGCACATGGAGTCTCCCAAGTGCCACTTTTTGAAGTTATGAGACAATGTGATGTAATAAATTGTGTCACGTGTGAGCATTCCCTGAAGCAGCTGTTTGCTGGGTCATGCCATATCTGCTTTGCACAGGTTGTAATGATGTGTAGTTCAAAAATAAAAATACATTGAAAATACTTGTTATGAGGAGAGTGCCCCAAAGTTATTTTTCTCTCAACAATACAATCTCCCATAGAAATGTTTAGGGTGCATATAAGTCTGTAACCACTGAAATGATAGTCACCAAAATTTTAGGGCACAGAAACCTTTCTGTCAATTGGTAGGTTTTACTGGTATGGTGAAAAACCTTTCTGCCATTTTGAACATATAAGGCAAAACGTGAGTGTCCATTGCACATGTCGGAGTATGTATATTTCCAAACAGGTTTGCTGATGCTCCACTTAGCATGGCAGACAACAGAACCCAAATGGGCTTGCATGCACATTGGTCAGTAACCCTATGTTTGCAAACACTGGGAGGAAAACAAAAGTAGAACATGAAAAAAGAAAGTAGCATGGCCCACCAGCCGATGCTGCAGTATTCATAAGTGGATTATGAGTATTACTCCCTAGATTATTTGACAGGCGTGAGAGTGATACAAAACTGAGGCCTCTGCCACTACACACCTATGCCTGACCAGAAGGGCAAATCAGAGTTTCCCCTGCATTGTCTGAAGGTAAGAATGAATTTATGAATTCCCTCCTCTGCATTCTCTAAGTGCAGAGAAAGCGATGGCACCCATGCTCCCAGATCTTACCAAAGGCTGGGAGGGGAATGGAAAATTATATTAGAAAGTTGCCCAGGTGTAGGCATGTCACCCTTACCTAGAAGTGTTTTACACAAACCCACTTTCTTGCCATGATCAAGGGTGAGACGGTGGGAAATATGTTCTCCCCCAAAACTATCAAAGTGGGAGAGGACAATAGGTGTAACCACCTCCATCTTAACTAAGGGTGAGGGGAAAATGTCCCCATTCCTGACACTGCATGTGGCTCATTAAACTGAATCCATGTACCATTATGTTATGCTTTGTAAATGTTTGAGTAGATTTCATATTTGGTAGAGCGTTGCCACAAGGTTCTACTCCTGCGCTGGTCTCAGCCATATTCCACTATTTGGCAGCTGGAGTAGTGCTGGACGACAGCAAAGCGGTGGCTCCTTGAGGGTGTTAGTTTTATCTCGAATGAGCATTAATTCTCCGCAACTTACTCTTTTCGCCTATCGTTCTTCATGACATAATTTGGCGGCGAGCAGGAGCCACCATACAGATCCCACAATGCCACATCTTTGCTGTGTGTGTAGCGGAGTCTGCATATTTCCAGGTTAATCAATGGCAGCTGAAAGAGCAAGAGTGGGATTGCTGTTCATCCAACTTGCTATCATTGTTTTAGGTCAGTCAATGTATTTTTCATACATTAGTGTGGAGACTTAAGAGTGTGGCTCGCGCTGTACCTCGAGCAGCCCAACATTGCTGGCCACACTCTCTTTACAATGTCCTGTGCATCTATTTCTAAATGGGAACCTATTGAATGCCTCCGAGGGAGGTCGACCAACCAGTTTCTTCAGGTGGCATTGTGACCAGTGTCACAAGGGTTGGTTACATGGCAACCAGTACACTTACTCTAAAAGTCTTTAGCTACGATACCTTGGAAACACACAGCAGCGTCTTACTGCCATCTTCAGGAAACTGGAATCCTATTTTGGTGTGTCGTCAAGATAATCAAGTGACACGTACACCGATTTCCATTACTGCTTGTATCTCAACGACACACAAATACACCTACTGACCCACATTAACCAGGCGTCTTTGAATACGGTGACGCGTACACCATTTCCCTCTAATTAAACAGGGGTGGCATGCTTCACCTGTGACGAGCATAAACCAAATTATGTATCCAGCTACAGTGACACACCAGATGTTGGAAGCTTATTCTCATTCAACATGTTCAGGGCTAATGGCTGGATTATCATAACCTGCATGAATTGTAGTTCCATGGCAAACTCTTTAAGGACATTTACAAGAGTACGTTTTCTTCACAACATGTACGAGTTGGTAAATACTACATTTTCGAGAGCTTCTTGACTATGTTCACATTACATTACCTGTTTTAGCTTGCAGGGGTGTTTTTCACTACATTATTCACAACTAGAATTACTAAAGCTCAATTTTATCACAATCTTGATATTTTAAGTATTTTAATATTCTAAGTATATGTAAGTGCTCCATCTGTTTACATCAGTTGGTGTAACAAGGTTATATATATGTAAGTGTTGCGTTTAGCTTTGAGGGAATACTTGGTGCATACAGACATGCAATCGGTAAATCGTCAAGCAATCTGACCATTCCCTCGAAACAATGGTTTGATGCTTTTGAAATGTATCTTGAATCGACTGGGGCTTCTCGCTTCAGACGACCATAAATAAAACAATTCTTACTATTACATTCATTAGAGTTTGAGGATCGAGAAGTTTCTAAACATCTTCCAGATGTAGTTTTGACTGAGGCAAAAGACTTAGATTACTATCAAGAATTAGTAAAAAAAAAAAAGAAAATAAGTGTATCAAGGTTCGATGTGCAACTCAGTATAGTTGTTTTACACCATAAATTTTTCGTAAGAGCGCAAATGGAGAATGAAACTGTTGATGCATATATTAATGCACTAAGAATATGGTGTTCACAATGTTGATTTGGAGCTTTTCACAATCAAATGGTAAAGGACAAATTCAGTGGTCACAGTTCAAACAGACAACTTCTAAAGCCCCATAGTTAGTAATTGTTGTTGAATAAGTCATTCAGGTGGTTAAAAGTGTGGAGTTGTCCCAAATATCATTAAACGAATTAAGTGCACAGCCTGCAAAAGAGAATGTTAGTGTAGTAAACAACAGTCATTCTGTACTTAAAGATACCAGAAATACAGAAAAGAGGTTCTTTTAAAATATACTCACATATGTTTTAGATGTAAAAATCTCCCACATGGTAAGGAAAGTAAAGGTTACCCTGCCAAAAATGTAGCATGTCACAGATATGGCAAAGTAGGACACTTTGCAAAAGTATGTCAGCATGTCAGGGCCTTAGGACTCTGAGCACTTGACCACTGCTAACCAGTGCGAAAGAGCATGTGTTTCTCCCCTAACCATGGTAACAATGGTGTATCCACAAATTGACATATTTAATTTTCTTCTATGTCTCTTGTAAAGTGCTATACCATATACCCAGGACATGTAAACTAAATGCTACTAGTGGGTCTGTAGCACTGACTGTGCCACCCATTTAAGTAGCCCTGTAAACATGAGTCAGGCCTGCCACTGCTAAGCCTGCATGTGCAGTCTCCCTGCCACCTCGACTTGGCATTTAAAACCCCTTGCCAAGACTTGAACTCCCCTTTTCCTGCATTCAAGTCAACCATATAGTAGGTCCTAGATAGCCCATAGGGAAGGGTGCCATGTAAGCAAAAGGCAGGACATGTATTTTTATGTCCTGGTAATGAAAAACTCCCAGTTGTTTTTCATTACTGTGAGGCCTGCCCCTCTCATAGGCCAGCATTGGGAGATCCTCAAAATACTTTTGAGATGTAATTCCTGATCTGAGAGGAGTAGCTGCATCATGTTCAATATCACTGGAATGGTTACGATAAATCTTCTTTACTTGCAACATCGGATTTATCATTCCTATTTTTGAAATGCCACTTTTAGAAAGTAGTGATTTCTCTGCTCTCACTACCCTGCATGTCTACAGCCTATCTCCAATATACGTCTGGCCTGGGTTAGGTGAGAGTTACACTTGTGCATTCCCTCCAGACACCCACAACACAGGATACTCTGCTGCATCTGCATACTGATGGGTCTTCCTGAGGAGGAGGATGGAAAGGGCTCCTACTTACATCTGAAAGGGGAGTGGGCAGAGCCCACACAAAGGGGCTAATTACCTACACCAACACCCCAAACTGATAGTCTGGAGACAGGGCTCAGATGAAAGTGGGACCTATGCACTACACAGAAACATTTTGAAGTCATTCCCCTACATCAAAGGCATTTTTAAGTACAAGTGCTGGGCCTCTGACCCACAAAAATCCTTGGACTCAAGGAAAGTCTGCTGGAGTAAAGACTACTGTGCTGGAGTGACTCCAAGGGATTGCTGACTTGCTCTCGGTTCCATGCCAAGTCTCCGGGACATTAAAGACCCCAAGCGTGGCTTTGTTGCAGCTTAATGCTCATTTAATCCTCCTCTCAGCACAGATTTGCTGAGGCCCACCGCTCATCTAACCAAGATTCCAGTGAAGCTTTGTTGCAGCCTTCATTCACCTAATCAAGATCTCAGCACGGCTTTGATGCAGCCTGCCACTCTCTTTGCTCAAGATTTCAGCACAACTTCATGCAGCTCGCTACTCATTTAGCCACGATTTCAGTGCAGCTTCATTGCGGTCTGCCACTTGCCCCATCAGGACTTCAAAGTGGCCTCGCCACAACCCGCCACCCATCTCACTAGGACTACATGGCAGCTTCAGTGTGGGCCGCTGCCATGCTTCAAAGTGACGGAGATGCGTGATACGCGCTGGCCTTTCACAACCGGTGGAGTCCTGCTAAAGCTCAACCCTGCTTCTTGCCTTCGCACCGGTGCAACTCAGATTCCCTTAACATGTGACAGCAGTGGTACATTTTCAGACCCATAGGCCCGAGCGTCCTTCAAGCTTATGCTGCTCTCTCTGCATACTAAGTATATAATACCTTGTACTCTTCACCCGGGCCGCTCCGGAACTGCCCGATCAACCTATTCTGTCCTCCTTGAAGAAGGTCACCCGTATTCTCATACAATACCGTAAAGACTTTAAAATAGGCCTCATATACAGTGTGCTTAATGTCATATCTTTTACAAGTAAACACTCATTTGATTTCTGTCATATTTAGGCTTGATCTATTCATATAAATAACCTATACTTTTAATACAGCCACGTGGAGCCCTTTTTGTGATATGTCATTGTGACTACTGTAACTGTGTTGCACAAATACTTTACACATTGCCTTCTAAGGTAGGTCTGCCTGCTCTGTGCCAAGCTTCCAGAGGGTGAGCACATGTTAATTTAGGTTGTATATTTGACTTGCTCTGACTAGGACTTTGGTCCTTACTTGGACAGGGTGGATACCCCTGCCAACTAGAGACCCAATTTCTAACAGGTATCTCTCGGCTTGAGGCCCAGCCCCAACCATGGGCCAGCCCCCTCAGCACATGGTGAACGTTTTAGCATTGAGCATGCAGGAGCATGCACTAATGCATACATCTCACCGGCAAGACACTATTGTTTACAAAAAGGGCTTGGAGCCCACCCATTGCTTACCATTGGTTGGCTGCAGTGTCCCTCTTCTGTGCAGCTTCCTTAAATGGCCAGTGCTGGCCAAGTGTCCATTCCGATCCTTTCAGTGGAGCAGGGACCAAGTACAGATGGATTCAACTTTGTCAGTGCCCATCTACTGCTCCTGATGCGATTCAGGTACTATTTCTTCCCCTCCCATTCTAATTGCCTGCGGCTCCATCTATAGTGCTTTTTATTTGAAGCTTTCAGTCTGCCTCTCTTCTCTTTCATACACAGTGACCTCCAATTCTGCATGTCCGATTTTGCCCTTCAGCCCATTGTTGTTCTACATGTATCGCCTTCCACAGGGCCCTCATCTTATCTCAAGGTGACAGGTTATCCCTGGAAAGAGTCTCATGGCCTCTTCTCCTGCGATTGTCTTTCATTCTCTGCTTTCCTCATATTTCATTTACTGTGCAGGGTGTCTAAAAATAATAACTGGCAAAGCCAATAGGTCTCACCTATGCAAGAGCTACTGGTTTTTCAATGCCTTTTGGCCATGTTGTTCACCAGCATGGCTAAAAGTTAGTGCCATAGAAGAGAGTGGCTTGGTGTGTCAGAGTGGAATGGCGAAGAGTGGAGTAGAGTGGAGAGGCAAAAGTGTTGTGTATTGAAGTGGCACAGGGTGGAGTTGCACAGAGTGGCTAACACTGGAGTGGCTAAGAGTGGAGTGGAATGGTGTAGAGTGCATTAGTGTAGAGTGTTGCAGAGTATAGTGGCGTAGAGTGCAGTGGCATTGAATTCAGCCGCTTACAATACATTGTTGTAAAACACAGTGGAGTAGATTAGAGTGCTGCATACTAGAGTGCAGTGGTGCAGAGTAGAGTGGCACAGAGTACAGTAGAGTGACAAAGTGCACTGGCATAGAGTGGCATTGAGTGGTGAATAGTTGAGTGATGCAGAGGGCAGTGGCGCACGCTAGAGACAAGTGGCACAGAGTGCAGTGGCGTAGAGTGCAGAGTAGGATTGAGTGCCAGAGTGTAGTGGCTCTAGAGTGGTGCATGGTAGAGTAGCACAGAGTGGTGCAGAGTAGAGTATAGTGCCACAGAGTGCAGTGGCGTAGAGTGCAGTGGTAAAGAGTGGATTAGTGCTGAGTAAAGGCATCGAGTTCAGTGGCAGAGTGCAGTGTTGCAGAGTAGAGTGTCAGAGTGCAGTGGTGTAGAGTACAGTGATGCAGAGTACAGTGCAGTGGCGTAGAGCGCAGTGACAGAGTGCAGTTGTGTAAAGTTCACTGGCAAAGAGTGCAGTGGTTAAGAGTAGAGTGGCACTGAGTTGAGTGGCATAGAGTGGAGTGCAGTGGCAGAGTAGATTGTTTCAGGGTAGAGTCAAGTGACGTAGAGTGGAGTGATGCAGGGTAGAGTGCAGTTGCATATAGTGGCACAGAGTGTAATGTCAGAGTAAAGTGGTGTAGAGTGCAGTCGCATAGAGTGCAGTGGTGCAGAATAGATTAGAGTGGCATACAGTGGATTGGTGTAGAGTGCTGGGGCATACAGTTGAGTGTTACAAAGTAAAGTGAAGTGGTGTACAGTGTACTGGCACAGAATGCAGTGTTGCAGAGTGGCATAGAGTGGGGTTTTGCAGAGTAGATTGGTGTGTCCTAGACTGGAGTGGTGTACTGTACAGTGCAAAGAGTTTAGTGATGTAGAGTAGAGAGGCTAATAGTGCACTGGCATAGAGTAGAGTGGCATAGAGTAGAGTGGCATAGGGTAGAGTAGAGAGGCTTAGCGTGAAGTGCCATAGAGTGGGGTGGCATAAAGTGGAGTGGTGCAGAGTAGAGTGCAGTGGTGTTGAGTGGTGTAGAGTGGAGTGGCGTAGAGTGGAGTATTCATGGTGTGGTAGTACACTGCCATTGGAGCAAACACATTTTCAATTGAAATGACCATTACATTTGCATAGACACTGTTTTAGTAATAAAACTATACAGTGCACAGACGAAAATGTGTTGAAATTGCATCACCTAGCTTAATGATTTGGTTTTGTATTTGTATCCAACACACTTCAAAAATAACAAAAAATCTGCGTCATTTGTGTGTTCATAATTCTTATATATATTCTGAGAAACGTACACAGTTCATTTAAACAATGTCCTGTGCTAGAAAAAGACTCTTTCCTATCCCCAGTATCCAGCAAGTTTGTCACATAAATCCTCTCCCTTTGAAGTTAGGGAAATAAATGTAAACAAGCACCCTAGGAAAACAGCACCTGAGATTTGACCTCTGTCTTTAAATGCACAGCAAATGTGATGAGATAAGAACAAGACTTAAAGCCTGTTAACAGAAAGCAAGTTCACGGAAGGATACAGAAAACACAGTTTAGGCAACAGAAGGATGAACTGAACCTGGAGAGTCTAAAGCAAATAATGCTAGCAAATGGAAAGCTAGAAATTGTGAGATACAAACCACAAAGCCAATGTTAATCAACAAGCGGAATGCATTCCTAGGTCAACTTTCTTAAAGTCCCCAAAATGTCTTTAGCAAACCAGACAGATGTGCTGTCTGGTAAGCTACGACCTAAAAAGGACAATGATCCATCTAACACTAATGCATTTTTTTTAATAAGTGCTTTAGCCCTGGCTGCATCACAGCACTTTGTAAAATTAGTTTAAGCTACACTGCAAACCATCTGCCTCAATGGACAGTGAGAAGAGAGCCAGAAATGGGGGAGAAATGGCAGAGAGAAAAGCAGGTGAGGTAGGAACACATTGATTCCCCCTCAAGGGTACCAGCGAGGTGAGAAGTGAGAGTCAGGTTATTAGAATGCCTTATTAGTGTTGCATTTCCAATATTCAATCATGACGTGCCAATGGCTGGGACATGTGTCCGGCCAGCCCTAAACATGCCTGAATTGGGGAGTCTAGGTACAATAAACCTTCCTCTCATGTAAACTCATGAATCTGATGTTGTGCGCTCATCAGTTGAGATAATTGGACAGGAAGTGGTCACCCCTCTGCACATGACCTGACGTCAGCTAAGATGGCCGCACACTAATTGAGGACCACAGCACCTGATCCATTAAACCCTGCCATCTGTCAGCATCTCTGTTCCTGACAGCCCTATAGTGCTCACTGGAGAGTGCAGTAACTACTGCGGATCCAGGGAATGTAAGGAATCCTCCACAAGCCTCCCTGTTGATAATCGTCACAGCGCAGCAGACTGAGTGCTCAGAGGCCTGCTTTGTGGTTGGGCCTGCGCCCTTTGCAGCCCGCGCCACCTAAGAGAGATTGCTGATTTCCCAGACCGGACCAGGCACTGTGCAGTCACTGGAGGGATGAAGCTCCGACCTCCCGTTAGAAATGGGGCCTCTGGTTGGCAGTCAGTTTGCACTCTGTCCAAGCAGGGACCCTCACTCTAGTCAGGGTAATGGAGATACACACTAAGGATAACACCTGCTCAGCCCCTTGGGAGCTTGGCACAAGCAATCCGGCTTATCTCAAAGGCAATGTGTAAAGTATTTGTGCCAACACACACACAGTAATACAGTGAAAACACTACATAATGGACACCACACCAGTTTAGAGAAATAGCCAATATTTATCTAAATTAAACAAGACCAAAACGACACAAATCCAACATATACAAATCAGATTATGAATTCCAAAAGTAAAAAGAGCCTTACTCCATAGAAAACAATGGAAACATTGATGTTACACAAAGTATCTGGTTTGCGTCAAAAATAAAGCTTCACGGGTGAGGGTGTGTCGGAAGTCAGTGATGTGTCAATTCCTTACTCACAAATGGGGCCATGCGTTGTTTCTTCTCCGGTCGGGTGGGAGATAAGTTGTTTTTCTCTCCTGCAAGAGAGCGAAGCATTGATTTCCGGAAGGGACACCTCAGATCCGTGCAAGTTCACATTTATTATGACGCCAAGCAACAATGCATGCGAAATCCGTCCAAACAGTGATGGAAAACCGTGCTGCATGGGTTTTGCATCATTTTCAGCAGCCGCAAGCGGGTGTTGGGTAATTTCTCCAGCTGCGATGAAGGTGATGTGTCGTTTTCCCAGCTGCGATGCAGATGATGCATTGATTTCAGCTGCAAGGTGGGTGGGGTGTCGTTTTTAGAGCCGCATTGCAGGTGGTGCACTTCACAAGCTGGAATATACCACAAAGTCCAGTCTTTGTCCTCTTTCAGGCAGAAGCAGCAACTGTAGGCCAACCCAGCAAAGCACAGTCATAGGCAAGGAGGCAGTACTCCTCCTCTAGCTCTTCTCCTTGGTAGAGGTTCCTCTTAGTTCTAGAAGTAATCTACAAATCTGGGGTTCTGGGTCCACTACTTATGTCACTTTCTGCCTTTGAAGTAGGCAAACTTCAAAGGAAAGTCTCTGTTGTTGACAAGGTCCTGCTTTGCCCAGGCCTGGCCCCAGACACACACCAGGGGGGGGGTTGGAGACTGCATTGTGAGAGGATAGGCACAGCCCATTCAGGTACGTCAGCTCCTCCCTCCCAATCCTAGCCCAGGAGACTCATAAGGATATGCAGGCTACACTCCAACTCCCTTTGTGTCAATGTCTAAAGAGAATTCACAACAGCACCACCATCAGTCTAATTCAGACGTGGAATACACAAGCAGGCAAAGGCACAGAATGGTTTAAGCAAGAAAATGCCTACTTTCTTAAAGTGGCATTCTCAAAATGACAATTTAAAAACCAACTTCACCAAAAGCTGTGTTTTTAAATTGTGAGTTTAAAGACTGCAAACTCCACATCTCTATCTGCTCCCAAAGGGAAACTACACTTAAAAGATATTTAAAGGCAGACCCCATCTTAACCTATGAGAGATAGGCCTTGCAACAGTGAAAACCGAATTTGGCAGTATTTCACTTTCAGGACAAGTAAAACACATCAGTACATGTCCTACCTTTAACATACAGTGCACCATGTCAATGGGGCTACCTAGGGCCTACCTTAGGGGTGCCTTACATGTATAAACAGGGAGGATTTGGGCACGGCAAGTGGGTACACTTACCAGGTTGAATTGGCAGTTTAAAACTGCACACACAGACACAGCAATGGCAGGTCTGAGCCATGTTTACAGGGCTACTCATGTAGGTGGCACAATCAGTGCTGCAAGCCCAATAGTACATTTGATTTACATGCCCCAGGCACATCTAGTACACTTTACTAGGGACTTACTAGTTAATCAAATATGCCAATCATAGATCTATCACCAATACAATTTACACAGACAGCATATGCACTTTAGCACTGGTTAGCAGTAGTGAAGTGTCCACAGTCCTAAAGCCAACAAAAACTGGTCAGAAAAAAATTAAGAGGAAGGAGGCAAAAAGTCTGGGGATGACCCTGCAAAATGGGCCAGGTCCAACAACCTTCTAAACCCTTTCAGTGAGTATACAATATTTGGGCTCCCTGAACAATGACCGGGATGGGGGTGGGGGCCGCCTGCAACAAGCGGAACAGTTAGAGGGTTGCAGTGACTGGCCTGGCACGGGGCTGGTGAGAACGCAAAGCCCTCCCGACAGCTGAGGGCTTGGCCGCGGCCAAGCAGCACATGCTACAGCGACAAGTGGATCAGACAGTAGTGCTGGGCCCCGAGATATCGCCCAGCAGCTGCAGTGCACCTGAAATGGGAGTAGTGCATGGTTCACTGGCATAGTTGGTGGTCAATTGATTAAACTCAAAGGACAAGCTCTCCACCCTGACGCTGGGTGAAACAAGCTTTGTGGAGTGGATGCATGGACTACCACTATAATTCCCTTCTCCGGGGAGGTAGAGCGCATAGTGCACTTATGTTTTCGCTGGCCAGGGGGGGCTCTTGGACTGCCCGGCAGCAGACTCGCTGCTCTTACTAGAGCCCCCCCAAGTCTCCTTTGTACACCCTTGCTGATTCCCTCAAGCCAAGAGCAGACGGTTCCCCGACCTGAAGACCTATTGTGGAGCGCCAAGGCCAGACATCGCAACAGAGGTGCGCCGCTCACAATTTCCGGCTCGCTGTGGGCTGAGACATTTGTGGGGTGTGGTGGAGAGGTAAATCCCCCCCCTCAGCTTCAACCGATTGTTAGTCCTGTAGGACAGAGCCTCTCTGCCCACTTCCCTGAGGCTATGGTGAAAACCAATGGACTAAATCAATGGACTAAATCAATCAAACAAGATGGATGCACCACCCAGGCCCCCCCCCCCGCCCCGGGTGCAGCTGAAAAGACACCTGCCCAAACACAGTCTGCAGAGCCCTCCTTCAGTGCCATCATGGCCATCATTTGTGAACTAAAAGCATACTGGAGCCCAAAATTGATGCTGTGATGGTAGATGTCATGCTTTTCAGGGTGGGTCAACCTGTTGCTGTCCACATCCCAAAAAAATTGGAAGAACAGTTTTTAACAAAGCAAAATGCCACCATAGCCACAAAACTTGAAGATCAGGAGGGCAGGGAACGCAGAAATAGTATCAGGGTGGTGGCCCAAGTGTAGACCTATTTCTGGAAGACCTAATTGTCAATACCCTTTGTCCCAAGCAGCTGTCACATTTTTTGTCAATAGAATGAGCACTTAGGGTGCCGGTGCCACAGCCTAGGGCACCCCATAAACAATTATTGCACTACCGTGTCAGAGATGCAATAATGCAGGTGGCCCGCCCCCATGACGACTTACAATATGAAAACAGTGTTATTCGTTTTATATAGACTTCACCTTGCAAGTGCAGCGCCAAAGTTTTGACAAAGTCAAAAAGGATCTTTGGGCCAAGGATTTCAAGTACATGATGCTCTATCTGGCAAGACTGCGAGTTGTGACAGAGGTCAAGTCGTGGCACTTCGCCACACAAGAGGCACCCTGGGACTGGATAGAGGGCTGGTGCATTTTGGCCATTGGGGCCATCAACAGGATAAGAAGAGACAATCTGTCAGTAATATGGGAGAAGACCTCCCTGGACAGCCCAGGAGACAGGCTGGAGCAGAAGCCCCAACGGAAGTATGAACACTGGCCTTGCCTGTCTTGCTGCTGCCCTTCAAGATGACCACAGCGGAGTGGACCACTGAAAAGAAGATACCAAGGTCCACGTAGGCAGCCCACGGTATCAGGGGTTGACTGGCAGAGGACGCCTGCCCTGCTGAAGTGTTGACTCCTGTGGGGACAGGGGAGAATTTGCTTACTGATGTCCATAGGCAGACAGGTAAGACTTAAAAGGCAATGCGGGGGATATGAACTAAGGTTATCATTGTATGGACCATCTAAGCAGTGCCGACCACCCCTTTTCCAGTCCATATGTTTTTGTTTGGGCAACAGGTGCTCTATGAGTTGGGGAAGTGGACATTTGTAAGCCTACTGTGCAGGATAGCAGGATGGGAGGAGCTCTTTGAATGGGGGAAGACAACGTTATGATGTTTTAGTTCTGTTTCTTGCTATGTTTTTGCTAGCTCAATGGTAATAGGCATCCATAGTGGAGGGCTTAAAAACAGCAGGGTAACCGGGATAGGGCCAACTCCCCATCTGTTGTTGAGAGGCCCGCACCTGTTAACAAAAACGCCATGGAGACAAAATTGAAAGCGACATGAAAAAAAACTAACGTGGAGTGTCAACGGTCTGGGCAGTGAAATTAAGTGGACAATAGTGCAGGGTTGTGGAATTCCTATTGCCAGACACCCGGGATATATTGTTTGGGGTTAAGGGCAACAAGTTTTCATGTTTATTTTGTCTTTGGGACAAGTAGGCCCAACCCCCTGCAGTACAAATCCTTTGGCTCTCAGTTTATAGAGAAGAGAACTATCTGCAGTTGATGTAATGTGTGTGTTCATATGCTAATGCTGTTCAAACTTGTATTTATGGTTCATTAGTTGAAAGCCTTCATTATTAGGGTGAGCGCTGACAGTGGCTATAATAAGAAAAAGAAAACAAAACAAAAAAATTGTACACACGTTTGAAAAGTTTCAATACGAGGCTATGTATAGTGCTCCCAGAATGCTCTCTGATCAGATGCACCACCATTCCCGAAGGTTACAAAATCATCCACAAGGACCGCACCAAGCGACCGGGAGGAGGCATTGCCATCGTTCACAAAAACACTCTCTTCCTCACTACTAGTTTCGACAACTTCTCTCCCGACATGCAGCACCTCCACTTCCAGATCCAGACCAACCCAAACACCAACTTCTAAGGCACCCTATCTACAGACCTCGTCCTACTCGCCGACCACTTGGAAAACCTCAACGACCACGACACATCAGCCCTACTGGAGAGCCTCGCCATCCTGGGACTCAAACAAATGGTCACTTACCCAACCCACTCAGCAGGACACACGACCAACCCAGTCTTCCCCGCCAGCAACAACATCTCCATCACCCACACCTCCAAACTGCACTGGGCCAACCACCACTACGTCCATTTATTCACCAAACCCACTGAACACCACCGCACCCACTGCCACCCACGCAGAAGCTGGAACAGGGTCTCAGGAGACCGCTCTCTGCCAAACACCACCGCCGGCCACCACGGACACCACCACATCAGCACGCAACCTCCACTGATGGATCTTCGACTGTGCAACACACTGGCTCCCCTGAGGAAACCCTCTGACAAACAACCCCCAAGAAAGCCAGTTGGCTTTCCCCTGTACTCCAAGAGTTCAAGCATACCTGCAGACGGCTCAAGAGAAGATGGAGGAGCAGCAAGAACCCGCATAGCCATGCAGCCTTCAAAACCACCGTCACCACACACCACCATCTCATCAGAACCACAAAGAAAATGGGCTTTCAGGAATGCATCAACGCCAACACCACCAAAGAACTTTTCACCGTGATCAAAGAATTCACGAAACCCAGCACAAAAGCCACAGACATCTACTCCCTCCCAAGACCTCTGCGACAAACTTGCCATCTTCCACCGCAAGATCTTAGACATCTACGACATCTTGGCAACCCAAGACCCACCCCATCCGCAACCACTAGACCCAAAGGCTTTAGTTCCCAGCCGACCCGCTCAATTGGACCACCCTGACTACTGACGACACCCTAAAGATCATGAAAACCATCCACTCCAGAGCCCCCTTGCACCCATGCCCCCACCATATATTCAACCAACCTGGCGCCCGCATCGCACCTCAACTGCTCCATCGAGTCCTCCACCTTCCCAGAAGGCTGGAAACATGCAGAAATCAACCCTCTACTAAAACAAACATCTGCCGACCCGATGGACCTCTAAAACTTCTTGACACATCTCACTGCTCCCCTTCCCAACCAAAGTCATCGAGAAGGCTACCAACGCCCAACTCCCCTAGTTCATCAAAACTAACCACACCCTGGACCCCTCCCAATCAACCTTCAGAAGCAACCACAGCACATAGACTCCACTCCTTGCAGCAACGGACTACATCTGCACTCTCCTCGACCAAGGCAAAAACGTAGCCCTTATCCTCCTGGACCTCTCTGCCACCTCAACACCTTCTCCCACCACACCCTCTGCACTAGACTCCACGACGGCATCATCCGCAACAAAGCCTTAGAGTGGATTCACTCCTTCCTCACCAGTCAAACCCAGAGAGTCAGGCTCCCACCATTCTCCTCTCTGATCCTCACCCTCTTCAACATCTACGTGACCCCACTTGCAAAGATCATCATCATCATCATCAGAAACCACAGACTCATCATCTCCTATGCAGACGACACCCAGCTGATCCTCTCCCTCACTCAGGAGCCCACAACCGCCAAAAGCAACTTCCACAATAGAATGAAGGCAATCGTCACTTGGATGAAGGACAGCTGTCTGAAACTCAACTCCACCAAAACTGAGGTCCTCATCCTAGGTTCCACCCCCACGACTCCTGGTGGTGTTCAGCGCTCGGACCCCACCTACCCCCAACACCCACCGACCACACACGCAACCGCTGCATCATCCTCGACCCCTCGCTCTCAATGAACCGCCAAATCAATGCCTGTTTCAACACGCTCCACCTGCTCCAAAAGATTTTTAAATGGATCCCCATTGAGTCCAGGAAAAATGTCACCCAGGTGCTCGTCAGCAGCAAGTTAGACTCCAGCAATGCACTCAATGCCAGTACCACCCAAAAACTCCAAAAGAAACTGCAGAGAATCCAGAACGCCTCAGCTAGACTCATCCTGGACATCTTGCACCGCAGCGACATCATCACTCACCTGAGAAACCTTCACTGGCTCCTGATCAACAAAATAATCTCCTATAAGCTCCTCATGCACGCCTACAAGGTCCTCCACAATACTGGACCTGCATACCTCACCCACCGCCTGTCCTTCTATATGCCTACAAGACACCTCCGCTCAAATGGCTCTCGCCACAACCCCCAGGATCCACAAGAACTCTTACCACACTGCACAGACCTGCAACGCTCTTCCACTACACCTCAGGCAATCACGCTCTTTGTCTTAATTCAAGAAGGACCTCAAGATGTGGCTCTTTGACTGAACTGCAACTGCCCTTTCCTTAGCACAGTGAGACCCTTACGGGTGATTAGCAGCTTTCTAGAAGAACCTGATTGACTATTTTTTATTTTTGTTTTAAACAAGTTTTATTAATTTTACCCAATATAGAAGGCCCATCTGGACTCATTCGATTATCATGTTCAAATTGCATAAATAAGAGCAACTTTACAAGAAACATGTCATTCAATTCTGTTACATCCACTTAATATGTTACATGTTCCATTGGCAACCTTCAGTGTCCATTGGCAACCTTCAGTCTCAATAAACAATTCACCCCATCTATCCCCACCCCCAACCCTCCTTTGATTGATTCTCCAATGGACCTTAATACCACTGGTCTCCCAGGTGTCTCCAACTGCCACATTATGTTCGGATCACCACTGCTCAATCAGTACAAAAATACATCCCTTAGGCAAGGGGAGTCAGGCCATCGTGGCCACTACCAGTCCCGTACCAGCATGTCTTTACGCTTCTCCAAGCTGATTATTCAGGTCAGTGCGTTCCCCTCTGTAGTGGTCACCCCAAAGTCAGCCACCAGAGCCCCCCAGGCATTTGCTATCCCAGCTGCCCTGATCCCCCTCTTTGTCTCTCTAAACAGCACTCCTCCCTCTACAGCTTCCCACATTGCCAACTCATGTTGTCATTTCAGTAATTGGGGCCCCGCCGCTTTCCAGTTGCTAGTTATTTTCACTTTGCCAATAAGAAAGGCAAATCTTGCAATCTACTGGGGACCTTAGTTTCCACGGTGTGTGGGAACCAGTTCAGTAGACAGTGCCCGGGCTCACAGGGTAACTTATCTAGTATGGTCCGTGATCCCCTCCCAGTATTGTCAGAACTGTGGACAGCTCCACAACATATGCAACAGCCCTGCCCCATTCTCCCCACATCTGGGACAGCCTGCATCTTCGACCTGGAAAAATCTCTGCCTAAGCTCAGGGGTTAAGTAAGCACTCTGTAATACATAAAAATTAATCAGCTTGAAGCGGGCATTTCTTGACACCCGTGGCATCCTATACAATATGGTTTCGCAGACCTCCTCTGTTAGCGGAGTCCCCAAATCTTCCTCCCAACAATTTTTCAGCTCTTCAAGCGGGCGGCGGCAGTTCTCCCAGAGGGCCCTGTACAAACAAGAGACTACTCTGACGCTGCCTGAGGAAAGGGCTATATACCGTCAGCTACTCGGGCCTGAGGCTCAACCGTGCCATTTCCCCATTGTTGTCTTATCATTGCTGTAACTGCCCTGTATAAAAGGAAATGCCCTTGTGGCATGTCAAATTCCCCTCTGAAGTCCTCATAGATGAGTAACTCCAGGTCCTTAAAAAGGTCTCCCAGTGTAGAAGCCCCCGCCTCCTCCCAATCTGTTGGGCCCCTCCAATCTCTGCCGTGAGGGAGAGCTCTTAGCATGGTAATTGGTAGCTCTGGGGAGTAAGGGGCCCTGGTATGTAGCCTCCTTGAGCATCTTGCCCAACATTTGCCAATCACCATGAACTCCGCAGTATCTGATGTGGAGGTGCGCCTAGCCCTCAACAGGGTTTGTTGTAGTTCAGTCATCCCAAGAACAAATGGGCCTGCATCTCTCTCCAGCCTTCGCCTGCTTTCCAGCACTGCACAAACCACTGGAGCTGGGTTGCCAGATAGTATCCTTCAAAGTCAGGTGCCACCAAGCCCCCCTCCCCTACTGGCCGCTGCAAAGTGCTCAGTGCCGCTCCTCTTCAAGCTGATCCCCAAATAAACTATATGATTGTTGAGTCTAGCTCTCTAAAGGTCCCCTGAGTTATCCATAGTGGGAGCGCTCCAAACAAGTACAAGAGGCAAGACAGAGCAATCATTTTCAACAGCGCTATTCTACCTATAACTGCCAGCGGAAGAGTCTTCCAGAAGTCTATACTGGCTTTCAGGGCTTGTATCGCACCTCCTATGTTCCCATCTAATAGGTCATTGCGATCATGGTAAATTTTAACCCCAAGGTAAGAGATACATCTAGGGGCCCACTGTAGGAGGTCTAGATTGTCTGGTGGTGCTTGCTCCGCTTTCATTGGGAACACCAAAGATTTCTGCCAATTTACCAAAAGTCCTGACATTTGTCCGAACCCACTAGCATGACCCTGACTCCTCTGAGCTCGCCCCAGTATCTTTTAGAAACCATAACAGGTCGTTAGCATTCAAGGCTATTCTATGCCATTGCTCCCTCACCGGCAGCCCCCGGTAATGAGCTCCCCAGCGAGCATGTGTCACCAGTGTCTCCATCGTCAGGGTAAAGAGTAGAGGTGACAAAGGACATCCCTGTTGTGTCCCCCTCTCCAACCTATAACTCTGTGAGATCACTCTGTTTGTTCAGACTTGTGCTGTTGGACCCATATATAATAACTTGGTCCATGCCAGTAAGCTGGCCCCCAGACACATATGCGCCATCACTTTGTATAGATATTCTCACTCCAGACTATCAAACGCCTTTTCCATGTAACCACTATTACCGCTGCCCCTTCATGTTCATGCGCTCCGGGCTCTAGAATCAAGAGCATGCATCTAATATTGAGGGCTGTGTTATGCTCTGGGATGAACCCAGCCTGATCTGGGTTTATGAGCCGAGGCATGTGAGGGAGTAAGTGTGTGGCCAGTATTTTACTGAGGATCTTATAGTTGACATTTGTAGGAAAGTACCATCTTGCCTGGCATGTTACCCCCATATTTCACTGTATAAATGTTGTTTTAGTCTATGTGTCACTGGGACCCTGTCAGGCAGGGCCCCAGTGCTCATAAGTATGTGCCCTGTATGTGTTCCCTGTGTGATGCCTAACTGTCTCACTGAGGCTCTGCTAACCAGAACTTCAGTGGTTATGCTTTCTCTGCGTTCCAAATTTGTCACTAACAGGCTAGTGACTAAATTTACCAATTCCCATTGGCATACTGGTACACCCATATAATTCCCTTGTATATGGTACTGAGGTACCCAGGGTATTGGGGTTCCAGGAGATCCCTATGGGCTGCAGCATTTCTTTTGCCACCCATAGGGAGCTCAGACAATTCTTACACAGGCCTGCCACTGCAGCCTGTGTGAAATAACGTCCACGTTATTTCACAGCCATTTACCACTGCACATAAGTAACTTATAAGTCACCTATATGTCTAACCCTCACTTGGTGAAGGGTAGGTGCCAAGTTACTTAGTGTGTGGGCACCCTGGCACTAGCCAAGGTGCCCCCACATCGTTCAGGGCAAATTCCCCAGACTTTTTGAGTGCCAAGCTGCCTTTCCGGGGTCTCCACTGCAGCTGCTGCCAACCCCTCAGACAGGTTTCTGCCCTCCTGGGGTCCAGGCAGCCCCAGGAGGGCAGAACAAAGGATTTCCTCAGAGAGAGGGTGTTACACCCTCTTCCTTTGGAAATAGGTGTGAAGGGCTGGGGAGCAGTAGCCTCCCCCAGCCTCTGGAAATGCTTTGATGGCCACAGATGGTGCCCATCTCTGCAGAAGCCAGTCTACACCAGTTCAGGGATCCCCCAGCCCTGCTCTGGGGCGAAACTGGACAAAGGAAAGGGGAGTGACCACTCCTGTGACCAGTACCTCCCAGGGGAGGTGCCCAGAGCACCTCCAGTGTGTCCCAGACCTCTGCCATCTTGGAAACAGAGGTGTTGGGGGCACACTGGACTGCTCTGAGTAGCCAGTGCCAGCAGGTGACGTCAGAGGCTCCTTCTGATAGGCTCTTACCTCTCTTGGTAGCCAATCCTCCTAACCTGGTAGCCAAACCTCGTTTTCTGACTATTTAGGGTCTCTGCTTTGGGGAATTCTTCAGATAACGAATGCAAGTGCTCACCAGAGATCCTCTGCATCTCCCTCTTTACCTTCTACCAAGGATCGACCGCTGACTGCTCCAGGACGCCTGCAAAACCGCAACAAAGTAGCAAGACGACTACCAGCAACATTGTAGCGCCTAATCCTGCCGGCTTTCTCGACTGATTCCTGGTGGTGCATGCTCTGGGGGTAGCCTGCTGTCACCCTGCACCAGAAGCTCCGAAGAAATCTCCCGTGGGTCGACGGAATCCTCCCCCTGCTAACGCAGGCACCAAAAGACTGCAACACTGGTCCTCTGGGTCCCCTCTCCTCCTGACGGGCATGGTCCCTGGAACACAGCAACTCTGTCCCATTGACTCCCACAGTCCAGTGACTCTTCAGTCCAAGTTTGGTGGAGGTAAGTCCTTGCCTCCCCACGCTAGACTGCAAAGCTGTGTACCGCGTGATTTGCAGCTGCTCCGGCTCCTGTGCACTCTTCCAGGAGTTCCTTCGTGCACAGCCAAACCTGGGTCCCCAGCACTCCGTCCTGCAGTGCACAACCTTCTGAGTTGTCCTCCGGCGTCATGGGACTCCCTTTTGTGACTTTGCGTGGACTCCGGTTCACTTTTCTTCTAAGTGCCTGTTGGGGTACTTCTGCGGGTGCTGCCTTCTTCTGTGAGGGCTCTCTGAGTTGCTGAGCACCCCCTCTGTCTCCTCCTCCAAAAGGCGACATCCTGGTCCTTCCTGGTCCTCAGCAGCACCCAAAAACCTCTACCACAACCCTTGCAGCTAGCAAGGCTTGTTTGCGGTCTTTCTGCATGGGAACACCTCTGCAAGCTTCATCGCGATGTGGGACATCTGTCTTCCAAAGGAGAAGTTCCTAGTCCTCTTCTTTCTTGCAGAACTCCAAGCATCTTCCAACCGGTGGCAGCTTCCTTGCACCTTCAGCTGGGGTTTCCTGGGCTCCTGCCCCCCCTGGACACTGTCGCGACTATTGGACTTGGTCCCCTTGTCTTACAGGTACTCAGGTCCGGAAATCAGTTGTCAGTACACTACTGGTGTTTGTTCTTCCTGCAGAATCCCCCTATCACGACTTCTGTGCTCTCTGGGGGTAGTAGGTGTACTTTACTCCTACTTTTCAGGGTCTTGGGGAAGGTATTTTTCTAACCCTCACTGTTTTCTTACAGTCCCAGCGACCCTCTACAATCTCACATAGGTCTGGGGTCCATTCGTGGTTCGCATTCCACTTTTGGAGTATATGGTTTGTGTTGCCCCTATACCTACGTGCTCCTATTGAAACCTAATGTAAATCTACACTGTTTGCATTACTTTTCTTGCTCTTACTTGCCTAATTTTGGTTTGTGTACATATAAATTGTGTATAGTACTTACCTTCTTACTGAGGGTACTCACTGAGATACTTTTGGCATATTGTCATAAAAATAAAATACCTTTATTTTTATTAACTCTGTGTATTGTGTTTTCTTATGAATTTGTGCATATGATATAAGTGGTATAGTAGGAGCTTTGCATGTCTCCCAGTTCAGCCTAAGCTGCTTTGCCATAGCTACCTTCTATCAGTCTAAGCTGCTAGAAACACCTCTTCTACACTAATAAGGGATAACTGGACCTGGCACAAGGTGTAAGTACCTCTGGTACCCACTACAAGCCAGGCCAGCCTCCTACAACATTTAGCATTGATAGCGGCTGACAGGCCCTATGGTCACTGGGGGATTTTCCCAGTTTCAAAAGTGGCACCACTAATGCTTCCCGGGTAGTATCTAATTAAGTATCCTGCTGCTCGTGCCTTGTTATACAAGGCCTCTAGCCGGGGCGCCAATTGGCCCGCATAGGTCAGATACCATTGTGCAGGGAATCCATTCTGCTTTTTGCTCGTCCCATTAGCTTAATTTATTTTGAAATATTGGGCTATGTTCTGTCCTATTTCTTCTTTAAAGGCCAGGTCCTCTAACATTTCATGTTTAAGTCTCCATGTGGGTATCCTAGATCTAATACAGTGCCAATCACAGCTCATAAGGATCGGATTGTGATCGGAGATCGTACGGGCTAGATATTCTGGTCATTACACTACCATGGACATCCAGGAACATAAGAACATATCCAGCAGCACGTGCAGGTTATACAGGCTGGAAAAATAGAAGTAGTCCCTTGTGTGGGGATATGTCGTTCTCCAAGTGTCTATTAGCCCCAACTCCAGTTGACAATTTAGAAACGCCCTCCTGTCCTGGGCAGCAAGATGTGTCTCTTGGAGAAGCACCACATGTATGCCTCTCCTTTTCAAATATGAGACTACTTTATATCTCTTCGACATGGCGTGCATACCTCTGACACGCCAAGAAATTATCTTATACCTCATTTGCTGGGCCATTTAGTGCTCTGTAAGTGTAGGTGCCCATACCCTCTTGCTTCTTTCTCATATTTTGTATCCCCGAGACCCATGGCATTGTAATATAATTTTAGGTATTGATGTAATCTTTTAAACGCCCAATAATTCAACCTCCCAACTTTCAACAAACTCCACCCTCCCACCCCTAAAGCCCCCTGTCCAAACCAGGCCGTATTTGACCATATAGCGTGGGCTGTTCCACATAACATGCATGTTCAAACTGCTTAGCACTCTAGCTCGAGCCCCTAGTTCAAAGCCCCACACAGGAGCTTATGGCAGGCAAATGCATGCATCTCCCAGTTGTGTTCATCAACACTTTTCTGCCCCCAAGCAATGGCAGAAGTGTATCCTGGGAGCCCAACCAGCGTGTGATACTGGCTTCTATGGCAGTGCGGTCAGGCATTAATGGATATCATCTGCGTGTCTACGAGTAACATGAGGCAATAGGGTACTAGAAGTGCTCGACTTATTTGAGGCGGAGTCTGACTCATAGTCTTCTGTATGGGTTTCTCGTATCGACAGCAGGGATCCAGCGTCGGAGCTCTGCATATGGACCACTGCCTCCACTGCTCGCCTCCTTTCATTTTGGGATTCCTCACCAGAGGGAGTCATCGTACTCTGCAATTGAATCCCCCTCTTTCTCCTACGTCCCACAGAATGCGGTGGTGTCTGCGTTCCACTTGGTCCCAGCTGCAGATGGGTATCAATCCAATTCCAGACTTGTTGCGGGAAGTTGAAGAAGAGGCCCTTGCCATCAATTGCCACTCTGAGACGAGCCGGGAATACCATACTGTATTTCACCCCATTTGTAGCAGTCGCTTTTTTGCGTCGTCAAAGTAGATCGCCGCTTTTGAACTTCGAGAAAAATCAGGGAAGGTGATGACTTTACTGTTGTCTAAGATCAAGTCTCCCTGCTGACGGTCCTGAGCCAGGATATAGTCACAGACTTTGTAGAAAAGGAGTTTGCCCACGACCGGGCGTTGCAAAGCCTCCAGCTGAGGCAGTTTGCCTGGCACCCCGTGTGCCCACTCTAAAGAAAAGAAGAGGGACAAACCTTCCTATGGGATCTTAGCTCGGATAAAGTTTTCTAAGTAATCTATTATATCACCCACTTCCGCTCGCTTCGGCAGTCCCACCAGTCGGACATTATTGCGTCAGGATCTATTTTCTGCATCCTCAGACCACAATTCTAAGGTCTTCACTTTTTCTTCCAGGGTAGTCAATCGTGTGGTTAGGTCCGCTACCACTGGGGGTATTCCCGCTGCCTCTCGTTCTGCAGTGGTAACTTGCTCTGCCAATGGTCATCTCTAAGCAGGCTCTGGTCTGCCCCCAGGGTGTCTATTTTGGTCCCTAATGTGTCCCTCGTGGATGTTATTGCTTGAATTACATTACACAGTGTTGGACCCTGCTGTGCATTCTTTCCAGATTTGGTTCCTCATCCATCAGTGTGGTGGTGTCCTTCTTTCTCACGGCTGTCCCCATTATGGCCCCTCCGGAACTTGGGTAATTCGCCCTCCAATTGTACTTCTAATGTTACAGCAGTTCCTCTTCTCCTTTGATGTCCCCAGGCTTCATGTTATTCGTGTCTTCTGCCCACTTCTCCCCGTCTTGTCAGCACTCCAGGGCTATGCACATGAGTCTTGCGTGCAGGGTCCAGGCTGAGGAGTCCCAAGCCCAAGGTCAGCCCACTAGCCCTCACCAAAGGTGCCTCCCCTAAGCCTCCTGCTCCATCACCAGCCTCTAGTTAATGCCTTTCCACCTTCAGCAATGTCCCACAATCAAGGGGCAGCCCCAGCCAGCAGCAGGGGGGAATCCCTCAATCTATTTTAGTTTGTTCTGCTCTCCCACCTGCGCCGCCCCCGGACCAGGGGTCACCAAGACACTGTCAGCTGCACCCAGGCCTCCTTCGTTGACTCGTGAGGTCCACTACCACTAGGGGTATTCCCACCACCTCTCGTTCTGCAGTGGTAACTTGCTCTGCCAATCAGCGATGGTCATCTCCAAGCAGGCTCCGGTCTGCCCCCAGGGTGTCTATTTTGGTCCCTAACGTGTCCCTCGATGATGTTATTGCTTGAATTACATTACGCAGTGTTGGACCCTGCTGTGCATTCTTTCCAGATTTGGTTCCTCATCCATCGGCGTGGTGGTGTCCTTCTTTCTCGCGGCTGTCCCCATTATGGCCCCTCCAGAACTTGGGTAATTCGCCCTCCAATTGTACTTCTGTTACAGCAGTTCCACTTCTCCTCTGATGTCCCCAGGCTTCACGTTATTTGTGTCTTCTGCCCACTTCTCCCCCCTCTTGTCAGCACTCCAGGGCTATGCACATGAGTCTTCCGTGCAGGGTCCAGGCTGAGGAGTCCCAAGCCCAGGGTCAGCCCACTAGCCCTTGCCAAAGGTGCCTCCCCTAAGCCTCCTGCTCCATCACCAGCCTCTAGTTAATGCCTTTCCCCCTTCAGCAATGTCCCAGCAGCAGGGGGGAATCCCTCAATCTATTTTAGTTTGTTCTGCTCTCCCATCTGTGCTGCCCCCGGACCAGGGGTCACCAAGACACTGTCAGTTGCACTCCAGCCTCCTTAGTTGACTCGTGGTGAGGGGGGGAGGGAGGAGGGACAAGGGCCCTCCTGTCTAGGTCTTCAAGTTCAGAAGGTGGGGGGCCAACACCCCCTCCTCCCACCACCCCTCCACACTCAGGCTCCATCCAGTGAGTATTGTTCCAAAATAGGGGGGGGGGAGGAATCACACCTCTCATCAAAGTCTCCGTAGCCCCTCTCGTGCTCTCCTCTGCCGTTCTCACCAATGTCACCACTGTCAATTCCCAGGGCCATCTCCATCTTCCAATCAGCTCTGCAGCAGTCTCCAATTCCCGTCAAAACCACGTGGCTGCTCCACGGAAGTCTGGGCAGTGCCTCGCCCCGCAGCTCCTTACTGCTAGAGCGTGGCCCGATCCTCCTAACTCTATAGATTGGGGCCACCTCACCGCTGCCTGTTGTTCACCACGTCTGACAAGGCCACTCTCCAGCTCCGTCACAGCGCTCATGCACAGTCCACACGCGGCCTCACCACTTTCAGGTCGTCCACAGGTCCTCACCAATTCCTCTGTACCTCCAGGCCCTCTCACTCGGCTCTGGCCTCAGGCTCCACGGTCGCCACCTTGTGCCGCCTCGACTGCGCCGGCACCTCTGCATGGTTCGCGCCACTTCTCTTCCCATCGTGACTCAACCAGGTTGGGGGGGGGGGGGGGCCTTAATCCTGGGAGTCCCCCATTGCCCCTGGATGCCTTTTGGGGCCAGTTGCACTTCAGGATGTCAGTGTGTTAGGGCTCCTGAGTCCCTCCCCCCCAAACTGACTGTTTGGTTGATTGATTATATGACCTGCCCTAACAAGGGGGATAGATGTGGGGTGTTGAATTACATTGTTAGGAATGTGACATTAAATTATGTTTATGTTGATGACACCATGCGCCCCAGTCACCCTTAATATGAACGTAGTGAGACTTGCACCCTTGAGATGTCTATTCTGCAGTAATTTTTTTCACCTATATATTTTGCACACCAAGCAGTTCTTTAATAAAAAGATTAAAAATAAAAATTGGTTTAATTGGATATTTGAGTAGTTCTTTGGCCGAGAACAAGGTGGGAGGGAAGGTTAGAACAAGATAGGATAAGGGCAAGAGAGAGGGATGCTTGAGAAAGAGCTGGTGACAGAGACAAGCAAAGATGTAAAGCTGGAGAAGTGAAAAGGGATAAACAGGGTGAAGTGAAAGAGTAAGGGAAGTTTGAGCGAAAGCAAAATATGGGGGGACCTGGGGTTAAGGGGATTGTAGAGAAATCTGGGAGGAAGGAAAGTAGGGGAAGAGAAGGTTGGAATAGGGTTTGAGAGTTGTAGGCATGAATGGGAGGAAGAGCAGCCGAAAGGTAAAGGATAAATTAAATGTGAGTGAGGCAGGCAGCTGTAGATTCATTTACAGTTCACCTCAAACCGATTTTCGAACAGTCAGGCACAACAGTGTTCAAGCAATGTGGCCCTGGAGGCTTCCACTGAAATAAGCTGCAATATGTAACTGCTGGACAATTAATGGTAAAATGCAGATGACTACCTCAAATCAATGGTTGATGCTTTCAACTGTGGCAGATTTTAACACCATTCTCTGAAAAAAAAAACTTTCCATTTGCCATAATTTCTCTGTGAAAAGGTTGGGCAAGTACTAGCTGGTAAATGCAATGCAGATCCAGCCATTGTTTCAATATGTTTTTTTTCTTATGATGGCTTATTGATTGTTCACTCTCTAAAACAGGTATACCTACCCTGTGTTTAGGTGCACCATTTTAGGTGCTGTTCAGTCTTAGTCTTGTAGGAGTGTAATAATTGTGATCATTAATCTTTAATTCATTTGTAAGGATTCGATGTTGGCGTTGTAATTCTACTATGAACTCGTTATTTTGTGCTGGAGACATATTTATGTTCCCCTTTCAATATGTGTAATCCAATCACATTTAATTCAGAAGTGATGAATGCTCCTTCACCTGGATGGGCATTACTCTTAATGACACGATACATCAGAGGTGACATTTTAACATTCAAAGCTGCTGGCTGTGTAGTATTAATCTATGGGCAGTACTTTGTTGGTGTCTAGTACAGTTGTTTAGTTAGAACGACATAGATGGTGGACACATGTTGTTGTAATGAGAATACTATGAGGAATATGTGAGTGATCTAACTCTAGTATTGTGGGTTCACGTGTGTTGCTTTAATAGTAGTACACACATACGCAAACCACCTTTGTATCAATACTTTGGCTCACCCAACAGACTTTGTATAATTTGAAACAAGTGTAACCAACTATGCAATATGAGACACGCCTACTATGTATAGTTATGCAAGTGCACACCTTTTAATTTGTTTGGAATTACATTTTTACTTGATCTTAGAGCAGTGGTTACCAACCTGTGGGCCGCGGACCCCTGGGGTTCTGCGAAGCCTCCTCAGGGGGTCAGCGACTGCTTAAAAAATTTAATAATATTAAGTCACAGCTATCAGTAATGATTCAGTGGGGGTCCCTGGGTCCCAGTATTGATAAAATGGTGGTCCACAGAAGTCAAAAGGTTGGGAACCACTGTCTTAGAGCACAAAGGAGTTTTGAATTGCACCTACATAATAGGGTTTTAGCAGAAATAAGTCGTTGAGTGTTAGATTTATGACAATTACATAATTCAGCATAATATGCAGTTTCTTTTCAAAGTAATACATTGTGTACAATGTACTATGGGTTATCGCTATATGGTTCTTGCGTATTAAACTGACAGGAAGTTAATATGTTGCAGCGATATGTAGTAAGAGTGGTGTCGCACCCGAATGTACAGCGCTGTGCCTGAAGGTTTTTTTTTTTTTTTTTTTTGGCTTTCTCTATTTGATGACTGAGTTAGAGGTACTAACTTCTGCAGTAACTGGAGACTTTGAGATGACTATTTGCATATAGTGGAACGTTCAGATGAGTTATAAGATGTCCAGGTGAAGATACAGGATGTTGATCTTCTGAAGTAGGTATGATTTTTGGATTAGCACTTTTGTTAGGGAAGTGTTACTTGGATAAGGAGTAATTTCTCAATCTTTGATTTCTACGCTTCTAAGATTTTATACACTGACGTGCACTATTGCGCTTTTTTTATTTTTCTGGAACGACTCTGTGAATTGTACAATACAAACTCCATTGTTGGGAATGGATTATGTATTTTAGTTTGATACCCTTACAGTGCACAGGAAGAGTAAAGGAATGCATCACTCTCTGAATTAAACTCAAATGGTGCTGACTTTACACTTAAGGAGTTGAATATGATTTGGCTTATGGTACGTTCTTGAGTATATTTTCCAGCCCAGCAGAAGTCTATACAACGAGGCTGACAAAACATGTGTTGGCTAGAGAGTCTCGAATTAAGAGTGAAATAAAGAACATCTTACAGAACAAACCTAACAGGAACTGCAATAAATAATTTGACAGTAGTCCCAAACTGGTCCAGACATAACAGTGCTGCACAAAACTGAATCTGCATTGTCTCTTTTGTATTTTGCTACAAAAGTTGGCAATTGGATTTTAAATCACTGTGAGCAATAAGGGCAGAGTAGCCAACTCTCACAGAAGCTGCTGATCCTACTCCCACATCCCCTGAACTTACCCGCCACTTCTGATGCTTATGTTGAAGATATTTACATAGCCTGAAATACCTGACACTTTCAGTGAGTTGACGCTTTTTAAGCCAAGCATCACCATGAAAAGCAAAACTGCAAGTCCCAGAGTGCAGTTTCAGCGTGTTGGCCAAATACGAGTAGTTTTGAAAGAACATTCATCACATATGATGGACATCTGTTGAGTTCCTTTTTATGACACGTGGCCACTGGAGCAACTCTACAATCCTGGATAAATGTTTTCTAATTGGGGGCTTGATTTATGGAATTTCACTGTGATGATCAGTGTTCATGTTATGTTCACCCCATGTAAGGTAGGCATCTTAGGAACCATCTGCTATTTACCAGCGCTAGTGCAATGTGCAATTCTGAGTTTTATATCATGGGCCTAGAAAAGGATACAAATTTCATTGTTGGTATTCAGAGTGAGAGACAGTGGAAGTAGGTTAGAGATGATGCTTAAGGTTTTCAAGTGTGGTGTACTTGTTTCCAGGCTATTATACTGCACAAAAAGGGATAGTTTCGAAAATGTATTTAACTGAAATGGACATAAATGCTAAGTTCTACTCATGATAAACTGTCACTCAGAATGTCAAACACACGGCACTGAAATGTCACATACAGGCACACAGAAATGGCACACAAATCATTTCACAACTTAGTAGTTATGTATGACCTACTCCTTCACTCTAAGAAAAAAACATGACTTGCTCACTCGCTATTAATATTCCTATACTCACTAAAAATGCACACCAAAGCTCTCAAACACACCATCTAAAATTATTACCCTGAAATCCTAATAGCATTCATCCACTGACACCACTGCATTTCCCCTCATCCGTCTGCACAGGAAGGGACAACTGGTTTACTGCTAAAACTGTCTTTTTAAAAGAAGAAGTCAAGCAGGAGGACTTCATTACCTATCATCTATTTGTACAGAAGTGACATCACTTACTGCTGTCTCCCACCTTCAATTAACACTTTAGGGCATCTCCTTCAGAGGGTGTACATAGACAGGGGCATTGCCTGTTTCGGCCTGTTAAAGGTGTCCAAGATAAAGGGCATTCTTTGCCTTTTTGAACCATGTAGAGCCAGATAGGACCTTGGGCCAGATCCCCTGTTCCACGGAAACTTACAAGGTAAGATATAATCATATGCATCACCCTGCTTCCTGTACAGACAATACCCACAATGACATCGAGATGTTGATGACCCAGACTTTCACACAGCTACAACCTCAAACACATGCCACTATCACACACACTTACCTACAGAACACACATTCCAATTCATGCTTCTCAACACTTGCTCTGCAGTACTCCAAGCCCCAGACATCACAGACTTCATCATTTATCATATGCTTGACGCCCTCTTCATTACAGAAATCTGGTTCAGGCCCACATCTTCGTACATCCTAAACATCCTTTCTTTCCAGAGGCTAAAGCAGCCATCTTGTGGACTGCGAAAGTAAGAAGGGAGGAGGCTTCACTGGCATCCATTGGTCCTCCCGGCCCAGTACCCTAGGCATGCAAGTAACACTCAAGTCCAGGGAGCTGCAACCCTGAAGGGACCACCATCTCCCATCTCAACTACAGGCCTCCCAGACAGAACAAGTACTTTATTGAAGAATTTTCACATTGCCTCACAACTATATGTTTATCCATGCCTCGAAAAATCATGAAAAGTTTACTTGACCTGCAGGTCGAGTAACTTAAATAATCTACTTGACCTAACTGTAATGTACTTGAACCGTAGACGGGTGTCTAATTGTGTGATCCTAGGCAAATAGTTTACAGAGTCGCCTATTTTTCTTCATTCTCACATATGATTGCACATTCAAATATGTGAGCTCAGCACTTCTGCAGTACAAAAAAAACTCTTATTTGATAAAGCAGACTAAAGTTTGCTGCATGCATCACAAGAATCCAGCCCACATACCCATGACGTCTAGCCCACATAACCCAGGACTTCTCTCAGTTTACTAATAACATTGCCATCAGGGCAGGAGTGTTTCTCAGTTTGTTTAAACACTCAATTTTAATAAATGTATTACTAAACCATGATGTGGTAACATATTGTCATCTACACACAGTAACTTTTCAAGAAATTTCCAAAAACCCCTCCACTAAGTGGCAGCTTTACTGATAAAACTATATAGTGTATTAACAATCTGTGAACATTGGGTTTCAGAACACATATCCTTTGCACATCAACAAGTAAAGTATTCTGATTTGTTTTCACACTATTAAAATAGTTTTTTTATCACACAGAAATATAAAAAAGGGCTTTCACAACTACTGAAATATATTTTGAAATGTTTGCACTGTTTACTTAGTAATTTAAATGTTGTGTGTTAGGAAAAACCTGACACCCTATATCCTTTTATTTTACATTCTAAGCAGCAGGTCACATAGTTCACCCTATAAAGTCATGGAACTCTGAAGTCAGAAGGAAAATTAATTGTAAGAACAACTGACTTTTGACCTCCGTCTGTGAACACAGAGCAAATGTGACATAAGAATAAGATTTAAAGGCATCTTTTATTGCCTGTCCACTTTTCAACTGAACAAAACACCTGTTCAGTATCAACTCACCAGAAGGGGCGAGTAAGTAAGAAAAATAGCTCGACCTGATCGAATAATGCGAGTGGTCGAGTAGATTTTTCGTGCCCTGTGCATCCCACATGTCCACGCGACTCTCTTGGGTAACGTCAACCTCTCAGACAACACAAACAAGAGACAAACTCTTCAACCTCAATTGTTTCAGCAAGTCACACAACCAACACACTCCAAATGCAACACCCTTGGCTTTGCCTTCTCAACATCACCAACAATCCAATGCAAACCATCCAGACCCCTGGACTGGACCAGCCACATTGTCATTTCTATGTCCTTGCACAACGTCTCATCAAAAAACCAAGGTAAACGTAAACGAGAAGATCAAACATTCACATCCATCAAAGACTTCTCCATAGCCGACCAAATCCTTGAACTTATCTCTGACCCTATGTAGTGAAATACGTGTTTTGACCCCCACTTTGTGTTGCACCACTTTGCACCTGGATTAGCGGTCTAGTGTTCACCAGTTGCAGACTACATTTTGTATTCAGTTTAGCTGCCTATTAACTTTATCGTAGCATTAGACACTGCCATGTTAAATCTGCTCATAATTTTCTACATTGTAAACTGTGCTTGTTTTCGTGCTTTTTTTCACCAAGAGCTTTGGTTGATAAGGATGTACTCAGACGGCAGGGAACAGCCTTGTTTTGATTTGACATCTTGGTATTGTGGCCAAACCCCAACGTGTTATTTTCAAAGCAGACCTAAACTAGCCAGCATGATTGAATTACGAAATTAGTTTTTTTTTTGTTTTTTTTACAGAAAGCTCCTACTGTTTTTTTTAAGATATAAAAAGACCCAGTGCGACAGTAAGAGTGAGTGAGTGACCTCAATCAGGATTCTTGACATCGGATGCCTGGTATCTGTCCCATGAGGGTGGAGATCTCTTGATCTTTCGCAGTCGAACAGGGTCATCATCTTGCTGGCATGAGAAAGATGAAGAGCTTGGCAGGCCCTACTGTGACGAATTTTTACTTCATTATTTGCTTTGCAATTATAATATAATATAAGTACATATATTTACTGTGTACATTGCATTGGAGAATCATTTTGGTATATTTTCCTTTTATTGCTGTGACTATTTTTAAACATGTGCTTTCAACATGCTAATCTCCCTTTAGGAACCTTGTGGTGAAATAATAATAAATGTCTTCCAGAGATTTTTGTCAGCTCGGTCATTAGTGAAAGCAAAACAACCTACCAACGTCATGTCCGACACCAATATTCTTCTAAATAACTTCAATATTTTTTTTTTTGAAAACTATGTGAACATCCACACCCGAATTACAACACACATGTGCAAGCCAAAGCCTTCAGCACCCTGGTTTGCTAAACACCTGCTGACAAACAATCCATCTGCAGACAGGAAAGAAAATTGAAGAAAAACATAATTCCTCAGGACCTCGTGATACAGAATTCCCTCAACATGACATGCAGACAGCTCATAACATCAGCCACAGTAAAGTATTAAAGTAACACCGTTGATGAAGCAACCAGCAGAAAGCTGTTCAAGCAAACCTGCTTCCTTTCTTACGTCAACCACATTCACTAGAACCATGCCTTCAAAGCATTATCTCCTCCAGATCTTGCTGACATACTCGCCTCCCTCAAAGGCACTTCTTATGACTATGACCATCGTCCTTCATTAAAGTTCTCTCTGGGTATGCTCTCTTACCCGGATTTAAGATTGGCAATGCTTCCCTCACTCAAGGTATCTTCTCACAAGCTCTCTAGACAGGCAATATCCTCCTAATCATAAAGAAACCTACACTAGACACTGATGACCTAGTCAACTACTAGCTCATTACTCGCCTACCATCCATCAGCAAGATAATTGAAAGAGCAGTCTATGACCAACTCAAAGATCACATCAATGCTAACCATTTCCTGCACAAACCAGTATTCTATGCTCTCTCAACCAAAGGGAATGATGAGGACCCCTGCTTCTTGATACTGCTGAACCTCTCAGCTGCCTTCAACACAATAAACCATCCAACCCTCATCTTTACCTGGAGTCGCGAATGGGATTCACCAGCAATATTCTTCACTAGTTTCCCTTCAACCTTTAAAGACAACACCAGTTTGTTCACATGGGCATTTCCAGGTCACCAGAGATCCCAATAATCTATGGAGTCCCCCAAGTCTATACTGCCTTGTGCCATCTTCAACCTTTACATGGAGCAGCTTTGTACAGATAACAGCTTCAAAATTCACCAATATTCTGATGACTGATGATACACCAATTTATTTTTAAGTCTCTTCTACTTGACATTCAATACCTCAAAAACTGCTTAAAAGTACCCAGAACTGGATGGCCAGCATCTACCTGAAGCCCAACCCTTCAAAACCAGGTGCATCATTCACAAGGCCATCAGGACCAGCACCCCCTTTTATCTTGCAGACAAGATCACTATCTCTGATGTTTCTCTGCATAGCGATAGCCAAGACACTATCAAAAATCAAAAGTGTAACGAAGAAATAAAAATAAGACTGTAGTCCTCTTCCTGGATGCACAACAAATTCACAATTGGCTACAAAAGTTTAAATATATTGGATGATAAAAAATTACATTTAAATCCCATTTTAGTTGAAGAATAATCTGCACATCTAAAATAAGAGTAAATGCAAACTTTCTAGTTTTCTTTTCAACAGGGATGCATTACGATTAAAGATTCCATTTCTGTACTGCAAACCTTTGAGCTGCTTTTTCCTGTTATCAACCAAATTGACATGGACCCTGATAGTAATATCCTCTCAATAATTACACTACACTTGAATCACTCACAGCCATCAGCCCTGAGTCTAAAATCCACAATTCCCGAGGCAGCATAATAACCATCTCCACTGATAAATGGCACTTCCAAGAGGTCAATGAAGCAAGCCTAACTTCTGACTCCACAGCACTATTATTACACTTTAATTAGATTTATTCAGTTACCCCTAATCAACACAAAAATCGCAGTCTACCAGCAGGGTAGAGAAAATGCAAAGTATGCAAGACCTAAACCCTCAAAAATGATGAAACTCTACATGAGCTGGATCTAAGCAATACAAATGATAACATCAGAAGTTGTAGAGTACACAAAGATAGCAATAATTACATGTAAAGATGAGAACATGCAGCACAAACTATGGTTCAACACTTAAAATCCATGCAAAGGCACAACCTAACAATTACCTACAAACTAGAATACACTCTCTAATTCAAAAGGCAAAGGAATCCCCTAAAAAAGTACTGAAACTGACAACTTGGAAACACCTTCAAGTATATCATGGGGAAGAATAAGTGAACCTCCAAATAAGAACCCATCTGAAATTAACAATGTAAGTGACCGCAGCCTAGATAAGGAAACTTGATTACATCTTACTCTGAACCACAAAATCCAAAGGATCATTACATGTCAGTAAATGCATCCATTGCAACTCTTTAAACAGTGTTCTAACCCAGAATCAAAACATTTACAATACTAGAATCTCCCATGCACATTCTTATAACCTACCCAGGTAGCATACTTCCTGCAGACAACCACAATAAGCTAGGTATCCCCACTAATTCTGATAAATCCCCAATACACATGACCACCATTTCAAACTCTTCTGCAACCTTGGCAATTACGCAAACAACCTATAGAAGGTTTTTATTGCAATTTTTGATAACTGGCAAATTGCAAAGCAGAAATACAAAAACAGGAACATCAATTATAACAACTTTATTAAAATAAAAACAAAACACAAATAGCTCTAGATTCCAGTCCAACTGTAAATGAGAAGAAAAGGTAACAACCCCATAACAAACAATTTCACTAACCTCATCCAAATGAGCACTCAACCCACAAAGATATCACAATATGTCACTTTAAAATGCATACTGCCCAACTGCAGATTCACTGTGGCACACAGAATTGAAATTAGAGGCAATGATACTGAGTAAACTGAACACAGTAATCCTCACTGAAACCTGGCTTAACAGCAGTTTCCCACCTTTCATCGATCTCATGCTACCCCAAAGATATTCCATTCTTTAATAGACAAAGATGGAGAAAATAGGACAGGAGCGACAGTGGCACTTATTCATTCAGATACATATAAACACAAATTAAATACATTCAAAACTCTAAAATAGTAATTAGATCAAACAACATGACTCCCCTGATCTAAATATTATTTACTCTCTGCCAGTATTGATCAAATGTGTACACTAACAAAGGATCTGCTCTCTCCAACCATATATTGATAGATTTCAATGTTTACTTAG
The DNA here is from genome assembly GCF_031143425.1 of Pleurodeles waltl. Classification (NCBI taxonomy): domain Eukaryota; kingdom Metazoa; phylum Chordata; class Amphibia; order Caudata; family Salamandridae; genus Pleurodeles; species Pleurodeles waltl. Next base: position 1,202,886,726 of record NC_090445.1, on the reverse strand, counting down.
GGGACAACTCTGACACAGCGCCTAAAACACCGTCCCTTTTCTGGAAGATAGCCTCAAAAATATTTCTGCCTTTCCCACTCAGACCAAAGGTGCCACTTTAAAACTAGTAATAGCCACAGCTGACACAATTATTGCTAGGAACCTTGTAAAAGTTGACTGGTGTGGTCTGTCACACATTATATTAAACGCAACCCTAGCCAAACCAATATCAAAAAGAATAGTCAAATATTCCAGAATCAAACGTGGAAACATGTTCAATAAAAAAAGATCTGGGAGAACATATCAGCTACATTCCTCTTTCAATAAACCAACAAAATCAAAAGGAACTTAAATCAACCAACACTAAATTACAGTATCTTAGCAATCGCCTTAAATGGCTCCGCCCTACTAGTGCTGAAAAAAGGAGAAAGCAAAGAAATCAGCACCATGATTCTGAAAATACTTTAAGGGTAATGAAATCAGTAGGAGCAGTAGAAATTACCTTAAAAACAATAAATCTCTCATTTGAACACACCATCTATAGCAAGAGAAAGTTACCAAAGCAACAGAATTGAGGCACAAACCTCATTGTTTGATAAGAACCTGAGCAAAGCATATAATCGATCACAAACACTCTCCTGCATTATCTGCAAAGCATCTAAGCCTACTCTTCCTGACACATCTTTAGAATAATCTGAACAATGTACACAGTTCTTCATAACAATTATCAAAACAGTAAGAGAATCCTGTATTTATATGGAAATGTGTGGGATACTTGTATAGCACAAACCTAGCCGGAAGCAAGAGAGAGCTCAACAGAGAGCAGAAGCCCAGGTACATTTTTTTGTCACAACTGTCACTACACAGACAAGGAAGTCAAAGAGAGTGTATGTTAGATGAGAAAGGATTGTTCTGTGAAGAGATAAGTCTTTGGTTATTTCTGTGTATTGGGAGGGTAGATAGCTAAAGGGTGAGCTGATAATATGTTACAGTTATAGTCCTCAGCAGCAGAATGACAAGAAGTACAAAAGCCAACTACATTTTCTATCAATCCTAACAGAAAGCCAGAAGTATACGAGAATCCCAGGAGAACTGGAAGAAATAGGAGTCTGTCCTATAAGGCCCTTTCTACCCATTTCATTATTTGCATTACCATCTGTTGAAAGTAATGAAGCTAAACCGATAGGAGTAGAAGAAAAAATTATGGAAAACATCATAGGGTGCCTTTTTAAATACTTAAATCACTGTTCCCTTAAAACTGTACCCACATTTCTTCTAAACCTACTTCTGTTCTGCAAAATACTGCAGGACAATACATCTTGCACCTAGGTTACCACACTAAACGATATACAAATTGCCTCTATTTATACTTTCAATACAGGCTTGTCCTTCAAATTATTACAGTCCATGAAGGTTAGACTCAACTGTACATCAAGGAAGACTAAAGGGTGTGCTAGTGCTAAGGTATTGCAACAATGAAATGCACAAACAGGATAAAATGATGCACAATTTTCACTCTAAAGAATCACACCTTAATGCATTCTTTTTCAAGTACAAAACTTATTTTGCAAAGCAACATGCACACACTGTGGGCATAGTCTATGTAGGGTTCAAGTCAGCTGTCCCTCACACTGAGGATTCACAACAGTGATAAACATAATGACACACACACACCCACCCACCCCTCCCCCCCATCCCCCCCCCCCCCCCAAGTCACCAGGTTATTCTCCAAACGCAATCTTTCTGGTTTTGAGCTCACTCGAAGTTCTCAGATTGTTGATGGTATTGACAATAAAGAAGAAGGGTTTCAGGGAATGTCCATGAAGAGACTGTGGTGTGGGTGAAACTAAATTCAAGTACCCAAAAAAAGAGTATGATTACACTGAGTAATTCTTCTTTATTTCTTGGAAGTTTAGAGATAACAAACCCACAATCAGAAAGCAGCTGGTTGGCTTTGAGAACCCTACCCAGAATGAACAAAGGAGTTCTCAATACCATAGCAACATTCCACTGATCACGGTGATATAAAAGATGCACTAGCACTTACACTGCAACAACATATCAATACAGAAATTAATAAAGAGCACATCTCCTTTTGAATATATATGTATGTATAAAGCAAGTACAACATATTACATCACCTCCCTCCTGTGAGGGAAACAGAAAAGAACCTACAAGAGAAAAAAAATGTATATCATCAAATAATCAACAGACCAAAATGTAATACATTTCAAAATCCTTAAATCTGGTAGGTAGTGTGAACGGCCTTGAATTTTCAGATCTCATTTTGTCTACGCTCATGCTCATTCTGTTGGTGCTCTCTGTTCCACCATCCCTTACAGTGTAGCAAAACAGCAGCTTTGCTTGTTCTGATTACTTTGACAGGACAAGTAAATTTGGATTTTATGTCAGGACCGGAGGTGAGGATTATGCCATCTTTCTCCACTTTATTAAATAGAAGCAGAACATTCAATAGAGAAACTACTATTCCCATGACTCCTTGGGAATCGGAGTACGATAAAAACAACCAATAGGAACATGAAGGTTAGAACCAATCAGCAAAAGGTAGTCCATAATATAGTCCATTGTGTGTTTTTATATGAATTGTGATTTATTTTATGTACACAGAGCGTTTTCATCACAGGAACGTTATCGCTCCTTCACAATCATTTTATATTGTTGGTGCAGCTCATGCGGTGTTCCAACGCCACTAGGCGGCGCCCGTTTAGAACACTCACTCTGAGGGAGACGAGTAGAAATAGACACGCAGCTTCGGTTTTCCTCTCGCATCCAGAGCGAAACTGCACGTCAATTTCAGTCAAAGCGTCAATCACCTCAGAGCTTCTTTGTGCCTGGAGAGAGACACTTTTCTTTAGAGGGGTCTGTATATTAACCCCTTCATGTTCTAGACACCCTTTTTTTGTTAAAGGGATCTGTTTGATTTTTCTCTCTTGACGCCCATCAGGGTCTGTAATTCGGCATATCTGCCCTTGTGAAACACACTCTAACGCTACATTTAGTCCCTTTTTGAAAGATTTGTGCAACTGGGGTGAAGTGTCCCGGGCTCAAGCCCTATATTACTGGTATGACTTCACACTCTTCAAAATTATAAAGCTGACACCCAGCCTTTATTAACATCTACCCATTATATTTTCTTATAATTATTTTATTACTTTAATTCAATCCCCTCATCTATATTACCATGGACTTGAATGATAAGGAGGATTTTTTTGACGCTGTAGCTGCATCTATTTACAGAGCAGTTTCCGAAGCTATAGGTCCTCTTGAAGACAGGCTGTCACAACATATCGCAAGTGAGTGCGCCAAATTTACAGCCTCTAGCCTAACTCCCTCAGCTCCTCCTCTTCCCTCTAACGACTTGCAGCCCACACCCATTGGCGCAACTTCAGCAAAGTGTTGTCGCGAAGCAGGAGTTTACCACAATGTTTTTGATTGTGTAAAAAAATTCCCCTTTAACCCTGGTTGATCCATCTTTTTCAGTAGATCGTTCAGGTTCCCTGTCCATTCAAACCCATTCTCCGTCCCTTCAATATATCCATTCTTATGGTAATCAGGATAAATGTCAGTCCCTCCAGACCTTGGCTTCCTTCCTCTTCTCAACCGTCTCTTCACGATTCGCCATCTGAAATTTCAGATACGTAGGATCAGATGAGATTATTCATCCAAGGTCTTCCGAATGGGCCCTGTCCGACAAGGTTGCGAATTATGTGGCGGGTCGCATCCGGAAACCATTATAGAAGGAATCCCGTAATTGCCTCAGAGCTGAATACCCCCATCCTTCCTTATTAAATAAAGTTGCCATAACTCCTGAACTGGACTCAGAAATGTCCTCATTCTTGCAAAAATTCATGAAAGACCCTAAGAAGGGAATTGATAGATCATGGCAGGCATGTCAGGATAAACTCCTGGATGTCCTAGGTCCTTTAACATAGACATAGCTGTGGATGCTAAAATAACGGAAGCGCTAATCTCTCCCGAGATTCTTTCAGGTTGGGCACAACGTGCTATTATTTTTTTGGGCAGTGCAAACTGTGCTCTTTCTTCTGAGCGTCGATGCTCCTTGTTAATATAGACAAACCCTGAACTGAGAGACCTAGCTGATTCCAAAGCGGGTGCTGTGGGTCAGAGAGGATTTTTTGGTGAACCCTTTATTAAAAGAATTAGGGAAGTTTGTAAACACTCACTTCCCTGGACAATGCACAAACTTCTATTAAAAGAGTTCCACCCCCGAGTTTTTCCACCAGGGCCGGTCAAGGCAGGGGCGCTCGGCCGGCCGTGCTTAAGCACACAACTCATACAGAGGACAAGGCTCCAGGCAAGGTCAATTCCACTTTGCCAACTTCTACCCAACAAGACGCAGACGCTTCAGGTATCGAGATGTTAGAGGAGCTTCAGCAACTACCTTTTCCGGTAAGTGTTATCCCTTCTTCCCTTCTAAAAGCAGGGGGCCGCTTGGCGATTTTTACCCAGGCATGGAAGTCAATAACAAGGGATGCATGGGTCCTACAAACAATAAAAGGTTTTCAAATAGAATTTTTTTGGGACTCCCAGACAGGACTCACGTCCAAGTCCCCTTGTTTTTTCCTCTCACTATACCATTCTGGTGGACGCAGAAGATGCAGCATTGTTAGACAAAGGGGCTATTTCCCCAACAATGCCACATCCTCAGGGGTTCACCGGCAATCTGTTCCTGGTAGACAAGGCATATGGAGGTCGACGACCAGTCATCAATTTAAGGGAATTCAACGAATGTTTGGTGTATTGCCATTTCAAAATGGAAGGGATTCACCTTCTTCTCCATGTCTTGCCACCTCTAGACTGGTTATTACGTCTCGACCTAAAAGACGCTTATCTGACCATACATATTTTCCTGCTGCACAGATGTTTTTTTCAATTCATCTGGCGAAACCAGACATTCAAATTCACGATCCTTCCATTTGGTCCATCTTTGGCTCCATGATGTTTCACATAGACCCTCAAACCTGTGGTGGAACATCTCAGGGCGCAGGGGATTCAACTAATTGTTTACCTCAACGACATGTTACTCTTGACTTATTGTCCCAGAAAACTCTCTGTTTAACTGCAGATGACAGTCAACTTACTTCAAAAACTAGAAAAGTTGATCAGAGAGTTTTCTGGTAACCTCTACTAATCCCTCCTCAAAGAGCAATCTTTCTAGGTTTTACTATAGGCACAGTCTTTGCCACATTAAGTCTTCCATCTCATAAAATGACGAAAATGTGCCACAAATTGTGACGCACTTTGACCAAACAAAGGGTTTCACTTCGGCAAATTGCTTGGTTACTGGGGCTTCTCTCCTCTTCCATATAAGCAATTTTCCCCAGTCCTCTCCATTATCGAGCTCTTCAACGTCTGAAGGCGGCACACCTTCGCAAAGGGTTAACGTACTCTCAGAAAGTCCTTCTCTCTGAAGAATCAACAGAGATAATACGTTGGCAGCTTTCACATGAGGAGGCCTGGAACTGCAGAGCAATCTTTGGCTCTGCCCCGGATCTCATAATCGAATCAGACGCCAGCAGATCAGGCTGGGACGCAGGATGTGGAGATTTGTCCACCGGGGGAAAATGGACTGCGGAGGAACACAATTTGCATATAAATTGTCTGGAGCTTTTAGCTGGTTCTTTTGCAGTCAAGTGCTGGACCAAAGACTCAATTCAGTCGTGTGTTCTCCTAAAGATGGATAATATTTCAGCAGTCCACTATATCAATAATTTAGAACGCACCCGCTCCAAAGCATTTCCAATCTGGTGACCAGTTTTTGGCAATATTGCCTGGATCAACAAATTTCGGTCAATGTTCAACAACTACCAGGCAATCAGAATCAGATGGCAGATTTTCACTCCAGATGTTTCAGGGACTCCAGTCGGTGGAAACTCCATCCAGAGGTGTTTCTTTATCTCCAGGATCTATGGTGTCCATTTAAAGTGGACCTATTTGTATTAGGTTTGATCATCAACTACCCAGATTTTTCAGTAGGAAACCAGATCCTTTGGCGACTGCCACAGATGCTTTCCTTCAGGATTGGAGTCAAGAGAATGCATATACTTTCCCTCCCTTTGCGATGATTACTTGAATATCCGCTCAAGTACGTCGCCAACAAACCAACATAGTTTTGATTACACCCAATTGGAAGTCTCAAGTTTGGTTTCCAGTTCTTCTAGAACTTTCCTGAGATTCTCCAATCTGACACCCCCCGTCACCCTCGCTTCTGCTCAATCCAGACAAAACGCCTCATCAGATGTTTCTGGAGGGCTCCCGATCTTTGATGGTGTGGTGAATTTCCAGGGACGATGGTCGGTCCCGGGCCTTTCGCAATAAGCTGAAGAGCTTTTATCCAAAGCATGGGGTCTCTGCATGTCTAAACTTTACAGGTCAGCATGGGGTTGATGGGACCGTTTGGTGTTTACGAAGGAGTTTCAATTCTGTGGAAGCTGATGTAGCCCATGTCCTTAATTTTCTGGCCGACCTCACTTCAAAAGAAGTGGCGTATCGATCCATTAATACTTTAAGATCAGCTATTTCAGCTGGACATTCAAAGGTGGATGTTTTTCCTTTGGGAGAAAATAAGCTAGTGTGTCGTCTCCTCCGAGGTATTAGGCTTTCTTTACCTCCTGAACCCCGTTATTCATCCCTCTGGGATGTCAATCAAGTGCTGAATCTCTTCTTGTCTTAGCACCATAATGAGTATCTCTCCAGAAAGGAACTTTAAGCCAAGTTAGCCATGCTTCTTTGTCTTATATCCTTTAGAAGAGTTCCTGATGTTCATGCCTTAGATGTTTCAAACAGAACTTTCTTCCCCCATCGGGAGTCTCTTTTACTGTAAGTAGACGAACAAAAAGTAATACCAGAGTAATCTCTTATTCTACAGACATCCCAAATATTGTTTGTTATGCGTTGCCTCAAAGCATATGAGGAAATGTCTTCAGAAATCCACCATCCGTGAGAGCTACTGCTTCTTATTGTCCTGCGTAAACCGCATAAGGCAGTATCCTAACCTACTATTGCTCGGTGGGTTCGATGGGTGATGCAGGAAGCTGGTATCAGTCTATCCCTCTTTGGTGCTCATTCCACATGTGGAGCTATGGCTTCTGAGGCATTTACTCTAGGTGCTTGTTTGGCGGATATCATAAATGGAGCAGACTGGTCTTCCGACTCTACTTTCAAAAGGTTTTATTTCAAGTCAGTTTTTGATAAAGCTCAATTAGTTGTGGATATGCTTTGAACTTGCATAATCCTCGCCTCCTGTCCTGACATAGAATGAAAACTTTCCTAGCTATCGTAACGGAAAGTTTCAATTCTTTAAAGGATTCGGAGGTGAGGATTATCCCACCCTAACAAAAACAAAAAAAATGATTGTAGTTTACAAATTTAAAGGAACGCTCCACATATTTAGTAAGTACTTACCTAATTATTCATTGCGATTGATATGTGTAACAATTTCAATTGTGATTGATTATATGAGTTTAACCTTGTTATTCTTTCTGTGAATTTTCTTTTTGAAGTTTCAAATTCCTTGTTTTTTTTTTTTCTTTCAAAATTATCCTTTCTTCCTAGGAACTGAGACAGTGAAACAAGATACTTCACTATGAATCACAGCATGTCTCGTACAACGAAAGCGGAAGGGGAGAAACACACAATGGACTATATTATGGACCACCTGTTCCTGATTGGCTCTAACCTTCATGTTCCTTTTGGTTGTTTTCAATAGCACTCCGATTCACAAGGTGTCATGGGAATAGTAGTTTATTTTATTTTAATGTTCGGCTGCTATTTAATAAAGTGGAAAAAGATGGCATAATCCTCACCGAGTCCTTCACAGAATTAAAACTTTCTGTTACGATAGGTAGGACATTTTTCATTCCCCTTTCATAACTGTATATCAACATTTTTAACATTTTCACCACAGTATTGTTTGGGTTTATTCTGTTCAGATAACACTTCATCCCTGATAGAAAAATCATTAAATGTACCACCTAAACTGTGATCACTTTTATAGAAGTAGATTCTAACCATCTTGGTATAAGCTAACCTTCATGCCACGCCATGCTAACCGCCATACCACGTAAGCTCTTGAAGGAAGATACTTCAGTGGTCGAGTGAGGTGTGGTTAAGTATGCCCATTACCTTTCCTCTAAAAACCTTTACTACATCTAAATTAGATGATAGAGCAGTCTGAATATCCGCTTTAATAATACTGTTTGCCCTCTCAACTAGCCAATATGAAGAAGGAGCATTTAAGGCTACTTGTAAATGCATGATGTCAAAACTTGTCATGAAATTATTAATTTCTTTTTAAACAAAATGCATCCCATTATCTGTGACAATAAATTGAGGGCTTCCTACTACATGAAAAACCTTCTTTAAAAAGTCTAGAGCCGACTAAGTATTAGGAGAACCAACAAAATCATTTTGAAAAGTAGTCCACTAATACTGTTATGAACCTTTGATTTTCAGGCAATAAGTTAAAAGGACCTGTGAAATCAGTGGTAACTTTAACCCAAGGCCCTGCAGGGAGTGGCACTGGAAACAGAGGTTTATTGGATGTTTTCCAATGCTTATCTGAGACAATGCATTGAGGAGAATTCAATTAAACTAGATACAGATTTATACAGACTAGGCCTCCAGAAATATTGTTTTAATTTCTTACAGGTTGCTGAAATACCTAGGTGACCAGTCAGCATAATGCGTTCCCATAAACTAGCTCGAGGAACGAATACATTGTTTCACAAACAAATTTGATACTCACATGACAGCTCTGCAGATATTTGTGCAAAACATCTTAATTAATTTGACAATGATTTTCCAGGTAGCCACCCAGATTTTATGCAGTGAAAAATCTTCTGTAAGATTTCATATTATTGTGTGGCCAATACCCACTCATCTTCCATGATAATGTCCCCACATGGAGCAACTACATCCACGGTGGCTACCACACATTCATCATCATTTTTTTCCAAGTCATGCTTTGTCTGCACAATAGTTCTTACCTCTTGCACATATTTTATCCCAAAATGTAATCCTTTAACCACTCATGAAGAAGCTTTGCCCAGACCGCTACCATACACCAAAAGGTACACAAGGGGTTTGTGATCAGCATGAGTAAAATTAAGGACCTCATACATACATTTTAAGTTTTTCCACTGGCCAAACACATACAAGTGCCTCCCTTTCAATAGTACTGTTATTTGCCTCTGCTTGAGAAAGTGCTTAGAGGCAAAAGTTACTGTAGTCTCTCTTTGTGACGAAGAACCCTCCTTACCTGTCGAGTCTCCAAGTCCTACAGCTCAGCTCTGAGGTGTTGCCTGTCGCATGCCTTCCAAGACCTAGAAAATAAACTTAACACCAATGATGTGGAGGCTAGGGAAGTAGCTCCACAGACATTAACAAAGGACTTCTCTTTTCAGGAGAGAGAACCCAGAAGTACAGCGAGTGTGGGGGACCCAGATTGGAGTAATAAAGAGGAAGGCTGCAGAAGAGGAGGGGCTTCCACGGCACGGGACGAGGGTCCGAGGGGGAACACAACAAGGGAATGAGCAGAGGAACAGGAAACTTGGAGGCCCAGAAGAGGAGGAGCTGAGTGGTTAACCTGAGAAGGTGACTGGAAGAGGTGAAAAAAGACCACAGCCGCTCCAATACAGGAGCGATAGTGGAGAGCAACCCCAGCAGGAGTGGAGGTGGGAACCAGCATGACGAGGAAGAGACGTGGTCGGAGGACTGGCGGTGTCCACTGCTGCCATTCACCATGTCAGTGCCTGCCACAACTCTCAGAGAGCTGTGGCAATCGCGGTGAGTGGGGAGGAAGCCAGCTGTTAATTTTTCACAATGGGGTGTCTGTTTTTGCTTGTCTGTTTTTTTTTTTTTCTTTCTTTCTCTTGGTCTTTCCTTCTTGTTTCCCTTAATATTTCTGCACAAGTTGAGGGGCTATTCGGATGGTGTCAGCCCCCCCCCCCTTTTCTACAGTAATGGAAGCATGCTGCTTGGGGAACCGTTTGTAAAGCTATCCAGGGAATTCTGACCTTTTGGTGGTTACGTAAATACAGGGAGTGCAGAATTATTAGGCAAGTTGTATTTTTGAGGATTAATTTTATTATTGAACAACAACCATGTTCTCAATGAACCCAAAAAACTCATTAATATCAAAGCTGAATATTTTTGGAATTAGTTTTTAGTTTGTTTTTAGTTTTAGCTATGTTAGGGGGATATCTGTGTGTGCAGGTGACTATTACTGTGCATAATTATTAGGCAACTTAACAAAAAACAAATATATACCCATTTCAATTATTTATTATTACCAGTGAAACCAATATAACATCTCAACATTCACAAATATACATGTCTGACATTCAAAAACAAAACAAAAACAAATCAGTGACCAATATAGCCACCTTTCTTTGCAAGGACACTCAAAAGCCTGCCATCCATGGATTCTGTCAGTGTTTTGATCTGTTCACCATCAACATTGCGTGCAGCAGCAACCACAGCCTCCCAGACACTGTTCAGAGAGGTGTACTGTTTTCCCTCCTTGTAAATCTCACATTTGATGATGGACCACAGGTTCTCAATGGGGTTCAGATCAGGTGAACAAGGAGGCCATGTCATTAGATTTCCTTCTTTTATACCCTTTCTTGCCAGCCACGCTGTGGAGTACTTGGACGCGTGTGATGGAGCATTGTCCTGCATGAAAATCATGTTTTTCTTGAAGGATGCAGACTTCTTCCTGTACCACTGCTTGAAGAAGGTGTCTACCAGGAACTGGCAGTAGGACTGGGAGTTGAGCTTGACTCCATCCTCAACCCGAAAAGGCCCCACAAGCTCATCTTTGATGATACCAGCCCAAACCAGTACTCCACCTCCACCTTGCTGGCGTCTGAGTCGGACTGGAGCTCTCTGCCCTTTACCAATCCAGCCACGGGCCCATCCATCTGGCCCATCAAGACTCACTCTCATTTCATCAGTCCATAAAACCTTAGAAAATCAGTCTTGAGATATTTCTTGGCCCAGTCTTGACGTTTCAGCTTGTGTGTCTTGTTCAGTGGTGGTCGTCTTTCAGCCTTTCTTACCTTGGCCATGTCTCTGAGTATTGCACACCTTGTGCTTTTGGGCACTCCAGTGATGTTGCAGCTCTGAAATATGGCCAAACTGGTGGCAAGTGGCATCGTGGCAGCTGCACGCTTGACTTTTCTCAGTTCATGGGCAGTTATTTTGCGCCTTGGTTTTTCCACACGCTTCTTGCGACCCTGTTGACTATTTTGAATGAAACGCTTGATTGTTCGATGATCACGCTTCAGAAGCTTTGCAATTTTAAGAGTGCTGCATCCCTCTGCAAGATATCTCACTATTTTTTACTTTTCGGAGCCTGTCAAGTCCTTCTTTTGACCCATTTTGCCAAAGGAAAGGAAGTTGCCTAATAATTATGCACACCTGATATAGGGTGGTGATGTCATTAGACCACACCCCTTCTCATTACAGAGATGCACATCACCTAATATGCTTAATTGGTAGTAGGCTTTCGAGCCTATACAGCTTGGAGTAAGACAACATGCATAAAGAGGATGATGTGGTCAAAATACTCATTTGCCTAATAATTCTGCACTCCCTGTAGCAACGCCTTTCCAGAACACTCCAACCCTTTACAGCAAGAGCAAATAGAAGCCAGTGTACTTTTCTTTCCCATACAACACTCCCTGGGTGTTATGGTGGTGAAGTAATCTAGCTAGCTACTAACCACGTTGCGTTTTTTTCTCCTGAGGGTTTCGGAAGGGGCCCCCATGCACAGCCCCGTTGAGCATTTCACTGCCCGATTTATGGGAAGTAAAATACGCAACGGGTGCTGCTGCCACCGCCGCACTGCTACATTGCCGCTGGCTCCATTTTGAGCCGGCATCAATGTTCAGAACCTGCTTCAAGCTGGGCCGGCTGGCAGAAACACTGTTTCAGCCCGCCTGCCCAAATAGATGTTTATTATGCAGCCGGCGGGGGGGTTCTGCGTGCTGGCGGTCTTCTGTTGACCGTCAGCACCGATATCGGCTGTACTTGAAGGGCATCACCAGGAACGAACCAGGCATAATATTCACAAAGGCCTAAAAAAGACCTGAGCGTGTCTTTATACGTGGGAGGAGGAGCTTTTTCAATAGCCTCCACATTGCAGGCTTTTGGTCTTACACCAGATCCTGAAATATTGTGGCCTAGATATTCAACTTGTTGTGCAATAGAAGTACACTTGTCCATTTTTACAGTGGTGCCCCTGTTTTTCTAAAATGTTGAACATTATTTCCAGTACAAACATATTTTCTTCCTTAGATTTTGTTAAAAACAAAATGTCATCCTGGAAAGCTTGTACCTGTGTTTCTTCACAAAACAAATTATCCAGCAGCTTTTGGAGACCACTTGCAGTTGATGCAAGGCCAAATGGAAGTCTCAATTATTTACAGGCGCCATTGGGTGTGCCAAAAGTTATTAGTGATCGCGACTGTGCTGACAGCAATCTGGTGATAGTCTGCATGAAGTTCAATGGTTGAAAAATACTTGGAATCTTCAATGTTTGCCATCATTTCTTGGATGGTTTGTAGAGGATGGCAATCCACAAGTATATTCTGGTTGAGTGACCTCAAGTCAACACAGTCTTAAATCACCAGAGCATTTCTTGATAAGCATAAAGGGAGAGACCTATTCTGAGGACTCAGTAACGTAAGTCACCCCCTCTGAGGTAAGTTTCCCTAATCGTTTTTTTAAAATCTCTTCTCACACTCATGGGAACTGGTCTCGCCTTATATATTACTGGTTTGGCATTTTCTTTAACTTAATCACAACTTCAAAACCTTTCACTATGCCGATAGTGTTGGAGAACACCCTGGAAAACTTTTGTTGTATTTGTTTTTTCACATCACAATCAGTATCTATATGGAGGATTGGCATTTCTCCTAGTACAATCGGTACCCCGTGACCTGGACGTAGAAAGATTCCCAATTTGGCCAAGTCTTTCTACCCCACACTATCACACCTTTTAACTGCTACACATATTTTTGTATAGATTTCCCTGCCAACACGTTCGAGAGAAGATACAAAATAGCAAAGTGAATACACATCCTCTCACCAAATGCCTTGGGACTTATACCTGCTGCAATCAAGGGTGTGTTTTTAGGCCACAGTTTGAAAAATTTGGAATCCGTTAATGTGGTGACAGGTGCCCCTGAGTCTGTCATGACAGATGATCCTAGAGCTAACAGTCGCTTGACAAAATGGCTCCTTGATCTTCTTGCAACTTTTAGCACTATAGCTATCTGTGTCTATGGTTAGAAGTACATCAGAGAATTTCCGAGTGCGTTCTTGAAGTTCACCAGATTCAACTGTTATATTACCTTTGTGAATCTTCGCCTTGCTCAAGGAATTCATAACTCCTTAAACTTCCCGGAAGGTGCCTATCTTTCTGCAACAGTTACACCTTTTACTAATAGCTGGACACAAAGGGTGATTTCCTATGGGATGTTTTGAACCACATATGTAACCTGCATTTTCGCCTCTCCTTCTGGTAAATTTGTTAGATTTGCCAACCGCACAAATTTGTGTACCTTCTGAGAGACAACTGACAAGCCTCCTGAGTTAGAACCATGGTCAATACTATGGTTAGACATGACTTGCGTAGTTAAAATAGATTTCTCAACACTTTTAGCAATGTCAGTAATCTTAGTTAGAGAAGGGTTTCTGCATGTTAATAATCTCCCCTGTATTCTTTTTGAGGGACAGTTAAAAACAAACTGGTCTTTCATGTAAAATGTCCACATGGTTCTCAAATTCACACTTTGAAGCTAAAACTCTTAGTGTTGCAATAAAGTCTTCAATAAAATCTTCTATTTCCTCACCTGACTCTTTGAAATTAATGAAATTATACCTTTCAAGGAGGACAATGGGTTCCTCAGAGTATTGTTTAAGCATTTGCTTTTTTTGTTCAACGTAAACATTTCATGGTATGTTTTCAACATTAGATGCAGGTATTATAGGCACATCTTCAATCACTCTTTTACCTGCCACCTCCAAATGGTTGAATAATAGAGCCATCTTCCTATTAGGTGAGTAATTGTTGGCATCAATATAATTTTGAAAATTACGAATCCATTCCCCTCATTTAATTTATGGTTTTCCATGTTTTTGCAAGATGGTTGGTGGTTGCACAACACCTTGCTAGTTTCCCTCAGGGGTGTGGAATTTAATAAAATGTCTACTTGTCCACGGGACAGGTTGCTTCACAAATCTACTTGTCCTGCAAAAAAAAAAAAAAAAATCAACTTGTCCTTTTGATCCAGGGTTTATTCTAGAGTTTGAATTATAGCAATTCCCCCATTATGCCACCTTTCCACAGATCTAGATATTGGGGCCGGAGGTAGCATTAAGCAATAGTTCAAGGCTTTGGAGTCTGTGCAAACGCACTGACTTCCATGTTATCAGGGTTTTCACCAGCTTTTCTCTAATCTTTCCCCGTACTGAGAAATGTTAGAAATGTACTCCTGACAAGGGCAGAAATAAACCTTCTTCCACAGTTGGGGAAAAAAGTGGTTGAAGGGAAAGTGAACTTGTAAACTCTCAATAGATTTTCACATGAGCAAATTTATACATGCATATTTGCTCTTGCTAAAAAGCAGTTCCCAAATATTTTCTAGGAGTAAGAGTTCCTGGCCTACTTCTGTAAATTATTGTGAATTCATGAAAGCTGTAAATCTGCACTAATGCAAGGGCATGTATCATAGGTGCACTTTTGTGACTTTATTTAAGGATTGATCCTCTAATTCGGTCTTGAGTTAACCAAGACCTTTTGTTTTTATTAAACATTTCTCTCTCTAAAGACTAGCTTCACTGTGAGTGACAGCATTATGCTCTTTCACAAGGAGCATATCAGCACACACAGTAGTTTTGTTAAGTGCCAGAGAGTACTATGGCAATGTTTGCTGTATGAGAACAAAATATTAATGCTTTTTGGCAATGTTTGCTATAAAGGCGAGGGCCTGGCAGCTCCCTAATCAATGTTTTACAACAACCATGTCAAAACAAGCCACACATTGACAAAAACAATAGGCTGGCCACCAATGTCATATCCATTGGCGTTGCCAATGATTGTTTATTTCCTTGTTCATGTGTCATGTTGAAACTGGTTGCACTGATTTTTCCATTATGAATGCTTTTTTAGGAATATTAGCATGCATCAACACATTTTATTGGATGATAATGGTACCTAAAATTTCACAGTAGTTTATCAAAAGTTTTTTTCCTAGATGCAATTTTTGTGAACATTTAATTTGAAGCAAAGACTTATCTGCTCTCAAGCTTCTGCAATTATTTGCATCTAATCAGAGAGCATTCTGGGAACATTATCCATAACCTCATATTGCTACACTTTTAAAAAGTCTGTACATTCGTTTTTACTACGACCACCATCAGCAGTGCAGTCCGAGCTCACACCATTTCCTTAGAGCACTCACCCTAATAATAAAGGCTTTTCATTAATGATCAATAAATACAAGTTTCAAACAGCATTAACATATGGACTCAAAGATTACCTTAAGTGCAGACAATGCCCTTTCCCTGATCCATAATTCAGTACTGTAAACTGTCCGCCAAAGGGTTTGTGCTGCAGGGGGTTGGGCCAAATTGTCCCAAAGACATAATAAGCATGAAAACATGTTGTCCTTGACCCCAAACAATATGTCCTGGGAATAGGGCTATAGGAATTCCATACCCCTGTTGCCATATTGTAAGACTAAATAACTCTTATCTGTATTTCCAATGGTGGCTCGAATCCAATAATTAGAGAAAAAGAAATAAGGACTGAAATTCAATCAGAAAACAGGAAGTGTCACACCGAACCAGATAGTATACACACTATCACATTGTAGTACTGTACTGTACTTTTTCTCCTTCGTGTAATTGGAACAAGCCAAATTTCTCTGAAGATGGTCGCCGCCACAATGACAACCAACGCAAGTGTTACACTGAGGTCACACAGCGTCCTACGTGAGGCAATGATGTTGAGCCTCAGGAGTGCGAAGCTCTGAGAAGCACACGGACAAGCGCACGAAAAGGGTGCTCCTGAGGCAGGAATTCAAACAATGTAGGTGAGTCAGCGACCGCTGCACAAATCCGCGAGACAAAGCAGCATTGACAGAAACATCTTAAGCTCACCCCCTGGAGAATAGATAATGCCTCTGAGAGTGGGAGAGACACTCCTCCAACGATGGCCAATGTCCTCAAGAATGCAGTTTCTAAGCGCAGCTCCTCTGTATCTTCCCAGTGGCACAGTATCAGCACTTTGGTGGACTTATTTGGAAAAAAAATATTTACCCCACTCCCAGTTCCAAAATGTAGTCCGTGCTCAAAAAATCCACTCGACTATTTTTAAAACTTACTCCTCCCTTCTGCCAGTTGGCACTGAACAGGTTTTCTGATCAGTTGAAAAGTGGAGGAGCAATAAAAGATGCCTTTAAATCTTGTTCTTATGTCACATTTGCTCTGTGTTCACAGACAGAGGTCAAAATTCAGTTGTTCTTACAATTAATTTTCCTTCTGACAGCAGAGTTCCAGGACTTTGTAAGGTGAACTGTGTGACCTGCTGCTTAGAATGTAAAATAAAAGGATATAGGGTGTCAGGTTTTTCCTAACACACAACATTTAAATGACTAAGTCAACTGTGCAAACCTTTCAAAATATATTTCAGTACTTGTGAAAGCCCCTTTTTTAATAGGTCTGTGTGATGAAAAAGTATTTTAATAGGATGAAAACAAATCAGAATACTTTACATGCTGATGTGTAAAGGATATGTTTTCTGAAACCCAATTTTCACAGATTTTTATTACACTTTATAGTTTTATCAGTAAAGCTGCAAGTTAGTGGAGAGGTTTTTTGGACATTTCTTGGAAAGTTACTCGTGTGTAGATGACAATATGTTACCACATAATGGTTTATTAATACATTTATTTCAATTGAGTGTTTTAAACAAACTGAGAAACACTCCTGCCCTGATGGCAATGTTGTTAGTAAACTAAAAGAAGTCCTAGGTTATGTGTGCTAGATTATTGTGATGCATGCAGCAAACGTTAGTCTACTTAATCAAACAGAAGAGTTTTTTTGGTACTGCAGAAATGCTGAGCTCACATATTTGAAGGTGCAATCATATGTGAGAATTAAGTAAAAAGGCAACTCTAAACTATTTGCCTAGGATCACACAATTTGAGACCCATTTACGGGCCAAGTACATTACATTTTGGTCGAGTAGATTATTTAAGTTACTCGACCTGCAGGTCTAGTAACATTTTTATGATTTTTCGAGCCCTGGTAGTGTGGGTGAAAGTAAGATAAAGTACCCAGAAAAAAAAGAGTATGTATGGGTAAATGAAGTAATTCTTTATTTCTTGAAAGTTTAGAAGTATGGTGACATAAAGGATGCACAAGCGCTTATACTGGAACAACATATTAATCAAGAAATTAGTAAAGAGTACATTTCCTTTTGAATACAAATATATAATATATATATATATATATATATATATATATATATATATATATATATATATATCTATCAAGTACAAAATATTCCAGAGACTTCATGATGTATGAAAACACAATCTTATCTTCACAAGAGGTGGCTTTGAGTGCGGGGATGACTTTGATTATGTTGGCTTGTGAGAGGGGGCTGAAGGTTGTCAAATTAGGGGTAGAACAAAACAGGATTGTAGGTGGCATGAGTTTCTGCTTTGAGTTGACTATGTGGGATCTGATTTTTCTTATTGTGTCTGTGAAAAAGTGGCTCATGGATCTGCACCTGTCATCCAACTGTGGCATCACTGGGGCTGATGCAGTAGCTATGAAAAAAAGCTTTGTTGCTTTTGGGTGCTATGTTGATTATGTTTTTATAGAAGGAGGCTTTACCAAGTTAGTTATGGGATTTGCATGCTGAGAGGAGTGATTATAGTTGAACGATATCAAAGGCATTTGTTCGTCTCCATTTATTTTCTGTCTGTTCATAGAACATTTGTTCTATGCCCGTTTTAGGGCACTGAATAACTCAAAACAAGTATGTCTGAAAAGAAATATTTATTCCATAAGATTACCTTCAAAGCACTCCTTACAGGGCTTCTCAGCTTACGCCCAACTACCTCTGTCAACATTCTAACATTTCAACTGTCAATGCCTAGAATGTTCCAAAATGACACAGAATGGAAAAGAGGGATGGGAAGGGACCAAAGGAGAAAAGGTGAGGGAAAAACACCCTAACTAAAACATGTACATTATATTAAGACAAACCCAGAAACAGTCTTATAAAAGAAATACAAGGAAGTATATTAAACAACTGTGAGCTTGACCTCATATCTGAGTACTCTCAACAAACAAAACTGAGCCACAAACTTTTCCCCTCAAATGCTGAATCTCCATCCTGTGAGGAAAGTTGTGCATTATATGGTATGGTTGTACAACCTCACCATGTAATACACTCACAATATCATCTTGGGTCCAGTCAGACTCGCTTGTTAAACCTCAGCACAACTCTGTCCAGCGGTAGCTTCGAGCAGTCAGGCTTAAACAAAAAAAGAACAAGGGTAAAGCATTTAAAAGTACCAAAGCAATCGTATAAGAAAGTCACACAACATGACAAAAGCAACACCAATTTATAAAAATAGACCTTACTTTTATGAATTTTTATACAACAGAACAAATCAAACTGATTGAAGGGTTTTAGAGATATAGGGGGTCATTATGACCCTGGCGGAAGGAGGAGAACCGGCGGTAAGACCGCCAACAGGCTGGCGGTCTTACTTTGTGGAATTATGACCATGGCGGTTACCGCCATGGTCATCTGCCGGTTCTCCGTTCCACCCGCCGGGCTGGAGACCAAATATAGGGGGTCATTATGACCCTGGCGGAAGGCGGAGAACCGGCGGTAAGAACGCCAACAGGCTGGTGGTCTTACTTTGTGGAATTATGACCATGGCGGTTACCGCCATGGTCATCTGCCGGTTCTCCGTTCCACCCGCCGGGCTGGAGACCTTGGTCTCCAGTCCGGCAGGTTCACTATACCGCCGGGGGTATTTGGACCTGGCTTACCGCCGTGGATTTCCAGCGGTTTGAAATTCCATGAAATCCATGGCGGTAAGCACTATCAGTGCCAGGGAATTCCTTCCCTGGCACTGATAGGGGTCTCTCACACCCCCCACCCCCACCCTGACCCTGACTCCCTTCCCTACACCCCCCACCACCCCTGCCACCCCCCAAAAGTGGCAGGGCCCCCCTCCCCACCCCGACCCCCAACATCACTTCACCCATACCCACACGACACGCACGCACCAACTCACATACACGCCAACATACATGCCTACATCCACACACACAGTCATACACGCACACCCACATTCAAACACACATCCATACAGACATACCCACAGACATACACGCACTCATTCCCATACACCCAACACCCCCGCAGGCATACACGCACTCACACACCCCCTCTACATACACACACGCACACCCCCATGCACGCACACAACACACAACATCCCCCCCCCCCCATCTCACGGACGATCGACTTACCTGGTTCGACGTTGCTCCGGGAGGGGATGGGAGCCATGGGGGCAGCTCCGCCGACACCACACCGCCAACAGAACACCGCCACGGCGAATCACAGGACATGATTCGCTGGGTGGTGTTCTGTTGGTGTGGCGGTGCAGCAACCTCCACTTTCCCGCCTCCCGCCAGTATGGCTGTTAGAGCTGCCAACGGTCATAATAGGCCGAGCCGCAAACCGCCACCACTGGCGGTCTTCCGCACGGCGGTCCCTCGGCGGTCTTTGAAAAAGACCGCCGAGGTCAAAATGACCCCCATAGATTTTTAGGTAAAACGCAAATCACTGCTTTTCACTCAAAAGGTAAAAAAGCCTTGGTAACTACTGCGATTAGTGGAAACGTTTATAAAGTTGTATTCAGGTACTCAGGACTGCTTTGGGCAACCATCTCCACCAGGGAGCAGGAAAAGGGGGGGCAGTGAGGGTAAGACAGTCACCAAAGCAGTCTCCAGTCCAGTTCAGGCTCTACGGGCGAACCGCTAAAGACATCAATGGAGTGGTAATGATTCAATGGATACAGGATGCTGAAAATTCTGTAGGGGGCCTACTGGGGCTACTACATGGGCCATAGTCTTAGTGGGGCATCTTTGGCCACAGGGGTCGATGTCCCGCAAAGTCCTGCTCCAATTGCCACTGGACTACTGATCTATTGTCACAACAAAACCAAAGGTGCCCACTGGTTGAGGCTAGTGGCCTTCTTGGGTGTCCAAACTGCACTTTGAGAACTCACTTGGGTCCAGCATGCCTGGATGCAAGTTTTGAGTTTCAGGACTTGGCCTCTCGGGCTGCACATCAGCGGTCAGTGGCTATAAAGAGATTAGGGCTTGTCACTATCAGAGGACTGACACTTATCTGAAGACCACTGGCTGTGAGTGGAACAGAAGGTCCAAGTCTCTGCGTTCTTGGTCCGCCAGGGGTATGGGCTACCCCTTCCAGTAGCCACAATGCCGCTGGCACTTGGTAGCCCCAAAGCAGACCGTGCTTTCCAGAAAAGCCCCTGTTGGAGAAAAAAGCCTAATGTGCAAAAAACCTCTAGGTTAGCAGTGGGAATCAGGAGCGAGAAGATGGAAGCCAAGAAGTAGGCAGAGCACCCAGAAGCAGAACTGAAGAAATTCCCAAGAAACAACTGAAGAAAAATAACAGCTAAACAGGAACAACTGGAGACGAGCTGGGGGCGAATAACCTACCAAAAGGATTAACGAATCATTGCAACACAAAGGGAAGGATATCGGACCTCCTTTCACATCCTAAAAATCAAGAAATTCCATCAGGAATGGATACCATCATGATGGATAGGAAAAGTCTAATGTTACTCTATGGACTGTGCCATCTTGGATTGGGAAGAGATTTATATTTTACAAATCCTTGCTAGAGGATTCTGGGAAGAAGATGGTTTCAGATAATGGGTGGAGGCATTGGAGGCACCTCCTGGTAGCAGCCCCCCACACAGGAGCAGAACAGAGATGCCTGGGATCCTATTGGCGGGCCGGCCACCACGGGTTGAGTGTCTGTGAGGAGTTTGGTGCCCCGTCAATGCTCCATGCATTCTCCCTGTTGACAGTGCCCCACGTGCCTTGCCTCGAGGACCAGCGTTGGGCGAAGCAGCGGCACAACAGTGACTACTGATTAGCCAAGGCAGGCTTCTTCAGCTTTTGTTGGCCCTGTACCTGTCAAAGGAAGTCAGCCATCTGACTCTTGGAGTTCATCTCTCTATCTGGGGCTTGGGAACGATTCTTCCTTGAGTAGGGCACCACAGGCATATTCTTTTCTTTGCTAGTCCAGGAGCAGCTGAAGCAGCCCAGTTGTTGGTGTAGTCGGGCCCAAGGAACAGCAGGACAGTCCTCACTCCAGTTCAGATGTAATTTGAGGTCTGGATGCAAGTGGTGCCATTTTTATGCCCAGAATGTGCCCTAGGACGATACAGCAGTTATTAGCCAATGGGCTACCAGGTCCCCTCCTACCTGATAAGGACTTTCGGCAATACTGTTGCATAGCCATTTTAGTGATGTCTCTAGGTATATTATTTTAGCAACTAGGCCCGCTGCTTGTGCCCTTTAGCCTTGTAAAATTTTATTATGCTTGTTTTTAATATTTCAGAATCAGCCACATTCGTGGTGGTATTTTCTTTTCTTTATCTAGTTGTTCTTTCGCCTAGGAAAGCATTGCGTTTCTTAGCAAGACATTCTTTCACTTTGTGATTCCCTTAAGGCTACAGCGAGATAGGGTTGCCAGCATAAGTGGTACACTGCGTTTCTAACATTCACAGAAATGCACACATCCTTACGTAGGGACATTTTCTCAGAAAATCTGCTGTTTTATTATAAAACACTTTCCACAGGCTACCTTGCTCAGGTTTGGGGGATGATGTCTTCCCAGGGGGGAATCCTGAAGGGCGGACTAGGACTGATTATGCTGTGCTGTAACATAGCTTAGGTAGGAATCCCATATAGTATGCATAGTGACAATATGGTGTGACTTTTCCAGTGTTTCACTTTTCTTGTCACCTTTTTGCTTCTGTTATGTTTCATCATTTTAATTACTGAATTTCATGCCATTTTATCTAGGACGCAGCTGATTCAATAAATCTTACTGAGCCATTTCCTGTCTCTGTTTGTCTGTGCATGTGTGAGTCTAATGTAACAGAGAAAAGATTTCCTGAGAAGTCATTATGTCATGCGCCCTGTTGCCACAAATCATCCCTGCTCTTGGGCAGAGATGAGACCCTGTTAGCTGGCCGGAAACGGACTAGGCTGACAGTTGTCACATGGTGTGGGACTGGATTCAGTTCCCCACAATTCAGGTGATGCTGCCACCCTAATCCAGCAGCCACATTAGGATAATGAGAGCCCATTCGACATGGCACCACCAACGTTTGGTCAGGCACTGATTTTCGTATACTCCTGACTATCTCTGTCTCACTTTGTGCTAAAGGCACCTCAATACTATATACGGAGATGTCCATGGTATTGAGGATTTCCTCCACCGCTAGGTAGGTAGTACCGATCGATCGCTGTAGGTTGTTCAAGCTTGAACCTTAAAAAGATTAATCCCCATTTGGTGCCCTTATCTCTGAACAAGTGTATTGAACATGGCGAGCCCGCAATGGGTAGTAATTGCAGTAAACATGCAACCTACCCTCACTGCTCATTTGATAGCTAATGGCCTTACAGCCCAGTGGGATCATGTAACATTTGTAATTGAAACTCATCCAGCCTACAGAACAGAAACATTCTATTCCTGGGTCACCTTTCCAGCAGTTGATGGGAACACGAATACATCTCATCACTACACACCTGCTAACAGTCGTGCACAGTACAGAGCATATGCTTATTTAGAGGTACCGCTATCTTTTCAAGACCATATTAATCGGCTTGATGGGGCGCCCTACCACACACAATACTACACGTTAGGTTAGGTTCTCTGAGCAATGATAGTCCTACCTGGCCTTTATCGGACACATATACACCGGATCCTGATGAAGCCACCTTGGGGGAAGCAGCGGTGCACCCCTTGTACGTTGAGCTTACAGCAATAAACAGACTGCTAGTAAAGTTCGTAATGCAAACATTAAGTACTAACCCAGTACGACCTGCCCCAGCGCAACCACATGCAGTCACATCAGGCATTAACTCTGCGACTGTACATTAGATCATGGGTAAAGTACCCGCCAAACAGGAGACGACTCCGGTTTGGTTAGCTCACAAAATAAATGCACTAGAAGCAGTTTTTCCCCATACAGGACATCAGGACAAACATGGAATACTGACTATGTGCATTTTGGATGGCTCCCACAATACAGAACTTCAATACTTGGGGCACGGTATTTGCAAACGGTCTATACTGCCGCACATGGTACACCAACACTTGCCAATCTTCCGGAAGGGTTAAAACAAATTCAAAATAAACGTGGGGCTGCCCCCGCCCTGGATTTGGGGATGCAATGAATGGGCAATTTTGCCACTGAATCTTTAATAATATTAAGCAATCTCTAAGGGGAAGCAGTGCGCATGCGGCTGCAGGACGTTCCTGTAAAGGACCAAGAACGAGAGCTGCAAAAGATTATCGCAGAGACCTACTCTAGTACTGGTAGAGATAGTCTGGGAGCCAGACCTATTAAACCACAATTACAGGGTAAATCCAATAAGGATTCTACCAAGCCGCCATCTGAGGGCTCTAAAAAACGCTGGGATAAACAAAAACAAACACCCAAAAAAGAAAGGAGAGATTCTCTGCATTCAGAGACGCCGCAAAATCGCGATAATCTTAGAAATTGAGAGAATATAAAAACACCTGATAGATATCAATATACTGATACACGCCAATCTCGTTCCTTTCAGGACTCACTGGATATACGCAGTGATAGAGGTGGGCAGTCAGAGCAGCGAACAGAGTATGTGAAACAGCGAAAGGAGAAACGCCTGTCAGAAGTTTCTGAAAGAAAAGAAACGTCCTCAACGAAAACATCAATTGAATAAAGAAAAAAGTGGCAGAGATTTCTATACGAAATACCACTCCGGATGAGAGCTTTATTGAAGAAAGGCAGTGGGCACTAGCACTGCAAGACAGCGCAGCAGAAGTCACAATAGTTTGCCGGAATCTTCAAGAGCATCTGGAGGTGAAAGCAATTGATGTCCTCTTTCAAGTGAGACTGCGGACATGCGCGTCTCCACACCAGATAGGATGTATAAAATAAAAATACAGTTAGAAGGAGACAGGGAGCGCACTATAGACGCTATCACTCGGGATTGTGTTGTTATCATTTATGATATCTTACTGACCAAAAAGGATTGGCCACCAAAATTTGACCGTAATGTCCCACATGGAGGAGAAATTTGAACCCTCTTTCTCGCCCCTTGTTCCCAGAGAGCTCAGGGAGGCTTACGCCATTGACTGGGCAAAGGCTCAGGCTCCCGCATTATATTGCAACCATGTAGGATGGGCTAAAGATTCCCCCACCATACAATACCAATTAGATCCCAACCTCACCCTCAACCCCAATAAAGCACGATGCTAGAGCACCTGTGAGGGAAATCCTCTCACAGCTAGAGTACCAGGGTGTAGTTGAACACTGTGTCTCACCAATGAACAACCCATTGTTCCCTGTAGCTAAACTGGACCATTCACATAGAATAGTCTTAGATTACAGACATTTAAATAGTTACACACGCACATTCGTCATTCAAAATGCACACAGTACAGCACTTATTAATATAGTGCGCAAAAAATACAAAACAACCTTGGATATTTTAAATTATTTTTGCTGCCAAAATATAGCACCTGAAAGTAGGGACTCAACAAGTTTTAACCCTTAGGCTCCCAGAAAAACATTTGCCGACTCCCACAAGGGTATAAAAACAGCTTGTGGTACTTCAATTTTACACAACATTGACCCTGAGGCATTGTCCTACGTAAACGATATCTACCTTACAGATGACGATGATCTCATTCAACATGCAAGACGGGTGGCCCACACTGTTGTGGGAATTGCTGGATTAAGCTACAAATTTATTTTCAAATAAACAAAAATAGCCTTCCTTAGTGCCCTATTTTTGGGATACGAATTATCGGATGAAGGCAAGAGCTTTGCGCCCCAGTTTTTAGAAAAAGTTACACAATTGCAACCACCAGATACTATCAAAAAGCTCCAGTCACTGTTGGGCCTTTTAAACTTTGGCAGAATTTACATTCCAGATTATGCACAACTCATCAAACCGTTACATAACTTAATATGTCCTGACTTTTCAAGCAAATATTGGACAGTTGAGCACACACACATTCACAGCATTGCAACAAGACATGCTTGCAGCTAAACACTTACACACAAGAGACAACAAAACACATTTGGTCATTAGAGGAGTTGCTGAAGCCATCGGTTTCACGTATGTAACGATTAATGAGGGGGATACCGCCCCTTTTGCATACAAATCACATTTGTATTAAACAGCTGAACAACGCTTTGCTCCCACAGAGAAAATACTGACTGCTGTTCAGATGGCTGTCGTTAAAGAGAGACCTCTGGCCCATGGGGAAACGGATCATTGTCATATCTGCGATCCCAGCCCTTCAAGTGGTCACCAAAGCCAGCGTTCCTAACGCTAAAGCACTACATTCACATTGGATTCAATGGGCAACGTCTTTGACGGCCACTGATGTCAACTATATTTTTTACCCATGTAGAAAGTTGGGTCTGTATATACTATCTCAAAGTGAGAGATAGTGTGCACAGAGTCCAAGGGTTCCCCTTAGAGGGCGAAAGTGGCAAAATTAGATAACACTAAGGCTCTATTTTGAGTTAGTGTGGTCGAGCAGTAGGCTTATCAGAGGGAAGTGTTAAGCATTTGTTGTACACACACAGGCAATAACTGAGGAACACACACTCAAAAGACAATTCCAGGCCAATGGGTTTTTGTATAGAAAAATATATTTTCTTAATTTATTTTAGAACCACAAGATTCAAGATTTGAGGTAAGTACATAAAATGCAAGGTACTTCACACAGGTAAGTATAGAACTTTGATTTAAAACAGTAGTACATACAGATTTAGTTAAAATGACAATAAGCTATTTTAAAAGTGGACACGGTGCAAACATCAAGAGTTCTTGGGGGGAGTAAGTTTGGTTTGGTTTCTCAGGTAAGTAAAGCACTTACACAGTCAGTCTCGTGGGCATAGGCAGTCCACCGTTGGGGGTTCCAGGCAACCCCAAAGCCACAGCACCAGCCACACGGGGCCAGTCAGGTGCAGAGGTCAAAGAAGAGCCCAAAACACATAGTTCCTATGAATAATAAGGGTGCTCCAGTCCTAGTATGCTTACAAGTACCTGCGTCCTCGGGGAGCAGACCAGGGGGGTTTTGTAGAGAACTGGGGGGGGGGGGGGGGGGGGGGAGGGGGAGGACACAAGCTCACAAAACACACCCTCAGCGGCACAGGGACGGACAGGTGCAGCAGGCAAAGTAGGCATCGGGTTTGCTATAGAAAGCAATGGAGTGACCCGGGGGTCACTTATGCGATGCAGTCAGGTCACAGGGGGGCTTCTCGCGCCAGCCACTGACTGGGCTAAGATGAGGGCCGCCTGCTGTCACTCCTGCACTGGTAGGTGGTTCCTCTCGGTCCTGGGGGTGCAGTGCTTGGTCCAGGTATCGGGTTCTTTTGTTACCAGGCAGTCGCGATCAGGGGGAGCCTCTGGATCCTTTCTGCAGGTGTCGCTGTGTGGGTGAAGGGGGTGTTGACCGAGGGTGTCCACGACATTGGAGTCACCTGAGAGTCCTCTCTGCAGTATTTGTTGTCCTGGACTCGAGTCAGGGCGTCGGGTGCAGAGTGTGAACACTTACGCTTCTGGCAGGAAGTGAGAGTCTCTTTAAAAGTTGCTTCAAAGTTGCAAAGTTGTTGCAATTTCTCAACAGTGCGGCTGTTCTCGGGAGTTTCTTGGTCCTTTAGGTGCAGGGCAGTCCTCAGAGGTCGCTGGTCCGGCTGGATGCATTGCTGTGCAGGTTCTTTGAGTCTGGAGACAGGCCGGTAGGGCTGGGGCCAAGTCAGTTGGTGTCTCCGTCATCTCTGCGGGGCTTTCAGATCAGTAGTCCTTCTTTCTTCAGGTTGCAGGAATCAGATTTCCTGGGTCCAGGGTCGCCCCTAAATACTGAATTTAGGGGTGTGTTTAGGTCGGGGTCAGTAGCCAATGGCTACTGTCCTTGAGGGTGGCTTTGTGCCTCCTCCCTGAGTGGAGGAGGGCACATCCCTATTCCTATTGGGGAATCCTCCAATCCCAAGATGGAGGATTTCTAAAGGCAGGGGTCACCTCAACTCAGGGCACCTTAGGGGCTGTCCTGACTGGTAGGTGACTCCTCCTTGTTTTTCTCATTATCTCCTCTGGACTTGCCGCCAAAAGTGGGGGCTGTGTCCAGGGGGGCGGGCATCTCCACTAGCTGGAGTGCCCTGGGGCATTCTAACACGAAGCCTGAGCCTTTGAGGCTTACTGCTAGCTGTTATAGTTCCTGCAGGGGGAGGTGTTAAGCACTTCCACCTAGTGCAGGCTTTGTTTCTGGCCTCAGAGAACACAAATGCTCTCACCCCAGGGGGTAAGAAACTCATCTCAGGGGAAGGCTGGCACAGACCAGTCAGTCCTGCACTGAAGGATTGGGTAAAATACAGGGGGCATCTTCTAAGATGCCCTCTGTGTGTATTTTGTAATAATCCAGCACTGGCATCAGTGTGGGTTTATTATTCTGAGAAGTTTGATACCAAACTTCCCAGTATTCAGTGTAGCCATTATGGAGCTGTGGAGTTCGTTTTGTCAAACTCCCAACCATATACTTAATATGGCTGCACTGTACTTACAATGTATAAGAATAGACTTAGATACTGTAGGGGCATATTGCTCATGCAGCTATGCCCTCACCTGTGGTATAGTGCACCCTGCTTTAGGGCTGTAAGGCCTGCTAGAGGGGTGACCTACTTATGCCACAGGCAGTATTTTGTGTGAATGGCATCCTGAGGGGGATGCCATGTCGACTTTGCCTGTTTCTCCCCACCAACACACACAATCTGCAATGGCAGTGTGCATGTGCTAGTAAGGAGTCGCTTAGGGTGGCACAACACATGCTTTCCCTGGTCACAGGGCCCCTGGTACCACTTGTACCTTTTACAAGGGACTTATCTGTGTGCCAGGGCTGTGCCAATTGTGGAAACAATGGTACATTTTTAGTGAAAGAACAAGGGTGCTGAGGCCTGGTTAGCAGGGTCCCGGCACACTTCTTAGTCAAGTCAGCATCAATATCAAGCAAAAAGTGGGGGGTAACTGCAACAGGGAGCCATTTTCCTACAACCCAAAATTGCAAACTCAAGACTTTCTCCAATAGGAACTTGAATACCCAGTTCCAGCAAACACATTGCCTATTGAGCAATATCAAATAATGACATACACTGATGTCTCAGCTCAACCCGCAGTAGGCACTAAACATCAATACTCCGCCGGCTATATGAAGGATGGTGAATTCCATCCACAACACACTTACCCACAGACCTTATGGGACTGCACAATTAGTAGAGCTTAAGGCTCTCTTGATGGTACTGGAACCCAAAGATCCAGGACAGTTAACATTAATAGTCTGTGATTCATATCACTGTGTCAAGCTCTTCAAGGAATATCTGCATTACTGGCACCAGAATGGGTCCAGAGATTCAAAAGGTAACACCATTAAACAAAAAGATCTTGTGGGGGTAAGTAGCAGATCTGAAAGAAGCGTTACCCAATGTCCATGTAGTACATACATTGGGACATCAAAGTGTTGGAATACACGTTACTGACAATACCTTGGCTGATGAAGTGGTCAAGTCAGCAGTAGATACAGCTTCTCTTGCTGCAATAACTCGTTCATGGATGCGGTCGAATTATGAAACACTGACTGCTGTGAAAGCTACGACTGAAGGCAAGCCCATGCCAAAGGCATATCCTGCCAAATATTCCTACTGCATACCTAGCCTCAATACTGCCCTAGTAACAATACCAGGGGTTAGTGAATGTGTGATCCCCAATCATGATCAAAGACTGAGTTGATTTAAGCAGAGCATGAGGGAGTTGCTTCTACCCATGCTGGTGTGGAAGTTACTATTTCACTGTTACAAGCACGCTACTGGTGGCCAGGTCTGTACAAACAGACCAAGTAGTAGGTCCTTTGCTGTGACATCAGTCAGCAAATAAAAGGGTTCACCGTTAAACACCCACTGCAGACACCCATCCTAATTTCCAACAAACCCTTACAATGTATGTACTTGGACCATTGTGGTTCCCTGACACCACTTAGTGCATACAAATACATCTTAGTTGCTGTTGAGTCATGCTCCAGACTTCTATGGGTGTGGCCACAAAGCTTGGCTGGCACTCAAACTGCTATTAAAGATTTGAGAGTCTTTATCAGCACATATGTAGTTGTGGCTTTCTACTCCTACCAAGGCCCTGCCGTCACCTCAAGGGCATTCAGGAACACCATGGCTTCGTTAGGGATCCAACTGTATTATTCATATCTGTATCATCCCAAGGGAAATAGTGTTGTGGAACGAAGAAACCAGGATTTAAAGCAAGTAGTTTTCTTAGTCACATATATGGAGTACAGAGAGCACTTTATAATCTGCCCAGAAGGTCCCTGAGAGAGCGTGCCTGTTCGGAACACAAATGTATGTTCCAGTTCTTGATGGTCCTGGTGCGGAGGTGGCAGATACACCTTTAAATGAACGTGTCACTGTCTTGTAGGACTTACAACATTTCTGTGATGACAATGCATCTGCCAGTGACGCCTCCTTGGGACTAGGGGATGTACCAATAACACCTACCATCTAGATTCCAAAAGTTGGGGATCTAGTGTGGGAAAAAGGAATTTGGTCCTTCTTATCGTCCAGTCCTGGGAATATACAGTACCAGAACTGTTACTGTACCACCGCTGCCTGGTTCTAAAGAAAGTCGGTTTGTCTTCATCGACAAAGTCAAGCTACATCATTTGGCCCTCCTGCACAGCAGACCTGGAGGACTCCTGGGTAGCACACGACTCCCTCTCACTACTGACCAGGATGTTCCCCTACAGGTTTTAAGCAGCAACGCTGACATCTCTCCAAGCTTGGAGAGGGTGGAAAATGATCTTTTATTAGTCCTGTTAATTTCTTCTGCGGCAAGCAACTTCAACAATCAAATTCCATATGTATTTAGGCTTTCAATAAATGATGTAAAAAACACCTGGGGGGGGGGGGGTTCTGATGATTGGGATGTAAAAATAGTTGATTTTATGCTATCTGAATTAGAATAATTTACTGTATTTGAAAGTGAAGATGTTTATCAATCAAAGGAAAATTATGGAGATATGTTCTGTTATAATTATTATGGTCATCATTACATTCACAAACCGAATACCCCAAAGAATATTCTAAATTACACACAATGGGAACATTGTCCAGTTCTGCCAATGGGGAGTTCAAAAACATACTCTGAAAAGTTTGCATATTTTTCTTGGCACAATGTTATAAATGCTGAGTCGTAATATTTTAAATTGCCAGCAATGGAAATGCAACATATCTTATTAACTGATAAAAAACTGACTTATTCGGAGTCATTTGTTTCACAGTTGGCTATAGAAAGCTATGAATATTGGCTGAAGTCGACTGAACTGAAAAGTATAAGGGGAACTAAAAATTGGCAAATAAGGGGAAAAGAAACTTTAATTAGAGCATGCCTGATACCTGTTCAAATGATACTTTTAAATGAAACTGTACAAAAGACAAGTTGTTTAGGCTTGGCAAAGATTAAGGATTTAAATGTGTCCAGTATCCCTGCCCCTGCTAAATTTTACAAATAGCAAAAATATATTCATGCAGCAGAAGATCAGCTCGATGAATGGGTCCAAAATGGAACATTTAACACATCACTTTCACGGCCTGGCAGGTGGATATTGTGGCCAGGGGACACAAATGGTTGTACATGTTTTGTAAACTTCACAGGGGGTTTTAGAACGAATAGACCAGACAGTCGCTATGCATCCGCGTATAGTAACAATATACAGTGTAGGCAAATTAAACCAGCAATCTTTAAAAGGTTCCTCACTAGATGCTGTTAAAGACCACCGCAGTCTCCTGTCTAATAACAGACTTGCAGGATTTCCTGTTAGACAACGTTAAAAAACGCTTCTTATATGCAGTTTATAATGAAATTTGCTAACTTTCGACAAGAAGGTGCTACCCGGTTAAGGCAAATAGATCAGGAAAATTTAAAGAAAGCTTTGGCCGTTAAGTAATGGGATTAACACCCTGTCCGACCTCATATACACTTTAAATAACACTGTTTCATCTACAATAGACAATGTGCAAAGTGACATGTCATTCTTACAACATGGACAGAGTCAGCTATGGCCCATTATGCAGTTGGGCTGGACACTACCGACACTGAAACCAGGTTGCGTTCCCTGGCAACATGTCAGCATGAGTGATATATTTTCTGCATTTAATTTGACGCGACAACAGATAATGGCTAAGAAATAAGCAACTTATGTTAAACATCAAGAAATTAGAAACGTTGGCTTTTACTTTGGCTGAAATACCATCGGTTGAATGGTTAATACATGGGGTTATTAATCTGCCTATTTCAACACTGCAATTCACATCATGCTTGAAACACATTCCAGGCAGATTTGAGAGTCTAGCAGATAGTTACATTCATGAGGTGTGGGAGCTTTACTTTTCGCACAAATATTTCAATGGCGTGAAAGAGGTCTTTCCTAGCAGCAGTAAATGCAAGACTTATGTGAGCCATTCAATGGTCTGTAAGTAGCTGTCCTTGCATGGGGGGTGTAGCGCTTCAGCAGCAAATTTAGTTTGCTATCTGAAGGGAGTTTCAACCCCCTTGATTAGACTTGCGATCAAGGTGCTCTTGAAGGGAAGCTATGTGCTTCTTAATAGTGAGAGCTGTTGTGGAGCGCAAGCTGGAATTGCTTACCTCGTTTCGGTCTCCCAAATTGTTGTGGGACTGTTCTTTTTCACAACACAACAGAAGAAAGTAGCAGATATTTGGCATCACATAGCTACTTCAAATGTGAATATTGACAAGTTGAGCAGACTAAAGGCTTTATTGTTTCAAAACCATGTGGCGCTCAAATCTGCACACAAGACCTATGCACTCCAAGTGGCGAGGTCATCTGCAGAAATACAGTCCCTTTTAAATACAAACTTTGAGACACTTTGGTGAACTTGTGGGACAAATTTTGAATGTGTCTAGTACTACTGGGATTGTACATTTATTTAAGGCTATTAGTTCAGGTTTTGTTCACACCTTCTCCTCTATATTTGGCTTAATACCTTCAGCCATACAGTCATTGTTTTCGGGGGATTCCGATTACTTTGGCTGTTATAGTTGGCATCTTGCTGTTGTTATTTTTTTATTCGGAATGGCTGTCCCATCACAAAAATGAGGACTGAAAGCGCTTCCACCAGCTCAACTGTGTCGTGAACGCATGATGCAGTATTTCGGAGCACCACTCCTGGAGGAACTGAAGTGCAGCTGGTCTCTGTCATTTGCTACAGAAAGAAGTCTTTGAGTTGCCCTTCGTGGATCATGCAGCTCTTAACTTAACATCGGGCACAACATGGAATGCTGCTGCCTCAGCCGGAGCTCAGGCTTTGGAACATGAGTGCTTCTTGGTTTTCCTTGGCACCAATTTGGTCACATTACCACCTGCCAAAGTGGAACATTTCCTTGCTTCAGTTTCCCAGCTGTAATTGGAGATTCTAAAAAGGACATTGACTTTTAAATTTAGTTTTATTGACACCATTGATAAACTTTTATATTGACCCTTCTAATATTTCACTTGCTCACGTGTGTTTCAACTTGTCAAAATCAACGTTTATGTATATATGTTTTAAAACATTGCATTTTAGTTGTTTGAATCTAGGAACTAGGCTGCTTTATTACTTTTGAATAGTCAAGGGAGGGTGTTGTATAGCCATTTAAGTTGTGTCTCTGGGCACATTATTTTAGTAACTAGGCCCGCTGCTTGTGCCCTTTAGCTTAGTAACATTTTATTCTGCTTGATTTTATTATTTCAGAATCTGCCACATTTGTGGTGTTCTTTCTTTATCTAGTTGTTTTTTCACCTAGGAAAGCACTGAGTTTCTTAGCAAGACATTCTTTTCACTTTTTTCTTTTTTCAAGGCTTAAGCGAGATAGGGTTGCCGGCACAAGTGATACACTGCAGCTCTAACGTTCATATAAACACACATCCTTACATAGGGACATTTTCTCAGAACATCAGCTGTTTTATTATGAAACACTTTCCTGTCCCATGCACGTTAGAGAGAGATTCCAGCTAGATGACCACAACTGCATTCTGATTGACTTAGCTACAGTTGCTTGCTTAGACTACTGGTTTTGTGGCCTCCATTGGGATGGTATCTCTATAGACAACAGGTTTCCTGGCTCAGATATGGGGAATGATGTCTTCCCAGGGGGGAATCCTGAACAGCAGATTAGGGCTTATCATGCTGCTCTAACATAGCTTAGGTAGTAATCGCATATAGTTTGTATAGTGACAGTAGGGTGGGATTTTTCCTGTGTTTCACTTTTCTTGTCACCATTTTGCTTCTATTATGTTTCATCATTCTTATTATTGCATTAGATGACATTTTATCTAGGACGCAGCTGATTCAATAAATCTTTTTGAACCATTTCCTGTCTGTGCATGTGTGAGACTAATGTTACTGAGTGAAAAGCATGAGATATGATCTACCACAATTTCCCTGCGAAGTCATTATGTCATGTGCCCGGTTGCCACAAATCATCCCTGCACTTGGGCAGAGAAGAGGCGCTGCTAGCTGGCCGGAAACGGGCTAGACTGACAGTAGTCACATGGTGTGGGATTAGACTCAGTTCTCCACAATTCAGGTGATGCTGCTGCCCGAATCCAGCAGCTTCATTATAAAATGAGAACCACGTGACAATGTGTGACATCTAGTGGTGTCAGTGCAAAGTTGGCCCACTCCCAAGATGGCAGAACCCCTCTCTTGGTGCTTGGTAGCTCACCCTAGAGGTGGGACTACCTGAGAGCAACAGTTTGGTAACTATATTTCCCTCTTTATCTCTGATGCCAACCTCTCTAACAGGACAAAAGAATAGCCCCTTTTGTATGTATCCACCATTTGCCCTTCAAAGGCAGCTTCCCCTTTGAAGCTTGCCTTTGGGGCTCACATCCTCTGTGGCTTCTTGCCAGGTAGAGATAACACCTCTTTCAGTGGTACACCTCTATTCTGCCGTTTCCTTGAAGTCATTTACACCTCTCCTCGGGTGGGCAGAAGGCTGTCCTGTGGCCAGTATAAGAGAATGGACACTGGTAAACTTCGGGCAATAGAGTGTAAACTTTCTAAAGTTGTCTTTCACTTAAAAGTTAAATTAAATTTGGCTTGGGCATCAAGTCAGGTTTAATATAACTATTATTCTGATAACTTGAAGTACCAACTTTAGAAGTCCCATTCAGAAGTTAGCAGAGCTGACTTGTCAGCCTCTAACCCTGTCCCAGCCAATGGGACTACCAGCAATTCCACAGCAAAAAAAAAAAAAAATCACAATTTGGGGTTTTATGTCCTACTTTATAATATAAGGCACCCTGCCTTAGGACTAGATAGGCCTGCTGTAGAGGTGACGTAAGTACATTAAAAAGGGAGTTCTGGACTTTGTCAGTAGATTCAATGATAAAGTCGACTGAGCCATTTAAACTGCTCTACCATCTGCATTGACAGGCTGGAAGACATGTTTTAATTTGTCACACTCAGGGTGGCACAATTAGTGCTGCAACCATGAGGGACAGCTTAACTTACAGGCCCTGGGTACCCCTGGTACCATATACTAGGGATTATAAGTAAGTTAGCTTATGCAAATTGGTTGCAAACCATTCAAATATACCCTGTTTAGAGGTCAGAGCACGGACACTGAAGTCTGGTTAGCAGGCCTCAGTGCACTCTGTGTCGAAAAACCAGCAGCATCAGTCCAAACCTTTGCGAGTGATCATCAAAAAGAGGCATTTCTTTACACATCCTATCTTAACTACTGAAATGTGTAGCAAAGCACAAACCACCAGATTGACGTCAGGTCATTAACTGCTCCCTTGAGATAGAAACATTCCAAGGTTGCCTGAAAAGAGATGAGTTCAAGTTACTTTTAAAGAAACCCTGTTTAGACACTGCAGTGCTAATAACTTCAGACTAACAACTATATTTCTCCTTCTGGGCAAAACATTAGCGAACGTCATAAAATTACAACTAAACAAGCACATGAATGATAACAGTTAGCTGGACCTAAAACAATCTGGATTCTTGGAGTGCTGCAGTACAGAAACAGCAATGTTAACAGTGACTGATGATGCCTTAAGATCTTTGACAAAGTCCTGTATTCTAATCCTTCCACATTTTAACCCTCTTTTTCCTCTTAAGTGAGCCTGTCGGCCATTGGGCAACACTGGGGATGGTTATAAAGGCCCCTCTGGTGCTCTGCCTTTATCTTTTTTTTTTTTTTCATCTGGCTGCTCAGGAAGCGCTTACTGTTTTTTTGTGTGTTTTTTTTTTTTTTTTACTGCAATTCCGATCAGTGCATGGGGAACACTGAGGTCACTGCAGTAAGGGTTTAAGTACAATGAGCCGATAGCCTTGTTTTACTTTCAATGGTTCAGTGCTCGGGCATAACTCAGCCGCCTGAGCACTGATTCTCCTGGGAAAGTTATAGTTGGGAAGGGGTGAATCTTGGTTTTCAAATGGTACCTCTGCCCAGTGGATCAACCCACTAGCCACCAAGGATAGGCAGAGCGGGCCCTTGGGCAAGGGCTTGTGCTTCCTGTTGGCAAATTTTCAATTTCAGCTTTCTGCCCTACCACCCCTCCCCCCGCCCGGCCCTGGGACACATGGGGCAATTACCTCTGACCTGCGCCACCCCCTCTCGTCCCCAGGGGAGGGCAGAAAGCCCACTAGACACTTGGGATTTCTTAAATAAGAGTATAGTGTTAGGGACTGCAAAAATGAGGCAATAGTCCTTCCTGTAATTACCCCCACTATGCTCCCAGGGGGCAGATATCTCACTAGACACGACACCAGTGAAAGTTTTTTTCATTTAAAAAAAATATATAGGGGTGCGGGCTGCCCACCATGAGCATTGCTATGCACCCCTCCCCCCGCCAACTAAATGAGGCAACAATCTTTGTACTCCCCATCAGGGCAGTTGAGAGTGATTACCCACGATCTGCCCACCAAGGGAGGCAGAAAGCCCACTAGACGCTAGGTAACATTTGTTTTTCTTTTATTCTTTTTTTTTTTTTTTGTTAAACAGAGGTTGTGGATTTTATCGTAACACTTAGGGGAATGCTGGATGGAAGGACGGTAGGGGCTCCCCACAGATTTTAGAACTTTCCATCACAGAAATGTGAGGATTTTATTTATTTTTTTACTCAAAATTTGAAGTTTGCAAGGGATCCTGGTAAGAGCCACACAAGAAACCCCAAATGTGCAGGTTTGCTACTTCTCCCTATGTGCCACCTGAGTTAGGGCCCAAAATCAACAGCTATCCACTTTGCAAAAATCAGGTCAGTTTTGAGTGGAAAAATGTGATATATCCATATTGCATTTTGGAACGTTCCTTGTCACAGGCACTAGGCCTTTCCACACAAGCAAGGTACCATTTTTATCAGAAGACATGTGGGAGCATAGGTTAGTAGACTATTTGTTATTACCAATTGGATTTTGCTGCATTTGTACCATTTAAATGTAAGCCAGTGTGTAAGAAAGATACTCTCTAAATCATGTGCTCGTATGGGTAACCACAAATTCAGAGATTGTACAAATAACCACTGCTCCTAAACTACATATCTTGTGCCCATTGCAGAAGTACGTAGATTTCCTCGATACCCATTTTTCACTCAACAAATTTGACCATATGAATTGGCCTATACACAGTATACAATGAAAAACCATTCTACAGTGCAGCTCAGTTGTTGGCTGTGAGTAACTCAGGTTCTTGGAGAACCTACAAACCTTATATGTATCTGCAAACAAAAAGGTCTAGCACATATAATGATACATTGCTTTTGTAATCTAGCTAACTTAATAAAAAATTACAAATGCAAACTATCACAAATATCTGTTTTTTTCCTACTCACGGTCAATATGTTTTCATTTCAACTTTGGGAAAACCTTGAGGGATCTACACATATGACCCCTTGCTAAATTCGGCCTTTTGTCTACTTTTCATAAATATATAGCTTTCTTGCATCACCCATGGTTTTCACACTGGATTCTACCACAAACCGGAAGTAGGTTGAAAGCTACATCTTTGAGAAAGGCTAACACTGTAGTAAAAAAGAGTTTTTTGATTCAGCTCTGCAAGTTCCTGAAAACTGGGGTGAGTGATTTTAGCACAGCAAACCGTTCATTGATGCCATTTATAGGAGAAAAAAACAGACATTTTTATCCAGAGCATGTTGTTCCTTATTATTCCTAAAAACTCAAAATATAGCTATATTTTGGCAAATTTCTCTGACCACTCCAGGGGAATCCACAAACCCTCAGTACCTTTAGAATCCCTACGATGTTAGAACAAGCATTGGCAAAGCCTACAGGCTTTGCTTATGTCAAATCGATTGGCTTTGTCAATGTTGTTTTTAACATGCTGAAAAGCAGCTGAGCTGCTGTGTAACATGGCTTAAAATAAAAAACAAAAAAAGGATTTGATGTGGAAAGAAACTGGGAGAAACCACAAGCGAGGGTCCAGAAAACGTCACTGAGAACACTGGTGCCAAAAACATATATGTGCACATATAAACATATCATAGAACAGTGTTTTTGGGGAGAGGGTGAATTTTTTGTAGTGGCTAGTTTCTGCTCCTTGAGGAAGGGTTGCTTTCTATAAGAAGTATTTGGTCACTCCAGCTGGGAGCAATTATGTGTTTATGTTACAGCCTTTCAAAGGGTGGAGTGGGATTAGGGGGGTAGCTCTGGTGGAAAGATTATTAGGATAGTCTGACTGGGGTAGGGTTGGTAATGCAATTAAAAACAGAAGGGACAATGGAGAGGTAGAAACATTGTTAATTTCCCCCTAGCCTCTTTGGTGGATTATTTTGTAGACACAACAGGCACAAATTCAAATCATGATTGAACATCGACTGAGTCTTGGGTTTTATCAGGCCTTTACTCGTAGTGCCAACCACCTTCACACACAAAAATTAAATGTAGCTCCTAAAATTCAAGTAAGATATATTTACTAATTGTTCAAGGACTTCAGTGACCAATAAATAAATACATTTAAAAAAAAAAAAAAAAAAAAAAAAAAAAAAGAAGAAATCGCTGCTTATTCACTGTGCCTCAATGCAAAGCTGAAGGAGGGATGAACATGCTTTCCCCGTCTTAATGTACCATACTATTCTGACTTATATAAAGCCATTGCTTGGAATTTCCTTGTATTGTCCAGATAGAAGTGTTTCGGGCTCAGCCTTTACCATTATCTATCTCTGCAAAAATGTGCAGACTGTTCAGGTGAAAGTATTCATAGGATTTTTTTGCACTGTAATGTTTTATTGACCGGTAGAGGTCATTATTACATTCCACTACGCATTTTGAATGGAATGTTATATGATAGCATGCAAGATGATTGCAATAAAAGAATATGAGATTAGCAAAGACAATTTTAAATGTTGTTTTCAGAAATTGCCCACGAATCATATAAACAAAATATCGAACTGTGAGAAAAGTGGGAAAAGAGGCCATTTACAAAAATAAAAAAAATACCAGCCATACTACCTTAATGTATACATCTTACAGTCACACATCACGGTTTAATTTACAGAATTCCTACTGAACACCCTAAATGTGCGTGCAAACATTTACTGCATTAAAAGTTGAATATTACACTCCACTATGCATTTTGAGCGGAATGTTAACTTATAACGTACGAGATGACTGTAATATGTAAGATCAGTAATAGAGATTTCACAGGCTGTTTTGGGGGGAAAAAATGCCCATGCATAATGTAAAGAAAATATCAAACTTTGATATAAATGTGAAAAGCGGCCATCTGCCAAAATAATAAACAGCCCCTGTTACCGTACGGAGCAAATTTTACAGTGACACAGCACATTTTCATTTAAAAGATTCCTACAGTACATCAAAACGTGTGCAAACGTTTAGTCTTTGTGTTACATTGCCCCCACCACAGTCCCCAGAGCACAAAAAAAAATAAGAGTACTTGCACTGCAGGAGGCTGCAGTGGAAGGACACCGGCCACTGGAAGCAGTAGTTGGCTCAGGCCCCATAGCAGGACCAGGAGAAAAGGTTAAGACCCGAAGCCCAAGAGGATGTGGAGGCCAGGAGGAGCTGCTGACCAATAAGAAGAAAGGACATGAGACCCACATGGGAGCCAGCCAACTGCAAGTAAAAAGTCTGTGACCAATAGTAAAGAAGAAAGTCAGACCCTCGTGACAGCCAGCCAATGGTAAGTAAAGTGACATTGGAGCCATATGAGAGGTAGCCAATGGTAAGCAGAGGTAAGTAATGGGCGGGCATAAGCCCCTTTTAAGATTTTCTTTAAAAAAAAATTATAATAATTAAAATAGATTTAGCAAGCGCTGTGGAGATGAAACCTAAAAGACCTTAATGCAATCCCTAGTTTTGCTGAGATTTAACAACAGAATTGCACTACTTCTAGGCCTCTCCATATATAGGGGCTGATTCTAACCTTGGCGGACGGCGGAGGCCGTCCGCCAAGGTTCCGCCGTCAGAACACCGCACCGCGGTCGAAAGACCGCGGCGGTGATTCTGAGATTTGCCCTGGGCTGGCGGGCGGCCGCCAAAAGGCCGCCCGCCAGCCCAGGGCAAATCAACCTTCCCACTAGGATGCCGGCTCAGAATTGAGCCGGCGGAGTGGGAAGGTGCGACGGGTGCAGTTGCACCCGTCGCGTATTTCAGTGTCTGCTAGGCAGACACTGAAATACTTTGTGGGGCCCCCAGGGGCCCCGCGGCACCCCCTACCGCCATCCTGTTCCTGGCGGGCGAACCGCCAGGAACAGGATGGCGGTAGGGGGTGTCAGAATCCCCCATGGCGGCGCAGCAAGCTGCGCCGCCATGGGGGATTCTAAGGGCAGCGGTAAACCGGCGGGAGACCGCCGGTTTGCCTCTTCTGACCGCGGCCGAACCGCCGCGGTCAGAATGCCCTGCGGGGCACCGCCGGCCTGTCGGCGGTGCTCCCGCCGACCCTGGCCCCGGCGGTCTTAGACCGCCGGGGTCAGAATGACCCCCATAGTCTTAGACCCCTAAAAGCAGCCTTTAACTCAGCGGCAAGGCTATTTTCAGGTATGAAAAGACACATGTCAAATCTCAGTAAACTGCAGTTTTTAATCCTGAAGCTTTCAATGCTCATGCCATGAAGCACCACAAAATGGGGAAGCAAACAGCTTGTGCATGCCTGTGTTAGCACATTCAAGCAAGACCTATTGGATTTGCCAATGCTCATTGATTCATTACCTTCACTTCCTTATCTTTTTTTAGTTTCCCTTGTCTCCTTTTCCGTTCATTTTCCCTTTCTTCCCCCCTTTATCTTCAACCCCTATTTTTTCCTCTCCCCTCATGTTTTCCCATTTGCCCTTTCGTTTTTACTCTACTTCTCGATATCTGGCTTTTTCAAAATTATGAAGATTTAAAAAATTTGTTTGGGGAACTGTCACTTGTGAAGTGTTGAATTGCGAAGAAACCATGTTTTAGTCCTCAGATAATACCAAAAATGTTTCACTATTATGTACATTCATAATACAATCTTTCCTGCACAAAGCAATTTGATAAATCAGTTCCAGCTACCTCAGTTCCTACTTTCAGATCTATCTCAGAGAAAGTGCCCTAAGTCAAGCTCTATTCATTTTCTTGTTACAACCTGAAAAAAGGATATAAATGTGTGAGGCAGAAGACATGTAAGGCATGGTCAGAGTCTGTGGAATTCAATCTGCTGAAAGTCTCTTTTTATGATTTGAAGATAGGCAGGTACTCCTTTCTCCAACCTCTTACGAGGCTGCCATCCATCTATGAGCCCAAGATTTCTCGAGGCTTTTTAAAATTTGTTTTTATTAAACTCTTCTCAGGTTCTACATTCTGGCAGCCGGATCTTACCCTTTTGTCAAAGAGGACTCTGAGGCTTCGCATTGCTGCTCCGTAGCACTTAACAAAAATATGCTACAATTAGTTATACACATTTAATGTACGTGTATTACAGACACATGCACAGTATACAACTCTAAGAGGTTTATGCACCTTGTACAGACCCCAGCGATTATGCAGAGCACACCGACTAATGTGACAACAAGCAATTTCTCAATCTTTAATTATTGCAGCTGGAAACATTTTATTATATGGGTTTTATTTTCGGCATCTAATGTATTGTGAATCCCACTCCAACACACAATGAAATTCTTTGCAGATTACATTTATTGTAGGAGGAGAACTCATACACTGAATATTATTTTATGTGTGTAGTATGGTTAAAACCAGAAGCAAGGATGTAATGGCAGGATAACTAGGGTCACATAAATGATGAACTACCCTGTAATTTGGTTATTTTACTTCACTCATATTTCGCACTAAACAGACATATCAGATTAGAAAGATTACCAATTCGAGGCATAAGGAAATAAATTGATATATCCATAATTAAACGGTGTATAGTCAGCTAGGTGTAAAACCAAGGCAACCACGTTTTAAGTTAGTAACAAAGCTACTAGACCACAATTGCTCTACTAAAACTGACTACACCGAAAAAAAGCACAAGTGCTATAGGGTCTCATTACCATTAGGCACTCAGTACACCTCTTCAGCAAATTCTATATGAAAGAACTCTCTGAATGCTAGATTGCAGTACGGCAAAGGCATACTGGGGACATTATTACTTTATCCTAGGAATCTCACACTTCAGAGGTAAGGGATGAACAGGAACCAGGGTAGAAAGAGATGTTACAGATCTAGCTGAGAATATTGCAATGTGCTTCAAGATGTTCCCCAGTAGCTTTGAGGCTGCAGTGCAAAGCTTGGTTCCAGTCATGTGTACTTCATTTTGACCTGTTGTAAAACGCAGTAATCCTCAGTACTTCTTACAGTGTAGGCGATCAACATAGGTAAAAGAAGAATTCTAGCAGCCCTATCAATTCTTTCTAAAGATCTATCAACAGTTGTATCACTAGATAACTTTAATAGTAGTTGGCACCAATGGTAACTTAAACTATCCTTTAGAGGTATGTTGCCTCTAGCATTTCATGGCTGAATGAAAAAGGCAGATCCCTGGTCTGGAACTAAAACCTAATTTGGGCCACCTTTAGCTACATTCTGGTAAGGTCTTTATAGACAGATGCCCCAAGTGCATCTGGTTATGTATCAATACATATACACACAGGTTTCTTCATTTTTGGAAGTCTGGTCATGTTTGCTACTCATTTCCAGTCAGATTCTTTACCCTAGAGTCTGGGAATCTATAAAGACACAGGACCTTAGTCTAGTCCAATATGAGGTGGAACAGACTATCAACTGCTTCAGTGTGGATTCCACACATAGGACTACTAAGAGATCATCCCCAAACCACAGGTGTTATTGTCTGTCTGGGATAGTCAGTGTTTTCTCAGTTGATGCTTTCCTGACCCTCAATGTGGGGAGGATCAGCACAAGTCAGCATGATGACAAAGGATCACAAGTCTCAACTGCCATGATCAACCTCCTTTAAGCCCTTTTCCTTTAGACTTGTAGATACCAATGTTAGAGGAGCTACCACATTGCTACTGAATCTAGAGGCCTTCTTTCACTCTTCTTTAAGGGATCTGTTCTCTTTCTCACTTTTTTCTATGTTTCTTCATTGATCCTGAAGAACTGTTCCTTCAGCTGCCTAGGAATACTCCTTGTTCTGTTCATAATTTCAATGGTCTTTGGTATAACACCACTTTTATATCTTCTAATGAAGTTTTCCTATTACTCTACAACTTTAGAGAATTAAGGGCCTCATATACAAAGGTGCTTTGCAATTTCAAAGCTTGAGATTTGCAAAAACACAGGGCTCACTCTGGGCACTTTAAATTACATGGCAAATTCAAAAACGACTTTTAAATTGCATTGTAACAGA
This sequence comes from Pleurodeles waltl, assembly GCF_031143425.1. NCBI lineage: Eukaryota > Metazoa > Chordata > Amphibia > Caudata > Salamandridae > Pleurodeles > Pleurodeles waltl. The sequence continues at coordinate 1,202,843,457 of NC_090445.1, read as the reverse complement.
TATGAGTTCAGGTATTTATATAATAATAAACAGGTGTATTATAGACAACAGTCCAATTCAGGACATGACAATCCAACTAAACGAGAAGAGAGACCAGAGATGAAGATAGGAGGAGGCATTAGATAGAGCAATGCGGCCGAGATTTTTAAAGCTTTGACTGATTGCATGGGGAAATGGATAAGGGCTGGAAGAGTGGGAGAGGACCAGGGTAGGATACGACTGATGCCTGGTAGATGAAATGAGGTGGTTAAAGAGCAAGTCATACCATTAGCCATAAAGAGATATCAATAGGAAGGAGAGAGAGAATAGCAATGAAGCAAGACAGAAGTGGCTAATAGAGCAGAGCGAGACAAGTAATTTAAAAAGCAGATCCCTTCACATTGATCAACACAATGGTACAATTTGGAAACCTGTAATTCGATTTGCCAAAGGTCAAAAAGATGCCTCTCTTTGGTTGCAAGGTGGGTAGAAACAAGCCCACTGGTACCTACAGAGATAAGAATTCTTTATAGTAGAGAAGTGGATCATGACAGGGGCAATCTAGGTATGGATATACACCAATCAGAATCAAAATGGATAAAGATTGTTTACATCAGAGAACTTGATTGTGACTACAGCTATCGAAATATTGATGCAAAACATTCAGGTTCTACATAGATAAGGATTGTTTTCTGGAGTTTGACTGGTAGCAGCCAAAGTGTACACACAAATCAATTAGGAGGCACATTACTGGAATGCATTGGCTGGCTACCTGGCCTAACAGCCGTCTAGAAAGGCTTGTCTTAAGAACTAATCACGATCCAAGAAAGCAGGCAGAAAATGACAGTGCTAAAATGAAGGAGCGTCTCAAAGCACATGTCTGTCTACACTTAGTAAAGGTGGTCACTGCTTTCAGTACCAATGCATAACACACCATGCCTAAGACATACAACAAAAAGTGTCTAATGTAGACCATGTGCAGCACCCAATACTCATATGCATATATGAGCACAACAACTACTATAACATATGAAAGCAACACTCCATGTGAAGTAATAAGAGTGTACACTGTCTTGATTTATAATAATGCATGTCAATTACACAATAACAAGCTTTCATACTATCCCGAATAAAGACTGAGGTATTGCACATGTGTTCAGCATTACAGGCCACAACACAGAACATTAGATTCCTAGAAAGACTGGTGTTTCTCTTCCAATAGCCCTTTTCCACAAGTGTGCCCTTTGCCCTACATAGTGGGGAGTTGTGGTGCAGTTTTTGAGGACAAGGTGAGATCAGATATCAGCAGTACATGGCTGCTCTATGATGGAGTATGTAGTATCCATTCTTGTGAGCTTTCACATTTATCATGATAAGTCGCCAATCAACAGTGGCACGTGTTAACGTTACTTTCATTAGTGTCCTCCATTCAATAGTGGCCTACATCCCCAGCAATGCATTACTAATGTTGAAGGGAACTATTGCATTACAGAGATACCTATACATAAGTGTATGGTTTATGTTTTACATACTGTTGTAGTGTGCTTTTCGAATACATATTAATGTACTACTTAGTGTTTTATTTAGGATAGTGTTCTTTCATCTAGAAGACAATAAGAATTGTCACATATTTCTTAACATGCAGTTTCAGATACAAGAACATATTCTCCTGTAAAACAGTACAAATGGGACACCTTGAGCTCTCTGTGGGTGGCCCTCAACCACTTTTCATCTTCACTGTGAATGCCTGCATGGGAGTCAGGGGGTGAAACTGTACAGAAATTAAAGACTTTTTGAAACATGCTGAGGTTCTCTCGTTGAAACTTGAACAAAGAGGTTACCCTAGGAAGGAGATCAGAGATTCGCTAAAACGAGCAAAGTATTACAACCGCGACTCCCTTTTTCAAGCGAAGGAAAAAAGCAGCAGCGACAGACTAGTATGTGTAGTGCATCATTCGGTTTTGAATAACCGGATTAGAAAGATTATTAATTCCGAGTGGCACATCTTGAACATCAATACGAACGGAGTTGGGCTTGAGAAACCATTATTTGCATTCAAAAGGAACAAAAAGTTGAGAAACATTTTGGTGAAATCGTCTATGAGACGGTCTCCTGATCTAGTTCAAAGATCCATTACAGGCTTGGATCCGGTGAAGGGTAACTTCAAATGCGGTAATTGTCATGCTTGTGAAATGGCGGTGGTTACCAGCGACATTACACACAATGGGAGGAAGGTTTCCCTCACAACAATGACAAATTGCAGGTCTAAAAATGTGATTTATCTAATTTTATGTCCATGCAATCAGGGATATGTTGATGAGACTTCTAGGGAGTTCGGAGTTCGATTGTCTGAATACAAGTCCTCTATTACAACTCGGACACCCAATGCTCCCTTATTGGAACATTGGGTGGCCCGCAATCATGATGAAAATCCGATGAGATGGGTCATATTGGAAAAAGTGAGTGAGAGTGACGACAGGAGTTCAGAACATTCTAGGAGGAAAAAGGAAGTCTTTTGGATTTTCTTTTTAGAGACTTACAAGAGAGGCTTGAACGAGGACATTCCTTGGTGTAATGCCCTGTGAGTTCCCAGTGGGATGTCTCTGATGTATCGATCTATCAGATTTGTCTATGGGAGAGCAGGATGCAGCTAGGCATTTCTGTCTCTGATTTCCTATTTTGAACCTTTTAAGTGCTGTATTTATATATGTACGACTGACAATGCACGGTGATCAAAGGGAGGACACAGTTATTCGATGTATAGAATTTGAATACTCCGAGTGGGTGACCGGTTCCTCTGTCCCTGTTGACTCTTTCAAGTAATTATATATATATTTTTGTGGATTGAAACGGAAAGTATTTTCCGCTGCTATAGATAGCATAAGTAATGGTCAAATCTCTGTTTTCTTTATTATCATTTTACTTTACGGAACATTTGTGTGTGCGACTTGCGATGTATCGCAGCGTATACGTTTCCCCTCTGCTAAGATGGCCGCCAGTTAGATGAGATACGAGGCCGTGATGTTTACATCCTATTTCTATGTCGATTGGATTCTTTATAGCCGCGGTCAATCGGCGTGTTGAAAGCATTGAGAAATGCGGTGGCTCCATTTCATCGTTGCCGGACGGATTTTGCCGAACCCCCACCACCAAAATGAGCAGGTAAGAGACAATGCTTTGAAATAGAATAGGAGTAAGGGCGATTTCTCTTTCAAAAGGCCTTGCTATTTTACATAAATCAGGTTTAATACAGCGTTTTTTGGCTAGGTTCGTGTTATGCTTTTCGCGAACAGTTGCAGTCCCTTCAGATGCAATAGTGGAAAACTCGATAGATGAGGAGTGTGAAGCGTGAACAGTGTGGGTAAGCAGTTGCTTTTTGTGACATGTTTGTGGATCTTTGAGGCTTCTCTACTTTGGGGTCTTAAACACTCTATGTAGACATTTGGGTGTTGTGGTGACCTGCATGTAATTTTTGCATGGGCCCACATTCTCACTGTTTCCAGTCGGTGGTGTGTTGGAACAGACGCATTGTATATGTTTGGGAATTTTCTTTAGAGCCATTTCATATAGGAACATTGTTTTCATTATTTCAGTGAGATACTCTATGTGAAGAGGATATTGTGTAAACCAGTATGTTTGGATTGCCCTGATGAAGGTGGTTGTGAATAAGAGACATTGACCCTGAAGTATAACTCCACCGAAACGTGCGTCGGCTATTCCAAAAGCGCAATCTTGAAGAGCATTATGAAAAATGGATTATATTCCTAAGGCTATTTCAAAGTGCAATCTTGAAGTAATATGAGAAATGGACTATACTCATGAGATGGACTGGATGGAGGAGTATTAGTGAGCACATGTACTGACGTTACTAGTATTTATCTTTGCGATGTTCTCTTCGATAAGAATTTTTTTGTGTAATTATTTGAAAACAAATTTGATTATATTTAATCTGTTAGTTGTATGTATATATGGACAATATTGACGTTGGGAGTGCTGATTATTTTTATGTTGAATGTTTTATATGTTTTATGTGTTTGTAGATATGTGGTGTTGTGTATAACGAAGTGTCTCATTGTTTTTCTTTGTTTGTATTGTTGTATCAGTTTTGGGGGAGGTTGGTCAATGATGAAATGCATATATTTATTTTTCTTGCATTATTTTGTTATTGTGAATAAATATTTGATCATTATTTAAGACAGTTTTATTTTCAGCGTCCGTCCATTTTGGACTGAACTGACTGTACAAGAACCTAGGGAGAGCAATATTTTACTTTCCTGGTGTACTTTTCCCGTTTCTCTCTCTGTATCTGTTGAGGGACCCTGGTTATTACTGGGTAATGAGTTTTCCGCTGGACCAGTGAGTGGAAACGCTGTTTTTGCCCACTTGCCCAGCGGGAAACTCCTAATTGGGTGGCCAGCATAACGCCAGCATGGCGATATGCTGGCTGCAGCGGCTTTGATGGTCTTCTCTGAAGACCGCTAAAGTCGTAATGAAGCCCCTGGTGTTTGCTCCAGTTCGATGGGACTTTTTAAAAAGTTCCTGCCAGACGGGAGCAAACACGTTTCCTTGCCAGCGCCAGTGAGGGCAAGGAAACTACTGTGGTCTTGGGATGGGCTCTAAGGGACACTGAAAGTGTGCCGACCCCAAGTAATGGGGCCTGGGGACCATTGAGTCCTAAGAGACAACCCTCCAAGCGCTGCCAGGGGTTGGCTTTATGTATGATAGTGAAATATAACTTTACATTAAAAAAATTCCCTTGCAATCCTTTGAAAAAAAACAAAGGTTAAGTGTCCCGAATCCTAAGATGGCTTCCAACACTTCCTGATTGAGGTGGTGGCAGCCAATAAGATCTCAGGATGCGATTTGTCAGCTCCGCAGATCCTCTGCGGTGTGATAGACAATTTTTAAAAAACTTAATTTCTCCAAAACTATTGAACAGATTTAGAACCAAACACAAAAAGCACTCTCTCCGGACCAAGATTTAGCTTTCTGCTAAATTTCGTGTAAATCTGTTCAGAGATTTGGGCTGCAGCTGTCTCTAAAGTTCCCAAGAAAAAAAGAATGAGAAAAACATGTTTTAGGACTCCACTTTTTCTCGGCTCCCACTTGACGGATCACCTAGAAATTTCTATGCGCAAATTGGTTGAAAAGTGGCACTGTTTTGGAAGGTTTTGTGGAGATTAATCAAATGGTGGCAACACAAAAAAGGGTATTTTCTAAAGAAACATGATTCTAACTATAACTACCCAGTGGCCACTGCCACTAGGAGATATAAATAAATACACACACACACTTATATAGTCTAGCCACACACAAATAAATCCTTGCCGATAGTACTGTAATTAAGGCTCTTGGGGTGGGAGAGCTATCCGAACCCCTTACTTTTGGCGAACCTCACAAAGGAGCAGTACACAATTATTAATTATCAAAAGTCACAGGGAAATCAAATTAATCATATTCTATCACAATGGTAAAACGCAAGGCTGACAATAAACTATCGAAACTGGGTAAACTAAAGAAACAACCAAGACACTCTTCAGACAATTGCACCCTGGACAAAATATAATATGTTGATCGAAGAGGTTGAGGACCTCTTGACAACAAATACCACGGGGAAAAAGCCAGGGAAAAGCAATAAGGGTGACCTAATCACATGCAGCTGTCTGCTTCTACAAATAATACCTCCGCTCAAAATAGTTACAACATAAAATTACTGCTAATCGTAATAAAAATGAAACAGTAAGCCTAAGAAAATGCATTGGAAGGCCTTCTGTAACAAAATGGATAAAATTGATAAACTGACAACGTTCTTAAGTAATCTAAATCATAATATGCTAATTCACTCCAAACTAAAAAGAAGAACAACCCTTCATGCTCTAGTTTACTCACCAACCTGGAAACTACTCCTCCCGACAGGCTCTCTACACAACCAGCAGAACTCTTAATGTTTCTGCTAATTGCAGAGCATGAAGGGGAATTTATCTGCCCGCCTCCGAAACTGGTATGTACCTTTACGGCATTTGTTAGGCATGAAGGGAATCCTATTCCTTCATAAATAGATTAAAGCTCCTTGTGACACACCTTTCTGAACTCGCACAGGCCAAACTCAAATCTAAAATAAAAAATTAGGCCACCTGGGGATCCTATCAACAACTACGACATAGTTAGGTCAATGTCCCAAAACTTGCGCTAAGTGTAAGGGAAGCACAGGAATCATTGATCAACAAAACCATCCACTGGCTCAGTAAAGTCAGAGGCTGTAGGTCAGTCATTAGGGAGGACATACTGGGTGTTTTTCATTTCACTGATAAGCATCCTACTCTCAATCACATTGTATCTTGTTTACCCCTGCGGCGATAAAACATGTTATTTGAGTGTCCTCCTATTCACTAGTTTTGGAAAATGGTCTGGTCTCTAAGTTGTTATTTAGTTTCCTTTCTAATATCTTTTTTAGGTAGTTTGGCACCTCAATGGCCTCATATAACCCTTCAACATAAGCTGATAGATTTATTGTTGGTGACTGCTTTTCACTTAATAACATCAACTTGGAAACAAGATCAGAATGTAACTTTCAAATCCAAGTGGAACACCATTTGCCCCCATCACAGACTAGATAACAACTATGTATTTCCTATATCTTTAGCTATAAATAGAGAGCTCTTATGGCTTCCACTAACATATTTATCGCACTACTCCTCCCCTGTTAACAAAATGATTACTGTGTCAGATGAAGTACGAAAATGACCATGAATTTCACCCTACTGCTTTCAATATACTATTAGAGGTAACTTATGATTTCATAAACACATGTGTATATATATATATATATATTCTTTCATTTTATGTCTACAGTTCTTTGATGATGTATTTTTTCTAATTCATAGACTGCAGTATTATATAGTTCTCTCATTTGCTCTTCCCACTATATTCCTTATGTATTTAAGCAGTTTTTTACAGTGTCGTTTTTATATTCTCCCATGCTTATATACATTTTCAGCAATGTTATCTTATGTTTGTATCCTATGCTCATTATTCTTGTTCTATTATATTCATATGAATTATATTAATTATTGTTTGGCTGATTTTTATTTGATGTTCTTAATAGACTCAAATTATCAAAAAGAAGTCCCCAACATGCACATAACTTACATTCCTTCTCTTTTCACACTTGTAATAGCGCCAGAGATCATCCATCGGGAGAAGTCACTGTTTTACTGAAATTAAGTAAGCTTATGACTGTTGAAAAGATTAAAAAACCAAATACATTAGCAATTTGCATGTTCTATCATTTGAAAGGGAGCAGTGAATTAATCATATTTAACTTTTATTTTCTCCTCCCTTTGAGCAAATAAGAGATGCTAAATTTGAGAGCATTTGCTGCTAAATAAGGTATCTTTTCCATCTGGCTTACTTTTGTTGAGCATAGATTGGAAAGAACATTTGTTGAAACCCTCGTGTGTTTAAGGATGAAGTACAAATTGCGTTTATGCTTCTTTAGATAAAGAATGGTGCTAAAGAACGTGCATCGGTGCAACTTCTAAAGCAATTTAATCTCTATACTTTGACCAAATGATTTTCCAATAACTGACAAATTAGAACTTTTAGTATAATGACTCTTTATGGATTTTGGAATACTTTCAAGGTTTTATAGTGACTGTGTTCCTGCTTTTTGGACTATTAATCTTAAATACATATGTTCACTTTCAAAGTAGAAACCAGGACCAGTTCTACTAGCACTAAAGAGAAGATAACGTATCCTGCGAATTACTTTGAGAATTGAATCTCTTAGTCAAACATTCATTTTAGACCATTAAAGAATTAGAAGCGAACAACAAGAATCATGAGGTAGACGAATCCGTGTTGCAACTTATCTCTAGCAGAAAATGTCACTAACATAATCAGTACTACAAAAGGGATCGGGGCGCCCGGACCCAACATAATTGCTGTCACGGTTATATGATACTCGCCAAACTCATGGCCTAGATTTAGTCCAGTATTCAGCTTCGTGGTGACATCTGCCTCTCTCCATTCTTCTCAGAGGTGGTAGTACTGACCCTTTAAGAAGGAAATCACAGCGGCCCTGTTTCAATTAGAGTAACAGGATTATTAAACTGTCCGGGTAAAATCTCCTCTCTTTTTAAATTCTAGTCTCTTGAAGAATGGGCAGAAGTAAAAAATGTGGCTCTCCACGAACAAGCTAGTTTCCACCGGTGTACAAACACTGTGAGATTATATAAACTCATTTGACAACTCCTGTCCTCAACCGGGACGGAGTCCTCCTGCTCCCTCCTCTCCTAAAACCAGTAGTACCCTTGGAACACTGACCCTAAAAAGCACCCGTCATCCTTCTCCTCAGACGTACCATACCTCCCTAGCACATAGAAGCAGGCAGCCACTTGTTTTTCTGCTCCTTATGCACAGACCGCATATTTCAGATAAAAAAAACATCCTGTCCGAATCAGACGAGAAGTACTCTAGCACGAATCTTACCTCCCGGTTCCAGACAGAAGACCCGAATCTGATTTCCTCTAGTTTGCCTTCGTCTCAGGTTCTACAACCGATAACAGAGGCAATCGGAAACCAGTGTATATTCCGATTAACACACTGTGAAACGGTAACTAGGAAGGAGTGAACGCCAGTACCTCCCCCCAGATCACACGATTGGCTAGAATAAAATGACGGCCCGGGGAAAGACGGCCCACTAGCTCCGGAAGGAAACTCTACAAGTTGTCATACCGGAAGAGACGCCCCAGAAGTGATCGCCCACGGGCCTTTTTTCGAGAGAGAGCCGCCTGCGGGATACTTTATTTTTGAGGGAGGTGGCTGCCAGGACTTCGGCACCCTCCCTATCCCCGCAGTGGGCTGGGGTTGTTGGCTGTCAGCTTGGATTGCTAACTAATCGCTGTTAAACATTAACCTCACCTCTCAGCAACTAAAGCACGTTTGAAGCGAGACTTACCTTCATTAGATTTTTTGTTTTTCCTCCATTCAGGTTCCCCCCTCCACTCTCCTACTCACCCTAATCATCTCCCTTTAAAAAAAGTTAAGTACCATACATAACTGCAGGCGGGAGATTTCCAATTTAAAAAAAAAAAAAAGGCTTTACGTTAGGTGTCTCCCACCTAAAATCTCCTCCAGTTCAATGTAAATCAAAGAGGAAAATCAATTCCCCCGATTTCTTCTGAATATTTCCCTCTTACCACATTCAAAATCTTGGCATGAATTCATTATTATCACTTACCTAAGCGACACTTTATGAGTCCATGGAAGAGGTGTGAAAGCACTAGGGTTGAAAGCTGCTGTTATATCTTGCCCACATCCCATCCCTAACTACGTAACAGAGGGCCCTGCCTCACTCATTATTGCCTTGGAAAGAAAACCTATGGAAAATTAGAACAATACAACATGAATATTTGTAGTTGTTTATTTTATTGTTTTAGTGTTGTGAGAGCAATCATGAAGTGTAGTGTGACATTGGTTTACAAAAAGATAACAAAAGTGCTGTCTAAATGCAATGACAAAATCATGCCAAAAAAGCATCATAGGTGCCTTTTACGCCTGGTTTGGCTCTAAGAGCCTATGCACATGCAGAGCAATGATGTTTGGCATGTTTTTTGAGCCACAAGCATCATGTAGAAATATGATAAAGTTCAAAAAAGTGTTTTACGTTAAACGCAGAAGCGTTTCACCTTGGTGCATCAGATTATATCAATGCATTGGGAGCTTTTAAGTGATAGTTTTAAACACTACAACATCAGAAAACATTTCTAAACACAACCTAAATCTCTAGGATGGACTGCAGATGCAGCCTGCTACATTAATCATGAATGGTTACCCATCTAAATTGCTTTCACCAGTTCATCTGCTTCTCTAGATTGACCCCTTTAAATAATGCATTTTTGTTGTTGTGCATAACGCAGAGGTAAGCTGGAAATCGTAGCTCCTGATTTTTTTAACTCCTCTATTCGCTTTTGCAGTTTCCACTGCCTGTTTAATGTATCCCACGACATATCTGATTTTGAATGAGAACCTGATTGCACTCAACATTTTCAATTTCAGCGCTTTGTACAAAATCCTTTCTTTCAAAGAGTATTTGTGGAGATTCAGCAAAATCATCTGAGGTTTACTTCTATTGGGATTTCTCCTGAACCAATCAATCAATCAATCATTTGTAGAGCGCGCTACTCACCCGCCAGGGTCTCACGGTGCTGAAAGGAGGCGGGGGGGAGTGCTACTGCTCGAACAGCCAGGTCTTGGGTCTGTCGTAGGTGGATGGGGAGGGAGGTCCAGGTCTTGGCGGCGAGGTAGGAGAAAGATCTGCCGCCGGCTGTAGTTCAGTGGATTCGAGGGACGGTGGAGAGAGCGAGGTTGGCGAAGCGGAGTTGACGGTTGGGAGTGCGGCAGGTGAGTCGCCCGGTGAGGTAGGCAGGGCCAGTGTTGTGGAGTGCTTTGTGAGCGTGGATGAGGAGTTTAAAGGTGATCCTCTTGTTGACGGGGAGCCTGTGTAGATCTCTTAGGTGGGCTGAGATGCGGTTGCAGAGTGGGATGTCAAGGATGAGGCGTGCGTAGGCATTCTGTATACGTTGCAGTTTTTTCTGGAGTTTGGTTGTGGTTCCCGCGTAGAGAGCGTTGCCGTAGTCCAGTCTGCTGCTGACGAGGGCATGGGTGACCGTCCTTCTGGATTCAGAGGGGATCCATCTGAAGATCTTGCGGATCTTGAGGATCTCTATGTATTCTTTGAATATCCTTAGCAAAATGTTCCTCACTATCTTCTGTTTGAATTCCTACCTTTATCAAATTGACCAGATAGATCTTTCCCTTCCACCTCTTCAGGGACATTCAAGATTCGCAGGTTGTCTCTTCCTTAATTATTCTCCAATGACTCTAACTTCTCCTGACAGTCCTGTTCTCTGTGCCTCAATGCCTGTATCTCTGCCCTATTTTTTCCCACTGTGTCTTTCAGTTGCGAACGTGTATCCTCAAGAACCTGAGTCCTTGCAGCCAAAAGATCAAACTTTTTCTTGAGTATTTCACATGAGCCCTGGATTTCTCTTTGATTTGATTCTGAGATAGCAAAGCCATTTTTTATTTCGACAGACAATGTTAGAATCATTGATTTAAGAGATTTAATAGTCACTTCTTCCTAGGTGCAGTGTAGGAAAGTCCCACCTTGCCTGGCATGTTACCCCCATTTTTACTGTATGTATGTTTGTTTTTGCCTGTGTCACTGGGATCCTGCTAGCCAGGACCCCAGTGCTCATAAAGTATGCCCTGTATGTGTTCCCTGTGTGGTGCCTAACTGTAGCACTGAGGCTCTGCTAACCAGAACCTCAGTGTTTATGCTCTCTCTACTTTTAGAATGTTCACTGCAGGCTAGTGACTAATTTTACCAATTCTGATTGGCACACTGAAACACCCTTATAATTCCCTTGTATATGGTACCTAGGTACCCAGGGTATTGGGGTTCCAGGAGATCCCTATGGGCTGTAGCATTTCTTTTGCCACCCATAGGGAGCTCAGACAATTCTTACACAGGACTGCCACTGCATCCTGAGTGAAATAACGTCCACGTTATTTCACAGCCATTTTACAATGCACTTAAGTAACTTATAAGTCACCTATATGTCTAACCCTCACTTAGTGAAGGTTAGGTGCAAAGTTACTTAGTGTGAGGGCACCCCACATTGTTCAGGGCAAATTCCCCGGACTTTATGAGTGCGGGGACACCATTACACGCGTGCACTACATATAGGTCAATACCTATATGTAGCGTCACCATGGTAACTCCGAACATGGTCATGTCACATGTCTAGGATCATGGAATTGTCCCCTCAATACCATTCTGGTATTGGTGGGACAATTCCATGCATCCCCAGGGCTTCAGCATAGAGCCTGGGTACTGCCAAACTAACGTTCCGGGGTTTTCTCTGCAGCTACCGCTACTGCCAACCCTCAGACAGATTTCTGCCCCCCCTGGGGCCTGGGCAGCACAGTCCCAGGAAGGCAGAAGAAAGGATTTCCTCTGAGAGAGGTTGTCACACCCTCTCCCTTTGGAAATAGGTGTGAAGGGCCTGAGAGGAGTAGCTTCTCCTGGCCTCTGGAAATGCTTTGAAGGGCACAGATGGTGCCCTCCTTGCATAAGCCAGTCTACACCGGTTCAGGGATGCCCCCAGCCCTGCTCTGGCGCGAAACTGGACAAAGGAAAGGGGAATGACCACTCCAGGGGAGGTGCCCAGAGCTCCTCCAGTGTGTCCCAGCCCTCTGCCATCTTGGATGCAGAGGTGTGAGGGCACAATGGACTCCTCTGAGTGGCCAGTGCCAGCAGGTGACGTCAGAGACCCCTCCTGATAGGTGCTTACCTTTCTCTGTAGCCAATCCTCCTCTGAGGGCTATTTAGGGTCTCCCCTGTGGGTTTCCCACCATATAACGAACGCAAGAGCTCACGAGAGTTCCTCTGCACTTCCCTCTTCGACTTCTGCCAAGGATCAACCGCTGACTGCTCCAGGGCGCCTGCATAACCGCAACAAAGTAGCAAGAAGACTACCAGCAACATTGTAGCGCCTCATCCTGCCGGCTTTCTTGACTGTTTCCTGGTGGTGCATGCTCTGAGGGCTGTCTGCCTTCACCCTGCACTGGAAGCCAAGAAGAAATATCCAGTGGGTCGACTGAATCTTCCCCCTGCCAACGCAGGCACCAAACTTCTGCATCACCGGTCCTCTGGGTCCCCTCTCATCCTGACAAGTGTGATCTCTGGAACACAGGAGCTGGGTCCAAGTATCTTCGACAGTCCAGTGGTCCTTCTGTCCAAATTTGGTGGAGGTAAGTCCTTGCCTCCCCACGCCAGACAGTAATCCTGTGTACTGCGTGAACTGCAGCTGCTCGGGCTTCTGTGCACTTTTGCAAGGCTTCCTTTGTGCACAGCCTAGCCCAGGTCCCCAGCACTCTGTCCTGCATTGCCCAACTCACTGAGTTGGACTCCGGCATTGTGGGACCCTCTTTTGTTGTTTTGAGTTGACCGTCGTCCTCAGATCTTCTAAGTGCCTGTTCAGGTGCTTTTGCGGGTGCTGCCCGCTTCTGTGTGGGCTCTCCGTGATGCTGAGCGCCCCCTCTGTCTCCTCCTCCAAGGTGCGAACTCCTGGTCCTTCCTGGACCCTGGCAGCACCCAAATACCTCAACCGCGACTCTTGCAGCTAGCAAGGCTTGTTTGCAGTCTTTCTGCGTGGAAACAACTCTGCTTCCTCCTGCACGCCGTTGGACATACTCTGACCATAGGGGAAGTTCCCGGCATCTTTCGTTGTTGCAGAATCTTCAGCTTCTTCCACCCGGAGGCAGCCCTTTTGCACCTTCATCCGGGCTTTAGTTTGCTCCTGCCCCCACTGGACACTTGCGCGACCCTTGGACTTGGTACCCTTCCTTTACAGGTCCTAAGGTCCAGGAATCCGTCTTCAGTGTTTTGCAGTCAGTTGTTGTCCTTGCAGAATCCCCTATCTCGACTTTACTGTCTTTCTGGGGTAGTAGGGTAACTTTACTCCTACTTTTCAGGGTCTTGGGGTGGGGTATCTTGGACACCCTTAGTGTTTTCTTACACTCCCAGCGACCCTCTACACACTACACTAGGCCTGGGGTCCATTCGTGGTTCGCATTCCACTTTTGGAGTATATGGTTTGTGTTGCCCCTAGGCCTATGTCTCCCTATTGCATTCGATTGTGTTCTACAGTATTTGCACTACTTTTCTAACTGTTTACTTACCTGATTTGGTTTGTGTGTGTACATTTTGTGTATATTACTTACATCCCAAAGGGAGTATATACTCTGAGATACTTTTGGCATAGTTTCACTAAAATAAAGTACCTCTATTTTAGTAACTCTGAGTATTGTGTTTTCTTGTGATATAGTGCTATATGATATAAGTGGTATAGTAGGAGCTTTGCATGTCTCCTAGTTCAGCCTAAGCTGCTCTGCTATAGCTACCTCTATCAGCCTAAGCCTCTAGAACACCCCTAATCTACCAATAAGGGATAACTGGACCTGGCACAAGGTGTAAGTACCACAAGGTACCCACTATACGCCTAGCCAGCCTCCTACATTCGTGGTGCATCAGTGGGATAAGTACTTGTAACTGCTTTACCACTTTGTCATTGGTGCTTTTCATGAGAAAGACATATACCAAATACTTCAAGATATACACATTGAACTAAACAGTTTAACTTTCCATCTCTAAAACTTTCTACAAAGTTTCTGAAAAGTTTCTGAAAACTTTTAAAAGTTTGAAAAAGTTTTTTTTCTGTTCTTTTAAAATTTCTAAAACTTTTTCTCTCTCTGTCCTAAACCTTTTCTATTATGTCTGCAGTAGAGCTTACTCCCAAAGTTGTTCAGGCAACCTATGAGAGTTTAAACTTTAAAAGTTTGAAGGGTCTCTGCAAAGAAATAGGTTTAAGCATTGGCACAAATCCTACCAAAGACTCTCTCTTTAGCCTTCTCCTAGAAAGTGACCAGAACCAATCTGGCCCATCACAGGAACAGTAGGTAGGAGGGGAGGCTACCCAGTCAGACTCAGAGGAGTCCCCTGAAGACACTGGGGAGGGTTCTTCCAAAGACCTGCCAGCTAGCAGGCCACTTAGTGACACTGGTAGTGGGAGGGGGTCACACATTAGTAGGGCATATTTCACTCCTAAAGGCCAGGTTACTAGGGTCCAGCCAGTTAGGGACAGGTCTCTCTCTGACAATTCCCAAATTTCCTCTGTGTCTCACAATTCCCAAGCCTCTCACCCTGAGGATAACTTAATGGAAAGGGAACTCAGAAAGCTGAGGTTGGAAGAGGCCAGGCTGAAGCTTAAACAGCAGCAGCTGGCCTTAGACAGGGAATCTCTGGATGTAGAGAGGGAAAGGCAGAGATTGGGGTTAGTTCCCCATGGTGGCAGCAGCAGTGTTTTTGATAGCAATCCCATTAGAGAGCAAGATTCCAGAAACCTGCATAAAATAGTCCCCCCTTACAAGGAGGCGGATGACATTAACAAGTGGTTTGCTGCACTTGAGAGGGCCTGTATGGTACATCTGGTCCCTCAAAGGCAGTGGGCTGCTATGTCGTGGCTATCTTGCACTGATAAGGGTAGGGATAGGCTCCTTACTGTTAGAGAAAGTGATGCTAATAACTACAAAGTTTTGAAGGATGCACTCTTGGTGGATTTGGCTTAACCACTGAACAATACAGGATTAAGTTCAGAGACACCAGAAAAGAGTCCTCTCAAGACTGGACAGATTTTGTAGACTGTTCATTGAAGGCCTGGAGAGTTGGTTGCATGGCAGTAAGGTAACTGACTATGAAAGCCTGTATAATCTAATCTGGGAGAGAATATTCTTAATAATTGTCTGTCTGATTTCTTGCACCAGTACTTGGTAGACTCAGATCTGACCTCTCCCCAACAATTGGGAAAGAAGGCAGACAAATGGGTCAGAACAAGAGTGAACAGAAACGTTCATACAGGGGGTGACAAGGATGGCAAGAAGAAGGATGGTAAGTCTTCTGACAGGGTGGGGACAAAGATAAAAAACATTCTGAGTCTTTATCAGGCCCACAAAAATCCTCTGGGGGTGGTGGGTCCAAATCCTCTTCTAACAATCAGAAAAAACCTTGGTGTTATTTATGTAAAGTAAAAGGCCATTGGGCAAGTGATTCCACTTGTCCAAAGAAAAACACCAAACCTCCCACCACCACAACCCCAACTGCAACCTCTAGTGCCCCTAGTAATGGCAGTGGTGGTGGGAAGTCTACTACAAATAGCCAATCCAAGGGTGTAGCTGGGCTCACTATTGGCAGTGTAGTTGGGGTTGGTCTTGTTAGGGAGACCACAGAGGCTGTTTTAGTCTCTGATGGTGGCATTGACTTTGCCACCTTGGTTGCTTGTCCCCTTAATATGGGTAAGTACAAGCAACTACCCCTAATCAGCGGTGTTGAGGCCTACAGGGACATAGGAGCCAGTGTAACTATGGTTATAGAGAAACTGGTTCACCCTGATCAACACCTACTTGGTCAGCAGTACCAAGTGACTGATGCTCACAATAACACACTTAGCCACCCCATGGCTGTTGTGAATCTCAACTGGTGGGGGGGGGGTTTACTGGTCCAAAGAAAGTTGTGGTAGCCACTGAATTACCTGTAGATTGCTTACTAGGCAATGATTTGGAGACATCAGCTTGGGCTGAAGTGGAGTTGGAGGCTCATGCAGCAATGCTGGGCATATTTTCGCTTTGACAAGGGCTCAGGCCAACAAGCAAAAAGGACAGAGAAACTTGGATCCTGGAACAATGGACCAAGTGCTCCCAAAAGCTAGGGGTAGAAAGGGTAAATCCTTGCCCACTATCCCTCCCTCTCCAGAAGATTCCCCTTTTGAGGAAGAGGAATCCTTTCCCTGTGCAGAACCTAAACCAGATGAGCTGGCAGCAGACACTGCTGAGCTTTTAGGTGTGGGGGGCTGCTAGAGAACAGCTGAGTGTGGCACAACAGACCTGTCCCACACTAGAGGGTTTAAGACAGCAAGCTGTCAAGCAGCAGAATGGGGATGTCAGTGATAGCCATAAGGTGTATCGGGAAGACAACCTCTTGTATACTGAGTCAAGGGACTGTAAACCTGGAGCTGCCAGGAGATTGGTCATCCCCTTGAAATACAGAGAGTTTCTTCTTACCTTGGCACATGACATTCCCTTGGCTGGGCATTTGGGCCAAAGTAAAACTTGGGACAGGCTTGTTCCCCTGTTTCACTGGCCTCATATGTCAGAGGACACTAAAGAGTTTTGTTGCTCTTGTGTGACCTGCCAAGCCAGTGACAAGACTGGTGGCACTCCAAAGGCCCCCTTAATTCCACTTCCTGTGGTTAGGGGTTGGCATAGTTGGCCCCCTTGACCCTCCAACAGCTTCAGGCAATAGGTTTATCCTGGTGGTAGTGGACCATGCCACTAGGTACCCTGAAGCCATCCCCTTAAGGACCACTACAGCTCCTGCAGTGGCAAAGGCCCTCCTGGGAATCTTTTCCAGAGTGGGCTTCCCTACGGAAGTGGTGTCAGACAGAGGTAGTAACTTCATGTATGCATACCTCAAGGCAATGTGGAAGGAATGTGGTGTAACTTACAAGTTCACTACCCCTTATCATCCACAAACAAATGGTCTTCGTTGAGAGGTTTAATAAAACTCTCAAAGGTATGATAATGGGACACCCTGAAAAACTCAGAAGGAGATGGGATGTCCTGTTACCATGCCTCCTTTTTGCTTACAGGGACGTACCCCAAAAAGGATTGAGCTTTAGCCCCTTTGAACTCCTCTTAGGGCACCCTGTGAGAGGTCCCCTTGCACTTGTTAAGGAGGGTTCGGAACAACCTTTAAAAGCTCCTAAACAGGACATTGTGGACTATGTACTTGGCCTAAGATCAAGAATGGTTGAGTACATGAAAAAGGCTAGTAAAAACCTTCAGGCGAGCCAGGAGCTGCAAAAGCAATGGCATGACCAGAAGGCTGTCCTGATTCAGTTCCACCCAGGACAGAAGGTGTGGGTTTTGGAGCCTGTGGCCCCAAGAGCACTCCAAGACAAATGGAGTGGACCCCATCTCATTGTTGAAAAAAAGGGTGAGGTTACCTATTTGGTAGACCTTGGCACTGCCAGGAGTCCCCTCAGGGTGCTCCATGTCATCCGCTTGAAACCCTACTATGACAGGGCTGATCTCACCCTGCTCATGGCAACTAATGAGGGACAGGAAGAAGAGAGTGACCCTCTCCCTGATCTCTTCTCCACCACTGAAGCTGATTGCATATTGTCTTATTGCTGAGCAGAAAGATAACTGTATAAATCTTTTAAGTCAGTTTTCTGAACTCTTCTCACTGATACCAGGTACCACTACTTGGTGTGAACATACAATCGATACTGGAGACAGTTTACCTGTCAAAAGTAAGATTTATAGGCAGCCTGACCATGTCAGGGACTGCATTAAACAAGAGGTTCAGAAAATGTTAGAATTAGGAATGATTGAGCCTTCAGAAAGCCCATGGGCTAGCCCAGTGGTGCTTGTCCCTAAACCTCACAGTAAGGATGGTAAAAGAGAGATGAGGTTTGTGTTGACTATAGAGGGCTCAAACCAAGTAACCAAGACATATGCTCACCCTATACCCAGGGCAGATGAGCTCATAGATACACTGTCTGCTGCAGAATATCTAAGCACTTTCGATCTAACTGCAGGGTATTGGCCGATTGGGTTATCAGAAGATGCTAAACCAATGACTGCATTTTCAACCATTGGAGGGCACTATCAATTTACTGTAATGCCCTTTGGTCTGAAAAATGCACCTGCCACTTTTCAAAGGTTGGTGAACACAGTCCTGCAAGGGTTGGAAGCTTTTACTGCAGCATATCTAGATGATATAGCTGTCTTTAGCTCCACCTAGGATGATCAACTGGTCCACCTGTGGAAAGTTTTGGAGGCCCTGCAAAAGGCAGGCCTCACTATCAAGGCCTCAAAGTGCCAGATAGGACAGGGCATAGTGGTTTATCTGGGCCACCTGGTAGGTGGGGAACAGATTGCACCACTGCAGGGGAAGATCCAGACTATTATGGAATGGGCTCCCCCTACAACTCAAACCCAGGTGAGAGCCTTTTTAGGCCTCACAGGGTACTACAGGAGGTTTATTAAGAATTATGGCTCCATTGCAGCTTCTCTTAACGACCTCACCAGTAAAAAGATGCCTCAAAAGGTATTGTGGACAGCTAGTTGTCAAAAAGCTTTTGATGATCTCAAACAGGACATGTGCTCTGCACCTGTCCTAAAAAGCCCTTGCTACTCCAAAAAGTTCATAGTCCAGACTGATGCTTCTGAACTGGAGGTTGGGGCAGTGCTATCACAGCTTAATACTGAGGGCCAGAATCAACCTGTTGCTTTTATCAGCAGGAGGTTGACCCCTAGAGAAAAGCGTTGGTCTGCCATAGAGAGGGAGGCCTTTGCTGTTGCCTGGGCACTGAAAAAGTTGAGGCCATACCTGTTTGGTACTCACTTTATTGTTCAGACAGACCACAAACCTCTACTTTGGCTAAAACAAATGAAAGGTGAAAACCCTAAATTGTTGAGGTGGTCCATATCCCAACAGGGAATGGACTATACAGTGGAACATAGACCTGGAAGAACCCACTGCAATGCAGATGGACTCTCCAGATATTTCCACTTAGACAATGAAGACTCATCTGGGCAAGGTTAGCCTTATTGTCCCTCGTTTGGGGGGGGGGGTGTAGGAAAGTACCATCTTGCCTGGCATTTTACCCCCATTTTTACTGTATGTATGTTTGTTTTTGCCTGTGTCACTGGGATCCTGCTAGCCAGGACCCCAGTGCTCATAAAGTATGCCCTGTATGTGTTCCCTGTGTGGTGCCTAACTGTATAACTGAGGCTCTACTAACCAGAACCTCAGTGTTTATGCTATCTCTGCTTTTAAAATTGTCACTGCAGGCTAGTGACTAATTTTACCAATTCTGATTGCCACCCTTGTGTATGGTACCTAGGTACCCACGGTATTGGTGATCCAGGAGATCCCTATGGGCTGCAGCATTTCTTTTGCCACCCATAGGGAGCTCAGACAATTCTTACACAGGACTGCCACTGCATCCTGAGTGAAATAACGTCCACGTTATTTCACAGCCATTTTACACTGCACTCAAGTAACTTATAAGTCACCTACATGTCTAACCCTCACTTAGTGAAGGTTAGGTGCAAAGTTACTTAGTGTGAGGGCACCCTGGCGCTAGCCAGGGTGACCCCACATTGTTCAGGGCGAATTCCCCGGACTTTGTGAGGGCGGGGACACCATTACACGTGTGCACTACATATAGGTCAATACCTATATGTAGCATCACCATGGTATCTCCGAACATGGACATGTAACATGTCTAGGATCATGGAATTGTCACCCCAATACCATTATGGTATTGGGGGGACAATTCCATACATCCCCGGGGCTCCAGCATAGAGCCCGGGTACTGCCAAACTAACTTTCCGGGGTTTTCTCTGCAGCTACTGCTGCTGCCAACCCTCAGACAGGTTTCTGCCCCCCTGGGACCTGGGCAGCCCAGTCCCAGGAAGGCAGAACCTAGGATTTCCTCTGAGAGAGGGTGTCACACCCTCTCCTTTTGGAAATAGGTGTGAAGGGCCTGAGAGGAGTAGCCTCTTCTGGCCTCTGGAAATGCTTTGAAGGGCACAGATGGTGCCCTCCTTGCATAAGCCAGTCTACACCGGTTCAGGGATCCCCCCAGCCCTGCTCTGGCGCGAAACTGGACAAAGGAAAGGGGAGTGACCACTCCCCTGACCAGCACCTCCCAGGGGAGGTGCCCAGAGCTCCTCCAGTGTGTCCCAGACCTCTGCCATCTTGGATGCAGAGGTGTGAGGGCACAATGGACACCTCTGAGTGGCCAGTGCCAGCAGGTGATGTCAGAGACCCCTCCTGATAGGTGCTTACCTTTCTCTGTAGCCAATCCTCCTCTGAGGGCTATTTAGGGTCTCTCCTGTGGGTTTCTCACCAGATAATGAATGCAAGAGCTCACCAGAGTTCTTCTGCACTTCCCTCTTCGACGTCTGCCAACGATCGACCGCTGACTTCTCCAGGAAGCCTGCATAACCGCAACAAAGTATCAAAAAGACTACCAGCAACATTGTAACGTCTCATCCTGCCGGCTTTCTCGACTGTTTCCTGGTGGTGCATGCTCTGAGGGCTGTCTGCCTCCAACCTGCACTGGAAGCCAAGAAGAAATCTCCTGTGGGTCGACGGAATCTTCCCCCTGCCAACGCAGGCACCAAACGTCTGCATCACCGGTCCTCTGGGTCCCCTCTCATCCTGACGAGAGTGGTCTCTGGAAACACAGGAGCTGGGTCCAAGTGTCTTCGACAGTCCAGGTACCTTCTGTCCAAATTTGGTGGAGGTAAGTCCTTCCCTCCCCACGCCAGACAGTAATCCTGTGTACTGCGTGAACTGCAGCTGCTCGGGCTTCTGTGCACTTTTGCAAGACTTCCTTTGTGCGCAGCCTAGCCCAGGTCCCCAGCACTCCGTCCTGCATCGCCCAACTCGCTGAGTTGGACTACAACGTCGTGGGACCCTCTTTTGTTGTTTTGAGTCGACCGTCGTCCTCAGATCTTCTAAGTGCCTGTTCAGGTGCTTCTGCAGGTGCTGCCTGCTTCTCTGTGGGCTCTCCATGTTGCTGAGCGCCCCCTCTGTCTCCTCCTCCAAGGGGCGACCTCCAGGTCCTTCCTGGGCCCTGGCAGCACCCAAAATCCTTGTGACTCTTGCAGCTAGCATGGCTTGTTTGCGGTCTTTCTGCGTGGAAACAACTCTGCATCCTCCAGCACGCAGTGAGACATCTTCTGACCAAAGGAGAAGTTCCTGGCACCTTCTGTTGTTGCAGAATCTTTGGCTTCTTCCACCCGGAGGCAGCCCTTTTGCACCTTCATCCGGGGTTTAGTGGGCTCCTGCCCCCCCTGACACTTGCGTGACTCTTGGACTTGGTCCCCTTCCTTTACAGGTCCTAAGGTCCAGGAATCCGTCTTCAGTGTTTTGCAGTCAGTTGTTGTCCTAGCAAAATCCCCTATCTCGACTTTACTGTCTTTCTGGGGTAGTAGGGTAACTTTACTCCTACTTTTCAGGGTCTTGGGGTAGGGTATCTTGGACACCCTTAGTGTTTTCTTACACTCCCAGCGACCCTCTACACACTACACTAGGCCTGGGGTCCATTCGTGGTTCACATTCCACTTTTGGAGTATATGGCTTGTGTTTCCCCAAAGCCTATTTCTCCCTTTTGTATTCTATTGTGTTCTACAGTGTTTGCACTACTTTTCTAACTTTTTACTTACCTGATTTGGTTTGTGTGTGTACATTTTGTGTATATTACTTACCTCCTAAGAAAGTAAATCCTCTGAGATACTTTTGGCATATTGTCACTAAAATAAAGTACCTTTATGTTTAGTAACTCTGAGTATTGTGTTTTCTTGTGATATAGTGCTAAGTGATATAAGTGGTATAGTAGGAGCTTTGCATGTCTCCTAGTTCAGCCTAAGCTGCTATGCTATAGCTACCTCTATCAGCCTAAGCTGCTAGAACACCCCTAATCTACTAATAAGGGATAACTAGACCTGGCACAAGGTGTAAGTACCACAAGGTACCCACTATAAGCCAGGCCAGCCTCCTATATGCAGGAGCTGCGGAAGGAAGGGTAAGGGTAAAGGCCTGGGCACTCTTGTTAGGAGAGGCATATGCATGCTTGCAGGGTTGTTTTTCAACTTCGGAATCTTCCATTGTCTCCTCTCCCTCCAACCCATCTATGGCCTGAAATCTCTTGCTCTCAACTCGCCTCAGCCCACTGCTGCTTGCCATCTCCTCTAGCCTTGGAAAGTGCCCTTGTTTGTCGACCTTTCTTGTTCCAAACCCCTAAGCCAGGCCTAGCCTTCGTTCCCTAGCTGCCCCAACAGGGTTTATTATTTTTGACAGCACCTTGAAGACCTTAATGAGAGGGTGATTTTTAACTTGTTAGGGTCAATAATATTCCCATTTTTGCGATTCCTCTTGCTATTATGCTGGGCCTTTTTTAGGGATACTAGGCATGCAAGAAAGGGGATAGCGGTTTTCCAAGGGTATTGTAGTCCCAACAGCAGAACCTACTTCAAATAGTTAGACCAGTGATGCTTGTTGAAAAGGTTTTTTAGGTGACTGGGAGAGGCTTTACGCTTTTCCTTGGGGATAGACCTAAATTAATATATACATCTCTTCTTGAGGTCTTTAATTGTAATGCTTCTACTTGGCTCCCACCCAAATTTGTTTAATCCTGCCACACCCTCAGCCCTTTGGCCCCTTACCCCTACTAGTGGTGTCTCGCTCCTCTTTGCCAATCCATTGTAAAGATCTCCCGGTATGGGTTCACTCTCTCAGCCGCTTCCTACCTCCTTTGCTGCCACCTATGTAGCAACGGCCCTAAATGTGCTGCTGCTGACTCCTTTACCCCGGAGGGGGACCCTTGCAGCAGCCCTGTGGCCCTTTTGTAACTCCAGAGCGGCTCGCGTCCAGTGCGCTGCGGCATTGATAATCACTCTGCTGTTTGCCCCAACTTCTGCCACCCTGGAGAAGGACTTGGAGCTTGGCTCAAGAATGGTGGTAAAGAAAAACATTTAGCAATGTTTCAAATCAAGCCAAACACTATTTTACGAGCTCTTCCATAAGCAATTTAATCGGAACATCCCTGATGGACGAGTGCTCCAGCGAACTGCTTCCTTGCCAGCTACCATGTTCTCCCGAAGCCAAAGATGTCTGAGTCTGGGAGTAATGGTTAAGGCCTGCACAAGGAAAGCTGGATATCTTCTAAAGATGCAGAAGTGTCTGATGGGGAGCCGTCTAGTTTGCTGGTATTGAGCAGTTCTTAGAACTGGGAAAGAGTTGAAGATTGTCTTCTGCTTTGTGGACTGAGGATGGAGGTTATAGGTTGACTTATGTCTGAGATAGTGTTACAGGATATTAGTTATTATGCCAAGATAGTTTGAAAGTGTAGCACACAGTTATTGAGGTAGTGTGAACTTGCAAACTGTGGAGGCCAGATTGTGGAGTTTGTCTTGGAAGGCGTTTGTTCAACCAAGAGCCCTGAAAAAGTTGAAGTGGGCTGCAAAACACCTGTTGGCTTAAGCAACTACCAATATTAATTCATGGTGTTGCTACTCAAATACATGTTTGTATCTTGAGTATGATTACAATTTGGTAAATATTGTGGGTTTATACTACTTTGAAATTGAACAAAAAAATTAAGGCTCCAAAAGTAACTGTAGATTTAGTTGCTACTATGTTAAATCCTGTCTTAGAGTGCCTCAAATCTATTTTTAGGTTTTGTATTAATTTAACAGTGCCTGAGAGGGAACTGACACAATAGAGGCCAACCAGCGCTAGGTTTTCACATGACTTCTAATTTCTGAAATACAATTAAGTTATATGTTACAGTACTGTGACGGGACGACCGAGACGGTGTCGATCCCGCAGTATCCCAGGGGCACCATTGCATCCGGCCTCCCCGACCCAGATGCAGTCCTGTCAGGAGCCAATTCACAACGACATCCGGGTGACGAGGGGATTTGTAAATCCCTTCTCAACATAACCCAGGGAGAGACTGCGGCAGAGCGAAAGACGGCGGCAGCATCCGTAGCGGTGGCTGCAGCAGCACAGAAGATAGTGGCAGCACCAGTAGCGATAGTGGCAGCACCAGTTGCGGCGGCGGCAGCACGGTAGACCGCGACGGCACCTGAAGCAGAAACAGCGACAACCCCAGGAGGAGCGGCACGAGGAGGAACACCCAGAGAAGGTGGACAAACCATCCGGGTTCACCCCTGCCCAGCAGATGCCGAGCCCAGCAAGCAGTGCCCAACGACAGTGGTTTTCTCACCGCTTCAGCAACCGAAGGGTCAGGAGACAGAAAACCCCAGGATCCCGCCACACTCTGGGGAGAGCGTGGCCTTGGCAGGTACAAAGAAAAAGGTCTAATCCTATTCCTACAGTACGAGCGGGAGGCGGGAGGGGAACAGGCCGCTTACCTACCATACGCTAATAGACTCGGTGATATTAGGATTCTGTTGGTTGTTTTGTTATTCGTTCTTCCTTCTTTGTTTAAATAGGAAAAGAGACTTGGTTACTTACCGAAGCAGCCTAATAGAATGTTATTCTAACGAAACAAACCAAGAGAAAAGGGAAAAGGCAAAAGAGTGTCCACAGTTTAGTTCTTAGTATGGTTGTAAACCTCAGAGAAAAAGAAAAGAGAAAAAGAAAATGAAACTAAACAAAACAGTCACTGAAGAATAGAAAAGAGACATGACGAAAGTAAGGAAAGACAGACCCAGAGAGAAAGAGAGCAGAAGCCGAAGAGCAGAGTAGGTGTTAATAAAAGAAGATAAAGAACAGAGAAAACAGTTTAGAGAATAAAAAACAGAAAGAAACTTACCAGGCCACTCATCGTTGTCTGTATCTGTTTCTTTCCCACATGCGCCTCCTGAGACCCCATCTGGAAGAAAGAAGCAGAAGAAGAAGATGAACACCCTGTGAACCCCAGAAGGCAGAACCAAGAAACAAAAGAAACCATAAACTTTACAATATTAGTCCCACTTAATAAAGACAACTTTCACAGTATATCGCTGGCTGCGAGTCGTCATTACGGTATCCACTGTCACAGATACTCTTTGGTGAAATTTGATGCACTTTTGAGAAATTTGTACTTTTAGGGTTCTAAAAACAAATTTAAAAAGTGCTGAAAAATTAACTCCATAAACACACAATTCCACCTACAACATCCTTGCTGTGTAACAGAGGCTAATGGTAATTGGCTATTAGAACATTCTGCCACTCGGGGACAGAATGTTCTATTAAATAAAACAAATTCCTCACGAAGCCCGAGGGGATTAAAATCCGTGAGGCTTTGTTCAAGCTGTTGCTGTGAACAAAGAGAACACTGGAATGTTGGCTCCGGGCTTTTACCGGCCTGTAAAAGCCCGGAGCACTCCATTGTCTCCAATGGAGATCTGAACATTCCAATGTTCTAATGAAGATTATAGATCCCTGCTCAATTTCTACTAGGAAGAATTGCCTAGTTTTGAACCCTGCAGCTGGACATAGCCATTGAGAGAGCGTAGCTTATATAATCTATATTAACATGAAATGTTTATGAATTAATGTGTGATAATGCCGCATAGAAACACGCACTTGAAATGTGACCACGGGGAGTGGCCGCCAATGTATACAATGACTAAAATGTTTATAAAATGTTATATTAAATAGGTTTTATACTAATTATTAATCATTGTTTTATTGAATTTGTACTGAAATCCTTGTAGGCCTTAAGTTAGTATGAGCCGGAGCTTAGCTGCTTGGCTCTCATATTAAATGTATTTTTCCTATCTTGCAGTGTGCTGACTCGCAAAAGGACATGACCTCTTGTTTTTTTCTTCAAACTAGAAGCCAAATGTAACCATGCTAGATCCGTTCTCATGCATTCTTCATTGCTTGTAGGGTGATATTAAAACGAAATGCAACAGTGTAGATTAATGTAATGTACAAGGTCATTCAAACTGGTGAAGACAATGGATCTACTGACCAAAAGATGTGCAAAGAATTACGGAAAGATGAAATCATACCGGACGTGCCACCTCTGAAGACATCGAACAGGAGAACCAATGAGAGACTTGTAAAATAATATGGGGTGAAAGATAAATGACCTAATGTATTTTCTAACAGGTTAAAGATAGTGGGGTATAACAACTGTCCAATAGAATTTTGGGGGAATGTACAACGAAAAAGGGATAAAAACCCATGACACAGGGAGCCATTTAGGTGGGTTAGGGAATGCTATTGATTTTATCCAGAAACTTTGTCACTCTGTTTGGTGACTTATTGGTTCACTTAGAACCATCCTTATCCTTAAATTGTCCATATTACACTTTACCTCCTTATGAGGGAAGTGCCCATTCTGCCCCGGAGCTGAGTTCTGACTGATGGTGATTTGACTGATGTCCTGAAGACGAAGACTGAACCTGTGTTCTGACCTAAACCTTGGAGGGTAATTATGACAATGCATTTGTGATATGTCTGTTTGCTTTTCCTTTGTAGGTACCAACTGCTTACTTTTGACAGAGACCATAGTTAGATGTTTTCCAAATTGGTGTTCTAAATCGTTTTGCATGAAGCCCAACATGCTAATGCTAATCAATGGTTAGGACAGGTGTTCAGTAAACTAATGCAAATAGACAAATGACCGAAACTATGCTTTGTTGAACTGACGCGTTATTGACACTTTGCTAAACTGATCTATGTTCACGCCGTGTTATGTTCTGATGTTTGTGATTCTCGCCTTAATGAAATCTTATCAAAGTTGCCATATCATGACTATGCTATTATGCTTCTTGGTTTTGAGATTAACGCATCTGCTTTTAGAATTGTAAACAATAGGGAATAAAGCTCATTCTACTAAACTGGTGTGGTTATTCATGACTGCAAGGTCATGGTAGTAGTTTTGAATTGATTAATGACTTTGAAATGTATTGTTGTGATAAATATTGATGACATTATTGACGTATTGATTGACATATTGATTAGCTATCTCGTCCTAAGGTGTCTCTCAACTGGGTCAAAAGATTCATTGGCCTAAAACGAGTCCGGATGTGTAATAAATTATCATAAAGGGACGCGTTATCAGTTCTGGTAGCAAAGCGACGGTTTGGCCCTTTGGGGCCCTAGGACGGAGAATCATCGTTTAAATTGTTTTTCTGAGATAATGCAAATTGGAGGTATGAAGTGTTTCTAAATTCACCATGACTTTCCTGGGATCTCGGAGCCTGCCTAAGTGAGTTGTGGATGTTCTCAGCATTTTAGTATGTGTGGTGTAGGATTTGCGCTTGCTCAGCTTATGCGTTTTGAAGGTGATTTGTGAAGCCTGTGTGTATTTAGGCCAGGTAATGTTGTTTTAGTAGGAGTGGGCATACTCCACAGTATGAGAGTAGGGAAGTCGGCGTACTTCATATGAGTGTGGCGCTTTGTGCTCAAAATTATCCACGTGCTTGGTTGTTAATGTATGGACCCGTCGTGGTCTAAGACTCCGGAGTATATTGACAAGTGTAGGAGACACTTGGATTTATGTTGTAATTTGTGCGGTTTAATTAGGTCAATCGGGTGTGGTTGACAAGTCGAGTTTGAGTCAAATTGTATGTGTGAAATCTTCGATGGAGATTTGGCAACTTCTAAAGTGCACTAGAACGAACCATTGACAAGTCGAGAGTAGGATTTGCGGGTCGAATTCTGCTTGCGGGTGCGGGAACTGAGAAGGAGAGAGTAGCGGCCGAGGCTTCAAGTGAAATCTCTGTAAAGTTCTGAAGAGAATGTGTTACCCTTCCTGTAGTAAACCGGCAAATTTGTGTTGGTGTTATTATTAGAGGTGCTCGCAGTAATTTTGTTTTAGTTTGCTGTGAATCTAGTGAGGGGCGGACGAACCGCAAGACTTTGTCAGCTGCAGTGTGTGTGAGTGTGACGTCAGTAGTGCCACGCTGAGATAGGTCAGTTGCCGAGAGGGGTCGCGCTCGGATTGGCTGCCGTCCGTGAGAGGCAATAGGTTGAGAAAGGTGGGTGAAGAGTGTCCTGGGAATAAAAGTCACTTCCTGATTAAATACAACAAAAGAAAAGACACAAATATGAATTTTATCAAAGCTTTTAAGAGCGCTCTGAAAGGAGACGCATACATTATGGCGAGTGAAGGAGAGCCTACACCGCCTGAGGGTACTCCAGCTTATATAGTCATGGAAGAAAAAGGTGTTGCGCCTTGCTTATGGATGAAACAGTGGCACATATTGACGGAAAAGGAGGGATGTTTGCCGTTTCCGGAACATGGAACGTTCAATACGAGAGTTCTAGAGAATTTAAGGTGGATGTTAAGTGTACAGAAGACACCCTCGAGGCCAGCTCAGTATGAGGCTTTAACAATTTGGGATTTAATGGCTTTTAAACAGAGAGAAGAAAAATTCCAAAGGAGAATAAAAAGGGCAGAAAAGACTTTAGCGGAAGCTAAATGAGAGCAAAATGTGGAGACGGGAAACAGTTGACGGACTCAAATTATTCCCAGCAATAACACAGGGAGATGAGACACAGGGGAAAAAAGCCACATGTAAAACAGACAAAGACAGCTGGAGCAACATGGTGTTGGCGTAGCTGCGAGGCTCGCAAGCCCCGCCCACCAGGAACCGAGCACACAGCCGCTGCTGTGTCCGCTGCTGAGCGGTCGAACAAGGATTGTGCACCGTCCAAGGGGAACGAGGGGGTGGGAGCCCCCCCGGTTGCCCGGTCGCCGCCGCCACCTGCAGAGGGAGAGACCAGGCGGCAGCGGCGCTCGGGTAGAGGACGCCGAGCGCCGCATGAAATTTGGAGATATTGCCCGCGAGCCAGCGAGCGTGCGCTGGAGCCCCAGGAGTCCCAGGGCTTGAGGTCGCGTCGAGAGGCCTGAGCAGAGGCACCTTGAAACAGGAAGGGGGGGTGTTTTGGCCGTTCCTACTCACACCCAGAGGAGAAGAGGGTGTGAGGAGTCTGGGCTAACTTTCTGACTCTCAACTGATCACTTGTGGAAACTTGCAGCAACCAGGTACCGGGAGGAGGGCAACATGAAAGTTTACTGATAATATGCATTGCAAGCAACTTGCTTTCTATTTAAAAAAGTATCAAACGGGCGGAGAATATTTGGTAAAAATCTTTTTAACATTGACATAGACGTGGAGGATACGTTGACTGCCAACCAAAATCCCATTTCTAATATGGACTATTAGGTAAAGATGTGGAGAACTTCAATAGTCCAATACAGTTTATATTGTTTGATACTATCTGATACTGCCCTTTTTCGCGGCTGGCAAAAAGAGGAGAGGGGTTATTAAAAAAAAAAAAAAGGAGGTATAAAAGGAGAACTAAAAGACTCGGGGGCTCTAATGTTGTCGGGTGCACAAGTCGATCCATCTTGGCACCTATATACTCCCTCACAGCCTTTGAGGAGTGTGATAAAACAAGCAATATCTGATGCAGCGGCCGGAATAATAGGACTTTTAGGCTGCTATCCCACGTGTTAAAAACAAATATGGCACCCAAAGCCACTCGGAATCCTGGAGACAAGACTGAAGGAGTTAAGACGACACGCGTCGGAAGAGATAAAGGAGAGCTAGTGGGAGTAAACAAACGCCTGACGTCAATAGTAGGCAAACCAGCTGGGAAAAACATGTTGGGATTGGGGAAAGATGCTAAGATGAGTGATAGTACTACCCCCGCTGGAAATCAAGGTGAAAGGCAAAAGTCAATCTACTATTACGACTTTTCTTGCAGGTGGGGCGCAAGATAGCCTCTCTGCGCATATAACCCCCCCTCTGAAATCAACATGCTAGGGAAAGAACCTACTCTCCTGAGTACCAGTAGCAAGAAGTTGTGTATTGAAAACAATGAACCTCTTATTAAACCTATACAAGGCACCGAGAACGTGTCAGAGATCGAAGACAGTAATAGGGAGACAAGAGAGAAGAAGCTCGCCTCCCCCGTTGGGAACAAGCAGCCTCAAACACAACAATTTGACCAATCTGAGCAACCGGAGCGTCAAAGTGGGGAAGGAACTGCAAGCACATCAGGACCTGCAGCGGAAAGGGAGAACCTACATAAGTCTTGAAAGGTGGGGTAAAATAACTGGAAAAGACCCCCAATTTGTGGATTGGGGCAAAGATAGTAGTGATAAATTCTACTCTTTGACAGAAGAGTCTGATCTTAGCAGCGGCGATCACAGCTCTGGTGGGTCTGAAGATAGCGAGACATCTGAGGCTGAAAATAAATTATCAAGCAATGAACCTACAGTGCGGCAGCTGCGCCGAAAGCGGAAATCCGTAAAAACACGGCCCTGCTCTCAGGAGGGTCTTGAAAACTCAACAGCCACGGGTGGTAGGACTTTAAAGTGGGACTATTCCGGTATTGGACTAGCAGACTCTCCCACCATAAGTAACCAGGGCTCAGTTAATGGTAATGTGAAAACAGACACAGGAGCCCCTGCTTGTAATTCGTCTACGATGGGCACCGAGGCAGGGATGTTGCAGTCAATATATAGTTCAATTAAAGAACTGCAAACAGAGACTAGGATCGAAAGCCGGCGTGCAAGGATCGCTACAAAGAGATTGCAGGGGAAGGTTCGTAAGGTTGCAAAATCATGCACAGAAATCGAAGCTAAGCTATGCTCAATGGAAGAAAGGATAGTGGCAGTCGAGGAGGATGTCGATACTGTTAAAGAGCAGAGCGCTACGAGAGACGAACAATTGACGGACGTAATGTGGAAATTGGAAGATTTTGAGAATAGACAGAGAAGGAACAATCTTCGATTTCTGGGTATACCGGAAGGGCTAGAAGGAAGTAATATACGGACGTACATGGTCAACCTCCTGCGCGGGGCCTTCCCGGAACTGGGGGATAGGGATTGGGAGAACGAGCTGCAGCGGGTCCACAGGTTTCCGGCAACCCGGCGGGAGGGGGCCAACGGGCAGATTCTAAATGCTCCAGAGCTATTCTAGTTTATTTTGGAAATTACTTACTACGACAGGAGATATCTGATAAAGCTCGTCCTAATACCCCACGTACCGTGGATGGGGTTACCTACTTCACTCGCCCTGATTTCTGCCATGCCACTGTCGAGCGGAGATGGCGGCTCCGACAGCTCATTAAACCATTCTCAGACAAAGGAGGGGAGGCTTATCTGTTGGCCCCTGCTCGACTTAAAACAGTAATGAATGGAAAAGTAAAAGTATTCACTTCAGAAATTAAAGCAAAAGAATATCTGATGGGGGTCAAGTAGTAGAGCGCAGAGACACATAGAAGGCAAAGGTACTCAGGAGACTGGTGGGACACATACACGACACCAATATCCAGGCCATTGGTGTTCTGATTGCTCAACAGGATGGGGGGCCAGTCCCGGGGAGGGAGGAAGCTTGGGAGGGGGATGGAGGAGACTGGTCTGGGGTGGAGGATGGGGGGACGGGAAGGGGAGGAGGGAGGAGGAGAGGGATGGGGGAGAAGGGTAGGATATGGGGGAAGGGATAGAAAAACGGGGGAATAAAATGGAAAGGAAAGGACCAAGGGAAGCAAGAGAAATGGAAAGAATAGGAAGAGGGGAACAAAGAGAGAAGAGAATTCAAGAGAGTATGCAGTTAGGAAGATCTGGGGGGACAGAAAGAGAAAAGAAATGAAACAAAAAAAAAAAATGTAAATGGCTAGACTTCGAATTGCCTCAATTAATATATGCGGACTAAATGACCCTCGGAAAAGAAGGAGAGTGGTTGAAGAATTAAAGACCTTTAAGGCAGATATTTATTGCCTACAGGAGACACATGTGGAATATAAAGATTCTGGAATTCTTGGCTCGCTCGGTATGAAAGTGATCGCTCGGTCAGAACAAGAGGTTAGAACTAAAGGGGTGGCAATATTAGATCGGACTAATAAATTAAATTACATCAGGCAGAAGGCGGACAGGGGCGGGAGATGGGTAATTGTAGAGTGCAGTTATGGGCATAGTAGTTTTACATTATGCTCTTTATATGGGGTAGTCACGGACGACCCAGTAGTTTTAGATACCCTCGCTATTGAGTTAACAGGATGGGCCCCTCCCTATATTCTATGTGGTGACTTCAATTTCAATGGCTCTTGGGAGGGACTACAGGATTTATTAGCGCCCACAACTAAGAAGTATCAGGGGCGTAAACCTCGGGTATAAAAGGCAATGGTCGCCATTCAGAAAGAATTAGGACTAGTGGACGCTTGGGTGAAACTATGTAAGCCAGACCCTGGATATACTTATTATTCGCCCCCCCATGCGAAATTAGCACGACTCGATTATTTTTTGATATCTCCTGTATTATTTAAGCAGGGTAGGATGGAGTCATATCCACGGGCTATATCAGATCATAACCCCTTAGTAGTCGATCTGGAATTGGATGGGCTTGAATCAAATGTTAGGAGATGGACATTTGAAAGAGGGCTCCTTAAGGACCCGGAATATTTTGAGTATATGAGAAAGTGGATAGTTGAATTCTTGGGGTTCAACCAAGGGTCAGCTCCAGTAGAGATAGTCTGGGATACATTAAAAGCAGGAATTTGAGGTGAAACGTTGAGTTTCAGTTTTAAAAGGCAGAAAAACTCCCAAGGCAGAATAAAAGACTTCCAAATGAAGCTGAGGGCAGCAGAAAGGCAATTGGTTATAGCTATAGAAACTGGGGTGGATATAAAGAGGGCTCAGGAGGAAGTCGCTATAGTTAAAGCAGCAATCAATAAGGTTATGGCTCAAAGAATAGCAGAGAACTATTTAGCACAACGCTCACAAGGGTATGAGTATGGAGAAAAATCCAGGCGCTTGCTAGCAATAAGGGCAAGTCAGAAAATAGCATCTGGGGTCATTAGAGAGATTAGAGATTGGCAAGGACAGATAGTATCAGAAGTGGATGGAATTAGGAAGGTGTTTCACAGATACTACACAGAACTATATAACGATACATTGGTATATCCGGAGGAAGACATGCTGGAATTTCTATACCCCATTAAGGTTGATAAGCTATCCGAGAGTGATAATCTATATATGGGAGAACAGATAGATATCTTGGAAATTGATAAGGCAATGAGTGATCTTGCCACCGGAAAAGCCACAGACCCTGACTCGATTCCCTTAGAGTCTATAAAACTTTTAAAGTATTATTACTCCCGGTGATGATAGAGCTATTTATTCAGGTACAGAATGGAGGGGAAACCCCCCCATCATGGGATATGGCCAACATAGTAATGTTCTTGAAAAAAGGGAAACCCCCATTAAACCCGGCCTCATATCTGCCGATCACATTAATCAACAGTGATGTTAAAATATATTCAAAAATATTGGCCGCTCGATTATCTCTGGTGATCAGGAAGCTAGTCTCTCCTAGGCAGCATGGGTTTGTCCCGGGAAGGGATACTACCGATCATATTCAAAGAGTTCTCGCACTCTTTGATGCTACGGAAGTAGCAGAGGAACCTATGGCAGTCGCATTATTAGATGCAGAGAAGGCGTTTGACCGGATGAACTGGAATTACCTGTGGTATGTAATGGAGTATTATGGGTTAGGGAAGAAATTTATTGTAGCAGTAAGGGCTCTGTATAGATCACCGGCAGTGAAAATACAACTAATGGGAGGACAATCAGAGGGTATCCAGGTCAGGAGAGGTACTAGGCAGGGATGCCCATGTTCTCCGCTCCTGTTTGCTTTATATATAGATCCCTTGCTTAGACAGTTGGAAGAGAACAGCAAGATTCCACCGATACGCAGGCAGGGATGGGAAAAAAAAGTCCTAGCATACGCAGACGATATAGCTATATTAACTCCCACCCCTGATTCGGCATTGAGAGAGGTTGAAGAGGTGACAACGAAATTTGGAAGATTTTCCGGGTACCTGTTAAACAGAGCTAAAACGCAGTGTGCGAGGATGGCAAATTTATGACGCTGAATAGCAATATCGTGGTTTCAAAGAACTGTCTTTTATTGGTTCTTGAAACAGTTTATACGATGAGTAATATGTACAAAGTTTATGGAATAGCAGTAGGTCCTCTTGGCTCGTCCTTCTTCTTCCTTCCCAGGCCTCGCGGGGAGCATGGAAACAAGAAAATAAATAGATACGGTAAGTGGGGAGGCTTGTTAAGGCTTAACTGTTCTAGTCTTTCCCTTTTCTCTCTCACTCTCTTTGGCCCTGTCTCTGCTGTCTTCTTATTGTCTTACTTCTTTCGCTTGTGTTGTCCCTCTTTTGATTCTCCTGTCAGACTTCCTTTCTGCCTGTTTCCTTGCGTCCTGCGCTTCTTGCTTATGTACTGTTTTCCGTCTTTCTTCTTCTTTTTTCTCTCTCTCTTCCTCTCGTTTATTCGTTTAGTGTACTTAATCGTAAATCTCTTCCTGTATACGCTCTATCTTCTTGGTATCGTATTTCCTATATTTCTCTTCCCTTTCTTTTCTGTATCTGCATGCCTGCTATTGTTTTCTTGCCCCGTCCCCTTTTCCCCGCAGTGCTCACCATCACAAGTGCCCGTTCACCCTCTCCTTTTCTCCCTTCTTTCCCCTCCTCTTCCCCGCTCCTCTCACCTCCCGCCTCCCTTCCCCGCTTCCGTCTCCGTACCTGGAGAGGCCACGCTTCTCCGGAAGCGTGGCGGCGTAGAAGCGGGCTCCCCGGGCCTGCTGGCTCCAAGTCTCCTCTGTGGTACTCCAGCTCCCTTCGGCTCCGTCTTCCGGCCGTCCTCCTCCTCGATGGTGGGTTCCTCGTCCTCTTGTTCCTCCTTTGTCACTCGTATGTCTCCACTCCCTCTCGCCTCCTCCACTCTCTTTGACGCTCCGCTTTTAACCCGCAGTTGGTCCCGCGGTTGCCATAAGCGACCAATCGAATCGCCGGGGTCTACAGTATGCACCAGGTCGTGTGTGGCAGAGTCAGCACAAGTAAGAGAACTGTGTGGGTCGGAATGGAGCGACCCATCACAGACACTCCCCCTAGAGAGCGTCTGTAGACGACGCTCATCCGAAGGACATCTGGAGAGAAAGTCAACATTGGCCATGAGACGTCCCGGAGAATGAAACACCTGAAACGAAAAGGGTTGTAAGGAAAGAAACCACCTCAGGACTCTAGGATTCGTATCCTTATGACGAGACAGCCAAGTGAGTGGGGCATGATCAGTCAGGAGGGTGAAAGGACGGCCACTGAGATAATACCGGAGAGACTCAATGGCCCACTTAATGGCGAGACATTCCTTCT
Organism: Pleurodeles waltl; assembly: GCF_031143425.1. Taxonomy (NCBI): domain Eukaryota; kingdom Metazoa; phylum Chordata; class Amphibia; order Caudata; family Salamandridae; genus Pleurodeles; species Pleurodeles waltl. The sequence continues at coordinate 1,202,808,134 of NC_090445.1, read as the reverse complement.
CAATAGTGGGATATGGACGCTCACGGGGAAGAAGCTTTCTACTGATAAACAGAACAGGGTGAACTGACCCATCAGTTTGGGTTTGTGATAACACGGCCCCTAGACCAACGTCAGAAGCGTCGGTTTGTAAGATAAAAGGACGACCAAAATCCGGGCAGCACAATACAGGGTTGGTAGCCAAGGCATCCTTAAGCCTCAAAAAACTGTGCATACCTTCTTCTGGTAAGGAGGAGAATGTTTTAGGAGACCCATTCTTTAGCAGATTCGTAAGAGGCTCAGCTATGGTCGAAAACCCAGGAATAAACCGCCTGTAGTAGCCGACGAGCCCAAGGAACGAGCGTATTTCTTTTTTTGACTTAGGTACTGGAATCTGTTTTATGGCTGCAATTTTTTCAATTTGAGGGTAGACTTTACCTTGTCCTAAGACATACCCCAGGTATTTGATTGATGTACAGCCTAACATACATTTTTCAGGATTGGCAGTTAAGTGGGCTTCCCTCAATGTCTGTAGCACTGTTGATAAATGTTGGAGGTGGTCAGTCCATGAGTCGCTAAATATTACAATGTCATCTAAGTAGGCTGAGGCATAGGAGCGATGGGGCCTTAAAATCATATCCATTAGCCGTTGAAAGGTAGCAGGGGCTCCGTGTAGTCCAAAAGGGAGAACTGTAAACTGATATAACCCAGAGGGTGCTGAAAATGCGGTCTTTTCCCTGTCTGTTTCTTTTAAGGGGATCTGCCAATATCCTTTTGTGAGATCTAAAGTAGACATGAACTTGGCATGCCCTATTCTCTCCAACAGTTCGTCGATGCGAGGCATAGGGTAAGCGTCAAAGTAGGTGAGCTCATTCACCTTCCGATAATCTACACAGAAGCGTGTGGTTCCATCTGGCTTGGGTACTAACACTATAGGGGAACACCAGGGACTACTGGATGGTTCAATAATCCCGGATTGTAACATTTTAGTAACCTCCTGTTCGATTAAAGCTTTCTTGGCTTCCGGAATCCTATAGGGTCTTTGTCTTACAACTGCCTCGCTTTTGGTTCTGATACTATGTTCGGTTAAATTAGTGTGGCCAGGGTGTCGGGAGAATATATCTGCATAGGTGTTAAGTATTCGATAGAGAGAGGTTTGATAACTGTCAGCAAGAGAGGTATTGATCCGGGGTTTATCGTCTCCTTCATTGGGGAAAAAGGAAAGAGCGGGATAAGGAATGTCTTCTATCTGCTCTGTCACGATATGTTGGATTTTATGGCTATGCTCAGTCTCTTGCCATTTTTTTAACAAGTTTATATGATAGATTTGTTCTTTTTGCGGTCGATGGGGAAGAGCCAACCGGTATGTTGTTGGGTTGATTTGTTCTAACACTTCATATGGTCCTTGCCATCGGGCTAACAATTTATTCTCACTACTGGGGAGAAGGATTAGAGCCTTATCTCCAACCTTGAGAGTACGAAACACACTTTTAGCATCATAATTCTTCTTTTGCCTGTCTTGGGCTTCTCTTAAATTCTCATGGGCTCTATCCCATACAGCCTGTAGATTCTCTTTTAAGTCTTTAGTATAGGTTAGTAGATCCTTTATGTCCTCATCTCTTTCCTCCCATTGTTCTACCAACATATCAAGGAGGGTTCGAGGAGGTCTACCAAATAACATCTCAAAAGGACTATGTCCAAGGGAAGTCTGGATATGTGTACGTATGGCATATAATACGAGTGGTAGTTTTTTTTCCCAGTCTCTTCCGTCCTCTGCTACGCTCTTCCTAAGTAACGACTTAATGGTCCGATTATATCGTTCCACAAGTCCATCAGTTTGGGGATGGTAAACCGAGGTCCGGATTTGTTTTAACCCCAACGTGTCACTGACCTCCCTCATTAATCTAGACATGAAAGGAGTACCCTGATCAGTCAGAATTTCTTTAGGGAACCCGACCCTGGAAAAGAACTCGATCATAGCTTGGGCCACTACCTTTGTATGCATACTAGGAAGTGGGATTGCCTCGGGATACCTCGTGGCGTAGTCCACCAGGACTAATATATACTGTCTTCCTTTAGTAGATGGGGTGAGGGGACCAATAAGATCCATTCCTACACGAGAAAAAGGGGTTTCTATAATCGGGAGGGGTTGTAAAGGGGCAGGGGGTTGCATTCCTGGATTATAGAATTGACATTTCTGACAGGTTTGACAATACCGCCGTATATCCCCATATACCCCAGGCCAATAGAATCGCTGGAGGACCGCTGCCTCAGTCTTATCTCTTCCGAGATGCCCTTCCCCTGTCTCCCCATGAGCTAGTTGTAAGACCTGCTCTCGGTACCTCCTAGGGACTAATAATTGTCTCCGGTCCCTATTTTCTGACTGGGGCAGTCTATATAACAGTTCATTATGTATGTGAAATGTGGGTCCTACCCCCCCTTCCTCCCGATTAAGGGCCTTTTCCCAGGCATTCTTTAAGGATGGATCCTCTCTCTGTGTTTGTCTAAAATCCCCGGCAACGGTGTATACCTTTCCGGTGCTTTTGTGTGAGTTCTTGTTCCCTGGATTCTCCTCCCAATATTGCTGTCTCTGGACTCTTTTCTGTCTTTTGCTTACGTGGGGTTTTAGAGGGCGAGTCTCAGCTATTTCAATATCATAGGGTATTTCCTCCCACCATTTTCTCATCAGATGTTCTTCTCCGGCTTTGTGCAATAATTGTGGAAAGGATACATAGTCGGTCCCAATAATAATATCTTCTTCAAGATGTGGCAATACTCCAACCCTGAGGGTTTCTTCTTCACCCCTCCACTGAAAGCGAATGCTAGCTACTGGGTAATATGACTGATCACCATGGACACATGCTATCAATACCTGGGTATGGGGTATGGTGTGCCTTGCTTCTACTAGGTTTTGTCTAATGACGCTCTGACTGCAGCCAGAGTCAACTAAAGCTACTTTCTCTTGTCCATTTAGACAAATGGGAAGCGTATAGGTAGGCCTAGCCTCCCCAGCCCAGAAAACCCTGCCTTTGGTGACGCCAATTTCCATGGGTTCTTCTATGTCTTTTTTCTGTGGACAAAAGCGGGCGATATGACCCCATTCAGAACAATTATAACATTGAGGTCCGCTAGACGTATAAGAGGCTGGAGGTGGATGGGGACTACGTATTCTCTCTGGCTCATGGGAATTTGGTGGTCGTGAAGGTGCTATTTTCCCTATATTGGGCCGTGCAGGAGATGGTCCAGGGTTCCGATAAGGGGTGGTTTTGAAATCTGGGCTCCTGTGGAAGGCACAGGCTAAGTCAATTGCTGTTTCGTTAGTTAATCCGGGGTGTTGCCGAACCCAATTTCTTGTGGTTGAGGGCAGTGCATCCAGGAATTGTTCTAATACAATCACATCGAACATTTCTTCCCGAGTCTTTTCGGTGGGCCTTAACCAACGTCCCGCCGCATTTTGGACCCGGTAATATAAGGCGCGAGGATTTTCTTGTAATCCCCATTTCATATGCCGGAATTTGCTCCGATAACTTTCATGGTCTAGTCCTATCCTTTCTAGGACAGTCTTTTTGATCTCCTTGTATGGGAGTGTGCCCATGGGATTGATGGCTTGATATGTGGCCTGTAATTGTCCAGTCAATAATGGGGCTATATATTGGCCCCATTTGTCTTCGGGCCAGTTGGCTGTACTGGCCACCCTTTCAAAATTAAGAAAAAATGAATCCGGATCTTCCTGATCCTGGTATTTTTGTAGAACACTGCTCGGCACATTCGGATGTACTTTGGTATGTGCAATGGTCTCTGTTAATTTACTCATGGCAGTTTCATGGACTAGTTGATTGTTGGCCATAATTGTGGTCTGACTTTTAAGGGCCGTCTGTAACGCTTCTCTCTCCTCTCTGGCGTCTTTCATTTGCTGCTCCCACATCAACTGTAGATGTCGTTGTCCTTCTGCGAGCTGAGCAATTACATCCGCCATGGTGGGTTTTTCTTCCATCGTCTTCTCCGCGTGTGTGGGGTTCAAATCCCACTTCTGACACCACTTGTGCGAGGATGGCAAATTTATGACGCTGAATAGCAATATCGTGGTTTCAAAGAACTGTCTTTTATTGGTTCTTGAAACAGTTTATACGATGAGTAATATGTACAAAGTTTATGGAATAGCAGTAGGTCCTCTTGGCTCGTCCTTCTTCTTCCTTCCCAGGCCTCGCGGGGAGCATGGAAACAAGAAAATAAATAGATATGGTAAGTGGGGAGGCTTGTTAAGGCTTAACTGTTCTAGTCTTTCCCTTTTCTCTCTCACTCTCTTTGGCCCTGTCTCTGCTGTCTTCTTATTGTCTTACTTCTTTCGCTTGTGTTGTCCCTCTTTTGATTCTCCTGTCAGACTGCCTTCCTGCCTGTTTCCTTGCGTCCTGCCCTTCTTGCTTATGTACTGTTTTCCGTCTTTCTTCTTCTTTTTTCTCTCTCTCTTCCTCTCGTTTATTCGTTTAGTGTACTTAATCGTAAATCTCTTCCTGTATACGCTCTATCTTCTTGGTATCGTATTTCCTATATTTCTCTTCCCTTTCTTTTCTGTATCTGCATGCCTGCTATTGTTTTCTTGCCCCGTCCCCTTTTCCCCGCAGTGCTCACCATCACAAGTGCCCGTTCACCCTCTCCTTTTCTCCCTTCTTTCCCCTCCTCTTCCCCGCTCCTCTCACCTCCCGCCTCCCTTCCCCGCTTCCGTCTCCGTACCTGGAGAGGCCACGCTTCTCCGGAAGCGTGGCGGCGTAGAAGCGGGCTCCCCGGGCCTGCTGGCTCCAAGTCTCCTCTGTGGTACTCCAGCTCCCTTCGGCTCCGTCTTCCGGCCGTCCTCCTCCTCGATGGTGGGTTCCTCGTCCTCTTGTTCCTCCTTTGTCACTCGTATGTCTCCACTCCCTCTCGCCTCCTCCACTCTCTTTGACGCTCCGCTTTTAACCCGCAGTTGGTCCCGCGGTTGCCATAAGCGACCAATCGAATCGCCGGGGTCTACAGTATGCACCAGGTCGTGTGTGGCAGAGTCAGCACAAGTAAGAGAACTGTGTGGGTCGGAATGGAGCGACCCATCACACGCAGCTACTGGCTAATCAATATACAAGCACCCAGGATACTCGGAGGGTGGATCACGCAGTATATATGGGTATAAATATTACACCAAAAGTAGGAGAAATTGTTAATTTGAATCTGGATCCCATACTTGCGAAAGCCAGAAAAGATATGTGCAGATGGAATAATCTACATCTGACTATTATGGGGAGGTGTAATATGGTGAAAATGATTTTCCTCCCTAAGCTGTTGTATCTGTTTCGTGCTGTACCACTGAGCTTTACAAACCTTAGATTCAAGGAGATAGATAGAGTGTTTATGAGATTTATCTGGGCATATGGTAAGTGTAGAAGAGCAAGTAAATTTATGTCTCTTCCTCGAGAAAGGGGGGGGTGGTCCTTACCGAATATAAAATTATACCAAATGGCAGCAACTTTTCAGTATATGCGCCCATTATGGGGTCCTAAGAAAGAAGGGACCGCGGAAGAGGATTGCCCTAATATATACGAGTTGCAGATAGGAGTAGCAGCCAATGGGTGTTTGGTAACATTTCATGAGCCTAGATATTATAAGAAAACTCGATATAAGGTAATGGAAGCGGCCTATAAGTGTTGGCGATCATGGTATAAAAAGAAAGGACTTGGTAGATATAATTATTACACCATGATTGAGAAGAATCCATTGCTCCCCGAAATATTTAAGGATACGTGTATGGCAAGTTGGGCCTCCTTAGGTATAGTGAGGTTAGGGAATTTTTTCGACAATTTTGGGGTCAAAGCGTTTGGGGATCTACAGGAGCAGTATGGTTTAGAGCGAAGGGACTTCTTTAAATACCTTCATGTACCAGATTTTCTCTGAAGGAAAACAGGGGGTGTGCAGGGATTTAGAAGTAATCAACTGTTGAATGACATCCTGGCCAACCCCAATATAGCAATCAGGTCGATTTACCGATTACTGCTGGCAGAACAGCCTGACGATCTAGAGAAGAATAAGGAGAGGTGGAGAGAGAAGCTAGTGGACGGGAGTAACAACTTTATAAGGTCACTAGAGCTGGGACACACTATCTTATTCTCCTCTTCCCTGCAAGCACAACATTATAAGACCATGTTTGACCTGTATCATACCCCAGCTCATCTCGTCAAATGGGGGAGCTTGTCAGGAATAAACTGTCCAAGATGTGGGATGTATGGAACAGACATTGTACACATGATGGCTACATGTGGGGAACTAATGGCTTTGAGGGAGGGTATTCAATCTGTCTTGAAAGGGGTTCTGGGATATGATCTGGCTCTTACCCTCAAGATCATGTTCCTAGGGGTCGCTGGAGAAGTGGGTGGTCCACATAGAGCATTTATCTTTGTGGCCATGGCAGTGTATCGAATATGTATATCATCTGCATGGTTGAATGTACGACCTCCGTCTTGGCAGCAATGGTTGGCTAGATTGCTGTCTGTTTATCATTTGGAGATGGTACTTTACGAACGCAAGGGGAAACGCGGTAGGAGGAAAGGGAAGGCAATTTGGGGGTCATTTCAGGACTGGATCCTGGCTCATAATGATTAATGTTCAAATTAAAACCAGATTATCCTCCCCCAATTTAATTTAAACATTTGGAAATCCCTCCCCGTCTGGATTAGTCGGGCTGCTGTGCTTCCCATTATTTAGTTAGTTGGTACTTTTCTTCTAATGTTTTTCTCTCTTTGGTTTGAATTTCTTCTATTCAGTGTAAAGTGATGTAAGAGTACATTCGCTCTATGTTTCCTTTCCAAGAAAAAAAAAAAAAGTAAAACAGACAAAGACACTAGTAAGCCTAAAGAGACTAAGAGATCTTGGATAGAAGAAGATGATTCAGATAACTAAGAATTTCTAAATCAGTTATTGCATGATCGCCCGCCACCATATGCGATAAGCGACAATGTCCCGAGCACTAGTGCGGATCCTGGGAACCAGACGCAGGAGAAGGGAGTTACTGATACACCACAGACTAGTGATACGGGTTTGATACAGAATGGTGTCAGTGTACCCACTGCGCCAGACATGCAGATACAGTTGCAACCTCCACCGCAGATACAGAGAATCTATACAGACGTCCCAGTACTAGAGACTACTACAAATCTGATAGTGCCGCCAGACCCGATATATAAAAAATCGAGGTTAGATACCAGGGTATAATCCAGCAGCAGGACCTCCATTAGTTCCTTGCCCCGGCTACAGAGAATCAAACCTTTGGAGTTGCTGCTCCACAGAGTTTTGGACCAGGTCAGACACCTGCGGCCATATCGTTACCAATTACTGTTGGTCCGCCGGTGCCATTGTATGCACAAGGTAAGTCTGGCATGTGTGATCAGGGAGTAATGACACAAGATGCAATAAGAGGAGGGTCCATAGGAACTCCCCAGTTAATGGCCCCAGGGAGAAAAAGGAGTTGAAAGACCAAGGTCTTTGTTAGACCTTAGCCCGGTTGAAGCACCGTTGGAGGCAATGAGACAGGCAGGGCTAGGTGTGCTAACCCCACAGACAATAAGTCCAAATGCTTCACATTCGCCAATGATGCTTGCAGGGAATATTTCACTGCAAGGTTTTATGGTGCAACCAGTGAATGAGTGGTTAGAGAAGACCTATGCTTCACAAAAGACTACAGTAACTGCGGGGAGCCGGAAAGGTTGGAGAAAGATGAGTACCTGAATTTTGTGAGACTGGGCGTGGAAGCTGCTGAACTAGTGGAAGGAACAATGGGGGTGAAAAGATTAGAGTCATACACAGAAGCAGAATCGAGATATCTGTGCCCTAAAATCACTAAAGAAGTAGGTAAGGTACATCAGAGATTAGCAAACCTGGCAGACAAATACAATATCGATATTGAAAATACTAAACATTTGAAAAGAAGCTACAGGTTAGACTTTGACTCAAAGGATTTCGAGCACATGAGGTCTGCCGGAATGAAAGCGCATCTAAAAGAAATACTGCAAAGTACTCAGATTTGGGGAGCTTTAGAAAAGTGGGAAGGCAGATGAGCAAAGAAAAGAGATAAGGAGAAAAGTGACAGTCCGGGATCAAGTCAGGCTAAAGCTTCACCAGATACGGATCAGTAAAGACGTTACCTATGAGAGAAACTTCTGGTGGGGTTCTAATCCATGTACCGTGGACTAAGGGAGACATACTGTCATTCACGAATGATTTTTGAAGCAGAAGGTGTCACCGAAAGTGACAGATTGGCAGAAAATAGACCGGACCTCGCAGCAGGTTAAAGAATCGATCCATGCTTACTATGAGAGGCTGTTAAAAGTGTTCAAACATTACAGTGGTACTGAGACTATTGAGCCGAAAGACATGAACCATCTTGTGTTCAGATTTGTTGAAGGTCTGAGACCAGAGGTTAGCCAGATGATTAAGAATCATTTGATCTGTTGGCAAGCGAAGCCAATTGATGAGGTGTTGCAGTATGCAAAATACTGTAGTGATGAGATTGAGCTGAAGCAGAGAAAACTGAATGAGAAAGTGATGGTGATGCAGATAAGGGCAGCGCAGGCAGGTATGCAGGGAAACGGAATCCAGCAGATGATACAGCAACAACCGCAAGGGAATGTCGTGTTTCAGGTGCAACCGAGAGGCCGAGGTCGAGGTTTTGTGAATCGCGGTCCAGATTTGAATACTGTTGTGGTTCAAAATGATGCGCAAGGGATGAAAAAGATGGCACCATGTCACGCGTGCGAGGGCGTGGGGCATTGGAAGCGGGAATGCCCAAATGTGGTGCAGGATGGTGTCGTTCAACAAAGCACTAATGTCGGTACATTACAAAATGTGAGAGGTCCAAAATTGAGAAGTCAAAATCCGAACTTCCAAAATAACCTGGTTCAGATGCAAGGGCTACAGCCCATGCAGCAAATGCAAATCCCGCGTGTTCAACCAGCGCAAATGCAGCAAGTACAACAGCAGGTTCCCATGGTACCTAGACAGCAAATGCAATTACCATTAGCTCCAATGGCACAGCAACAGGTGATGCTTCCTCAGCAGGTCGCAGGTCAAGTGATGAGCCAAAATATTACAGTACAGCAATTCCCATTGCGTGATGAAGATGGAATGAATGAGGAATGGTCGGATGACAGTTCAGACAGTGAAGAGTGCAGGCTTTCAGCGTCCCTAGAAGTAGATCAGAGGGGACCCTATGTGGAGGGAAAGGTAATGGGTCACAAGGTTTCATTCTTGGTTGATACCGGAGCTACACGCTCTACAGTCAGAAGTGCAGAGGTTCCAAAATTACCACTTTCAGGGTGTACCATAAGAGTGTTCGGAGTAGCAAACCAGTACTTGACAAATCCGATTACAGATCGGGTGCAAGTTGAGATTGGCAACTTCCAGGGACTGCATAAGTTTGTAGTCTGCGATTCAATTTCTGTGTCCCTATTGGGAAGAGACTTACTGTGCAAAACGAAATGTTCGATTACCTGTTCCAATGATGGAATTGAGGTGCAAACAAACAGTGACGATGAAGGGGATGATGGTCAGTTCTCAGAGCTAGAGACAGAAACCGCGAATGAGGATTACCCTTTGATTACTTTATTCCCGATGCTTACAGTGACTGACTTAACAGCTGAGTTACAAGGAACGGTGACAGAGAAAGTGTGGGATTTGACAGGAAAGGGCTGGTTATGCTGTGTGTACCATAGCCGGTATCATTGAAGCTTCCTGGCTCGAGAGAGTGTATTCTGCACATGTGGCAGAATTAATTGCCCTTAATAAGGCATGCCACGCAGCTGAAAATCTGAGAGTCACTATCTATACTGACAGCAGATATGGATTTGGAATTGTACATGATTTTGACCAATTATGGTCACAAAGAGGTTTCATGACCTCTTCTGGTTCTCCAGTGAAAAACGGCGAACACATTAAGGACTTGCTACGTGCGATTCAGTTACCTCTTGAACTTTCCATGGTGAAATGCAATGCTCATGTTAAGTCACAAGACTTTGTGTCCATGGGAAACGGCTATGCAGATCAAGTCGTGAGGTTTTGCGCATTGAACTGTATATCGTTTAATGATCAGTGGGAATTGTTACCGCAAACTGAAAATGAAACATGCTTGAACTTTGCATTAAGGGTGGTTGATACACTAGATGAGCTAAAAACACTACAGGGTCGTGCTAGTAGAGAGGAGAAACGCTCCTGGCAGACAATGCAATGTGTACAAAGAGCTGACGAATTATGGGTCTCAGAGGAAGGGAAACTGGTTTTGCCAAACAGTCTTCTGTCACAATTTGCAAGACTTTATCATGGACAGGCACATCTTGGGAGAGATGCAATGATCAGGTCATTCAAGATTGACTGGTTTAACCCGAAATTCAGACAAGCCGCAGAGGTTACTTGTCACAGGTGCACCATCTGTCAACAGATGAATGCAGGAAAAGGGACTGTGGTAACTTTGAGCCACATAGGGAGAGCTGGCGGACCATTTAGCAAGATGCAAATGGATTTCATTGAGATGCCTGTTTGTGGAGGATTAAAGTACGTGTTGGTGATTGTGTGTGTTTTCAGCCACTGGATTGAAGCTTACCCCACACGTAGAAATGACAGTCTCACAGTTGCAAAGCTGCTGCTTAGAGAACTAATACCCAGGTTTGGTTTTCCGGTCTCCTTAGAATCAGATAGGGGCAGACACTTCGACAATGAGGTGATTAAGCTCTTGTGTGCTGCATTAGACATTGAACAGAAGCTGCATTGTAGCTACCGCCCTGAAGCATCAGGACTAGTAGAACAAATGAATGGTACCTTGAAGTCGAGAATGGCAAAGATGTGCGCAACCACCAATATGAAATGGCCAGATGCATTACCCTTAGTACTAATGTCGATGAGAAACACCCCTGATAAGAAGACAGGACTATCACCCCATGAGTTCCTTATGGGCAGAGCTATGAGGTTGCCCGCAGTACCTGCCAATGCTCTTGTGAATATCACAGATGATCTGGTGTTGGACTACTGCAAAGGTTTGGCTGATGTGGGTCGCTCTTTTTCCCACCAGGTGGAAGCCAATACATTGCCACCGATCAGTGATCCAGGTCACACCCTGCAAACTGGTGACTGTGTGGTTGTCAAGAAGCACGTGAGAAAGTCATGTTTGGAGCCGTGCTGGAAGGGGCCATATCAAGTAATACTGACAACAACCACTGCTGTGAAATGTGCAGGCGTTCCAAACTGGATACATGCCAGTCACACAAAGAAGGTAACGTGTCCGACTGATGAGGAACTTGAAGTTTCCGACTCAGCAGTTCCAGAGAAGGAAGTCTCAGGGCCAGAAGATAGCCAAGGGGGAACTGAGACTGCAGGAGAGCCCACTGAGAACAGCCTAGTCTCTCAAACAGTAAACGAGTTCGAGAGAGGGGACAGTGTGCCTATCTCAGTAGAGGCAGCAGGAGAACTGAATCAAGGAGAGGTTCTCCCAGAAGTAGACGGATACGGATTAGAGCCTGAACCTGTTACAGATCTAAAAGAAGAAGAAGGGGAAATAGTAGAGAGAGATCAAAGCACACCGGCATCCCCTGAGCCAGTTGCAGGTCCATCAAGAGAGAACACCATAGCACAAGAGGAGGGTGCTGTGCAGCGTTCTGAAAGGACAAGCAGGAAGAAGACGCATAAGGGAGATAACTGGCCAGAGAAGCAGGCTGCGAAAGAAAAGGTCGTACCAGGTGAAACAATAACAGAAGAAACTGATACATCCTGAGTAGAGGATCTAAGTGAAGGAGAATTGCAAGGCGAACGCAGATTGAAAAGAAAAAGAACTGCAAATAGAAGGTACGCAGGCCCTGAATGGGCATATGCAACGACATCTGAGTGGCAACAAGAATTGTTAGCATTCTGTTTTGATCGAGAAGTACCAGGTCAGTATTACGGTACCTGAATTCAAACATAGAAAGAGACTGTGTTGAAATTGAAATTGAAAGCTGGAAAACTGAGAAAGAGACTTACAAATTACCGGATGTGACATTGATAACCTGAATTGACTTCAGATTATGACAAGCTGCTAACTTGATTGACAAAAGGGTCTTGGAGTGAGTGAAACGCTGTAAATACACGCAGAGAGAGAGAGACTTTGCATCAAGAAGAAAAAAGAAAAAAAAAAAGAGTTTTATATCGTCCTCAAGTTGATTATTTGCTTTGAAGTT